>NC_079191.1:214599007-215218382 GCF_029499605.1 Hyla sarda
GCTGTCCGGGCTTGTCTGAGAGTTGTAGTTTTGAAACATCTGGAGGTCCGCAGGTTGAAGACCACTGTATCAGACATTGACAAGCGGTGATGATGAAGGGGTGGGGGGGCTGATATGTGGTGATAAGGGGGGGTGATGATGATAAGGGGATGATGAAGGGGGGGTGTGGGATGATAAGGGGATGATGAAGGGGGGGGTGTGGGATGACAAGGGGATGATGAAGGGGGGGGTGTGGGATGACAAGGGGATGATGAAGGGGGGGGGTGGAATGACAAGGGGATGATGGGATGACAAGGGGATGATGAAGGGGGGGGGGGTTGGATGACTGGGGGATGATAAGGGGATGATGAAGGGGGGGGGATGATAAGGGGATGATAAGGGGATGATGAAGGGGGGGGGGATGATAAGGGGATGATGAAGGGGGGGGGATGATAAGGGGATGATGAAGGGGGGGGGATGATAATGGGATGATGAAGGGGGGGGGGATGATAATGGGATGATGAAGGGGGGGGGGTGGGATGATAAGGGGATGATGAAGGGGGGGGGTGGGATGATAAGGGTATGATGACAGGCGGTGATGATGAAGGGGGGGTGGGATGATGACAGGCAGTGATGATGACAGGGGGGTGGGATGATGACAGGGGGGTGGGATGATGACAGGGGGGTGGGATGATGAGGGTGTTAATGACATGGGGATGATGTATTTCCCACCCTAGGCTTATAGTCGAGTCAATAACTTTTCCTGGGTTTTTGGGGTGAAATTAGGGGCCTCGGCTTAGATTCGGGTCGGCTTATACTCGAGTATATATGGTAAATTGGCACTGTCAGATACAAAAACTTTTGATATGTTGTAAAGCATGCAAATGCATTCAAACAACTGCCCCCCCCCCCCCCCCCCTGTCTGCTTGGGCACATACTAGTCTTGCTGTGTCCATGCATCATCACCTATGTCATGGAAACATTTCCTTGATTGACAGCTGTGAGCTCAGGGCTCACAGCTGGAGGAAAAATCCTCCCACTGTCAGCTTGTGTCCCGCTACTGTCAGTGAGGACAAGCTGGGAGATGTAGTTTTGCCAATGCTAGGGGAGATGTGAGCAGACAGCATACTGAGGGAGGGGGCGGAGACCTGCACTGTGAGGCCATGCCCCCTCACTTTGAGAGGAAGTGTAAGAAAAAAAAATAAAGAAAGGTGCTAGACACATAAAAATCAGATGTACATGGTCAGGATTAGGTACTGAGTGATATATTAAAAAAAATTTGTTGGATCCGACAGGTACGCTTTAACGCAGTGCTGCTGAAAGGTAACCGGGACATCCTTGTGTCCCAAAAAGATCTTTCGGGACATAGGGATGTCCCGAATGTGAGGGGAAATTTCACCCAGAATACCCTTGTAGGTCAGTTGTCGGTCCGCAATGAGTTAATAATTTAGTGCTGATTTACTGTAAAATGAATAGGCTGTGGTTAGATTTGTACATTTTTCTAAAAGTCTGCTCTTGTTCAAACAGACTCTCCTTGAGTATGCTGAAAAATGGAAAGCTTCTGAAGATTCTCTGCCCTTATTGGAAGTGTACACAGTGGCCATCCAAAGTTACTCGAATGCCAGACCATACCTTACCTCACAGTGTGAAAATGTCAGCTTAGTGCTTGAGCGGCTAGCTTTGTAAGTATTTAAAGGATTTTGGTTTTTGTCAGTCTTGCTAATAATGAATTTCAAGGACAGCTGTAATGTGACTGGCACCTTCACTTTAAGCTATGCCATGGGGTCAGTCTTACATATAATTTATTACAGCATATCTTTTCTTAACAATTATTTGTCTCAATGCACCCTTTAAAAAGCACTTTTATCCATGTAAAAATACTGAATACAGTGACCCCCCCGACCTACGATGGCCCCGACATATGATGAAATCGACATACGATGGCCTCTCAGAGGCCATCGCATGTCGATGTCAGCATCGACATACGATGCTTTTTTATGCCGGGGCCATCGCATTAAGTGCTATCCGGCAGCGCAAAATGCTTAAGCTGCTGCCGGATAGCAGCTTAATGTCCCCCGTGTGGTGCGGTAAGTATTACTTACCCCTCCACGATGCTCCGGGGTGCCCTACGGGTCCAGCGATGGTCTTCCGGCGTCTTCTCGGCCCTCTCCGATGACGTCAATTCGCTGCTGCGCACGCCATCCAATAGGAATGGCGTACGCAGCGGCGTAATGACGTCGCTACGCAGGCCCAGTAAGGCCTTGCTGAAGACAGAAGAGGACCGGAGAAGACAGCAGAGGACCGGAGAAGAAAGAGGAGAGCCCAGCGGAGGCCCGGGATCACCATCGGGAGCGGCGGGGACAGGTGAGTACAGCTTCCTATACTTTACATTGCACGGATCCCTCAACATACGATGGATTCGACAAACGATGGCTCGTTTGGAACGAATTACCATCGTATGTTGAGGGACCACTGTATATGTAAATTATGTAAAAAAAAAATAAAAAATAAATAAAATAAAAAAACCATTAGGATGCGTGTGAATTCCTAGAAAAATGGAGGTTAGCAGTTATTCTTTGTTACTTTAGTTACTGTTTGTAACTTTTGCTTTGGCAAATAAGCAAGTGATGGAAAAAATCAATTATTGATAGAACATGGTGGCAGAGTAAGGTCCCGGTGTGATGGAATTCCATGCACCCAGGACAATTTTGCATTGGCTCCTCCCCTCAGCTCTCTGGACATTACAGAACACACAGCCGTGCTTAGGACGCACGCACCTCCCTTCACTGAGAAAGCAGCTAGGAGCTCCGAAGGGGAGAATCATTCAGTACTTGGCTTCACCCCCAGCAGCAGCAGCAGAAACCTAAGCAAAGTAGCAGATACATACAGGAGAAGGGTTTGATCTTTATCCCCTTAAAGGAGAAATGCAGCGCAAAACTTTTACCTTCCCTTGTGCCCCAGCTGCAAAAATGAAAAAAAAAAAAAACTTTAACTCCGCTTCCTACGTTCCACCGTTGTGTCGATATCGGCACCCTGATCCTCCGATGCTGCTTGGCTCCCTTGCTTCTTAGGCTCGGAACTTCACACTGTTGTCAGCGTATCGCTGGCCGCAGCGATGTCCTGCCTCTGCCGGTAATAGGCAAAGCTCACTGTCATGTAAGGAGCTCGGGCCCCACCTTCTCCCTGTTGCCTAGGCTACTTACATGACAGTGTTCTCAGCCCATCACCGGTCGAGGCTGGACATCGCTGCGGCCGGGGATACGCTGACTGCAATTGTGATGTTCTGAGCCTAAGAAGTCGGGAACAGCGCTGGAGGATCGGGATGCCGATATCGGCGAAATGTGGGAGGGGAAGGTGAGTTAAAGTATGGTTTTGGAGTTTTTGCAGCCCAGGCACAAGGGAAGGTAAAAGTTTTTTGTGCCGCATTTCACCTTTAGGGTCTATTCACACGTACAGTATTCTGCGCAGATATGATGTGCAGGATTTTCTGCTGCAGATTTCAATGTAAACTGATTGACTGAACACAACCTGAAATCCTTCTCATCAAATATGCGCATCAAATCTGCGTGGAATGCTGTGCATGTGAACAGACCCTTAAGGACTAATGGTTTTTTCAATTTTTGCACTTTTTTTTTTTTTTTCCTTCTCGCCTTCTAAAATTCATAATGCTTTCAGTTTCGTACCAACAGACCTATATATGCTTGTTTTATTTGCTACCAATTTTACTTTGTAATGGCAGAAGTCATTTTACCACAAAATCTACGGTGAAACCCAAAAAAACTTGTGGGTCAAAATTGGGGGAAAAAAAAGCCATTTTGTAATTTTAAGCGGCTTTCGTTTTCACGCAGTGCACATTTAGTTAAAAACGACACTTTATCTTGATTCTGTAGGTCCATGCGATTAAAATAATACCTACTTATATAGGTTTGATTTTGTTTTAGTTCTGTTAAAAAATTATAACTTTGTGCACGAAAATTCGTACATTTAAAATTGTCTTCTTCTGACCCCTATAACTTTTTTATTTTATTGTATACAGGGATGTGTGAGGGCTCATTTTTTGCTCCGTGATCCGTAGTTTTTATTGGTGCCATATTTTTTTTATAATAGGACTTTTTGATCGCTTTTTATTCTTTTTTTTTTTCATTAATTTTTTATTTGTTGGGGGGTATACAAAATGCAAATATAAAATAGAGTTAGTGCAGCTCAATCAATATTCTAACCCAAGGTTAACTGGTATGGTCTAAGAACCCCAAAAGACCAAATAGTAGGCAGAAAAAATTATATAATAACCAGTCCTCAAGGGGTAGTGGAAAAAAGGGAAGAGGAATAGGAGAAAAAGGGGGGTGACAAACAGTGGTAGTGATAATGAAAATAAAAATGGTAATAAAAAGCCTGAAAGGGTAAAATAAATTAAATAATCTTATACATTTATTACATTTTAATAATACAATCAATACCCGCGCAGGGCCCTTGCTCAGGTATTAAAAATATATAGAATAAAATGACCTAAAAAATTATGCAAAAAATTGCCAGCCATCTCAAAAAAGAAAAGTCTATAGTAGCAAAGAATTGACAGCAAAAACTTGACAGATTCCACAAGTTTAAATGTGTGAATTGACATCTAAATAGCCCTTGGTAATATACTACTGCCATATCCATCTCACCGGCTAATAGCCGCTATACCAGCCGATCCAGTCTTGACAGCGCTGCAGTACTCCAGTTTGAGGACCACTGTAAATCGCGCGCAATTCACACTGCACTCGGACGCCGACTCACCTCTGCTGAAACTCCCCTATAGGCCGGCTGCCAATCCGTGCCAAGCAGAGTGATTTTCTCTTTCTCAACGCACAAATATCTAAAGCCGGTTACTGTTGTACCGAAAGCGAGTGCTTGCCGCAGGAAAAGCGCACTCATACATTGCCACATCAAGGTATCCACATTCCCATGCCAGGGCAGTGCCGATCTGAGCACCGGACATCGTCCATGCGGACACTTACTGCCATTGCTCTCTGGAATCTGCCGTTTTCAGGGACACTCGGCTGCATACAAGCCTACTCAGCGGTAAAGTATCGCTTCAATTCCTATCATTAACTGTATCGGCATTCTATTACAATCTTGTTACATTGTGGATACAATTACCGGCATCTTACAAACTTCTCCTCAACATTTTGATGAATGACATTTAAGTCTACCTCAATTCACACATTTAAACTTGTGGAATCTGTCAAGTTTTTGCTGTCAATTCTTTGCTACTATAGACTCTTCTTTTTCTTTTTTTGAGATGGCTGGCAATTTTTAGCATCATTTTATAGGTCATTTTATTCTATATATATTTAATACCTGAGCAAGGGCCCTGCTCGGGTATTGATTGTATTAACATTTAATAAATGTATAAGATTATTTAATTTATTTTACCCTTTCAGGCTTTTTATTACCATTTTTATTTTCATTATCACTACCACTGTTTATTTTCACCCCCCTTTTTCTCCTATTCCTCTTCCCTTTTTTCCACTACCCCTTGAGGACTGGTTATATAATATTTTATTATTATATAATTTTTCTCGGGAATACAAAATGACCAAAAAATAAGCAAATTTGGACTTTGGTATTTTTTTTACGTATATGCCATTGACCGTGCGGTTTAATTAAAGGGGTTATCCAGGGAAAAACTTTTTTTTTTTTTATATAGATCAACTGGCTCCAGAAAGTTAAATAGGTTTGTAAATTACTTCTATTAAAAAAATCTTAAAGGGGTTCTCCAACATAAGGTGATTTTAGTACGTACCTGGCAGACAGTAATGGACATGCTTAGGAAGGATCTGTGCTTGTCTTGGGGCTAAATGGCTATGTCATGAGATTACCGTAACACCGTGGCTAGCTTTTGTGAACTGGCATTTCCTGTTTGACTTTTCTTTTTTCACTACAAATCCCACAATTCCATTTTCCTCCCTCCCACAATTCCATTTTCCTCCCTCCCACACATCAGCCACCCCACCCTTTGAAACATAAATGAGCTGCATCCATTCAAAAAACCTGTGGTTTTCAATCAGGGTGCCTACAGCTGTTGAATTAGTTGCAGATTGATCCCTCTCCCACCAAGCGATCCCTCCACCCATTGAAGCAGACAGGCTCCCTGTCATCAGCTGACTAGTGAGTCAGGTCTCGGCCGCATTGCAAGCTGGGAAAATTCCGAGACAGCAGTCATTTTGTATGCTGTTAAAAATAAATACTGGATTGAAAATCACAGAAGAATTTCCGTCACACACAGGTGCAGACACTATATTATGAACTACACTAACTTTACAGCCCCTGTAGCATGGTCAAATAAAAAATATGCCTGGAATACCACTTTAATCCTTTCAGTACTTATGAACTGCTGAAGTTGAGTATTTCTTTTCAAAGCTCTCTCTTCTGACACGTGTCTCGGGAACAGTCCAGAGTAGAAGCAAATCCCCACAGCAAACCTCTTCTAACCTGTGCTGTTCCCGAGACAAGCAGAGATGTCAGAAGAGAGCACTGTTGCCTGACAGAAAAAAAACTCAACTTCAGCAGCTGATAATTATTGGAAGGATTACGATTTTTTTAATAGAAGTAATTTACAAATCTGTTTAACTTTATGGAGCCAGTTGATATAAAAAAAAAATATATTTTTCCTTGAATACTCCTTTGTTATATTTTTATAGTTCGGACATATGCGCACGTGGGGATACCATGTATGTATGTTTTTGTTTACATATTTTATTTATTTATTTTTTTATGGGAAAAGGAGGGTGATTCAAACTTTTATTAGGGAAGGGTGCTAATTGCATCAGGCTGCTGAGGCCTCCTGGAGCATCAGAGCACCGATCGGATGGCGAGGAGGCAGGTAAGGGCCCTCCTGCCGTCCTCTCAGCTGATCCTGACACTTCTCAGCTTATAGCAGGGGAGTGAGTGCCCTGCGTTCTTAAGAGCTTACGTAGAAGGGACTGATCTTTATATAGGAGAAGGATTGATCTTTATACAGCATGATATATAATTCCCTTCTGCTTATGTTTCTACTGATTCTGGGGACGGAGCTGCGCACTGAATAAGTCGCACTTTTGGAGCTTGCTATCTGCTTCCTCCTCCTCTCACTGAGGGAGGTGTGTGCATCCTCAGCCTGGTTGTGTGTTCAACAATGTCCAGAGAGCTGATGGGAGGAGCTAATGGAAAATAGTCTGCATGGAATTCCATTACACCACATTGTGCTGCATAGTCCGCATAGTGTGCCTAAAAATTGACCATGTTTGTGAAACTTCAAATGTCAGATTAAACATCTAGCTACCCCATAGAGGGAAATACTAAATAATTTTACTTTGACTAAAACATTTCTTATGCATGAATAATCAAACATTCAACATAGTGTTTATCTTTGTTCTGCAGAAGCTGTATTGAACTTCTGTTATGTTTGCCTCAAGAGTTACCAAGTGATCACTGGGAAAGATTTCAAGGCACGATAAAGGTAACATTATATGTTCATAATAAATAGTATGCCTGTGATTCACCATTTCAGCGTTTTCTGTATTCCATATCTTAGGTTGGAGTAGCAGAGGACTTAACTTATGTTCATTGTCAATTGTTATTGAAGTTATTTTATTTACTGCTTTTGTGCTCTCTGCGGGCCACTTTTTTCTAACTTGTGTCTTTTTTTTTTGTTTTACGCCACACGTGGCTTATTATTAGTTCAGGTGCTCCGGTGGGCTGGAAAAGGTGGATACATTCCTAGGAGAGAGTCTCTTAGGGCTGTATCCACCTTTTCCAGCCCACCGGAGCACCTGAAAGCTGAACTAATTTATTCAGGAAAAGTCATCAACTGCCGAGCCGAGAAGTTTGTGATGAATCAAATCACTGTAACTTCGCTCATCTCTAGTCTTGATTATATAGAATGATCAAATAGACTATATTGAGTATCAAATTAGTAAAAATTATCGGTACCCCACAAGTAATCTCTAGTCGGACTGCCAGCTGTAAGGGATTCAAACCCCACAAGCGGAAGAGGTAAAGAAAAACTCTTAGTTGCCCATAGCAACTAAAGCTCAGCTTTCATTTTACCATGGCAATTTGAGAAATAAAAACGGATGTCTGGTTGCTATGGGCAACAAAGACTGCTTTTCTTTTACAAATATTGCTCACAGTTGAAGATCCCTATATAAAGTAGTATAGAACATGGCTTATATTCTAAGACAATTAATGATTGATTTCACATTTATTGCCACAAAGCATCAGCTGGAGTCTTATGTAAAATAATTTGTGGCATTGTTTGATATATTTTCCCAATTAATGGGTCTGACATGTTTTGCTAAATTTCTATCATTAGCCCTGGGCATCTGCTAAATTTCTAAAGTCTTTAAACTCTCTCTGCCTAGAATCCCTTAGCCATGCTTCACCTTATTACCCTGTAAGCATGCTTCAGAACACTTGCTTAAAATTATAGGCTTACACTGTGAGCTTAGGCTTTTCTGTGCTTTCCAGACTGCAATACTACACGTTTTGTAACGAGAAGGATAATTCAGTATTTATTTTATTTATTTATTTTTTTTTTTTGCTCGCTGCTGAGACTTGAGAGCATTCTCCATTGTGCCCAGCAATTTCTCATTCTCTCTTTATTTCAGGGGCTGGGACCAGAGTTGGGCTGTTTACCAGTAGTTCACATACAGGCACTTCCTCCTTTAGTTGCCGAGCCAATCAAAGCACAACACTCCTTTATTGCTATGCCATATTATAGTGCTGGTGAAAGTGCACTAAGTCTGAACTGACTGACTATGCAGGGGGTGATCTGTACAATACTATAGATGACACTGAGAAGAGGTTACTGATGTTTATGCAGGTTTGCAAGGTGCTCTGTGAGCAGAAAAGCAAGTAACCCCTTTAATCAAGAGGTTACTCGGCTACTGCAGAGAAGCTAAAGGGACGGGGAAGGGAGAGATTACTTCAGCACTGTAGATATTTGGCATTAGGTACACTATTTATACAAGGGACAAATACCCTGATGTTTATATGGGTGGTCAGAGGGAAACCTTGATTTAACTTTGTGGTTTATCTCCAATAGGCAGTCTGACTTAGCTTGCAGGCTCTAGGCCCAGGCTTTCTCAGGCACTTTTGCACATGGTAGCTGCTATGCTCTTCCCCCATTTTTTGTATTTTGTGCTCAGTCTCTCTTACTAGAGACTGCAATCTGGTGTCCACTGCCTGTTGTCAGGGGGTTTCTAAGAAGGGAGACACCTAGTGGGGACAATTTTATGGCTAGATTTCTGGGGTCACAGGGATGTTTTTTCTGTCACATAGCTATCACATGAAGGGAAGTTGTTTTGAAACGATCATTTAAAGATTTTTGACCAGACAGACATATGAAAACTTGAGAAGACTAAAACTGTCTGATTTGCCCATAGCACACAATCCCAACTCAAATCGCTCTGGTTGCTATAGGCAGATCAGATGGCCTTAGTGAGTTTTAAATGACATCTGCAGCAAAAGACAACTTATCCACAACATATGGAATAAGTGTCTGATCGCGAGGGGTCCGACCCCTGGGACCCCCCGCGATCTCCCAAACGGGGCTCCGCATTACCGTTCTATATGAGCGGCTAATGGGCGTAGTGTTGACCTCTGAGGTAAACTGTACGCCCCCTCCCCATACAATTCTATGGGAGAGGCGGGGAGGCACGAACGCTGCCTCCTAGCCTTTCGAGCCGCGGCAGAGCCATGGCCCTGTGCAGGAGGTGGCGGGGGGATCCCAACGGTCGGTGAAGGATAAGTGTAAAGAAAAAAGGGAAGGAGAGCTGCACCTCTCCTAATTCCATGGGCTAAGAATCCCGAAATGCCCTTGAATTGAAAATATGCTCACCGTGTGTGAACCTTGGTTTCATGCATATCACCCCTCTTTATGGTGTATAATTGTGGAAACACGGTCTGCAGCATGCAGGGGTAAACCAGTCTCCTTTTTGGGGGTCAGTAATGAGCGAAGCAAAATTAAAGTATAAAAAAGTTCTGCGATAGCTCTGCCTTTGTAGATTCACATTAGGAGTCGAGTCCGAGTAAAAAGTGTATTTTTATTTAGCACATTAAACTTTTACAAGATATTGCAAGATGCGTTTCGAGGGTATGCTCCCTCTTTCTCAATTGCTAAAAGTTCATGAACTGTCCATGATCTGTATTGATCACTGCATCTGGGTGGTTAATGGCAGACATCAGTGCGATCGCAGTCGGGACCGGCCATGCACGATGTGAGCGCCGGTCCGATCGCATCATGTACAGGACGTAAATGTACATCCTAGTGTGTTAAGTACCAGGGGACCAGGACGTACATTTACGTCCTATGTAGTTAAGGGCACCATGGCTGTAGTTGAAGGGTGTTGTGCACGATTCAATATGTATAGCTGTTTTCTTCCAAAACACATACCGTCTTCAATTAACCCCTTAGATTCTGTATTCAGTAGCATCCCTGATCACCCCCTTTATCTGCAACATGTTTGTGAGATGCGTAGTTGTTATGGCTGCCAGGCCTGATATACTAGTACTCTCATTTAGGGCTGGGCGGTATACCTGTTCATACCGAATACCGAAATTTTTGTGCTGCACGATATGAATTTTAACCCATACCGCAATACCGGTTTGGCCCCTCCCCCTCGGGAATGAATGGATTATCAGCCCAGCGCTGCGCTGTCCCCATCGGGTTAAATAAGCACATGTCAACCGCAAGCGCTGCCCTCCTCATCCTCCTGTTTGTTTGTGGTCGCCGGCGCTGACACTCTATACTGTGCCGTATCCCTATGCTGTATCCCTTTGCCCGGGCTGCAAAAAATAAACAAAATAAACTTTAACTCACCTCCTGTTGGTCCGGTACCAGCCTCATCTGCTTCCTGGGGACGGGAACGTCAGAGAGCCGTCAGCCTATGACTGGCCGCAGCGATGTTCTGCCTCGGCCGGTGATAGGTTGAGCCCACTGTCATGTAAGAAGCCTGCTTCTTACATGACAGTGGGCTCAGCCTATCACCGACTGAGGTGGAACATCGCTGGCCGACGTTGGAACATGCGTTAGTTTATTTTGTTTACCTTTTGCAGCCCGGGCACAGAGATGCTGCACAGTATAGAGTGTCAGGGCCAGCGGCCGCAACAAACAGGAGGACGAGGAGGGCAGCGCTTGCGGGTGACATGTGAGTAGTGCCCCGATGGGGACAGTGCAGGGCTGATAATTATTTTGGGGAGGAGGAGGAAATACCGTTACATACCGTGGAACCGCCAAAAGTTACAAAAATACCGTGATACACACATTTGGTCATACCGGCCAGCCCTACTCATTACACCCTCTCTCCGGTTTCTAAAAAGGAATTTAGCAGTGAATGATCCCTACAGGAGAAATGGGGGAAAAAGATCTGACTCATAAGTATAGCAAAAGGCATTTGCCTGTCAAAATGTTATAATATTTAATAGGGATCGACCGATATCGTTTTTTTTAGGGCCGATACCGATACTGATAATCGGTGCAGGTTAGGGCCGATAGCCGATAACTTATACCGATATTCCGGTATAAGTTATCGGCTATTTAACCCCCTGCGACACCGCTGCAGATCATTGATTTAAAGCGGGCGCTTTAAATCAATGATCTGCAGTGGCTTTTGCGGGGCCATAGACCGCCGCCGCCACCACCCGCTTCTCTCCCCTACCTGCCAGGGTGCTCCGGGCCATCCATCCATCGTTCCTGTAGTGTCCGGGGGCGTTCCGGGTGGAGGGTGGTCCGTTCCGGGCTGTCCTTCTTCTCCGGCGGTCATCTTCTCCACTCCGGGCAGGCTCCGGCCTAGTACGCTGCATAGACGTCGCTGCGCAGTGACGCCCGTGCGCAGCGACGCACCTGACGTCACGGCGTAGCGGCGTCTATGCAGCGTACTAGGCCGGAGCCTGCCCGGAGTGGAGAAGAAGACCGTGGGAGAAGGACAGCCCGGACCGGACCACCCTCCACCCGGAACGCCCCCGGACACTACATGAAGGAAGGATGGCCTGGACCACCGCCATTACGGGTAAGTTTAATTTTTTTATTGACTCGGAGGGTGGGGGAGGGGCCCGAGCGGTATGGGAAAAAATCCATACCGGTATACCGCCTAGCATCACGGTGGGGGGTGCGACGCGGTGTGGTGGGTCGGAGGTGCGGTGCGGCAGGTCGAGGGGGTGGCGGTCGCGGTGCGGTGGGGGCGGGGCATTATCGGCTTATCGGCAAGATAATTGCCGATACCGATAATGCCCAAAATCGTGATGATCGGCCGATAATATCGGCCATACCGATAATCTGTCGATCCCTAATATTTAATTGTGCAATTTATTTATGTCAACTTTATTTACAGTACTAAATTTGTTTCCTCTCTAAGGCTGCACATACACGATTGACAGAAAATGGCAGCCACGAGCTTATGGTCTTGTACAATATGTCTCAAGAAGATGGTGTGTGGAGGGATCCAGTTTTGGATAAAATTCTTAGTGATCAAATCCAGGATCCTTATCATGGTAAGCACTGCCAGACTTAAATTAACATGTCTTTTACATGTGATTATGAAGTTTCTGATCTTTGAAAAGGAAATGTATATTGTGTTTCACTGCAGAGCTTTTTGTTATCTTACATGGCTGCTATGAAAGAGTAGCTTTCTGAGCTGCTGTAGATAATTTCCTTGATCTCGCTCGGTTAGATCTGACTGCGTGGGATACCAAGGTCGTAAATATTAGGCAGTCAAACAGGTTTCAATTAAAATGATTGCACTTGCCAGCATAAAATATCATGGCTTTCCGTTGATGTAATCTTTTTAGTATTGTGTTTCATACATCTGCCTTAAGCTTCTTTTTATTTAATTTTTTTGCATATTCACAAATATGTAAGGTTACAGGCAGTGATAAAGTGCATTTGTATATTTTATGTTTAATATACGGATTACTTGGTTTACAGAACACAAGATACAGCTTATGTGATTCATTTTTGTGAAAAGCAGTACACTTGATGCCACTACTGAGGGTGATTGCTTTGGTAACAAAATTAGCTATGGTATTTAATGTTTTTTTTTTTTTTTTTTTGTCGCCACACCCCCTCCCATAGACTTGTATTGAGGGGCGGAGCCGTAACATCACAATGCTCTTGCCCCTATATCGTCCTTCATTATGCACAGAGCGCATTTGCTCTGTGCATTGATGACAGCAGGGTGCCGCAGCCAAGATCATAGGGGTCCCCAGCGGCGGGACCCCTGCAATCAGACATCTTATCCCCTATCCGTTGGATAGGGGATAAGATGTCTAGGGGCAGAGTAGCCCTTTATGGACGCAGCTCATTTTGGCTTTGAGGACACATACATTTTTTGTTTTTCTTCCTCGCCTTCTAAGAGATCTAACTTTCTTTCATTTATTTATCTACAGATCCATATGAGGGCTTGTTTTTTGCCCAACCAATTGTACTTTCTAATGCCACCTTTCATTTTACCATAAAATTTACACTCTTTGCATAGATCTTACATACTGCAGTGTGTAAATGTATGCCCTTGTGCGCAAAGTACCAGGTAGTAAGCGCATACATTTACACTCTGCATCCTCTAGGGGTTCAGCAGCTTTCACTTTGTGCTGAAATACCGTATTTATTGGCGTATAACACGCACTTTTTAGGCTAAAATTTTTAGCCTAAAGTCTACCTGCGTGTTATACGCCGATAAGCCGCTGCAGTTCAATGGTTTAAAGCGGGCGCTTTAAATCAATGAACTGCAGCGGCTTTGCAGGTCCAGAGACAGCCAGCGCTGCCAGCTTCTCTGCCCCTGCCTGTCCTGGGCTCTAGAGCCCTGCAGCCGGCCCTTCTCTCCCCCTGGCTATCGGTGCCGTTGCCCGTTCTCTCCCCCTGGCTATCGGTGCCGCTGCCCGTTCTCTCCCCCTGGCTATCGGTGCAATGGGGCAGCGGCGCCGACAGACAGGGGGAGAGAATGGGCAGCGGCACCCATTGCCTGCCCCGTTGCCTCCCCCATCCCGGTTGTATAATTACCTGTTGCCGGGGTCGGGTCCGCGCTGCTTCAGGCCTCCGGTGTGCATCCCCTGCATCATTGCTATGCGCTGCGAGACGCAATGACGTCACTCGTCATTGCGCCGCTCTGTGCAGTGCATAGCAGCCACGCATGGGATGCACACCGGAGGCCTGAAGCAGCGCGGACCCGACCCTATCAACAGGTAATTATACAACCGGGGATGGGGGAGCGGCGCCGGCAATGGGTGCCGCTGCCACTTCTCTCCCCCTGGCTATCGGCAATGGGGCGCCGGCACCGATAGTCAGGGGGAAAGAACGGGCAGCGGCGGAGATAGCCAGCGGGAGAGAAGCGGCGGCAGCAGGGCTCTAGACCCCAGGAAAGGCAGGGGGAGAGAAACGGGTAGCGACGGCCCCTCTCCCCCTGCCTTTCCTGGGGGTGTATCGGGGTATAAGCATGCACACACGCACCCTCATTTTACCAAGGATATTTGAGTAAAAAACTTTTTTTACCCAAATCCTGGGTAAAATGAGGGTGCGTGGTATACCCCGATAAATACGGTATATCAGCTACCTTGCTTCCCTTCAGTACTGGAACAGATGAGCTAACAGCACATATCAATAAAAGGGAGCAGAGATATCAGTGTTTTGCCTTACACTGCCCAGCAGTGACACAAATATATTTGGAAGCTATTTTTCAAATAAAAATTCTAAATGATGGGAACATTTTTGGGGAGAATATTCTAATTTCCATAATGCACTCTGAAGTTTCAGCATTTACAACCTACATTTACAAAGTGTGAGACAGATTCCTTTTTATAACTGCATAATTTTAAGTGTCTGGTAATATCAACTTATAAACAACTTCTGACATGTCTCTCAAACATGCAGCAGATCTCACTACTGAGATATTGTGAGATATAAGCTGCATTGTACTTCACACCGGACAGGGGGCAAATCTGACCCTTTCTCTGCATGGACTTCTAGCCTTTTTTTTTATTTTTTTAAGAAATGCAGTGTTGTCGTCTTTTTATTTGAACAAAAATACTGTGCTTGTCCCTTTTGTCCTTTGCCTTCATATCTTTAAAGAACGTTTACAACATGATCTGGGTGTGGTTAGGGTTCTTCAGATCTACCCATAGCAAACACACTACTTCTGCCTGTCTGGCTCCCTTTTTCATCATGCTGGATAGTCCGCACAAGAGGTTGGCAGCATCCAAGCATCTTTTGTTGAACAGGATGGCTGTTAGGTGTAGCACAGCTATGGCATGCTAACACAATGGAATTTCCGTGCGGAATTCCGCATTAGAATTCTGCTCAGAGATTCAATGGAATTCTGCTGTGATGTGCACACGATGGAAATATCTGCTGCAGAAATCCTGATTCACATTATTTATACATTGTTTAATAAATCAATGCTATGTTTTTGGTTTGTTATTTTTTTTTTTAACTGAGCCCTAATTCTAATAGTGAAACTAAAGTGGTACTCCGGGGAACTGAACTTATCTAATTGCTGGAGAGTCTGACCACCTGGACTCCCGCGATAGCCTGTATGGGACCCGGCTACTTACACTTCACATCTTATAGAGTACCCCTTTAAAGGGGCACTGTCAGATACAAAAACTTTTTACATGTTGTACATCTTGGCAATCATGGCTTTGTCCAAGCTGAAGCACAGGGAAGACAACAGGGGAAAACACAAAGGGAAACTTTAAGTTATCTGTCAAGAACTGCATCACCTCTCTTCAAAAGGGTTCCACACAAGGGCAAGTGGTATCAGACAGGAGAGAGCACAGAGGAGTGGTATAAGACAGGAGAGAGCACAGAGGAGTGGTATCAGACAGGAGAGAGCACAGAGGAGTGGTATCAGACAGGAGAGATCACAGAGGAGTGGTATCAGACAGGAGAGATCACAGAGGAGTGGTATCAGACAGGAGAAAGCACAGAGGAGTGGTATCAGACAGGAGAGAGCACAGAGGAGTGGTATCAGACAGGAGAGAGCACAGAGGAGTGGTATCAGACAGGAGAGAGCACAGAGGAGTGGTATCAGACAGGAGAGAGCACAGAGGAGTGGTATCAGACAGGAGAGAGCACAGAGGAGTGGTATCAGACAGGAGAGAGCACAGAGGAGTGGTATCAGACAGGAGAGAGCACAGAGGAGTGCTATCAGACAGGAGAGAGCACAGAGGAGAGCTAGCCTACTCTCACTTACTGGACTTTGTCCATGCCTGAGCTTCAGCTTGGACAAAGCCATGATTTCTATAAATAGGAAATAAACATTTTCTTATGAAGTATTTTAGAAAGCTTAATGTTTTGCCAAGATGTACAACATATAAAAAGTTTTTTTAAACTGACAGTGCCTATTTAAATGTACTGTTATTGGTACCTGGTAGTGTTTATTACACTTTGTATGTTGCCATTTAAATGGAAATATAACCCCTGTGTTCCTCCCTTTTTCTATAGCTGAAGAGTTTCTTCATTCTGAGGGCCCATTGCTTCTGGAAATGAGAATTAAGCGTCTCCTTAAACTTGGCAGTGTGGCGGCAGCAACAGGCCTGGCGAAGATATGTTCAGACCACCAAGAAATGAGCAAGAAAGGGCACTTCAAACAGCTCTACCTGAAATGTCTATGTGCAGCATCTCCAAATATAAAGCTTATAGAGGAAGTAAGTAGTTTTAAACCCCTAATTTACTTCCCAATTTTCTGTGTTCTTTTTCCCCCAAAAATTTGATAAACAAGTATAATAATAATAATTTTATTTTTTTTTAGCCAGTTACCGTATATACTCGAGTATAAGCCGAGTTTTTCAGCACGATTTTTCGTGCTGAAAACACCCCCCTTGGCTTATACTCGAGTGAACTCTCCACCCGCAGTGGTCTTCAACCTGCGGACCTCCAGAGGTTTCAAAACTACAACTCCCAGCAAGCACGGGCAGCCATCGGCTGTCCGGGCTTGCTGGGAGTTGTAGTTTTGAAACCTCCGGAGGTCCACAGGTTGAAGACCACTGCGGCCTTCGACATCATCCAGCTCCCTCTCACCCCCCTTTAGTTCTGTACAGTACTCACCTCCGCTCGGCGCTGGTCCAGTGCCGCAGGACTGTCCGGAGAGGAGGTGGTCCGGTGGGATAGTGGTTCCGGGCTGCTATCTTCACCGGGGAGGCCTCTGCTAAGCGCTTCGGGCCCGGCCCCAGAGTAGTCACGTTGCCTTGACAACGACGCAGAGGTACGTTCATTGCCAACGTACTTCTGCGTCATTGTCAAGGCAACGCCTCTATTCCGGGCCGGAAGCGCGGAGAAGAGGCGCCCCCAGTGAAGATAGCAGCCCGGAACCACTATCCCACCGGACGACCTCCTCACCGGACAGTCCTGCAGGACCGGACCAGCGCCGAGCGGAGGTGAGTACTGTACAGAACTAAAGGGGGGCGAGAGGGGGCTGGATGATGTCGAAGGCCGCAGTGGTCTTCAACCTGCGGACCTCCGGAGGTTTCAAAACTACAACTCCCAGCAAGCCTGGACAGCCGATGGCTGCCCGGGCTTGCTGGGAGTTGTAGTTTTGAAACCTCTGGAGGTCCGCAGGTTGAAGACCACTGCGGGCGGATGATGACAAGAGGATGATGAAGGGGGGGGTGTAGGATGATGAAGGGGGGGGGTGTAGGATGATGAAGGGGGGGGGGGTGTAGGATGATGAAGGGGGGGGGGTGTAGGATGATGAAGGGGGGGGGTGTAGGATGATGAAGGGGGGGGTGTAGGATGATAAGGGGATGATGAAGGGGGGGGGGTGTGGGATGATGATGAAGGGGGGTGGGGATGATGACAAGGGGATGATGAAGGGGGGGTGTGGGATGATGACAAGGGGATGATGAAGGGGGGGTGTGGGATGATGACAGGTGATGATGATGAGGGTCTGGATGATGACAGGCAGTGATGATGATGAGGATGTTAATGACAGGGGTTTGGATGATGACAGGGGGGGGGATGATGTATTTCCGACCCTAGGCTTATACTCGAGCCAATAACTGGGATTTTTGTGTTGAAATTAGGGGTCTCGGCTTATACTAGGGTCGGCTTATACTCTAGTATATACGGAGGCATCATTTAATAAATCCTCAAAACTTAAAGCAAAGCCCTTATCACGCTCCGGTGACAGGGTATCTGTTTACATTTCTGGCAACTTCATAGCCCAAGACTACATCAGAGTACGAATTTACCTAAAGTCTGGCACATCCCTATGCTGATCACTAAAAGTTTAAACCTGATTCTGTTGCTACAATGTGATAGGGGTTGTGCTTTAGGAGGGGTTTTCCCAGTAATAAAAAAAAAAAAAAAAAAAAATGTTACAGAAAAAAAAAAGAGAAAACAATGTTAATATCTTTTATTTATAGCTGCTTGTCTAGGCCAGGGGAAATGTCCAGTTTATGCAAAATTGTTGCCATAACGTTACTACTGACACAACCAGTCCTAGCACATAACAAGATGGATTTGTCATGTCATATAGTTCCGTATTGACCTAAGATGTCCTCCGTGATCTGCTACTGATCAGCATGTTGCACCATATTATATTGTAATTATATACGTTGCTCAGACCTACCTACTTTTTTTCAGCCAGCTGAACTTTGGCCTTTGGCACATTTTCTGCTGCAGAAAATCTGCAGTGTACCTGTAATGTGTGTTCCTAGCTTAAGGCTAGGCAGTATAACTACAGTGAGAAGAGTCTCCCTTGACTAAATGCTTTGATCTAGGTGGCTTTTTAAAATGTATGTTTTCTCTGAAGCACCCAGGCGTTTCAGACTAAATCAGTGTATCAATGCCCTGTGTATTTTCATTTTGCCCATCATTCGATCAACCTGAAACTGCTGACAAGTTCTTATTACTAGATTTGTAGTCATGCATATGTCCTTTATTTTATGGCTACTCTTCTGTTGTTTAGTCAGCATTACAGAAGAAGCGACAGAGTGCATGTATGACCAGCACTTCATTCAAACTTCTCACACTGCAAGTGTGCAATAACAATGAACTGCTGACAGCAGTCAGACATTTATGACCTGTCCTGTAGAGAAGTGATAGCCCCCTTTTTATATGTCACTATCATATTGCATTGCTGTCACTATGTACTACAATGTACTGTTTTTTTTTTTTTTTTTTAGATTGCCAAAGTAGATTGCAAGGATGCTTTGGAAATGATCTGCAATCTGGAGTCTGAAGGGGATGAAAAAACATCACTTATACTGTGTGCAGCTTTTCTGTCCCGCCAGCTCCAGTTCGGGGAAATGTATTGCGCATGGTAAGTATAGAGAAAACATGAAAGTAAAGACATGGGCAAATATAGTACACTAGACTGGAATAATGGGATCAGTAATTACATCCTAACTAGTCAAATATTTATGGCATATTTTTACTTGTGTGTTTGAAGGAGACAGTATACACTACATGGGGAGATTTATCAAAACCTGTCCTTAGAAGTTGCGGAGTTGCCCATAGCAACCAATCAGATCGCTTCTTTCATTTTTGGCCTGTGAAAAATGAAAGAAGCAATCTGGTTGCTATGGGTAACTCAACAACTTTTCCTCTGAACAGGTTTTGATAAATGTCCCCCCATTAATAAAAGTATTGTGGCATCTACATGTTGCACCTACAGTTTTTAGAACATACCATTTTAAATTCATTGCCATTAATAGTTGCTACCTATCTGCAGTTTTAGAAGTTCTGGGAAGACTTTCTACAAGATTTGAGTGTGTCTGTGGGCATTTTTGGGCATTCAGTCAGAACAGCATTTGTGAGATCAGACACTGATGTTGGTAATGGGTGTGTGTAATAGGTCCAGTTATCAGCCTACTTTACTGTGACACAGGAGAGATGAGTGGACATGAATGAATGATCATATAACGTCACGTTACGTGATGGCAGCATCCTGGTTCTAACTTTTTTATTTTTTTGTTCCTAGATTCTTAACAAATTTTTCAAGCACTGGTTTCAGAGGTGTATCCCTATAGATACGCAAAATCAATTTTTTATTTTCTCCCTTATAGTTATCCTCATACTGTTTACAGGATAAAAGTGTAGGATTCAATTTAGTTGCACACAAAAAGGTATTGGGAAAGAGTAAGCTGAATAGTCACTAAAATATAGTTCTGGTCACCAAGGCTTATCCCCTAAACCAAGGACTTACATTTATGTCCATTGGTGGCTCCTTATTTGTTATAAAAAGTTAAATGTGAATTAACCCCTTCCCTAAGTGTGAATCTCCCTGCCCCCCCCCCCCAAATTTATTTAAATTTAAGTATTGTAAACAAAAATCAATGTGTGGTCGTGTGGTAAATGTTATTAAATCTAAAAGCTGGGACAGAGAGAGGCGCGGAAGGTTAAGCATAACAAGGTAATCATTCACAAGAGAGTTGAGGTTATCAGGGGGAAGGATATGGTGATTTAGATGATATAAATTGGAATAAAATTGTTGAAAGCCTTTAGCAATATCATCAGGAGTATACAGCTTAGTATTATGATGGGGATGAATTAAATATGGGATGCGCGATTTTAGTTGGCGCTTTTTTAAACGGTTGGCTAAAAGTTTACCTGCTTTATTATTTTGGGAATAGTACCTAGCTTGAAGTTTTCTATAGGATTTCTCATAAGAGGAGAGCATGATAAAGCGTAAATCCCTTCTCAGGGAGGCTACTTTAGAGGCGTTCTCAGCTGAGGGGGAAGTTTTATTAACATTCTCGGCTATTTTTAAAGTCTGTAGCAACTCATTTATTTTTCTCCCTTTCTCTTTTTAGTATAGCACCATATTTTATACAACACCCCCTTATTACTGCCTTGTGACAGTTCCAAACTACAATGGGATCGGAAATTGAACTAGCGTTAAGGCTAAATTATTCCGTGATGTCCTGTCTTAGTCGTTCAGCATAATGGGGGTGTGACCATAAAAAGGGGTTGCTTCTCCATGTGTAAGCTGGCAGAGAGGAAGCTTTATCCGACAATTGTAGGGTTACAGCTGCATGGTCCGACCATGTAATTTGTTCTATGGAGGACCTGCCTGAGGGGGACAGTAAAGATCTGTCCAGCAAAAACAAGTCTATACGGGAATAGGAGTTATGCACTCCTGAGTGAAAAGTAAAATTCTTCTCCGTATCGGGCTGTATCCTCCATATGCCGTACAAGTCCTCCTCTAGTAGTAGAGAAGAAAGAGTAGCAGAGGTGTAGCGGGAGGAAGTGGTACTATCTAGAGAAACATCCACTATAGTATTAAAGTCCCCACAGATAAAGATCCCCAAGGAGATCCACAAACTTTGTTAAGCAGACGTTTTAATAAGCGGAGTTGCCCCTTATTAGGAGCAACACAAAAAGACAGGAGGGGCTCAACCTAATACAAGCGGGGTGCTACCCAGTGAAAAAAAACAGAATGTCTAAACCAGAAAGAGCTATCACTGATAAATGGTAGCATACCCAATATAATTAATTGACAATGTATATTGATACAAAAAATACATTAGAACATGCAATTGCACACAAAAAAGAAGTTAAAAGCAATAAAATCTCTGGCTAACTAAAGCCAGCACACAACTAGGGGAGGGGCCACGAACCCCCTCTCCTACCTGACACCCGTCCTCGATAATACAATAAACGACCTTGTGTCGGGTCAGCGGATCATATACAAAGAACAGTAATGCAGAAAGCAATGATATCAATAAAAGATATATATCACAATAATAATATAATCAACCATACACTAACTGACTGCAATATTGCACTGTGCTAGGTTACCACACAGACCAGACATCAAGGGCCAAATAAAGGTGGAGGAGTGAAGGAGGACGGGGTCACCAGATCCCCACGCGTTCCGTTGCCACACAAGGGCAAATTCCTCAGGGGAAGTCCTCACCCCTGAGGAAGTTGCCCTTGTGTGGCAACGGAACGCGTGGGGATCTGGTGACCGCGTCCTCCTTCACTCCTCCACCTTTATTTGGCCCTTGATGTCTGGTCTGTGTGGTAACCTAGCACAGTGCAATATTGCAGTCAGTTAGTGTATGGTTGATTATATTATTATTGTGATATATATCTTTTATTGATATCATTGCTTTCTGCATTACTGTTCTTTGTATATGATCCGCTGACCCGACACGAGGTCGTTTATTGTATTATCGAGGACGGGTGTCAGGTAGGAGAGGGGGTTCGTGGCCCCTCCCCTAGTTGTGTGCTGGCTTTAGTTAGCCAGAGATTTTATTGCTTTTAACTACTTTTTTGTGTGCAATTGCATGTTCTAATGTATTTTTTGTATCAATAAACATTGTCAATTAATTGGGTGTGCTACCATTTATCAGTGATAGCTCTTTCTGGTTTAGACACCTTATTAGGAGCATACACCGATACAATAGTAAATTGAGAATCATTGATGGTACACTGCAAGATAACATACCTTCCGTTTTCATCAGCAGTAAAATCTTTCAGCGAGAAAGCGACTGTTTTTGATGGCGACCCCCCCCCTGGATTTTGTGCTGTAATGTGAATGGTAAATGTTAGAGAATGCAGGATGATGTAATCTATCAGCGTCTTTGGACAGTAAATGAGTCTCTTGTGTACATAGAATATCACACTTCAGAGTTTGAGCCTCTTTCCATAAATGAGCCCGCCTATGCGGAGCGTTTAACCCATTTGCATTAAGACTAGCAATAGTTATAACTATTTGTGAAAATTACATAGGCAATGAAAATAAGTCGTAAAACCTGAATCATAAGGGGACAGAACGCACCTCCCAGCCAGCGTGCGTCTGCCATTGTTGTGCAGATCATGTACCTGAGACGTATGGACATAAAGGTACCAATAGAACAGACAGACAACAAACAACACCAACAAAAAAAAAACAAGGACAATAGGGAAAATGACACTGTATCCCCTAAGGGGGTGTCCACAGGTAGGTGGGGGTCAGTTCACACTGAAACCAGAGACCGTGGACACACGTCCAGAGCCCGCCACAGTATAGCACAGATGGAAAGATCACCAGCATAGCGTTCATGAAGTAGACCAATCGGTATCACTCCTAGGGAGACGAGTAGGTTTAGAAGATCCAGCAACTGAAGGCAAAGGAATGTTCAATTTTTTCAGTAAAGCAGTTCCTTCCTCTAATGATCGCACCAGGTGAGTAGTATCATTGCGTCTCACAATTAGACGTACAGGGAATCCCCACCGATATATAATTTTTTCAGAGTGTAAGGCAGCAGTTATTGGTAGCAATGCCCTGCGAGCCTGCAGGGTAGCGGCTGATAAGTCAGCGTACACAGAAATGTGATGATATGGAGCAGGCAAGCTGTCATTACGCCTAGCAAATTCCATAAACTTTTCCTTAGTGGTGTAAAAATGTATCCGAGCTAGTACATCCCGTGGGACAGTCATTCAGGTGTTTCGGGCGTGGAACCCTGTGCGCTCTGTCCACCTTCAGATCTTGCAAGGAGCTAGCGGGAAGGGTGGCTTGCAGGATGGATTTCACATATGGAGGTATTGATTCAGATATGCCTCTCAGTTGCACGTTATTCCTCCTGCTCCTGTCCTCCAAATCCGCCACTTTAGCTTTTAAGAATGCTATCTCATCGTCCATAAAATTATGGGAATCAAACAGATCATTATGTGAATCCGCAAACTCGCTGAATTTAGTTTCAATGTGATCGATAAGTCCCTCTAGATCATGCACAGTGGCTTGCAAAGGGTTAACCATTTTCTGCATGTCTTGTAGAAATGTGCTGCGCAGCAGGAGCAGCATACTTTTCATGGCCGTGTCAGTTAAAGATTTGTCCCGCACTTGTAAAGTTGCTAGTGGATCACAGCCCTCTGTATTGTCCTCTAGTATTATGCCCCTGGGTCTTACCTCCTGGTCAGAGGCCGGGGTGGAGAGCCGGCTCCTCTGTTTAGCAGGGCTGCAAGAAGGGGATGTAGGAGGGAGACTCTGAGCCGCTCCGGGTGAAGCACTGTTGCTGCGGGGTGAAGAATGGTGCCTCCGCTTCTTTCCCCCGTTTGCTGGAGGATTCTGTCTGTCGGGTGCTCGGCCGCCTGCTTACCGAAGGTGGGTGAAGCTCCGAGTCAGACTGGGTGCATGCAGAGTAGCTGGGCTGCTGGATCCATCCCTCCTGCTGCGCGGGCCGCGTCTTCCTCTCGGTGGTGTGGCGCAAGCACGGTCGGCGCCATCTTGGGTCTGGGCCTCGCGTGGCTGGAAGCTGAAGCGCGCCAAGGATCCGTGCCGGGTAGGTTTCTTGCGGCGCCCGGGCATAGTTGAAGGGTCCAAGCGGCTGTTATAAAGCTGGTGAAGTGCTGTTAATTTGTCGCTAGACGGGATCTGTTGCGGAGCTCACTCAGCGTGCGACCATCCGCTCTGGCTGCCAGGCCATGCCCCCCACAAACGGGACTTTCAAACCAGGTGCCGGACTATTGGACTGCAGATACATATATGCTTAACCAGCATTTTATAGTTATATATTCATTATTGATACTCCACTAGGGCCCAGTGGGGTATTTATCAGTGCCTTTATATGTGTAGTTTTATAATTTATTTTATTGAATTAAATTTTTATATCAGTGATTCTGTTTTCTATTTTAATTCTTTCCACACATATCATTATGCACCTTAGATGGTGAGGTACTTGAGGTAAAAGCTATGAATTTGACTTTTATTTTTCCGTTGACGCCGGTGGGGACCGGTTATAGCTTTAAAAACCTCGCACTTTTTGTTGTGAGCTGCACCTTTTTTGAAATTTAATTTACAGATCTGTTTAACTTTCTCGCACCAATTGATTTAAAAAAAAAAAAAAAAAAAAAAAGTTTTTCACCGGATTACCCCTTTTAATAAATAAGGATCATTGTGGGTTTATACCTGGAAGGACAACAAAACATAATATCCACAGAGTGCTCATGAATATACAGCTAGGTGTAGGTAGGGGTTCACACTCCATCCTGTCCTTAGACACGGTCAAAGCGTTTCACAGGGTGGAGTAGGACTTCCTCTGGGGGGGTGTTGAAAAAGTATGGTATGGGAGGAGATTTGATTAAAATTATTAAGTTGATGCATTCTAAAGCCACTGGGAAGATAAATATAGATGGCATGAGGTTGTCAACAGTCCCCCCCCACCCCCCCCCCCCCCCCCCCCTTCCCTGCAATTTTGCGATGGTTATAGAATGAGTGGTGGATAGTATAAGAAAAGATGCGAAAATAGCGGGTTTTGGAGCGGGAGGGAGTGAGGACAAGATTTCAATGTATGCAGATGATATGATGTTCCTCGAGGACCCAAAAAAAATCTTTACCAAGAGTGATAGAAATAATATATGGTTATGGTAGATTCTCTGGATTGGCAATAAATTGGTCAAAATCGGATATTATGCCACTGGGAGATGAAAGTATAGGGATGACATATGGACTAAGGGTAATAAATAAAGGAGAGGAATTTAAATACCTGGGGATAAATATATCAAGTGAAATAGGAAAATACCATCAATTAAACACCCTAAAATTAATCAAGGAAATGGGGAAAAAAACAAACACATGGAATGATTTAAAATTATCTTAAGCGGAAAAAATAAGTCCATTTTGATGCCAACGTTTCTGTATGTATTTGGATCTGCACCAATTTGGTGCTAAATGAGGTTGTTTAGAAAAATTCTCTCAATTTTCAGTTCATTAATTTGGGGCAGGAGAAGAACAAGAATTCAATTGGAATATTTGTGTCAAAAAAAGGAGAATGGAGGGATAGTCTTTCCGGATATATATAAGTATTTTATGGCAGGCCAAATCTATTTTTGATTGAATGGAAAACATTTGTTTTCTTTGTCTTTTTGTTATCCGATAGTGGTGTGATATTTAAAGGGGTACTCCGGTGAAAAACTTTTTTTTTTTTAAATCAACTGGTGCCAGAAAGTTAAACAGATTTGTAAATTACTTGTATTAAAAAAATCTTATCCTTCCTGTACTTATTAGCTGCGGAATACTACAGTGGAAATTATTTTCCGTTTGAAACACAGAGCTTTCTGCTGACATCATGAGCACAGTGCTCTCTGTCCATTTTATGAACTGTCCAGAACAGCATATGTTTGCTATGGGGATTTCCTTTTACCCTGGACAGTTCCTAAAATGGACAGAGATGTCAGCAGAGAGCACTGTGCTCATGATGTCAGCAGACAGCTCTGTGTTTCAAATGGAAAAGAATTTCCACTGTAGTATTCAGCAGCTAATAAGTACAGGAAGGATTAAGATTTTTTAATAGAAGTAATTTACAAATCTGTTTAACTTTCTGGCACCAGTGGATTAAAAAAAAAAAAAGTTGTTCACCGGAATACCTCTTTAACGACGCAGGACGTATATTTACGTCCTGTGCCGGCTCCCTCGATATGAAGCTGCGACCCCGCATCACATTGCGTCTGTCCCGGCGCTCATCAACGGCCGGCACCCGCGGCTAATACCACACATCGCCGATCGCGGCGATGTGCGGTATTAACCCTTTAGAAGCGGTGGTCAAAGCTGACCGCCGCATCTAAACCGAAAGTATCCCGGCTAGTCAGCAAAAAAATTAGCTCTCATACCACCCTGTACGTGGAAAAATAAAAAAAAGTTATAGGGGTCAGAAGAGGACATTTTTAAACTCATACATTTTCCTGTATGGACCTACAGAATAATAAGGTGTCATTTTTACCGAAATATGCACTGCATAGAAACGGAAGCCCCCAAAAGTTACAAAATGGCGTTTTTTCTTCGATTTTGTCGCACGATGATTTTTTTTCCGTTTCGTCGTGAATTTTTGGGTAAAATGACTGATGTCACTGCAAAGTAGAATTGGTGACGCAAAAAATAAGCCATAATATGGATTTTTAGGAGGAAAATTGAAAGGGTTATGATTTTTAAAAGGTAAGGAGGAAAAAACGAAAGTGCAAAAATGGAAAAACCCTGAGTCCTTAAGGGGTTAACCCCTTGGGGACAGAGCCCATTATGACCCTAAGGACGGGAGCATTTTTTTGCAAATCTGACCACTGTCACTTTAAGCATTAATAACTCTGGGATGCTTTTATTTATAAATTTGATTCTGAGATAGTTTTTTCGTGACATATTCTACTTTATGTTAGTGGTAAATTTTCAGCGATAATTGCATCATTTCTTGGTGGAAAAATTCAAAAATTTCATGAAAAATTTGAAAATGTTGCATTTTTCTAACTTTGAAGCTCTCTGCTTGTAAGGAAAACAGACATTCCAAATAAATTATATATTGATTCACATATACAATATGTCTACTTTATGTTTCCATCATAAAGTTGACATGTTTTTACTTTTGGAAAACATCAGAGGGCTTCAAAGTTCAGCAGCAATTTTCCAATTTTTGTCAAAATTTTCAAAATCGGAATTTTTCAGGGACCAGTTCAGGTTTGAAGTGGATTTGAAGTGGGTCTTCTGGTTAGAAATACCCCATAAATTACCCCATCATGAAAACTGCACCCCTCAACGTATTCAAAATGACATTCAGTAAGTGTATTAACCCTTTAGGTGTTTCACAGGAATAGCAGCAAAGTGAAGGAGAAAATTCAAAATCTTCATTTTTTTTTTTTTTACACTCGCATGTTTTTGTAGACCCAGTTTTTTAATTTTTACAAGGGGTAAAGGGAAAAAAAATTCTCCCAAAATTTGTAACCCAATTTCACTTGAGTAAGAAAATACCTCAAATGTGTATGTCAAGTGTTCGGCGGGTGCACTAGAGGGCTCAGAATGGAAGGAGCGACAAGGGGATTTTGAAGAGTGAGTTTTTCTGAAATGGTTTTTGGGGGGCATGTCCCATTTAGGAAGCCCCTATGGTGCCAGGACAGCAAAAAAAAACATTGCACACTATTATGGAAACTACACCCCTCAAGGAACGTAACAAGGGGTACGGTGAGCCTTAACACCCCTCAGGTGTTTGACAACTTTTTGTTAAATTCGGATGTGTAAATGAAGAAAAAAAATGTTTTCACTAAAATGCAGTTTTTTCCCCAAATTTAATTTTTTACAAGGGGTAATAGGAGAAAATGCCCCCCAAAATATGTAACCCCATTTCATCTGAGTATGGAAATACCCTATGTTTGGACGTCAAGTGCACTGCGAGCGAACTACAATGCTCAGAAGAGAAGGTGCGTCATTGAGCTTTTAGAGAGATAATTTGTTTGGAGTGGAAGTAGGGGGCCATGTGCATTTACAAAGCCCCCCGTGGTGCCATAACAGTGGACCCCCCACATGTGACCCCATTTTGAAACTACACCCCTCACGGAATGTAATAAGGGGTACAGTGAGCATTTACACCCTACTGGCGTTTGACAGATCTTTGGAACAGTGGGCTGTGCAAACAAAACAAAAAAAAATTTCATTTTCACTGACCACTGTTCCAAAAAATCTGTCAGACACCTGTGGGGCGTAAACGCTCACTTCACCCCTTATTACATTATGTGAGGGGTGTAGTTTCCAAAATGGGGTCATATGTGGGTATTTATTTTTTTGGGTTTATGTCAGAACCGCTGTAAAATCAGCCACCCCTGCGCAAATCACCAATTTAGGCCTCAAATGTACATAGTGCACTCTCACTCCTGAGCCTTGTTGTGCGCCCGCAGAGCTTTTTACGCCCACATATGGGGTATTTCCATACTCAGGAGAAATTGCGTTACAAATTTTGGGGGTCTTTTTTTCCTTTTACCTCTTGTGAAAATAAAAAGTAAAGGGCAACACCAGCATGTTAGTGTAAAAAATTTTTTTTTACACTAACAGGCTGGTGTAGACCCTAACTTTTCCTTTTCATAAGAGGTAAAAGGAGAAAAAGCCCCCCAAAATTTGTAGTGCAATTTCTCTTGCGTATGGAAATACCCCATATGTGGCCCTTAATTGTTTCCTTGAAATACGACATGGCTCCAAAGTGAGAGAGCACCATGCGCATTTGAGGACTAAATTAGGGATTGCATAGAGGTGGACATAGGGGTATTCTATGCCAGTGATTCCCAAACAGGGTGCCTCCAGCTGTTGCTAAACTCCCAGCATGCCTGGACAGTCAGTGGCTGTCCAGAAATGCGTGGAGTTGTTGTTTCGCAACAGCTGGAGGCTCCATTTTGAAAACCCTGCCGTACAATAAGTTTTTCATTTTTATTGGGGGGGGGGGGGGGGCAGTGTAAGGGGGTGTATATGTAGTGTTTTACTCTTTATTAGGTGTTAGTGTACTGTTTTTAGGGTACATTCGCACTGGCGGGTTACGGTGAGTTTCCCGCTAGGAATTTGCGCTGCTGCGAAAAATTTGCCTCAGCTCATACTTGAAGCAGGAAACTTACTGTAAACCCGCCCGTGTGAATGTACCCTGTACGTTCACATGGGGGGGGGGGCAAACCTCCAGCTGTTTCAAAACTAAAACTCCCATCATGTACTGAAAGACCGTGCATGCTGGGAGTTGTAGTTTTGCAACAGCTGGAGACACACTGGTTGGAAAACCTTCAGTTAGGTTCTGTTACCTAACTCTGTATTTTCCAACCAGTGTGCCTCCAGCTGTTGCAAAACTACAATTCCCAGCACAGTTTTGCAACAGAAGGGCATGCTGGGAGATGTTGTTATGCAACAGCTGGAGGTACGCAACCACAACTCCCAGCATGCCGAGACAGCTGTTTGGTCTCTGATGACCCCCCTGGGCATTTGCACGGGGTGCCTGCTGATAGATATCAGCAGTCACCTCGGTCCGCGCGCGGCGGGGACCAAAATTCCCACGGGCGTATGGATACGCCCTTTGTCCTTAAGTACCAGGACGCAAGGGCGTATGCATACGCCCTTCGCCCCCAACAGGTTAAGGATTTATTCCAGTTGTTGGATTTGGGGAAGTTAGAAGAAGGTAAATGAATGAAGATTTTGATGTTTAAAAGTTTGGTTAAAACATGGAAGGCATTTATGAAAGAGATGGACATAAAGGGAGTAATGGATAGGAAACCATTGTTGGATAATTTGAATATCCCTGAAGTGAGCTAAAAAAGATAAAATTATTTAATAATACGGGGTGTATTAGGATAGAAGATGTATGGGAGAAAGGTAAATTCAAAGACTGGACCAAACTGAAAGAAGAATTCAATCTAAAAAGGAGGGAGGATGGTGCGATTGTATTGGTTTAAAAAAAGCTTTTACTGAATTTATTAGATGCATATATTCAGTATACCCTGAGATTATAAATAAATTTAATGTATAGTAAAATAAATAAGACATATTTCGTATGTGTACACAGCTTTGACAAATTTAGGAAAAAATAAATTAATGCATAAGAGTTTTCAGAAATGGGAGGAGGAGATTGGTTCCATTAAAGAAATTAAAATGGGATATAGTACGGAAGAACATTAATTTAGTCTCCAAATTTGAATCACAGGTTAAGACAATTTAGTATTGTTTATAGACTTTATTAAACACCTTTTTTTCTGGAAAGGATGGGTATCAGGGAAGGAACTACCGTATTTATCGGGGTATACCACGCACCGGCCTATAACACGCACCTTCACTTTACCAAGGATATTTGGGTAAAAAAAGTTTTTTACCCAAATATCCTTGGTAAAATGAGGGTGCGTGTGTGTGCATGCGTATACCCCGATACACTGTTTCTAACCCCGCAGAAGCCCCCAGGAAAGGCAGGGGGAGAGAGGCCGTTGCTGCCCGCTTCTCTCCCCCTGCCTTTCCTGGGGTCTAGAGCCCTGCTGCCGCCGCTACTCTCCCGCTGGCTATCTGCGCCGCTGCCCGTTCTCTCCCCCTGACTATAGATGCCCCATTGCCGGCGCCGATAGCCAGGGGGAGAGAAGGTGCAGCGGCACCCATTGCCGGCGCCGCTGCCCCGTTGCCTCCCCCATCCCCGGTTGTATATTTACCTGTTGCCGGGGTCGGGTCCGCGATGCTTCAGGCCTCCGGTGTGCGTTCCCTGTGTCGTTGCTATGCACTGCGCGGCGCATTGACTAGTGACTTCATTGCGTCTCGCAGCGCATAGCAACGATGCAGGGGACGCACACCGGAGGCCTGAAGCAGCGCGGACCCGACCCCGGCAACAGGTAATTATACATTGCCCCATTGCCGGCGCCGCTTCTCTCCCCCTGGCTATCGGTGCTGGCACCGATAGCCGGGGAGAGAATGGGCAGCGGCACCGATAGCCAGGGGGAGAGAGCGGGCAACGGCACCGATAGCCAGGGGGAGAGAAGGGCCGACAGCAGGGCTCTAGACCCCAGGACAGGCAGGGGCAGAGAAGCCGGCAGTGCTGGCGGTCTCTGCACCTGCAAAGCTGCTGCAGTTCATTGATTTAAAGCGCCCGCTTTAAATCATTGAACTGCAGCGGCTTATCGGCGTATAACACGCAGGTAGACTTTAGGCTAAAAATTTTTAGCCTAAAAAGTGTGTGTTATATGCCAATAAATACGGTAATTGTAATAGATGTAATATAGAGAAAGCAGGACAAATACATTTATTATGGAGTTGTCCAGAGATTGTTAATCACTGGAAAGAAAATATATATTATATTATTTATTTTATTTTTTTGTAATCTGAAAATGAAACAATAAAATGTATTTTAAAAAATATATAAAAAAAAATCAGCACTATATCTGACCATTAAATACATTGACTATGGCCTTTATAATCAGATTTCTGCTCTGCAGGCTCAATCTCTAATTTTCAGTTGCCCTTAAGCTGGTGGAGCCTAGCCTCTGCCCACATACAAAACTAGGCATCAGTAGCATGGTAGGCAGTATAGAGCAGTACTGCGCAGTCTATGCTGTGAATCAAGCACAAGGAAGAGATCTTCCACAGTTAGCTTGTGTCTCTTTGCTGCCTGTTTTCTGGCTCTATTTAATAACTCTCCCTTCTTACCCCACCCCTCTCCATAGACTTGCATGTAAGCTAATTCTTAAGTGAATGAAAGTTTAAATGTGAGTGCGGGAGCAGGTAAGAAGGCTGATAACAGGAAATTTTGTCTTAGTTGCTATCATCATTGATTTATGCAAAGTTTGTTGAAACTTTGCCTATGTAAATATCTTTTGTGTATATCCTAAAATGAGCAATGCTTGAAATGTACCTGCTGTTAAAAAAATGATCGGTAAAGAGTTGTGACATTTACTTGCATAGTATGCTTTCCCCTGTGTTCAGTGTGTATAGCTATAATTCTCAGTTTTCTCACAGCCAGATCTCTGTATAAAATACTCCATTTTCTGCAACAGAAAAGGGGAGATTTATCAAAACCTGTCTAGCAGAAAAGTTGCTGAGTTGCCGATAGCAACCAATCAGATTGCTGCTTTTGTTTCTGAAAAGGCCTCTGAAACATGAAAGATGCAATCTGATTGGTTGCTATGGGCAACTCAAACTGTTCCTGTGGACAGATTTTATAAATCTCCCCAAAGGACCTCCCCAAAGGACCTTCTAAGCTGCTTGTCCCAGAGGCAAGAAGGGACTTTGTCAACTGTCATAGAGGGAAAGGAGCCTATTTCTGTCTATAATTTACCTCCAGCAACACAGATTAGCAGAAACACATGGAAGCAAAAAAATAAAAAGTTTGTTTTTATGCGAGAAACGCTGCAACATTTTTAATAGCTTATAATAGCCTTTTTAAACATTTAGTATGAAATTGGTTCATGGGATAATCTTCAAGGCATACAACTTGGTGATATTCCTAATGTTGGCTCTTGTGTTTTTTTTTTTTTTGTATTTTGTTTTTTCAAATATCTATATGTATGTTTTTAGGGAGTTGACCCTGTTCTGGAGTAAGCTGCAAAGAAGAGTTGAACCATCTATACAAGTGTATTTAGAAATATGTCGCCAGCTGTCTCAGTTAACGAAAACTGTATATCACATCTTCTTTCTCATCAAGGTTATCCAGTCAGAGGTAAGTCTTGTTTTAGGTGTATTCCTAGCATCTTTTTCCACAAAAATTTTAGAAGCCCAAATTTCATGCATCAAATTTATTTAAAATTTAAGTGTGAAAGAAAAGCTGGAGAGATTTTGCCTACAACAAGCAATCACAGCTCAGCTTTCCTTTCTTAATGAACTCTGATAAAATAAAAGCTGAGCTGTGATTGGTTGTTATAGGCAAAATTTCTCCAGTTTTTCTGTCACATTTTGATAAATCAAAGTCTTAAAGGGGTATTCCCATCTCAATTAACATAGTTAAAGGGGTTATCCAGGAATAGAAAAACAGCTAGTTTCTTTCAAAAAACGTTCCCAGTCTGTCTCCAGGTTGGATATGGAACCAAGTTGTAATACCACACCCAACTTAGAGACAGACTGAGAGCAGTTTTTGAAAGAAATTAGCCCTGTTTCTCTATTGCTGGATAACCCCTTTAAGCCTGCGGAGTACGTTGGGTAACATATGCAGACATATGCATTTATAAAAAATTGCCTCCTTCACCTGCTATTCCTGCTAATTTGTTATCAGCTCCTTTTCTAGCATTGTCAACCCCTGCTTCTAGAGTGAGGCGGTGGTTGGTTAACATATACAATGAGCTTTCAATAAGGGGAAGTAAATAGCAGAGTTATCAGAAGAAGGCTAGAAGTTTGCTATATGAATGTATTTGAAAAATAGGTAATTTTATTTGTCCTATAGGTCAGTAAAAATAGGAATACCTATTTAAGATTCAGTTTGTAAAATAGACAACACTGTAGTGCTTAAACACAGCATTTTTAAGATAATGGACATGGTGCTTAACCAGCCTAACGGTATTCCCGAGCGTGACTCGGGGTTAATTTTCGCTGCTAGAAGCGGTAACCCTGAGCCACGCTCTGGGTAGAATTGCAGAGTTGCTGTGCGGGCTGCGCAGTATATCACAAAAGCAATTGAATCGCAATTTTTGCTTTTTGCAATATAGTGATGCAGCCGCCGGGAAAATATGTGATTATCTGCTCAGGTTGGCTCCCGTGGCGGGGGCCGGCCAGAGCAGGTAAAGAAAAATACTAAAAGTCAGTGTTTCTCAACCAAGGGCCCTCCAGATGTTGCAAAACTACAACTCTCAGCATGCCTGGACAGCCAAAGGCTGTCCGGGCATTCTGGGAGCAGTAGTTTCACAACAGCTGGAGGCCCCCTGGTAGAAAAACACTGAGCTAAGTGTAAAAGTGAAAAGGAAGAAAAAAAAAACCTTTTGCTTACCTAATCCCGGTCCCTGAAGATGTCGTTCCCCTCTGTGCGCTCTGGTCCCTGCTCTCTTCTTTATTCGTCTTACAGGACCTTTCACTTTTCAGCCAATCACAGGCCGCAGTGGTGTAAAGCCTGTGATTGGCTGAAGGGGAAAGGACTTGTTCTGCAGCAAATACACTAGGTTTGAAATCTGCCCGGCAAACCTATTGTATGCTGCTGCAGGACAAGAAGGTGACAGAGGGGGGAATGTGACACAGGGGAGAATGTAACAAGGGGGAGGGGGGGGGGGAATGTGACAACGGGATGGGGATGTGACGGGGGAGGAATGTGACAAGGGGGGGATGTGACAGGGGGGGGAGTGGAATGTAACAGGGGGGGGGAGAATGTAACAAGGGGGGGAATGTGACAGGGGGGGATGAATGTGACAGGGGGGGAGGGAATGTAACAAGGGGGGAGAATGTGACAGGGGGAGATGAATGTGACAGGGGGGGGGGAATGTGATATGGGGAGGGGGAGAATGTGATATGGGGTGGGGGAAATGTGACAAGGGAGGGGGAATGTGACGGGGGGGGAGATGTGGAATTTCAATGCAAAAAATTGTACCGCCTTTGGTACAAATTTCCAGACAGAATCATACCGCCAGGGAGGTTAATGTATATTGCTTAAAGCGTACCCGTTTTTTTTATATATATCACTCAGTACCTAATCCTGACCATGTACATCAAATTTTTGTGTCTAGCACCTTTATTTATTTTTTTATTACACTTTTAATTTAGCTCGCTAGTCTGAATTCCTCTCAAAGGGAAGGGGTGTGGCCTCACTGTGCAGGTCTCCGCCCCCTCAGTATGCTGTCTGCTCACATCTCCCATAGCATTAGCAAAACTACAACTCCCAGCTTGTCCTCACTGACAGTAGAGGGACACAAGCTGACAGTGGGAGGATTTTTTTTCTCCAGCTGTGAGCCCTGCTCTCACAGCTGTCAATCAAGGAAGTGTGTCCATGACATAGGTGATGACGCATGGACACAGCAGGACTAGTAAGTGTCCAAGCAGGCAGAGGGGAGGGGGGGGACTGTTTGACTGGCCTTTTCAGTATGAAATACTGAAAATGTTCTAATGAAAGCAATTTCAAAACCTATTGGTTTTGCATGCTTTACAACATATCAAAAGTTTTTGTATCGTACAGTTCCCATCTAAGTTTTTTTTTTAAAGCCATTCTCTGTGCTTGCCTCTTTACTGAAGCTATTTTTGCTTCACTATAGATATGGCATTTACTTTTTTTTATTTGTATTTTTTTTACTTCCTGTGTAGCTGAATTACACTTTTCTGTACTTGCCCAAAGCAAGTCTGCGGTGTGCAATATGAGGGAGTGTGTCCCAGAAGCATTGTAAGTAGTTGATCATTCAGGATTAGTTTTTAGACTACCTCGAGCTCATATTAGTCAATGCAGGTATACTATTTTATATGATGATGATAGTAATTCTACTATATATAACTTGGAAGAAAGGAAGTGTACTGCCTTTTTTCTAAGGGGATGTTTTCCTTCATCAGATCTCTGCACAAGGAAGACATTTGAGCACTTATCTCTTGGACCCTTAACCCCTTAAGGACCTAGCCCATTTTCACCTTAAGGACCCAAGCATTTTTTGCACATCTGACTTTAAGCATTAATTACTCTGAGATGCTTTTACTTATGAATTTGATTCAGAGATAATTTTTTGGTGACATATTCTACTTTAACTTAGTGGTAAATTTTCGTCGATGCTTGCATCATTTCTTAGTGAAAAACTCAAAAATTTCATGAAAATTTTAGAAAATTTTGCATTTTTCTAACTCTGAAGCTCTCTGCTTGTAAGGAAAATACATACCAAATAAATTATATATTGATTTGCATATACAATATGTCTACTTTGTGTTTGCATCATAAAGTTGACATGTTTTTACTTTTGGAAGACATCAGAGGGATGTTCAGCCCAATGGCGCTCTTTCTCTTCTGAGCATTGTAGTTTGCCCGCAGCTTTTTTCCTATTAACCCCTTGTGAAAATGAAAAATTTGGGATAACACCGGCATTTTAGTGAAAAAATTAAAAAAATTCATTATCAGGTCCAGCTTTAACGAAGATTCCTAACACCTATGGGGTGTTAAGGCTCACTTATACCCCTTATACTATACTTACATTCCGTAAGGGGTGTAGTTTCCAAAATGGGGTCACATGTGGGTGTTTTTTATTTTTGCGTTTGTCAGAACTTCTAACGATCAGCCACCCCTGTGCAAATCACCTCAAATGTACTTGGCGCTCTCCCTCCTGAGCCTTGTGTGCCCGCAGAGCATTTTATGTCCACATATGGGGTATTTCCATACTCAGAAGAAATTGCGTTACAAATTTTGGGAGTCTTTTTTTCCTTTTACCTCTTGTGAAAATGAAAAGTATGGGGCAACATAGCATGTTAGTGTAAAAAATAAAAAAAATGTACAATAACATGCCGGAGTAGACCCCAACTTTACCTCTTCATAAGGGGTAAAAGGAGAAAAAGCCCCCCAAAATTTGTTGGGCAAATTCTCCCGAGTACAGAAATAACCCATATGTGGCACTAAACTGTTGTCTTGAAATACGACAGGGCTTTGAAGTGAGCGAGCACCATGCGCAAATAAGGGACTTGCATAGGGACGGACCCTGATGAAAGCATTAGACTTGCCTCCAATACCAAAAATACCCTAGGGTAGTGTTTCCCAAACAGGGTTCCTCCAGCTGTTGCAAAACTCCCAGCATGCCTGGACAGAATCAATGGATGTCTGGCAATACTGGGAGTTGTTTTGCAACAGCTGGAGGCTCCGTTTTGGAAACAGTGTCGTACGAGACATTTTTCTTTATTTTTTATTGGGGGTGGGGGGCTGTGTAACTGTGTAGGAGTATATGTAGTGTTTTTACTTTTTTATTTTGTGTAGTGTAGTGTTTCTAGGGTACATTCACACAGGCAGGGGTTTAAAGTGAGTTTGAGCTGCAGCGGAACATTTGCTGCATCTCAAATTTGCAGTGAGAAACTCACTATAAACCCCCGCCCGTGTGAATGTACCCTGTACATTCACATGGGGGGGGGGGCAAAACTACAACTCCCAGCATTCCCTTTGGCTGTCCGTGCATGCTGGGGGTCTCTGACAGCTCCAATCATCCCTATTTTCTGGCGATTGGGTCACCACAGACCTGATCAGCCCAGAATCGCCACAAATCGCTAATCTGAATTGATCGCCGACATTAGGACCTCCCAGGGGTTTGCACGGGGAGCCTGTTGGGGGGGGGGGACAGGAATTGCCACGGACGTACAGGTACACCGTGTCCTTAAGTACTAGGACGTCAGGGCGTACCTGTACGCCCTGTGTCCTTAAGGGGTTAAACCCTTTTGTACAGTGTTATCGTTTTTTTTTTCCCCCAGAAAGCTGACCTTAGACACAGCTACCGGACAAAATTTGCACATAAGCAGTGCTTGAGGTAGTGACTTTTGTAAAATGTTTAAATTTCTCTACAAGACATCTGTTTTATCTTTTTAAACTATCAGTTTTAGTATCTAAACTATATTTTATTAGAACTGCTGCTGTTTGCATACCACATAAATAATATTTTGCCCAAGGTGTGAAAATACCTTGAAGCTCAGAATAAATTGGAGCTTAAGGGTATGTTCACACCTTGGCCAATCTTTCTAGAAACTAGACAGAACCTCCGTACTTTCTACTAATTTCTTTATTCCCCATTCACATGCTGCTGAAAAATAAGTACACAATGAGTGTGCAGCATTGTTTGTGCAAAATGGTTGTAAAACAATTGTTTCTAGTGCAGACACATACTTTTAACTCTTATTTCTGTTTCATTTTTAGACGGAGGCTGCAGGACTACCAACTTGTATTGAGCTATGTGTACGAGCCCTCCGTTTAGAGTCAAGTGACAATGCCAAGGTGAAAATCTCCATCTGCAAAACAATCTCTTGTTTATTGCCTGATGACTTGGAAGTGAAGAGAGCTTGCCAGCTTACTGAATTTCTTTTGGAGCCCACTGTGGATGCATACTATGCTGTTGAGATGCTATATAACCAGCCAGACCAAAAATATGATGAGGAAAGTCTTCCTGTACCAAATTCATTGCGCTGTGAGTTGCTGCTGGTCTTGAAAACTAGATGGCCGTTTGATCCAGAGTTTTGGGACTGGAAAACTTTGAAACGTCAGTGTTTGGCATTAATGGGAGAGGAGGCATCTATTGTTTCTTCAATTGATGAGTTAAATGACAATGAAGCATATGATCAAGTGGATGATTTCCAAGAATTGACTAAGGACACTACAGAAAATGGACTTGATTGCTTTACTGACCCCACTCCTGCTCCAAAGGTCAGCGAAGAAAAGAAAAAGAAGAAACGCATTAAGAAAATACATGAGCAAGGATACATATCTGCAAGATTTAGAAACTGGCAAGCTTATATGCAGTATTGTGTATTGTGTGACAAAGAGTTCTTGGGTCACCGAATAATTCGCCATGCGCAAAAGCACTGCATAGATGGTATTTATAGTTGTCCAATCTGTGCAAAACAATATACCACTAAAGAAACCTTTATCCCACATGTAACATTACACGTCAAACAATCGTGCAAAGAGAGACTGGAAACTATGCAGCCTCACAAGAAGTTGGTGAAATTGCCTAAAAAACCACAAACGTGTAAGAATAAAAAAACTGTGACTAACACTAAACAAGAGCGACAAGTTAAGAAAAACACTCTTTACTCTGATGACTTCATAGTTTTTAATGATAATGACAACTCTGATGAAAATGATGAGAAAGATAATCAGTCTGAGAATTTACAGACAGACAAAACAGCATTGGTAAATGAGTTTCCTTGTCCTGTACAGTTCTGCAATAAAGGATTCAAATATTTTAAAAATTTAATTGCACATGTGAAGGGTCATAAAGACAGTGAAGAAGCTGCACGGTTCCTTGAGATACAGAGTAAGAAAGTAGTGTGTCAGTATTGCAGAAGGCAGTTTGTCAGTCTAACACACATAAATGATCATTTGCAAATGCACTGTGGAAGTCAACCTTACATTTGTATACAAATGAAGTGCAAGGCAAGCTTTGATACTTATGCAGATTTGCTCACACACAGAAAAGCGCATCAGGATTTTAAAGCAAGGTGTATGTTTCCAAAGTGCGGAAGAATATTCTCTGCAGCTTACATGCTATTTGACCATGAAGCACAACACTACAACACATTCACATGCAAAATCCCTGGCTGTGGAAAGGTATATCATTCTGAACTTCAGTTACAACAACACTTATTTGAACATTCATCAGAGTCTCCATTGCCAGAGTCTAACAAGTCCGGGGATCTGCCTAAAATGACAGTTGTTGGCAGTAAATGTGTAAGTGTCAAAGGAAAATCACTACAGAAGTCAAATGGAAATAAAAGCTTTAATGCATTGCCCTCACAGTCATCTGATGTCCCTAGTTCTACCATGGTTAAAGATCCAAGTATGCCTGGTGCATCACTGCAGGACCAGAAATCTGAGCCAGTGAGTTCCAGTGGACTAGAGAAGTCTATGCATATGCTCAGTCAACTACTTCCATCTTCTAGTGATGCGATCTCTAATCCGGATTTGTTAAATCAGGTTTTACCAACAGCCTCTGTTGCTCAGAATATTCTACCTAAGGCAGAAATGTTGGCTCATCCTACTTACCCAGCAGACTCTAGAAATATTAAACTGCCATCTCTTGTTGAAGGGTTTCCCAACATTTTGAGTGAAAATAAAATGCTTACCAGTGCAGATCATGCAGATGAGGCACACATAATTGCAAATTCAGGAATGGAAGAACAGTGCCTATCTTTGTTTCAAGAAGCAAAAAATAGCACCCAAGTTCAGCCAAGAAAAGCTCTGTCTAATGCTGTTATTTCTACTGAAATCAAAATAGAAGCAGACAAACATATGAGTGACATAATTCCATTTAATGATGCTAACCAAACTGCCCAGCTGTCTGAAAATAATCTTATGTCTGGTTATGAAGATGGGGCAAAGACAGAAAATCTCTTGCCACTGTCTCTTGAAACAAGTAATGCACTCTCAAATGTGCTGCCTCCTGTCACTGATGCTACAGTGACTCCTGTACTTCCAGCTCCAACTGAAAGGTTCAAATGCAACGTTGAGGGGTGCACACGAATATATAATTCAGTTCAAAGCATTGGTAAACACATGAAGAGTACCCACCCTGAACATTACAATTCCTTTAAAACTGAACGCAAGAACAGAAAGAGACGAAAAGCTCCAATAACTGATGAAACTCCTACCTACTGTATTCTTGCAGGGCCAGGAGGTCAAAATAATTCCAGTTTTCAGTCACCTCTGCAGAATGCTGTAAATCCTAGTTTCTGTAATCAGTTGCAGCATTTACCCAATCCAGTCTTCCCAACACATCTCGGAAACTTAGTTAACCCTTTATTGAGTTCTGTAGAAACTGTCATGTCTCAAGGAATGCCTAAAAATGTGGCAGAAACACTCTTGGGACCTGAAGTTGGAAATTTGAATAATGCTACCTTGACATCACAAATAGATGATTTGGCAAAAGTTTTACCTATGAAATTTGAAAACGGTTCAGACCCATTTCTTCCTATACCAACTGAAAACGATCCCCTGCCAGTCATGTCATCTTTAAGCGGAAGTACAATGTTCTCTCAGCTTGGCAGCAATTCAGATCATGTTCTAGCTGGCAACGAGGCTAATAACTTTTTGAAAGAAGATGCTGATTCTGAAACCTCATTTTCCAAACAAGTTGATGGAACTGAAATAGATGCTAATTTTAATCTTGATAAATCTTCTGCGATGCTGTCCAATTCTGCAGATAAAACAAATAGTGCTATAAAAAATAAAGAGCGCAAATCAAAGCATAGTCCTCGTGCTAAATGCCCTGCAATTGTCAGAGATGGAAAGTTTATCTGCAGCAGATGTTTTAGAGTGTTTACTAATCCACGTTCCTTGGGTGGCCATTTGTCTAAAAGAGCAGTGTGTAAACCACATAATGATTATGACCTTTCTCAAGTAGTTTCACAGAAAGATGGACAGCCCTCTGTCTTGGCAAGTATGATACTTTCATCCAGTCCAAAGCAAACTGCACAGCCACCTGCACAGACATTTAGCCCTGAAATAACAGTTAAAGATGAGCCATTTTTGACACCTGTTCATTCTGACAATGACAGCACTCAGTATTTACACAGTGGATTTATACATCCTAGCATATCTAGCTATTCACCATCTGGGAATAAAATGGAAAGTCCTATTAAGCAAAATTTTGAAACCTCCGAAAATATAAGCTGTAAAGCTCTTCCTCACAAAACTAGTTCAGACAATTGCATTAACACTATTCATGAGATAAACACAGCTGAGGCAGCAACTGCAATCCCCACACATGTGTTGCAGAATAGTTACAGTATTGAGAATGAACACAGTCTAGAAAACATTAATATAAGTAACTGTCCAAACAGATCTGAACATCCTGAATTGGAACAAGTAAAGACAAGTAATGTCATATGTCCTGTTCTACCTGCCAGCTCAGTTGAGGAAAACCATTGCATTCCCAAACCTGTAAGCAGCACCAGAGTGTCTGTCATTAGTGGACCTCAGAGTTCTTTAACCACCACTAAAAAAAGGAGCAACAGTTCTAAAAGAAAGAAAAAAATAGATGCTCCTGTGGCAGTAGAAGCTTCACATGAACTAGCAAAAAATATTTTGGCAGCTGTTGGCGGAAACCTACAAATGGCTACTGAAATGCAACCAAACTTCATGGCCTACGGTTCTGATTTATTGGAAAACCTTGCAAAACATTTGAGCAGTGCTGACAAGGAGTTGTTTATGTCCTGCATCAATGAAAGTCTTAAGGCAAGTTCAGAGACACATACAATATCCCAGCTTTCTGCAAAGCAAGAAAAAAGTGATTCACTCCAATTTCCAGCATTCACATCTGATCCTAAAGGAACAGAAAAACTAAATGTCAACACTGACTTTAAGGAGAAGACATTTGAAACCATGCCTTCTGACCCCACCGACATTTACTCTAAGGGTAACATTCAGAATATTTGTTCCACTTTGCCACAGAGTCAGTCTAGTGTTTCTAGCAGTATGGATGATGAGATAACAGGGGTCATGCATAACGTTATGACAACAAACTCTGCTTCTAGTCCCAGTAACAAAATGAACATACCAATCTGCTCAGTTTCTCCTACCCAGGAAACTAATGTTAAGTATGATGAGCAGGTGTTGGAGATCATGGACTTGGTACAGAAGCTTCAGCTTGTAGATAATGTGATGTGTGAAGGATTAGGAACCGAAGAGAAATGTCCACCTTTTGAAAAGTTGCCCATAATGTCTAGTGTCATTGTTCCAAATCCAAGTATAAGTTTATTGTCTGAACAAACACCTGATGCTGCTTCACAATTAGGTGATAAATGTAATGAAAAACCTTTTATTTGTCAAGAGGAAGGCTGTAACTACTGTGCCATGACTAAAGATGCTTTGTTCAAGCATTACACTAAAGTACATTATTACACAGAAGAAAAACTAGGAGAGATAAAGAAACATCAGTTAAAGTTTGCTCCCTTCAGATGTGTTGTACCTTCATGTACAAAAACATTCACCAGAAACTCCAATCTCCGTGCCCACTGTCAGTCAATGCATCGTTTCACCTCTGAACAAATGATACAATTAAAAATTAAAAGACCTTATGCTAGGAAATCTGTCAGTGAAGGTGTTGACTTGTCTCCTGAAATGCCTAGTGGAAGTCCAGAAGTAAAAAAGTGTGTTGAATCTTATGAAATTCCTCTAGTAATACCAAAATCAGAACCTATAAACCAGAATTCGGAGATGTATCAAGAATGGTCTGCTGTAAAAGTAGAAGCCACCAAGGTCGAAGACATTAGAGAGCCTCTTGATTTGCCTTCTGGAGAGTCACATTCTGTTGCGGTTGATCAACAGAGCAAAAAAAGACCTAAAATACGGAGGAAGCCGAAAGAGAAAGAACATAAGATTAAAAAGGCAATGGAGAAAGATGGCAAACCTACTCAGGGGTCTAGTACATATAAACCCTATCAGTGTGTTCACGAGGGTTGCACAGCAGCTTTTACAATTCAACAGAACTTAATACTTCATTATCAAATTTTCCACAAGTCTGATGCTTCTAAGTTTTCTCTAGAAGAAGATATAAAAGAGGATAGCAATGGACCAATAATCACAGAGTTCAGGTGTACAGAAACTGACTGCTCTCGAATATTTTCCAGTTTTGCAAGCCTAATACAACATTATGTGAAACTTCATGAGATGATTGCAGAGGAAATAGAGAATGTCCTCTCCAGTGGCAATATAGGACAATTTAATTGTGATCAAAACCAATGTGCAGTTACATTTACCACTTGTTCAAAATATATTGAGCACATTGAGGAAGTCCATGGTATTAAAATGAAGCCCTTTAAAATGGAAGGTGAGGAAATGTACAAGTGTGACTGTGAAGGCTGTGACCGCATGTATGCCACAAGGTCTAATTTGCTTCGACATATTTATATCAAGCACAAAGATAAACACAAGGAACATTTGATTAGGCCCAGGAAAATGAGTGTAAATGATCAAGATAATGTTGAGGAAAAGACATCTAAAGAAAAACACAAAGTGCCCAGACAAAAGTGTGAAAATGATGTTGATGTTCCTAAACCAAAAAAAAGTAAAGTTAGCAATGGAGAAAAGGGTCTTAAAAGCAGAATTGGCCAGAATGACACAGGACCATCAACACTTAAATATGGTAGACATACATACTCCTTAAAGGATAAAGAAGTGGCATTGGCAGAATGCACAGATGACCACACTAAGCAGTATCCGTGCATGGTACGCGGCTGTACATCTATTGTTGGCAGTGAACACAACATGATTAGACATTATAAGTCCCACAAGCTTTCAAGGCCATTCATTGTAAAGCACAAAAAAGCACTAATTGTATGCAAAAGGAGTGGACGCGCCAAAACTAAAGAAGTATCTCCCAAGTCACCCAAACTAGATATAACAAAAGACATAGAGAATCCAGAGGTTATTGAGGGCACCAATGATGCAACATTGTCCCAAGAAAAACAAGCAACTTCCACATTACTTGAAAGTAGTGATGAGTCCACAATTTCAGCTTCCCAACAGAGTGAAACTGAAAAGGATGAGATGGATGAACTGACAGAACTTTTTATTTCAAAACTAAGCAATGAGGAAAGCACCAGTTCAGAGAGCCAAGCAAGGACTTCATCCACTGTAGGCAGTGACTTCCAGGAGTCAAACTCTTGTCAGTCAGACCCACAGAGGCCTGTAAATGTTGTAAAAAGAACCAATAAGCAAAAGCATGGGACTCCTAATCGAAAAAGAAAAAATGACACACATGATGAAATATTGTCTTCTGAAACTAGCTGTGAGGACACATTAGTTCCTGATACTTGTGAAGAGCCACCAGCATTTGACTTGGGTTCCTTTAAACCTATGGGATTTGAAGTGTCTTTCCTTAAATTCCTAGAAGAAACTGTAGTCAAAGAAAAGAAAACTGTGGATAAGGTTAGTTGTAAGACTGAAACAGAGCCAGCACCACAACCAAGTGAAAAAAGACCAAGGCTGTCTGTGGATGAGGACTTTGACACAAATATCTACTTACTATTTTCTAATCCCTCACATTTACCCAACATGGACAATGTAAAGATTGTTTTAAATGAGGCATTGAGTGATTACATTGAACTTGTTCTTAAGCAGCTAAATGAACTGAAACCTGTTGTGGTTTTAAAAAGACACGACATTTTCTGCAATGAACTTCCCAATGTTGCAAAGGAACAAAATATAGACTAAGATGGTAAAGCCACATAATAAAAAGGTCCTAGTATATTCAAATCCTGTACATTTATTGTGAACTAGAAACAATCAAGCATGCCATTTAAATGTATTTTTATTAGGTTTTTTGTGAAAGTGACTTTAAATTGGCCAAAAAAATAGAAAAAAAAAAAAACTCATGGCTGAAGCCATGCAATGTTTTTATTCCATGTTATCCCTATGGGACTAAAGGAAAAACATTTTATTCAGTTCTGTAAATATTGTTCCAAACCCTCGTTTATTTCTATTGATGGATTGTCATTTCCACAAATTAACGATTTGTGTATTATGTGTAAGATTTGATTTATTTACCAGGTTCACTGCTCGTTTTACAGGATATTTGTACATATTTGGGCGGGAGGTTCTGGATTTTTTTATTTTTTCCTTTTTGTAAATATCAATGTAACACATTGCTGCCTAAGTCTAAACTATTAAATTACACATTTATATTCGGATTTTAATTTGTTAATCTAGCAATCACATTTTTTAAAGAAAAATTTGTATTGGAATTATTTTGGGTTGCACATTTTATGTAATTACGTAAACAGAGCATCTATTGAAAAGTTTAATATGTATATACTTGAAAAATTGGTTGCATTAGACGTGTGTACAATGCTTATTGCTGCAAACTAGTCCGACCGTACGGTTGACACATGTACAATCAATACTTTAGAAATGATGGTTCTTATTCCTCCAGCTAGAGATGGATTTAATGGTGCAGTTTACTGTTAGGCTCCTTTCACACTATGAATTTCTCCGTTTACAAACTTCCGTCACATGTTCTGTCACTACAGCTGCAAAACCCGGCCGTTAGAAAACCCCCTGACGGCCGTGACTAAATTGCATTGCAGCCTATGGGGTTTTGTAACTGCCCGTTTGCACCCGTATATGCCCGTAATTCATTACGGGCGTTATACAGTGACGGGACATCGTGGCGGAAAAATTACTGCATGCAGTCATTTTTCCGCCACGATGTCCCATCACTATATAACGCCCGTAATGAATTACGGGCATATACGGGTGCAAACGGGCAGTTTCAAAACCCCATAGGCTGCAATGCAATTTAGTCACGGCCGTCAGGGGTTTTGTAACAGCCGGGTTTTGCAGCTGTAGTGACGGAACATGTGACGGAAGTTTGTAAACGGAGAAATTCAAAGTGTGAAAGGAGCCTTGGGTGTTTATACAGTTGGCAGAATACCAGCAAACATCTCCTGTAGGTCTAAATAAAGTGACATCCGTTTTCCTTGCTTCCACCTCACCATGTAAGTGTGTCCAGTATTGCGGTACATCAGAGTAATTGCAAGGTTGGTGAATTTCCACTTTAGTTTTAATATAATCCGGTAGAGTGCCTACTTTTTAGGTCACCTCTATTTACCTGACTTCAGGACATGGCTATAACTTTACTATATCCACAGACTTGTGATATAGTATAGCGGTAATGATTCAGCAATGGCTCTTGTTGGAAAAACTGAATGTCTTAAAAAAAATCTTACCCTGACTGTTGTGTAAATTTCATCCTGTGATTTAAGTCCTGACGTAGGTTTAGTCTTTGGGATTTTTTTTTTCCTCTTAACCCATTTTCTTAAAGAACAGGCCAAACGTAAATGTGATTTTAAAGTTTCATTATAAGATAACTGGTAGATTTCATTTTTTTTAAAGAGCTTTGTGCTTTCTAAATCATAAGGTCATGCTCACATGATGGGAGTTTGCAAAGGCAAATTCAGCTTCTGATTTTACCTAATATTCCGAGTACAGGCTCAGGATTTCTGCAACAGATTTGTTACTCCTACGTGCAGATCTTCGTGACGCTTAGCTCCCTTGAATTTCAGTAAGCCAGACCACGGCCTTTTAGCATTGAATCCACCCAAAGCGAAGAATGCTGCAGGTTATCAAATTGTTGGTTAGCTTATTAATCCACACATTTTTCCATTGTTTGAATAGGGAATAAAAATCACATACCAGTAAAATTGCAGATGATACTTCTTAGGGGTCATGTGAACATGGTCTAAAGGCTTTGATAAGCTCAAGTATTTGCTAATAAAGGGAAAATCCTACAGTTGACATATTTTTTAACCAGATATCTGTGTAATAACAGTGCACTGGCAGGACATAGGCCATTTTTGATACTGGATGAAATTATTACGGTTACAGAGTTGTTCATGAATTTTATGGTAGCGAGTCCCAGCTGTGTTAATTTCATGTAATACCAGGGGCCAATGAACACCCATTCTTTTTTTTATTTTTTATTTTTTTTATATTAAATAGAATTATGCAGTACAACCTTTTGTGTCACTGTTAAGGGAACCTCATGTGAATGTCCTGGAACATTTATAGTTGTGTGGAGCAATGTATATATTTCAGGTGATTTGTGAAGTAGCCCAGTGTTGCCTTAAATAAAAGTTACATTTTTATAGACCTATTTGCTCATTCAGTTTTGCACATTTTTATTTTATTTTTTAAGCTTTATGGCCAACAGGACAATGCAAACTCGGTAAACTTTTATTTGTATGATTTATATAGTGTGGTGTTTCACTTTTCTTATTTTGATGGCTAAGCAGATGTTGTTCGTGTAATATTTGTAGGCCAATGGATGTCTTTAGTAGGAGCTTATGTATTGCAAGACAATCCTGGAAATTGCAATAGTTTTGCACCTAGTCAAAGAATTGAACAGGATAAAAGCATCAAGACTTTCCCAATTTTCACTAAACCTGTAGAAATACTCCAAAGTCACTTACAAATATTGCATATATATTGAGTATCACAATTTACATTTTTCTCATAAAGTTGTGCTCCAATGTATCAATACCCTGGCAGAAATTGTGAACTTTTGGCATTGATTTAGAAATGTCTGTTCGTGACAAAAAAAACCTTATGTTTAACCCCCTGGTACTTGGCACACCGTGCCGTAATGTACATCAATGCAGTGTCTAAGCTCACTTAATAAACTGACCAACAGCAGCAGTCAGTCTCATGAAAGGGGTATTCCAACCTTTTTTTTTTTTTCATGCCAAGTTATATTACTGTGTAATATGCTTCTAATATCTCTGCATTGCTTTGTGCTGTAGTGTACCTCATTTTTTATTTAATTTTTTTATTTTACTGTTTAACGATCTATGCAGCCTTCGACAATGTCATAAGTCACATGGTATTCATGCGGTGTGGCTATGCTGCAGTAGGTGGGTAGATAGCAGGATTGAAGGGAATTACTGAAATAATGCCATTCACCCACTCAGAATAGCCACGCTCCCCTGTAGGCCATGTGACTTGTCACATATTGTCTCTGGCTACATAGAATGCTATCAAAGGTCAGATACAACAGTAATATAAAAAGAGTTGCACTTCTGTGTGTGTGTGTGTGTGTGTGTGTGTGTGTGTGTTATAATTTGGCATTTGTTTATAGGCTGAAGAAAAAACTGAAATACATCTTTACCATCCTAAATGCCATTATTGTACTACAGATCATGACACAAAACAATTGGCCCTCAAACAGCGACATACCGTATATACTCGAGTATAAGCCGACCCGAGTATAAGTCGAGGCCCCTAATTTCAACCCAAAATCCCAGGAAAAGTTATTGACTCGAGTATAAGCCTAGGGTGGGAAATACATCATCCCCCCCAGTCATCATCCAGACCCCCGTCATTAACATCCTCATCATCATCACCCTGTCATCATCCAGACCCTCATCATCATCACCTGTCATCATCTCCTTGTCATCATGCCACCCCCCCTTCATCATCCCCTTGTCATCATCCCAACCCCCCCCCCCCTTCATCATCCTCTTGTCATCATCCGCCCTCAGTGGTCTTCAACCTGCTGACCTCCAGAGGTTTCAAAACTACAACTCCCAGCAAGCCCGGGCAGCCATCGGCTGTCCGGGCTTGCTGGGAGTTGTAGTTTTGAAACCTCTGGAGGTCCGCAGGTTGAACACCACTGCGGCCTTCGACATCATCCAGCCCCCTCTCACCCCCTTTAGTTCTGTACAGTACTCGCCTCCGCTCGGCGCTGGTCCGGTGCTGCAGGACTGTCAGGTGGGGAGGTCGTTTGGTGGGATAGTGGTTCCGGGCTGCTATCTTAACCGGGGGCGCCTCTTCTCCGGGCCCAGAATAGAGGCGTTGCCTTGACGATGACGCAGAAGTAAGTTGGTAATGAACGTACCTCTGCGTCGTCGTCAAGGCAACGTGAATATTCTGGGGCCGGGCCCGAAGCGCTTAGAAGAGGCCTCCCCGGTGAAGATAGCAGCCCGGAACCACTATCCCACCGGACGACCTCCCCACCTGACAGTCCTGCAGCACCGGACCAGTGCCGAGCGGAGGTGAGTACTGTACAGAACTAAAGGGGGTGAGAGGGGGCTGGATGATGTCGAAGGCCGCAGTGGTCTTCAACCTGCGGACCTCCAGAGGTTTCAAAACTACAACTCCCAGCAAGCCCGGACAGCCGATGGCTGCCCGGGCTTGCTGGGAGTTGTAGTTTTGAAACCTCTGGAGGTCCGCAGGTTGAAGACCACTGCGGGTGGAGAGTTCACTCAAGTATAGGCCGAGGGGGGTGTTTTCAGCACGAAAAATCGTGCTGAAAAACTCTGCTTATACTCGAGTATATACGGTATATAGAAAAATAGTAATAGAGGACAGATTATGGCAATTTTTAGCACATTTATTTAGTTAACAAACTTTTTTTTTTTTTTTAGTACAGCAATGCAAAAGCTTAATATTGGTATCGTAATTGTATTGATCCAAAGACTAAAGGTAACATGTAGCCTGAAGTGCACTGCATAAAATTGAAACATAATTGCGAGTAGGGTCCAATACTATTTTTTTTTTAATCGTTATACCGAAAATCATCCAAATGGCCCTGATCAAAAGTTTACATACCCTTGTTTTGCTTTGTTACAAACACACAGGTAAAAGGACAATTAAAGGTTCATTTCCTACACCTGTGATTATTTAAACAATTATTTCAATTAGTGTCTGTGCAAAACTAGCAAGTAAGATATTAGCTCTGTTGATGCAGCAAGTACGCTAGATACTGAGCTATGGGGGGGGGCAGTAAAGACCTGCGTGACAAAGTAATGGAACTTTAGAAAGATGGGGAAAGAATATAACCCCTTAAGGACGGAGGGTTTTTCAGTTTTTGCATTTTTGTTTTTTCCTCATCACCTTTTAAAAATAACCCTTTCAGTTTTGCACCTAAAAATCCATATGATGGCTTATTTTTTTCACCACCAATTTTACTTTGTAATGACATCCGTCATTTTACCCCAAAATCTACGGCGAAACTGAAAAAAATAATTGTGTGACAAAATGGAAGAAAAAACGCCATTTTGTAACTTTTTGGGGGGGCTTCCGTTCCTAGGCAGTAAATTTTTCGGTAAAAATTACACATTATCTTTATTCTGTATGTCCATATGGTTAAAATGATACCCTACTTATATAGGTTTGATTTTGTCTTACTTATGAAAAAAATCATAACTACATGCAGGAAAATGTATAAGTTTAAAATTGTCCTATTCTGACCTCTATAACTTTATTTCTCCATGTAGGGGGCGGTATGAAAGCTCATTTTTTGCGCCGTGATCTGAAGTTTTTATCGGTACCATTTTTGTTTTAATCAGATTTTTTGATCGCTTTTTATTCGTTTTTTTTATGGTATAAAAAGTGACCAAAAATACGCTATTTTGGAATTTGGAATTTTTTTGCGCATACGCCATTGACAGTGTGGTTTAATTAACTATTTATTTTTATAATTCGGACATTTACGCACACGACGATATCACATATGTTAATTTTTTATTTACAATGGTTTTTTTTATTGGGAAAAGGGGGTGATTCAAATTTTTATTAGGGAAGGTATTAAATGATCTTTACTTTTTTTTTTTCACTTTTTTTTTTTTTTTGCAGTGTTATAGCCCCCATAGGGGACTATAACATGCAGTACATTGAATCAATACACTGATCACTGACATTGCATTCAATGGCAGGGGTCAGTGTTATCGGCGGTTGGTTGCTCAAGCCTGGATTTCAGGCTTGGGCAATCAATCGCTGTTCGGACGCACAGGAGGCAGGTAAGGTGCCCTTCTGCTGCGTCCTAGCTGATCGGGACATCGCGATTTTACCGCGATGGTCCAAATCAGCCCGACTGAGCTGCCGGGAAGCTTTTACTTTCACTTTAGAAACGGCGATCAACTTTTATCTCCGCATCTAAAGAGTTAATGCCAGACATCAGCCCGATCAGCGATGTCAGTTATTAGCCACGGGTCCTGGTTGCTTATAGCAAACGGGACCCACCGGGTATGATGCGCGCTCACCTGCTTTGCGTGTCATACCTCAGGAGACACTTATGGACGTTCATAAACGTCCATATGCGTTAAGGGGTTAAGAACATGATAATTAAGCATAATAAAAGTAAGCAGATATCATTTGTAGTTTTTTTTTTTTTGCTATTTTAACACTAATAGGTCACATATATACTTACTGAGTAAATAGTTTATGAAACATACTTTCAGATGTCTGCTTTATTTTGACAGCATTTACTTTTTTTAAATGAACATTTTAAATGAATTAGAAGCCTAACAATTTTACATGAAATTTTGAAAACTAGACCCAATGTATTTGCTAGGGGGTATAGTGAGTATTTTAACATGATAATTTTTTTTGGCAGGAATTATTACAAAGTCAGTGTTTAATGTCAGTCACTAATGCATCATTTACATCGCTTCTGATATTTAAAGAAATGCATTACGTTTGAAAAGGAGGAAATGCACCGCATATTTTATTGAGCTGCTCGTCTCGTGTTCGGAGATACCCCTGCTTAGGCCTTTAGTTCCTTGGCTGCGTGGCAGGACCTAGGTGAGGAGCACATTTGGCTTTCAGGCCATGTTTTTAGGCTGAAAGGATTATAGGCCGCACTTTATGCTTGCAAAGAGTTTTAACTGCAAGAACCATATAGAACCTCTACAAGTGGCCCCATTTTGGAAACTACACCTCCTAAAGTATTTATCTAGACCAAAAGTAAGTACTTTGAGTCCATTTTGTGAGGCTGGAATGGATACAAAATCAGTTGAGAATTTAAATTTAGCTTTTTTCACAAATGCATAATTTGTGGGACATATTTTTTTGTACTTTTTGTCTGAAAAGGAGGAAATGCACCCCATATTTTAGTAGGCTGTTCGTCCCATGTTTGACAATACCACCGCTTAGGCCATATTTGGTTGCTTTGCTACATGGTGGGACCAAGAATGAAAGGAACCCCATTTGGATTTCAGGACATCAAATGCCTGCAAAGGATTGAAGCTGGCAGAACCATAAAGAACCCTCCACAAGTGACCCCTTTAAAAACGACACCCCTAAAGTATTCACTTGGGTTAGTAGTGTGTTCTTTGAGGTCTTTTTGTGTTAATGGTATTAGCGTTCTTTTTTTCCCATATGAATGATTTGTGGGATACATTTTTTAAAAATAGCCTGTGAAATGCACCCTAAATTTTATTGCACTGCTTGTCCAATGTTAGGCAGTACTCCCGCTTAGGCCATATTTGGTTGCATGGCCACATGGTGGGACCCAAAAGGAAAGGAAATTAGCTTTTTTTTTTTTCTTCTCACCGATGCATTATTTGTGAAACGTCATTATGGTACATTGCTTCGGAAATGGGCCCCATATTTTACTACCCCCACTTAGGCCATATTTAGTTGCCTGACAGTCTGGTAGGACCCAGAAGTAGAGGAGAGCCTTTGGCTTTCAGGGCATCATTTTATGAATTTTAGACCCCACTCCATGCCTACAAAGTATTGGAGCTGGCAGAACAATACCGCACCCCCACAAGTGGCCCCATGTGTACTGCAAGATTGTGTATTAGCTGGACAAGGGACCACTCTTGTCCTTGGTAGGCTAGCAGTGACATACAGCTGTCTGTGACAGTTGCAGTTCCTGATGGATATGTCTGTCATGTTGTGGGAATAAGCAGCTGATCATGGCCAATATATCCATCATAAGGCGTAGTCCATATTCAAACTGCATTTCTGCTTAGGTTAGTGGTGTCCTTTGGAGTCATATCAAGAAAGGGATGCCAATGTATGCTGTAGCAGTCTCATTCGGAAATGAATGGGGCTGCAACAGTATACGTCGGCATCACATTTTTGATGTGATGTTGACAGATACCTCCTAACATACTGCAGAAATGCCTTTTGTAAAAAAAAAAAAAAAAAAGATTTAATAAGGGCAGTGTCACACAGAGCTCAGCTGCAGCGTATTTCACACTGCACATGTCCCGCTGCGGCTGGGTAGCTCAGTGTGTCTGCTCATGACTGCCGGCAGGAAATCTGGTGCTATGAGTGAGCATTGTTGCAGGGTGCTGCTACAGAGGGAGCCCCCTCCCTCTGTCAAACGCCTTTTTTTTATAGCTCGCGGTTGCTTTCAACCGCAGCTATAAGGGTTAAACTTCTTTCCTGGCAGTGCGGCAGGCCCCCACCTGCTGGTGATCACACGCAGCACCCCGTGATCACGTTGCGGGATGCTGCAGGGGAGACAAACTACTGTCAAACTACTTAAAGCTTGCGGCGACTTCCAAATCCGCCTGTAAGGGTTAAAACTTTCGGGATTAAAGTTTACCTCGGTCCCAGCAGTGTGGCAGGGTCCCGGCTGTGTGTTACATGGTCATAAAGGGATTAAAAGATATCCAAAGCCTTTAAAAATATAGTACTTTTTCGGGGTTCAGTGGGGGATTGCCTAATACCATGCCAAGGTAAGGTAGACAAAGATTTCAGCCACAACTACTAGAATTGTTTGGGATACAAAAACTTATATGTAGCCACAGGAAAATGCAGACTGCTTCGGTGTGGTAATTTTAGGGAGCACAATATGACAATGCTTAAAGGGGTTCTCCACTGCCTTAACCTACTTTTGGCAGTTAGTTAGTTCTGTGGCTATATGTTATTATGGCTTTTTTTCATGTTGCTAACGGTTCTGTATGTGGTGTTTTACTTACCTTTTTTCCAGACCCGGAAGCTGGTTTCTTCATTTGCTTCCTGCCTTGCCTCGACCACTTTGTTTCTTTTCTTCTGCCGCCATTTTGCCATCGGGACGTCACCGTGGAGGGTGGTCTGTTGGAGGCCGGCCTGCCCCTCGCTCCGTACGTGCCCGCCTCCCGCACGACTGAATCCTCGGTCGTCATCAGCGCGCACCCTCCTTACTTTCAGCTTCTTCTAAGCTGAATGCGGATTGGGCTGCTTTCGGCGAATCGGATGCCGTGATGGGCGCATGCGCAGTTGGTCCTCGCTCCGGAGCATCATCTGCGCATGTGCCATAGTGATGTCCGCATCGGGCCTGACTCGCTGGGGGTTTAACCCTAACGTGGCCAGAGCTGAGTTCCGGAGCGCTGGACAGCTCCTGAAGGTTTGCTATGGCAGTGTTTCCCAACCAGGGTGCCTCCAGCTGTTGCAAAACTACAACTCCCAGCATGCCCAGACACCCGAAGGGAGGAACCTGGTCTTTAAATACTCACCTGATCCACACAGGTGTTGTCGGCAGCATGCAAGATGTCATTGCACCGGATGCTTTGGTCTTGGCGGGATTTTTGATTGCATACGTCCCAGAGAGGCTCTCTTCGCTAGCCTAACTATAATGCAGGGAATACTGTAATGTGTCACGGTACCTTTTATGCTGCAGGCTGTGAAGTAGCTACATCTTGCTCCTACAATATACAGTAAGCAAATGTAGCTGTACAGGCTCCAGCCTTGGCCTGCTGGCCTGAGGTTAACTCTTTTCTGCCCCAATCTCTTAGTCTGCAGAAATCACTCGTAGGAGCTCTCTATAAAGTCAGGAGGTCAAAGCTGTGGCTTATCCATATATTTGACTGCAGCAGGAGGATGTGTTTGGGCACAGGCTGCTGAATCTCCATGCTATACCCTCAGCGTTGGGCTCCATATTCCTGCTAAGTGTTGTTTGGACTGTGTTCTTACATTTACGAGATTACCTCTTCCTTCATATATGACCTGGTGTAATCCAGTTTTATGCTCACAACCGCACTCTGTACTGTCCCCTCGCTGGAGACTCTTCTGTGTCCCTGCATCTGTAAGCTCTTTCATGCTGCCGCCCAGGACCGAGCTCCATCTCCGACAGCATGTCATCCATTTATAGGCCATGTATAAGTTGTCATTATATATTGTACTGTTATACATCACCAGTGCAATTATTTACTGTGTTTGTCTCAGTTATATGTACACCACGTATACATCCCTTAGTGTATACCATGTAAGTTGCTGTCAGTATAATGTTAAACGTCACCGTGGTTATGTCACTTATCGTAGATACACCATATGTCTCTACTATACTGTTTTGTTACCATTCATTTAACTGGTGTACTTTATTACATACACGTAGTCATGTATGGGTTATGTCACCATAGAATATACTGTGCTAGCTTTTAGCAATAGCTTTTATTGTCACATTTGTCTTGTTTTTAGCTCTGTCATGTTAGGATTTCACTAATGTATGCAGGTCTGGTATTTCAAGCCGTCACAGCATTACTCTCATGGTTCTCAGGTCGAGTATGTTAGGCTGTTTTCATGGCATTGCTTTCACACTTTTTTTTTCTTGTTTGAGGTCAGGTGTGCTAGGATGTCCTTGCTGATGTTCCACATGGTATTCCACATTTTTGTTTCACAATGTGCCACACTTATGTTTCCTTACAGCGTTCTCTGTTACGTTACCATACACGCCTATGTTTCCCTGCATTTATCACGCATACGGTTCATACAGGATAACACGTATTCATTTCATCCAGGGTACTGACATCACTTAGCTTCCTGTGTCACAGCTACATTCTACACCACTGCACCATGATTGCGTTTCCACAAGTTGCAATAGCAGATAACGAACAAAACCGCGTACTGCCATATGTTCCCACACAGTATACCACGCTTACCTTCCACGACGTAGTGCTCCATGCTTATGCTCCACACTGTATACCACGCTTACCATTCATAGTGCTCCATGCTTATGTCCCACACAGTATACCACACTTTCCTTCCACATGGTGTTCCATGCTTATATCCTACACAGTGTACCATGCTTACCTTCCACATAGTGTTCCATGCTTATGTATAAAACACAGTATACAATGCTTACCTTCCACATAGTGTTCCATGCTTATGTCCAATACAGTATACCATGCTTACCTTCCACATAGTGTTCCATGCTTATGTATAAAACACAGTATACCATGCTTACCTTCCACATAGTGTTCCACATAGTGTTCCATGCTCATGTTCCATGAGTGTATTACTCATGTTCCTACTCAGTGTATGTGCATATGTTTCCCTAGCGGTGTAACATGTACTTCTTCCTTCAATGTGACCGTCATGTTTCCTACAGTATTGTTTTCATGGCTTATGGTCACGTTTTTCATGTTCAGCGCTGTCATGTTACTCTTATGTTTCTCATTGAACATTTACCTCATAATGTTCACACTTCGCAAATGTTCCTATAGCAGGCACATTACGCATAAAATGACGTATACATATACATTACGTATGACATTTATGCTACATTAGTTCCAATGGCATGCGTTACCTGAGCTGATACCGTGATTCATGTTGTTATATCTGTTTACAGTACCAGGCCTTGATACCATAACTGATGTACTGTGCTCGTTTTGGTATAGATGATATACTGGGCTTGGTGTTAATAAAGCAGATACTGTGTTTACGTTTCAATAGCTGTCATGTGGTGCATTATTGTCCCTTTAGTGGTCATACAGTGCTTATGTTACTGTAGCTTATAATTTGCATTACATGACTAGTATCTATATGCTATGCGTTAGTGTAATTAACTGATAAACGGTACATTAATGTTACTTGGGGCTCATGTTACTGTAGCAGATATACTGGGCATTTAACAATATTTAAGCTGACATATGGGCCTATGCTACTATTGCTGGTAATTTGTGTTTGTTACTGTTGCTTATATATATTGTATATTAGTAGTTAATTAAGCGGTTATGCTGAACATTAATGTTGTTCAGTGCTTACATTACTATAAGCTCATATAGAGTGCCTTGATGTTACCGGAGATGTTATAAGTTGCTTGTGTTACTTCAAGTGATATACCATGCTTCAACATTAACGGTTTCCTACAGTGTCACATACATACGACTCCCTACAGTGTGACATACATACTGTTCCCTACAGGGTACTATGCATTCAGTTCCTTACAGTGTAACATACATAGATTCATACGGTTCCATACAGTGTTACATACGTACGATTACCTACATTGTGACATATATACATTTCTCTACAGGGTAATACGCATACAGTTCCTTACAGTGTACGTTTCATAGTTTATTGTCCCATTCGTTTGTTTCAGCTCTCATGTTATGCTTACGTTATGTACGCTAGGTTGTTTTAGCTCTATATGTTCTGTGTGGTTGGAAGCTGATTGCTGTCATCAATTCGTAAAGCCTCATCTTTAGTTTAGTTTCTTTTCTGGTCACGCCTTGTTACAACCAGTTGGACCTTGCTATTCCAGGTAAGCTTTGTCGTCACTTTACATGCCTTTCGTACGTCACACTCCCATGAGAGAGAGGCTGCCCGACAATCCTCTCATATTGTTATTCCTTTGTACATTACAAACGTTCTCATTTGGGGCAGATTGTATCATCAATCCACGAGCCTCTTGTCATCATTTTTGTACGTTACATACGCCCCTGTTAGAGGCAGATCGCTTATGTTATACGGTGTTTACGTTAATTCAAGTGATCTACCATGCTTCAACGTTAATGGTTCCCTACAGTGGGACATACATATGGTTCCCTACAGTGTCACATACGATACATACGGTTACCTAGAGTGTGACATACATACTGTTCCCTACAAGGTAATACACATAAAGTTCCTTACAGTGTAAGTTTCATAGTTTATTGATTTCAGCTCTGTCACGTCATGCTCATGTTATGTACGCAGTCAAGTATTTTAGGCTGTGGTCATAGTATTACACTCACGTTTTCATGTGCTTAGGTCAGGTATATAAGGCTGTTATAGCGTCACATTGTTCTTGTAGGCAGGTCAGGTATGGTAAACATTATAGTTGGCAATATTCCTAGGATACCCAAGCAAGTATTATTCTATGACCAGGTTTTTTTTTTACCTCTTAGCTCTATACGTTCTGTGTGGTTGGAGGCCGATTGCTGTCGTCAATCCGTAAAGCTTCATCTTTATAGTTCCTTTCTGGTCATTACATACACCTTGTTACAGTCAGTTGATCTCTCCATTCCAGGTAAGATTTAAGTCGTCACTTTAAATGCCTTTCGTACGTCACATGCTCCTGTGAGAGAGGCTGCCCAACAATCCTCGAGCCTTCATATTGTTATTCCTTTGAACATTACAAACGTTCTTGTTTGGGGCAGATTGTATCATCAATCCACGAGCCTCTTGTCATTTGTTTTTGTACATTACATACGCCCGTTAGAGGCAGATTGCTTGACAATCAACGAGCCACGTGTTGTTTCTGTGTTACAATTCTGTCTGAGGCAGATTGCGCTGTCAGTCCACAAGCCTCATGTTGTGGTCATCTCTATGTTCCTCCTATGTTTGTTATTATGTGTCTGATTGTAGTCTTAGTTGTACATGTCTTAGTGTTAAGTTCTGTGGTATGGGTACAGCTTGTTCATGTCTTGTCACGTTTGTACTTGTTGGGAAATTTGCTCTTATTGGTCTTTGTAACCTGCTGGTCATGTATATTTTCTTTTGCGATAAGCCTCAGGGCACAGCAGTAGTAATCTTCTTTACGTCTGCATTGCCTTACTGGTACACGAAACCTCAGGTTAAGTATGTTATATCCTTTTTGTTTTGTCTATGCAGGTCTTTCTGTTGTTGTCACTTTATGTATGGCATGGTTCAATAGGATTATGTGTAGCTCGGGACGTTTTGCAAATTTTCCTCTTCTGACACTGCCTAAACTATCTAAATACCTACTCACGTCTGTGTTTTGGCCACTTTTCAATCTAACCGACTCATTTTACCTTCTATCTGTCACTTGGGTTAACTTTATCCATGCGCACCCTGGTAGTACCATTCTGGTAGGCGCTATGGGTCCAGTAGTGCCAAGTGGTATATCTAGAATTCTATCTTGGCTTCAGGTCCATAACAGCTGAGCCAGCTTCTGGGTAGGGCTTATTTTTGTCAGTTATCACTTAGATGTTAAGTTAGTTTGGGCACTGTTATCGCTCTGTTCAATTGACACGTTCCAACCTCCGGCTGTTAAATGGAGCATTTTGTCTATTATCTTGGGTTCATATGACGTAGGTTAGGCATAACCATTAATTCATGCATTGCCTAACTGAGGTATTGTTGCCCCCTTTCTTTAGGAGACCCTTCACGGCTGGCCAGGCACACCCCAGGCCTAATTATTCATGCAAATTGTACTCTACTCATGGTACATGTAACCTGGCCCCAAGTGGAGGTTAGCTGAATTTAATTCATCCACTACTCTCTGTAAAGTAATACTTCCTGATATTACTTTTAAACCTTTGCCCCTCTAATTTAAAACTCTGTCCTCTTGTGGTAGTTTTTCTTCTTTTAAAAATGCTCTCCTCCTTTACCGTGTTGATTCCCTTTATGTATTTAAAAGTCTCTATCATATCTCTTCTATCTCTTCTTTCTTCCAAGCTATACATGTTAAGGTCCTTTAACCTTTCCTGGTAAGTTATATCCTGCAATCCACGTACTAGTTTAGTAGCTCTTCTCTGAACTCTCTCTAGAGTATCTATATCCTTCTGGAGATACGGCCTCCAGTACTGCGCACAATACTCCAAGTGAGACCTCACCAGTGTTCTGTACAGTGGAATGAGTACTTCTCTCTTTCTACTGCTTATACCACTCTCTATACATCCAAGCATTCTGCTAGCGTTTCCTGCTGCTCTATTACATTGTCGTCCTACCTTTAAGTCTTCTGAAATAATTACTGCTAAATCCCTTTCCTCAGATACTGAAGTCAGGACTGTGTCAAATATTCTATGTTCTGCCCAAGGGTTTTTTATGCCCCAGGTGCATTATCTTGCACTTATTCACATTAAATTTCAGTTGCCAGATTTCTGACCAATCTTCTAGTTTTCCTAAATCCTTTTCTATTTGGCATTTCCCTCCAGGAACATCAACCCTGTTACATATATTTGTGTCATCAGCAAAAAGACATAACTTATTATCGAGACCTTTTGCAATATCACTAATGAAGATATTAAACAAAATTGGTCCCAGTACAGATCCCTGAGGTCCCCACTGGTAAAAAGACCTTGCTCTGAATATTCTCCATTGAATACAACCCTCTGTTGTCTGTCACTAATCCACTCAACAATATGGGAGTCCAAGCTAAATGACAGTAGTTTATTGATAAGTCTTCTATGTGGGACAGTAATATCTTAATATTTTAATGTTTTGTAGTTTACATTTTTTTTAATTTTACACATATTTTTGCTTGGCACTATTTGTTAGATCCGCTTTCTACTCACCTGTTCACTGTCACAAAAAGGTGGAGCACATATAAGGCTGAGTTCACACTACGTTTTCTCCCATACTGGAGCGCATACGGCAGGGGGGAGCTAAAACCTTGCGCTCCCGTATGCCTTCGTATGCGCTCCCGTATGTCATTCATTTCAATGAGCCGGCCGGAGTGAAATGTTCGGTCCGGTCGGCTCATTTTTGCGCCGTATGCGCTTTTACGACCAGATCTCAAACCGTGGGGAAAAGCGCATACGGCGCAAAAATGAGCCGACCGGATCGAACGTTTCACTCCGGCCGGCTCATTGAAATGAATGACACACGGGAGCGCATACGAAGGCATACGGGAGCGCGAGGTTTTAGCTCCCCCCTGCCGTATGCGCTCCCGTATGGGAGAAAACGTAGTGTGAACCCACCCTAAGTCATATGTGCACAGGAACAGGAGAGCAGAACTAATCTGTTGAAGTTCCTATACGGGAAGAAACAGCTGTAATCATCAAATGCACTAGCGTCTAGCACACCGGTGCGGCGTGGAGCCGCTTTATCTGCACATATCCCAGAATAAAAGAGCATTGGAGAAGTGGTGAGTCGCCTGTACTTTACTTTGTTTGGATTGTGTTATACGAAGTCTTATTACTTTCATACAAGAGCACCACCACCAATGCACCGCAATTAGACAGGCTTCAGCTGCACATCAAGGGAGTCACGGGAAGCAGGGCTAGCAGTGCCAACAGACTTGCTTTCTCTATATCCTAGTTGATTGAAGTTACTTTGGATTGTGTTAGAGCATGCTAAAGGGCCCCAGTGAATCTCCCGATAAAAAGATGGATCCAGAGGATGCTGATAATAACCTGTCTGAGTCCGCTGAGACCACCTTGGGAGCAGGATGGGCAGACGCTAGTGCATTTTTTACCCAGTGCAATGGAGAGGACTTATATCAATTTATGAGTATCAAAACCCTCATGTTCAAAATTAATGCCCTATCCGAAAAGGAAACTAGTGTTTTCTGGACGATCAACAGCTTAAAGTCCTATAAAGCATGTGATCGCGTTCCGAGGGGCCTCAGAGGTTACAAAGAGGCGTCACAATTTACTGATGACCCGAACTTTATGAAAAAGTGGCAAGACTTACACTAAATGTATTCTCTGGAAATGTTATATCTGATTCTGCAAAGGAAAATAGAAGAATATGAGATTTCTAAAGAATTAAGTCAAGCAAAAAGTGAATTACGTCTGAGGCTGCCAGAGGAACAATTTGAAGATTTTAATTTAAAAAAACAGAAAAAAAAAATTAGAAGCAAAAAGGGACCGTACGGACTATGAAACCAGCAATGTTTTCACAAGTCTCCAGCTATACTAAAAAAAATATAAAAATTATCAAGGGAGAAAAAACCATATAACAATAAAAAAAAATACCAGAGAAAAAGGTTTCTGGACAACCGATGGTGACTCCAGTTCATCAGAAGAACCACGAGATATAGAAACTAATGCGGCAAAAAAACAAAAGGTCCAAAAATATCAGAAAGGAAGAAAAACACAAGAAGGGGGAGAAGAAGAAAAACATTACAAGAAAATGAAACGCAAAAGAGTTTCCATGAACAACTGAATTTGCTAGATGAGCGAAACAATAAAGATGAGGCTACTGAATTCACAAAAATAGACAAAGACTTTTTTTCATCTCACTCTGAACTGTCTTGCAAAGATAGGACTGAACAAGCACCTAATAAAGACGCACCAGCAGTTGTAAATCTGTCTGATTTAACGCTAGATGAAACTACTATAAGTTTGTTGTCCAAAGGGTTAAGCTATTGTTTAATGGAGGAATTTAAATTAGAAGATTTTGAAATAGATCTATTTAAATGTGTTCGGAAGTTAAACTTGAAGAGGTTTTTTTCTTGCAGGGAACATCAAACATTTAGTGTAAAATCTAAAAAAGGTGAAACCCCTTTAAAAAAAAAAATAGACCCCTTAGGCTTTAACCTCTTAAGGACTCAGCGTTTTTGCATTTTCATTTTTTCCTCATCACCTTCTAAAAATCATAACGCTTTCAATTTTGCACCTAAAAATCCATATGATGGCTTATTTTTTGCGCCACCAATTCTACTTTGCAGTGACATTAGTAATTTTACCAAAAAATCCACGGCGAAACGGAAAAAAAATCATTGTGCGACAAAATTGAAGAAAAATTTTCATTTTGTAACTTTTGGGGGCTTCCGTTTCTACGCAGTGCATTTTTTGGTAAAAATTACGCCTTATCTTTATTCTGTAGGTCCATATGGTTAAAATGATACCCTACTTATATAGGTTTTAATTTTGTCACACTTCTGAAAAAAATCATAACTACATGCAGGAAAATTTATACGTTTAAAATTGTCATATTCTGACCCCTTTAACTTTTTTATTTTTCCGCGTACTAGCCGGTATGAGGGCTCATTTTTTGCGCCGTGTTCTGAAGTTTTTACCGGTGCCATTTTTGTGTTGATCGGACTTTTTTTATCGCTTTTTTATTTTTTTTATGCTATAAAAAGTGACCAAAAATACGCCATTTTGGACTTTGGGATTTTTTTGCGCGTATGCCATTGACCGTGCGGTTTAATTAAAGGGGTACTCCGGTGCTTACACATCTTATCCCCTATCCAAAGGATAGGGGATAAGATGCCTGGTCGCGGGAGTCCCGCAGCTGGGGACGCCCGCGATCATGCACGCGGCACCCCGTTAGTAATCAGTCCCGGGAGAGTGTTCGCTCTGGGTCTGATTACGGTCCACCGCAGGGCCGGCGGCGTGTGACATCACGCTCCGCCCCTCAATGCAAGCCTACGGGAGGGGGCGTGATGGCTATCACGCCCCCTCCCGTAGGCTTGCATTGAGGGGCGGAGCGTGATGTCACACGCTGCCGAACCTGCGGTTGACCTTAAGGGTTAACAGCGTGCGCCACAACGATCGGTGCCGCATGCTGTTAGCCCAGGGTCCCGGCTGCTAACGATAGCGTGACCCCGTTTTTCACACCAGGACCGGGCTCAGGGCGTACAGGTATGCCCTGAGTCCTTAAGAGGTTAATGTGATGCGAGAAGCCACAGACAATTAAATGGATTGCCTCCTAGCTCTCACTGAATTACTGTGTGGAGAGATTCCAGAGCCATCTGATGGTCTGGAGATCGACACCCAAGAATTCATGGGAGGGAACAGGTCAACATTCTCCCCACCCTTGCCACCAGGAGGGAGTTTGGACCTTTTCCAACAAAAAGTGCTAGAGGATATGAGAGCACTCATATATGCTGTAGACACCTAATCTGAGCTCCGAAGAAAGGAGAGCCTTAAGTTGGTTAAAAACCCAGGAAAACATAATCATTAAAAAGGCGGATAAAGGGGGCAATACAGTTATGAACAAATCTGATTATCAAAAAGAAGCACATTGACAATTAGATGATGGAACAGTGTATGAAAAACTCAGTGCCAACCCCATTCCTAAACTACGGGCTAAATTACAAACCTTACTTCGAACACAAGTTGAGAGAGGTATTCTGTCAGAGAAAATGGCTTCAAAATTATTTCTTCAAGATCCCAAAAATGCCACATGGTACCTAAAACTCATAAAACTTTAATTTCACCACCAGGGAGACTGATAGTCTCCGGTGTAGGCTCTCTGACAGAGTCCCTCTCAAAATACTTAGATTGGTTACTGAGACCTTTACTTGAGAATGTTCCATCTCTGGTAAAGGATACTAATGAATTTCTAAATGCACTGGACAGCACTCCCTTTCTTGATGGATACATTCTCACATCAATAGATGTAGAACGTTTATATACACGTATACCTCAGGGTTTGGCTGTGGAATGCATTAGAAATATGCTCATTCGTACGAATGAGCCCATTGGTTATAAACTTTGTTTGTGAAACACTAGAATTTATTTTGAATAATAATGTGTTCCAGTTCGGAGAACAATGGTACGCCCAAAAATGTGGGACCGCGATGGGGACACCTGTCACATATACCCTAGCAAATTTGTTCCTTGCCACCTTTGAAGAAAAATGTTTTTTGCTCTGGGAACCCATTCCTTGGGCATGTAGGACGATATTTTCGTTTTGTCGATGGCGTCTTCATCCTCTGGAGTTGATCCCCAGAGAATTTTCAGAATTTTGTTACCTATTTAAACAGCAATGACATGAACATGGGGTTCACCTCTAAATGGAGTGAAACAAATCTAGAGTTCCTAGGTGTACATGTAAAAAATTGAGGATAACAGAATTGTAACTGAAGGTTTCAGAAAACAAACCAACTAATACATTACTACATCATTCAAGTTATCACCCTGTACACACTAGGGATGGGATCCCTTATGGGCAAATGTTGCGTCTTAGATGAATAAACAGCACAGAAGAATCATTTAATATTCAAGCAAAAGATCTCATAGATCGTCTAAAATTAAGAGGGTATTCTCCACAACATCTACAAAAAACCTTCGAAAGAGTAAAAAATAAACTGACAGACTTTGTTAAAACAAAAACACACTAAATATAAAAATTCTAATGAATTCAGTAAGGCTGGGTTCACTCTGGGGGGGGGGGGGATCAACGCGCCCGCACTCAGCCGTATTCGGGAACCGTATTTAATGCATGTCTATGAGCAGACCGGAGTGAACCGCAGCCTCCGGTCGGCTTCGTTTTCGGCCGTATGCGGTTTCCCGACCGCAGGCAAAACGTGGTCTACCGCGTTTTTGCCTTTGGTCGGGAAACCGCATGCGGACGAAAACGAAGCCGACCGGAGGCTGCGGTTCACTCCGGTCTGCTCATAGACATGCATTAAATACGGTTCCCGAATACGGCTGAGTGCGGGCACCGCGATTAAGGCTCGCCCCCCTCCTCTTAGCCGTATACGGGAACCGTATTTAACAAAACGTGGTGTGAACCCAGCCTAACACAGAGAGATTTACTTTTATATTTAAATATAGCCCCATGCATGAAGTCATGTAAAAATCTATTTATTCCCATTGGGGAATAATAGAAAAAGATCCAGTCCTAAGTAAATTAAATCTAAAAAAAATAAAAAAAAACATAATAGCCTTTAAAAGAATAAAAAATCTTAAAGACATCTTAGTGAAAGTAAGTTCATGGGAAAAAAAGCAAACTACCTGACTGGAAAACATATAACAATAGGAGGAGTTAAACGAAATTTGAATGAATTCATGTGTTGTCGTTCAAAAAAAGTGGTTTATGCAATGCAATTGTATGCGAGTGTACAAAATTTTATATTGGTAGCACTATTAGACCCATGAATGTAAGATTTACGTTCCATTTCTACAAAAAAAAGGGTCACCACGTTTGATTGAACACATGAATTCAGAACATGGTGGAGACAAAAGCCGGTTAAAATTTATGGGTCTAGAAAAAATTGAAATTAAAGATGGGCAAAATACAGTAAGAAAACTGAGAGAAATAGAAGCTAGATGGATCCTACGGACAGGAGCACAAGAAGTGAAAGGGTTAAACGATCGTATTGACATGGCAGTATTCCTCTAGCCTGGTGTAATAGTAACAAATAGTAATATCTTAATATTTTAATGTTTTGGTGAGTCGTCTGTACTTTTCTTTGGATTGTGTTATACGAAGTCTTATTACCCTCATAAAAGAGCACCACCACCACCTATGCACCGCAATTAGACAGGCTTCTGCTGCACATCAAGGGAGTCACGGGAAGCAGGGCTAGCAGTGCCAACACATTTGCTTTCTCTATATCCTAGTTATTATCGAGACCTTTTGCGATATCATTAATTAAGATATTAAACAAAATTGGTCCCAGTACAGATCCCTGAGGTCCCCACTGGTAACAAGTAATGTTGAGCGGCATAGGCCATATTTGAATTCGCGATATTTCGCTAATATATGGACAAATATGCATCATATATTCGCTAAATTTGCATATTCGTAATATTCGCGTTATATTTTCGCATATGTGAAAATTAGCATATGCGAAAATCTGCATATACAAAAATTAGCATAAATTAGCATGAAAATTTGCACGCCAGTCTCACACAGTAGTATTCGAGCCTTCTTTACACCACACAAGCTGGAAGCAGAGAGGGATGATCACTGTGATGTGTACTGTGAAAAAAAAAAAAACGAATATTCCTAATTACGAATATATAGTGCTATATTCGCGAATATGTAACAAGACCTTGCTCTGAATATTCTCCATTGACTACAACCCAGTGATGTCTGTCACTCAGCCACTGCCTAATCCACTCAACAATATGGGAGTCCAAGCTCAATGACTGTAGTTTATTGATAAGTCTTCTATGTGGGACAGTGTCAAAAGCCTTACTAAAATCTAGATATGCCATGTCTACTGCCCCTCCGCCATCTATTATTTGTCACCCGCCTCTATTAGTACATAGTGATCATAGATGGAAAATACATACCGTATTAATCGGCGTATAACACGCACTTTTTAGGCAAAAATTTTTAGCCTAAAGTCTATGTGCGTGTTCTACGCCGATACCGCCCCAGGAAAGGCAGGGGGAGAGAGGCCATCGCTGCCCGCTTCTCTCCCCCTGCCTTCCCTGGGGTCTAGAGCCCTGCTGCCGGTCCTTCTCACCCCCTGGCTATCGGCGCCGCTGCCCGTTCTGTCCCCCTGACTATCGGTACCGGCGCCGATAGCCAGGGGGAGAGAAGGGGCAGCGGCACCCATTGCCGGCGCCGCTGCCCCGTTGCCTCCCCCCATCCCCGGTGGCATAATTACCTGGGTTGGGTCCGCGCTGCTGCAGGCCTCCGGCGTGCATCCCCTTCGTCGTTGCTATGCGCTGCACGGCGCGGCGCATGACGTCAGTGCGCCGCGCCATGCATAGCAACGACGCAGGGGACCTGGCTATCGGCGCCGGCAATGGGGCGCCGGTACCGATAGTCAGGGGGACAGAACGGGCAGCGGCGCCGATAGCCAGGGGGAGAGAAGGGCCGGCAGCAGGGCACTAGACCCCAGGAAAGGCAGGGGGAGAGAAGCGGGCAGCGACGGCCTCTCTCCCCCTGCCTTTCCTGGGGATGTATCGGGGTATACACGCGCACACACGCACCCTCATTTTACCATGGATATTTGGGTAAAAAACTTTTTTTACCCAAATATCCTTGGTAAAATGAGGGTGCGTGTTATAGGCCGGTGCGTGGTATACCCCGATAAATACGGTATATATTATTTATATATATTTGTGTTTGATAAATGATCATTATTTACTAACAGCATATATATATGCTATTAGTACATATATGTGTGTATATATAATGTGTGTGTGTGTGTGTATAAATAGAGTTTTTGGCATCCATGTCTTAGCGTTGCACGATGGAGTGGATAAAATGCATAACTTTAAGTTCAGTAGCATCGCTTGGCAATGCTGGAAGCCCCCTATTTGCTGCCCACTCTACCCTGTTGACACAGGGCTGCTGTATGAGTGGTTTTGATTGGGGTGGGGGGGAGGACTGAGTGTCATTCAGTTGCGCACTGCAGCGCTGGAGTCCTCCTCTTTGGGACCCTCTTTTACCCTGGCGGCGCAGGGACAATATTACACAAGTTCCAAGCGGAATTAAGGTTTGGCAGTATGTGCCTCTTACTGGCAATGCAGATTGTGAGGTTGCTGGACTATGCTCGCTTCAGTGCCCAATATTGGGGTATTGGTGTGTGCAGTCTTAGGCTACACGCGTTTCGGGGAGCCACATTCCCTTTTTCAATAGCGATGAGAATGGTTGACTGATAAGTTGGCATCTGTTGTGTCATCAATTTTGTCCATATTTATGCTGAGTTCACCTATGGTGTCTATGTATTAAATTTTGAACAAGTTGGGCAACATAGATCAAAAACCTAAGTAATAAAATTATGTATTAGTCTGTATGTCAATGTGACATTTTACTTTTCATTTTTCAGAAGACTAATCTACAGCTATTTTCTTTTGGTTTATTGTCGACTACTCAACAGAGCAGCAATACAGGTTCAACACAAACGAATGTCCAGCACTAGGTATGCGAATAAAATCTTTCCATTTATTGAAGTTGCACAGGACAAACAGGTACAAGTAGTCTTTCTGACTCGTTTCGCGCTTAGATGCGCTTAGTCATAGAATAAAGACTTCACACTAAAGACACATTAAAATAGTATTTGTGAACAATCACGTGACTGATAGAGATCAGATATGTTGGAAAATGTGGTCCGGATTCTATCCGATATTTTCTCCGGAATTTATCCACATTATAGTCCATCACTTTATTATATATATACTTTTAAGTACTTTTAAATAAAAGACACACCGGGGAAATATAGTGGAGATACATGCATTGGGATCTTTGTCTTCATATTGTTATTAATATATTATTATTATTATTATTATTAATGAAAACTTTTTAATAATAAAAAACTCTTCTAATAAAATTTTTTATTTATCAGATGGGTTGATAGATTATACTTATACTGTAAACCCAATAAGCAGTAAATTTAGTAAACAGTGATTAAATCCAATCTCCAATTCAATCCATCTGGATGTATCGTCTTCAAACAAAACATCCAGAAAGTTTCCCTGTTTAATAAGTGTTTTCTGAGATCTCCCCCTCTTGGGTGTTTATTAACCCTCTCTATACCTTTAACGCTCAGGGTATTAGTGTTACCTCCGTGAGATTCACTAAAGTGTTTGGTTAAGGCAGATACCCCTATTTTCATACCCTTGGTATCCGAGATGTGTCTGCGGACACGGACTTTTAATTGGTTGCTAGTGGATCCCACATATTGCAGTCTGCATTGTGTACAGGCTGCAAGATATACTACATATTCCGTACTACAGTTAATGTAGCTTGATATTGGATATGATATATTGGTAGTATAAGATGTAAAATGGTCTGTTTTTTCCATATAATCACATTTTATACATCTGCCGTGTCCACAGCCCACATTTCCTTTATATCTCAGCCAACCTTTATTACCCTGTTCAGACTTGGGTTTACTGCTAAATAAGCTGGGTGAAAGTACTACTTCAAGAACTATCTACTTCAAGAACCGGTAGATATTTTGTTACAATTTGTTTGATGGTAGAAAACTGTGCACTATATGCAGTTACAAACGTGGGTTTTTTCTTAACAGAGTTTTTGTTCCCATTCCTATTTTTATTTTTGCTGGTTACTAGGGTATTCCTATCTCTATCCTGTGCTCGTTTATTAGCTATATCCAGATTGTAACACGCAGGACACTCCCGTGCTAAATTTGTCCGCTTGTATACTGACAGAGAGTCAAATATCCCTTCTCAGTAAGGGTTTGAATTTTGTTCCAACCCATAGATTCAATTTGTTCAAGACCATATTAGATGTTAATAAATTTGCAAGAGAACTGACGTTGCGGAGACACTTTTTTTCCAACAGCATAGAGGAGAGCTTATCTGATGATGGGAGTAATCATATTACAGATTTAAATATGTGTGTAAATTTTACAGATCAGAACAATATGCTTGGTCTTAGGTTGTTGGAGGGAGAGTCTCTTAGCACGTCAGATAAAATTGAAGGACGTCAGTTCCATACCACCAACCCTGAATTCTATCCTGTGGCTTCCCGTACTGAAGCCCTGGATAGATATCAGGAGTTGGTGGAAAGGGATTTGGTAGATTTGCATGGATCTAGCATCGAGAAAAATGGTATGGGCAATCTAAACAAGGCGGAAAAGATAGCGCTTAAACAACTTACTGATAACAATTACATAGTTGTGCGCAATGCTGATAAGGGGGGCAATATCACAGTTCTCGATGCTGATCTTTATGCCAAATTGAACCTCGAAATGTTGGAAAATGTGAGCATCTATAGGAAATTGAAAGAAAATCCGACACAATGGATAAAATGCAAATTAAAAAAGGTACTGAAAGAGGGGGTGGCGATGGGTGTCTTAACTGAAAAATTGGAAAAATTTCTGTATGTAGAAAATCCGACAGTTCCCGTGTTTCACTCATTGCCCAAGGTCCACAAGGGACTCTTCCCCCCACCTTCAAGACCCATAGTGGCGGGGATAGGGTCCCTTGTGGAAAGGTTGGGCGAGTGGGTGGATTTTCACCTCCAACCCTTAACCAAAATCACCCCGACGTATATTAAAGACACGGGGCACACAATCATGATGCTGGAAAACATGCAATGGGATAAAAGTTTCACTTGGGTGACATGTGATGTGGTCGCTCTGTACCCTTCCATACCATGGAACAAAGGATTGGATGCACTCATTTTTTGTTTAGATCAATTTAGTACATACTCCCCTGTCCTGAAGGAATTTCTCGTATTGGCAGTAGATTTTTTATTAAATCACAATTTTTTTTATGTTTGATGAGAAGTTTTTCCTTCAGGCCAGGGGAGCACCGATGGGGGCAAAGTACTCGCCATCGTTGGCAAATTTGTATATGATTTTTTGGGAAATCAATTATATTTTTACAGAAATTAATCCCTTTCATGAGTGCATCCAATGGGTGGGTCGTTATATAGACGACCTACTCATGGTATGGAAGGGTACAGAAAGACAGTTTGAACAATTTGTTCATTATATTAATAATAATGATCTAAATCTACAGTTCACTGTACAGTTGGATAAAGAAAAAATAAATTTTCTGGACGTAACCTTATATGTGGAAAATGATAGGGTCATGTTCAGACCGTATCGTAAAGATACTGCGACTAATTCTGTACTAATGGCAATATCGTGTCACCCGGAACATGTGGTACGGAACATCCCATATGGAGAACTGTGCCGTACTAAAAGAAATTGCACGTCCAATACCATCTTTTTAGATGAAATGAAACAGCTCAACCAAAGAATGGGTGAAAGGGGCTATACAAAAAATAATCTGGATATAGCTAATAAACGAGCACAGGATAGAGATAGGAATACCCTAGTAACCAGCAAAAATAAAAATAGGAATGGGAACAAAAACTCTTAAGAAAAAACCCACGTTTGTAACTGCATATAGTGCACAGTTTTCTACCATCAAACAAATTGTAACAAAATATCTACTGGTTCTTGAAGTAGATACTGTACTAAGAGAAGTCATCACAGGCGGCATTAATGTAACCCCTAGAAGAGGTCCAACATTGGGGTCGGTACTTTCACCCAGCTTATTTAGCAGTAAACCCAAGTCTGAACAGGGTAATAAAGGTTGGCTGAGATATAAAGGAAATGTGGGCTGTGGACACGGCAGATGTATAACATGTGATTATATGGAAAAAACAGACCATTTTACATCTTATACTACCAATATATCATATCCAATATCAAGCTACATTAACTGTAGTACGGAATATGTAGTATATCTTGCAGCCTGTACTCAATGCAGACTGCAATATGTGGGATCCACTAGCAACCAATTAAAAGTCCGTGTCCGCAGACACATCTCGGATACCAAGGGTATGAAAATAGGGGTATCTGCCTTAACCAAACACTTTAGTGAATCTCACGGAGGTAACACTAATACCCTGAGCGTTAAAGGTATAGAGAGGGTTAATAAACACCCAAGAGGGGGAGATCTCAGAAAACACTTATTAAACAGGGAAACTTTCTGGATGTTTTGTTTGAAGACGATACATCCAGATGGATTGAATCGGAGATTGGATTTAATCACTGTTTACTAAATTTACTGCTTATTGGGTTTACAGTATAAGTATAATCTATCAACCCATCTGATAAAAAATAAAAAATTTTATTAGAAGAGTTTTTTATTATTAAAAAGTTTTCATTAATAATAATAATAATAATAATATATTAATAACAATATGAAGACAAAGATCCCAATGCATGTATCTCCACTATATTTCCCCGGTGTGTCTTTTATTTAAAAGTACTTAAAAGTATATATATAATAAAGTGATGGACTATAATGTGGATAAATTCCGGAGAAAATATCGGAGAGAATCCGGACCATATTTTCCAACATATCTGATCTCTATCAGTCACGTGATTGTTCACAAATACTATTTTAATGTGTCTTTAGTGTGAAGTCTTTATTCTATGACTAAGCGCATCTAAGCGCGAAACGCGTCAGAAAGACTACTTGTACCTGTTTGTCCTGTGCAACTTAAATAAACGGAAAGATTTTATTCGCATACCTAGTGCTGGACATTCGTTTGTGTTGGATCTATTGTGGATGCTGTGGCGGTGCCGGCGGGTCCGAGACACAGGTGTGCGCACAGCAGGAGTGAGCTGTATCTTGCTTGGATACAGCAATACAGGTTGGGGTGTTAGCTGATTATTAAAAGGCACGCAGATATTCTACTTTTGTTTATCATATTTTATAGGTAATTACAATCTGGATTGAGTACATGACACTATTCTTTAATTTTGAAATATTTTTTTGTCTCTTTTCCCAATAAGGGACATCTTTCACTAGTGGACACTATTTTATTCCCCGTGATTGTGTACCATTGTTAGATTCTATTGGATGCTATCTTATGCCTCAATCCAATAATGTAATGGTCCATCACAATGACCAAGGCTCAAAAGCAGGGGTCCTCAAACCTTTTAAACGGGGGGCCAGTTCACGGTCCCTCAGACCGTTGGAGGGCCGGACTATAGATAACAAAACATGAATAAATTCCTATGAACACTTATATATCTTATTAGTGGACTACCACTTTAAATACACAGCACAGTTCCCCCCACATTAGGTTGGCAGTATAGATCCCCCACATTAGGTTGTAGTTCCCCCGTATTAGGGTTAGCAGTACAGTTCCCCCACATTAGGGTTGGCAGTACAGTTCCCCCACATTAGGTGCAGTACAATTCCCCCACATTAGGTGCAGTATACTTCCCCCATATTAGGTAGTAGTTCCCCTACATTAGGTTGTAGTTCCCCCCCACATTAGGTGCAGTATAGTTCACCCACATTAGGTTGTAGTTCCCCCACATTAGGTGCAGTATAGTTCACCCACATTAGGTTGTAGTTCCCCCACATTAGGTGCAGTATAGTTCCCCCACATTAGGTGCAATATAGTCCCCCACATTAGGTGCAATATAGTCCCCCACATTAGGCTTGCAGTATGTTCCCCCACATTAGGTGCAATGTAGTCCCCCACATTAGGTGCAATATAGTCCCCCCACATTATGTTGGCAGTATGTTCCCCCACATTAGGCTGGCCTTATAGTCCCCCACATTAGGTGCAATATAGTCCCCCACATTAGACTGGCAGTATAGTCCCCCCACATTAGGTGCAATATAGTCCCCCACATTAGGCTGGCAGTATAGTTCCCCCACATTAGGTGCAATATAGTCCCCCACATTAGGCTGGCAGTATGTTCCCCCACATTAGGCTGGCAGTATAGTCCCCCACATTAGGTTGGCAGTATAGTCCCCCAAATTACGTTGGTGGTATGTTCCCTCACATTAGGTTGGCAGTATGTTCCCCCACATTAGGCTGGCAGTATAGTCCCCCCCACATTAGGTGCAATATAGTTCCCCACATTAGGTTGGCAGTATGTTCCCTCACATTAGGTTGGCAGTATGTTCCCCCACATTAGGCTGGCAGTATAGTCCCCCCACATTAGGTGTAATATAGTCCCCCCACATTAGGTGCAGTATAGTCCCACAAATTACGTTGGCAGTATGTTCCCCCACAGGCATACAACCTCCAGCCATAAAGTATGGCTGGAGGCTGTATGCCTGTGTACTGCCCCATTTCAGTGTTCCGACCACCGCTCCGGCCATAGCAGGACCGAAGGATCGGTGGTCAGAACACCGAAGGGACGCGCCGCTGGTAAGCACTTACCTACTACCAACACGCGCGTCCTTGCTTCTTCTCTTCTGCTCCCGGCGGTCCCCGCGTTTTTAAAGTAAACGCGGGCCGCAGGGACTTCAGAGGCATCCTTGTGTTCCGAAAGCATCTTTCGGAACACAGGGATGTCCTAAGGCAAAAACACCCAGCGGGCCGGGTAAATGCGCTCCGCGGGCCGCAGTTTGAGGACCCCTGCTCAAAAGCAACACAAGTGATGCTGCAACTGATGAAAATGATGATCATTTGCCAACATTTGTATTCTATCGTACATCTTCTAAAAAGATTAGAGTTAAAACATGAGACACAGGATGAATAAAAACTGTCACACACTAAAGCAGTGTTTCCCAATCAGTGTGCCACAACCTGTTGCAAAACTACAACTCCCAGCATGCTCGGACATACAGTGGGTATACATGCATGACGGACAATGACGTTTTGCAACAACTGGAGGCACCCTAGTTAGGTAATCCAGTTAGAAGTATGGGGCAAGTCAACAAAAAAAAATATTTTGAAAGCATGTCAACATTTTTGAGGAACAATTTACATTCCTGTCCAAGTGAGATATCCTATTAATCTGGTATTTATTATGGAACTGAGTGGCGCTTTTTCCAGAAATATTAAATTTTTTATAATTTTCTCAATGAAAATAGAAACATAGTGTAATTTTAATATTTTTATATAGACATATTTTGTATTTGTTAAAAATCTATTATGCATTTTTCTTCATTAGAAAATGCTGAATTGAATTATCAATGGTTGCATGTCCAGGAGCGAAAAAGGCGACCCTAATATTATCATGCATACCTCCCAAAGAGAGAGGTATCGGATAATGGCATGGCTGTTGGCTCCAGGTCAAGAATTTCAAAAAATAGAGTAACTTGTTGACAAAATCTGTCAAACTAACAACTATCGGCTCTGCTCCGCCCATTTTACAGCTACTGATTATACCTATAATCCGAAAACAGGAAAACAGAGGCTCACCCCCATTGCAGTTCCTAGTATTTTCCCTTCAAGGGAACTACAAGCTCAAGCAGCCGAGGCTGGTGATGTTGAAATCCAGAAGTGGAAAAGATTGGCTTAAGGAGCTTCTACCAGTGGTTTAAAGGCAGGGGAAATGTGCTCCACCTGCAGACACGTTGTACCAAATGTTAAACCGAGGGAAACAGAGCCACAAGTCTCCCAGATCAAGAAAAATTAAGCTGCCTCGACAGGCATTGGGGAACCACAAGTCAATGTATGTAAGTAAGACCAACAACCTTCTCAATAAAAATGTAATGCCGAAGACTTGTGGAAAGAAAAAAAAATGTCAAAATAAATCTAGACAAAGTTTGGTTTTTGGAAAATTGCCTTCGGAGCCATTACAGGGTTCCAATGTAATCTTTTCAACAACTATAAAAATTGGAACATCTGGATCAGCAACTGTTCCCAGTGTAACGGAGTTTCCGGAAAGTAGTAGAGCTACACAGGAACAACAACTACCTGGCACCCTTTTTAATGAGCTTGACAATTTCACCAATAGAAGACACTGAAGTGACAGTTATTGAGGCAGAATCTACTCCCCATGCACCTAAATCTGTTTCAGAAGCGGAAACAAATTTATTAACCATAACAACTCCTGAAGGACCTCATGATTCTACATTTAATATATCAACAAATGAAAGTAGTTCCAGTGCTGATGATGGAGACTCCTTTCATTCTGATGACGAGGATGAGCAAGAAGAGGACAGTGAGCATCTCCTGAGTGAAAAGGAGGCAAATCAAAATGTTGTTGTGCCACATCATGAAGAAAGTTTATAGTGTATGAAAGCTGTTTAGACACATTACTTTACATGATGCCTTGTACCTTTAATCCACCATGCTCCAAAAAAAGAGTTGTTAAAAAAAAAAAAAAAAAAAAAAAAAAGGGATTATATATTTCTGTATTTGTCGAATGTGAGGCCAAGTATTGAACCCCTTAAGGACCCGGGCTTTTTCCGTTTTTTCATTTTCAATTTTTCCTCAACTTTAAAAAATCATCACTCTTTAAAATTTTCACCTAAAATTCTATATGATGGCTTATTTTTTGCGTCACTAATTCTACTTTGTAATGACATTAGTCATTTTACCCAAAAATCTACGATGAAACGGGAAAAAAAAATCAATGTGGGACAAAATTGATGAAAAAACACTTTTGTAAGTTTTGGGGGCTTCCGTTTTTACGCAGTACATTTTTCGGCAAAAATGATACCTTATCTTTATTCTGTAGGTCCATACGGTTAAAATAATATCCTACTTGTATAGGTTTGATTTTGTATTACTTAAGAAAAAAATCATGAATACATGCAGGAAAATGTATACGTTTAAAATGGTCATCTTCTGACCCTTATAACTTTTTTTAGTTTTCTGTGTTCAGGGTGCTATGAGGGCTAATTTTTTGTGCCGTAATCTGAAGTTTTTAGGGGTACCATTTTTGTTCTGATCAGACTTTCGATCACTTTTTATTCACTTTTTTGTGGTATAAAAAGTGATCAAAAATGCGCTATTTTGGACTTTGGAATTTTTTTCCGCGTACGCCATTGAACATGCGGTTTAAAACGCGGTATATTTTTATAATTCAGACATTTCCACACGCGGCGATACCACATATGTTTGTTTTTATTTACACTGTGTTTTTTTTATTCTTGGAAATGCCGGGTGATTCAAACTTTTATTACGGGAAGGGATAATTGAAAGGGTTAATGATTTTTTTACACTTTTCTTATGCAATATTATAGCTCCTATAGGGGGCTATAACATTGCATTAACTGATCTTTTACACTGATTGATCCATCTCCATAGGAATGGATCAATCAGTGTTTTCGGCGATTGAATGCTCAAGCCTAGATCTCAGGCTTGAAGCATTCAATCGGCGATCGGACTTCAGGAAGGTAGGTAAGAGACCTTCCTGCTGTGCTACAGCTGTTCGGGATGCCGTGATTATACCGCGGCGATCCCGAACAGCTCCCTGAGCTAACCGGCAACTTGCACCGCGATCAGTGGCACACGCTATTAGAGGCGGGTCCCGGCTTCACTGACACCGGGCCCGCCACGATATGATGGGGGGTCACCGTGTGACCCCGTGTTATAACGCAGGACCGGGACCCAGGACGTACCCATACGTCCTGGGTCCTTAATAGGTTAAAAAGAATATGGCAGAGACAGCTACGATTAGGTAAAAAAAACACTTGGAAATCTACAATTAGCTACAGCTATTATTGCTAGTGGAAATACATCAAAATACAACTGTCCCTAAAAACCTTGAATATTTTGGGAATTGGCCAAGCTACTTGCTATAGTCTCCAAAGAAACAACAAAAAACGTGATCTCAAATGGCTGGAGGTGCTCAACCCCAAATGCGGTTGTGCATTTATGCTGGGGGAGCAGATCCTGCCCTAGTAGTCCGTTGCTAGGGGCGATCCCCAGCATAAAAATGCATACAATGGAGGATGCCTGCAGCGGACTACAAGTTCCACAATAGAATCCTACACCAGATAGACGGTGTTGATGTGTAACAATTAGAATAATACAATACAGGAATATGGGTGCACTACTATGGTAGATGTATATAATGACATTGGCTATCCCTCAACACTGATGTTAAAATTGAGACATTCGCCAGTATATCCTTGTATGAAGGACATACCAGAGCTCGCACACAAACGCCAAGGGACCTAATGCTAATCCTACCTGTGCGTGATAAGCAAAACGGGCCAGTGGGCAATTACGGCAGCATTTGGTCGACTCACAGCCTCCTCCCAGGTTCCCTCCAGCGAGACTGAGCACACATGCAATGGGAGGAGGGAGGCAAGCTGCATGCCCCACCTCAGTTGGCTAATATAGGTGCATGACCTCACAGGTGCTACCCTAATGCTGCCTTGAAGATATTCAAGGCGCATTAACTATGGAGTTTACACACATCCAAGTATCAAATTTAAACAAACAACAAAAAACGTGATCTCAAATGGCTGGAGGTGCTCAACCCCAAATGCGGTTGTGCATTTATGCTGGGGGAGCAGATCCTGCCCTTGTAGTCCGTTTCTAGTCTCCAAAAGAACTACATTTTTCCAGCGATAGAAAATTATTGGAGAATGAATCAAAATAACGAACTGGTAAAATCTTCAACGAGCAGTATGTGTTGCTGGAGATGGGCAATGCGACTCATGCGGTCACAGTGCAAAATATTGCATATACACATTAATGAATGTTGAAAGCAACAAAATTCGGAATTTCAACATTCAACAAATAGGGAGTGGATTATCCTCTGTTGCACTGGAAAAAATTGTGTGCAAGAATGCAGTGGATTATCTACTGCAAAATAAATGTGGACATAGACATAATTTGCGCCGATCGGCACGTGTCTATAAGAAAAATGCTGCATGAGGAATATGAAACAATTAGCCACCAGTTTGATGTGTGGCACTTAGCTAAAACAATAGGGAAAAAACTACTTGCCGTCAGTATAAAATAAAACAAAATTCCACGATTTAGCGGAGTGGATTGGCCCTATAAAAAATCCTATATGGTGGAGTTCAAATACATTCCAGTGCAATCCTGATGAACTGTTAGAGATGGAACTCTGTCCTGTACCATGTTACTTATGTTCATTCATGGAAGGATGATAATGGCCAGGATTCATGTTGTCAACATGACTAACTGTCTGAAGACAGTCAGTCCACCCGAAAATGGATCAAAAAGCAAAGTGCAAGTTATGTTGAACTTGTAAAAATTGACATGGATTCTAGACTCCAAAAAGACTTTAGGTAGCTTAGCCATTTTTGTCACACACGGGATCTGGAGGTCTTTCATAGTGCACTAACCAAGTACCGGCCGAAAAGACTACACTTTAGTGTAGACAGAATGTATGCTAGAACGCAGATTGCTGCTCTTGACCATAATTACAATGTCGATGCAAGTGGTAACAAGAGAAACAGACACTAGTGGACGAATCGGCACACCAAGATACAATCTTGCCTATTCAAAAGCCCGGGAAGAGTGGTTTGTATGCTCAGTTTACGCGCCAAGCACCCAGGACTTCATTTCTAAAATAATGCAGGATGTAGTAGGATTGGCTGATGGAAACATTTCTATCGAATGGACTTCCCGCCGGTCAACACTTCCTTCTAATATCGCACAGATTGAAAAACCAGACAAACAAACAATGCTTGAAAAACACCACACGAGATTCAAATGTTTTATTTATTTTTTTCTTGGTTTGGTATGTACTATATACTTCATTTTGCTAGAAATTGTTTTACATGAATATTCATGTTGGTTTTCCTAAAAAAAAAAATTAAAAAAATTTGGGGGTAGTTATCTTGTCAATAAATGTTTTTGTTTATTAAAAAATATTTTTCTTTGGAATACTACTTGTTTTTGAAAATGTTTTCATTACAGCAAATAGATTAGGTGTTAATCATAGATTAGAATGAAAAACGTAAATCAAAACTATTCACTTTATGAGGAGCTACCTTATTTTCTAGCGGATAAGACTACTTTTAAACCCGGTAATATTTTCTCAAAAGCCCGGGGTCGTCTTATACGCTGGGTGCTGCAGATGGCCGAGATGCAAGGGGTATAGATTATCCATACCCCGGGCATCCCGGCCGAGATCAATTTCCCCTGTCACATTCAGGACATCCCTGTGTCCCAAAAGATCGCAGAGGCCACTGGGAGGTAGCGCATGCAGGGACGTCACTGACGTCCCGTGCGTGCGCCCATAGAAACAGCGGAGCAGCGAGGAAACATACACGGTGGGCGGAGCACTGAGGTGAGGCAGTATACAGGCATACAGCCTCCAGCCATACACTGTGTATGGCTGAAGGATGTAGGTCTGTTGGGGGGGGGGGGCACTGCCTACCTAATGTGGGGGAACTACAACCTAATGTGGGGGGGAACTATACTGCCAACCTAATGTTACCGTTACATGTCATATTAAGAGCTTTGCAGGTGATTGTTGCTGAAGCACCTCTGGTGGTAAGCCATATACTAACTAATGATGGAATTGAGGCTTGTTGTAACATTAGTGTAGGCAAATAAAAAAAAAATAAATAAAAAAAAATAACCATAACCAGCATAATATTAATAACATTTTAAAAATAAATAACCGAACATCATTAATAGAATATAAATAACATAAATAAACATCAAACGATTGTAAACCATACAAGTGCGATGTAAAACTTTAGTCACATCAAGTGCAAAACGGAAGTATAATAGTGAATATCGCCATGTCGCTTGCTGGGTATTCACTAGGCCAGTGGAATCCAACATATTGCCCGTCACGGTCTGGAGATTCTGACCTAATGAAATTTACAACACGAGGGTATTGGCTTTTGTCGTTTAGGCCCCAGGATTCCGTGAGCAAAACAAGAGTACGATCTATAAGCTGAATAAACCTGCAAATAAAATAAGATTATAATATTATCAGTAATATACATATATGACAGACCTGTGGATTGGCATTCTAATTTCACAGACATGGGGGAAGATTTATAAAGACCTGTGTAGAAGACTGGTTCAGTGGCCCTCAGTAAATAATGAGACTGGTACTTCCTGTAAACACTGAGAAATGCAGATAAGCACAGTATGCAGATACTGATTAAAAGATTTATGAAAAGGTCAAATGACAAACTGATTAATACTATTTAAAACTGGAAAAATCATAACATTTATTAAAAAATGTATATTAAGATATTACCTATTGCGATTTTTTTTTTTTTTTTTTTTTTTTTTTAATTCTTTGGCACTTATTCGTCCACTGAACTCTGCCATTATCTCCAGTATTTTCTCTTTGAATCTCAAATTAACAAATTCCTCGTGTTCTAGAATACAGGTTAGTCCTTTATCAAAGTGCGGATTAAGAACATCCTCCTATTGGCAGCAGATGCTCTCATCTCATGTGGGCATAACTTTGCAATTATGACACATGCACCAATGGGTATTTCCAATTCTTGGATGATTATAGTTGCTGTCAGTTGGGATGTCATCTATGCTTGGCCACTCAGGATCATTCTGGAAAGATTGCTCCTGTAGCTCGCCGTGGTGTTCCACCTTTTTTTTACGTAATCTCTCCGAGTTCTAAAAATGTAAACAAAAAGTTACATATTTGTATAAAATAAACATTTTGAATGCTCTTGAATAGATATGAGCGAACTTACAGTAAATTCGATTTGTCACGAACTTCTCGGCTCGGCAGTTGATGGCTTATCCTGCGTAAATTAGTTCAGCCTTCAGGTGCTCCGGTGGGCTGGAAAAGGTGGATACATTCCTAGGAAAGAGTCTCCTAGGACTGTATCCACCTTTTCCAGCCCATCGGAGCACCTGAAAGCTGAACTAATTTATGCAGGAAAAGCCATCAACTGCCGAGCCGAGAAGTTTGTGACGAATCAAATTTACTGTAAGTTCGCTCATCTCTACTCTTAAACAATATATTAAATGGACATAGTGGTGCCATCAGATATCTTTTGGACCACTTACTGGAGCCCTACGCGGGACTGTTTTAATAATGCCTGATCCCGAAGGGTGTATGTTTTACTACTGCCCGCTCCCGCAACCTCTTGTGGATGACAGCATCCCACTCCCCTTCTATGATCTCCTCAGCGCGGGTCATAGCTGGGTCGTCCTGGCGGCCTATCTTCCACCAGGACCCATCTCTAATGCCAGACATCACCGATCATGGCGATGCCCGGCTTTAACCCCTTAGACACTGCAACCAAATTTGATTGTAGCGTCTAAAATGCAAGTAAAAATGTCCCGGCAGCTCTGTGAAAGTAAGTTAAAACACTTAACCCGCAATATTCAGGACCCAGGAAAGTGTCTACTTCCCTCCCTCGCAAGCGTCTAGAAAAAGTGTATGTGGTAGAGCTTTTCCCACCACAGCAGAGCTGCGCAAAATTCATCATCCTGCTGCATCTTCTTGATAAATAAGATGCACGGTGGTCAAATCCACCACCCAAATAAATGTGGGAAAATAGCTCTACTGTAGACATTCTTTGATAAATCTGGGCCTATGTGTGTGAATTGTGAGTAACATACTGTGTTTCCCCGAAAATAGGCCCTAGCCGGATTATCGGGGTGGGCTGCAATATAAGCCCTACCCCGATAATAAGACCTAGACCAGTGGTCTCCAACCTGCGGACCTCCAGATGTTGCAAATGTTTGCAACATCTGGAGGTCCGCAGGTTGAAGACCACTGACCTAGACAATGCCCGGGCTGCAAATATTAAAAAGCAATCTTTAACTTACCTTCGTCCTCCATTCCCCCGTTGCTAAGGAACCGGCCTCGCTGTCCTCCGCTGTTCTCGCTCGGCGGCCGGCTTCTTACATGACAGTCAGCTCAGCCTATCATCGGCTGAGGCGGGACATCGCTGCGGCCGGTGATAGGCTGAGACGTCACAACACCAGGAAGCAGCAAGAACAGCAGAGGGACCATGAGGCCGGTGCCTTAGCAACGGGGGAACGGAGGACGAAGGTAAGTTAAAGATTGCTTTTTAATATTTACAGCGCAGCGGTTGACAATTATTTGGCAGGGGGGGGAGAGAAGCTGCGCTCGCGGGTGACAAATGATCAGTACCCCGATGTGGGGATTGTGGGGTGCAGCGCTGGGCTGATAAACCGTCAGGGGTGGGGGGTTAGGTACGTTGGGGGGCATTTACACCCACCCCATTATCATTGTGTGATATGCGCAGCTTGCGCATATCACATGATGATAATGGGGGGGGGGAAATACTGTGGAACCGCCATGTTGTTCAATGTGCATACCATAAATACCTTACCATAAATAAATAAGCCCTACCCTGAGAATTAGTCCTAGTGTGTTTTTTGGGGCTAAAATTTAAATAAGACCCGGTCCTATTTTCGGAGAAACACGGTAGGTGTCAGTGTGTGTGTCCGTCGCATGAGACTGCTTTGACATACCGGGCTCTGCGTCCGATGATGATGGATTGTCTTCAGGATAGTCTACGATGAGTACAGACTATCTTCCAGGGCAGCCTTAGCGCGGCCTCCAAAATTATTATACTTTTATTTACAAAATTATTGATTTTAAAATAAATTTAATATGCTTACCAGCATTAATTCAGATATTGTTGCAGCTGTTTCCTCCTCACTCACACTTTCCGTCTCCTGTTCAATACTATACTCTTCCTATTCATAAATAAATAACATAACAAGTATTAAAAAATATATATATAAATACATTCTCAAGAATATTTATTACCTCATCTGAAGATTCTTCTGGATTATATACTTCATCCCTTTCCTCCTCTACAGCATATGAAAATCCAGTTGCCTTTAGTAAATAAAGTATGTAATGGCCTACAGCAAAATTATCCGTTACTATCATCATCTTTTTTAGGTAAAATAATCAGACAACGTATTTACTGCAACATCAAGCTATGCACGCTCATTATCATGTATCGAGTGTGCATGCTATGCATGCTCATAATCATGTATTGATTCTGCATGCTATGCGCACTCATAATCATGTATTGAGTGTGCATGCTCATCATCATGTATTGAGTGTGCATGCTATGAATGCTCATCATGTATTGATTCTGCATTCTATGTGCGCTCATTATCATGTATTGTGTGCATGCTATGCATGCTTAATATCATGTATTGAGTGTGCATGCTGTGCACGCTCAATATCTGGTAATGAGTGTGCATGGTATGCGTGGTAAATTTCAGATTTTTGGACTTTTGTTCACAATCTATATTGTAGTGCTGTGGTTTTGAGTGTAAAACCGGATCACTCCAGTATAGATGGTGAGTAAAAAAGTACATTTATTCCATTGGGGGGAGGGTATGGTGTTATGTTTACTACTTTGTTTATAAATATATAGATACAAATATAGATATTAAACGCTCAGCAATACAGTATAGATGGTGATAAAAAATGTGAATTTATTCAATCAAGAACTATGCATAATTTTTGGATGGAATAAATTAATTTTTTTTCATCACCATCTATACTGGATTGCTGCAGTTTTACCTATTACAAAAAATATGCAATCAGTAAGCATGTACAAGGTAAAACCGCAGCATTCCAGTATAGATGGTGATGAAAACAGAGAATTTATTCCATCCAAAAATTATGCATAATTTTTGCATAGGATAAAAATCACTATAATCTACACCATTTATAATGTTCTGCTGCAGCCATTCATTTTAGACTGCAGCCATTCATTTTATACTTTGTGATTTTTTTTAAAAATAAAAATAAATATAAATAATTGATTTACCCACCATTATAAATCATATCCTTGCAGGGCACAGCAGCTCAGTCCTCCGACATTCCTCCTCTCTGTATGGCACGTGTATAGCCAAACAGAGAGGAGGAGACTGAGAGGCTGCCTTCCCTGCCCTGTACTCCGCCTGTATGCGCGCTCCCGAGAGGGAGCACAGCATACAGGAAGACGGGTGGAAGCGAGCCCCGGCCACGCTTCAGATGACGTCGCGGCTGCCGGGCCACGTCCACTCCCTGCCCTCCGCACACAGCTCAACACTGAGCTACTGAAGATGACATTAAAAAGGTATTTAAATTGGGTTTTACTTAATAATAAATTCAGGGATAGAAATAGTTAGCGTCATGAACAGATGGGGAGGGGGATTAGGGATAGTTTAGTTGTTGATAGCTACTCTTTAACCCCTTAACGACGTAGGTCATAAATGTACGTCCTGGTGAGGTGGTCCTATACATAACTGCGAGCCAGGGACGCACCCGTAATGGCGGACATCCGTGATTGTGCGGATGTCCACCATTAACCCCTCAGATGCTGTGATCAATACAGATCACGGCATCTGTAGAAGTGCAGCACTTAATGTGGACGATCGGATCGCCCGCAGCGCTGCCGCGGCGATCCGATCATCTGTAATGGCGGACGGAGGTCCCCTCACCTGCCTCAGTCCGTCTCCCGGCGTCTTCTGCTGTGGTCTATGATCGAGCAGACCAGAGCAGAAGATAGCCGATAACACTGAACAGTATTAGCAATCAAATGATTGCTATAAATAGTCCCCTATAGGGCAATATTAAAGTGTAATACAGTGGTCCCTCAACATATGGTCCCAAACATCTTTTGTTGAATCCATCGTATGTTGTGGGATCCGTGCAATGTTAAATATAGGAAGGTATACTCACCTGTCCCCGCCGCTCCGGACCATCACCGCTGCCCTGGATGTCACCATTCATCACTGTCGCCGTGTCCCCACCACTCCAGAGCGTCTCCGCTGCCTGGGGTGGTCTGTCCTTATCGTCGTCATCACGTCGCTACGCACGCTGCTCCTATTGGATGACGGGACGGCGTGCACAACGACGTGATGACGACGATTGAGAGTGATGGCGATGCAGGGGATCCCGAAGATGACGGTCCGGAGCGCCGGGGACAGATAAGAGACCATCACCGGAGCACACGGGGCACTGTAAACGGCTATCCGGCAGCAGCTGAAGCAATCTGCGCTGCCGGATAGCCGTTTATTTGATGGCCCAACATACAAAAGCATTGTATGTTGATGTTGCCTTGAACATGCGATGGCCTCTGAGAGCCCATCGTATGATGAAATGATCGTAGGTCGGGGGGGTCACTGTAATAAAAGTAAAAAAATAAAAGTAAAAAACATTTGAAAAATCCCCTCCCCCATTAAAAATGTAAATTGTCCGTTTTTCCCCATTATACCCCCAAAAAGTGTAAAAAATAAAATAAAATATTTACAAAACATATTTGGTATCGCCGCGTGCGTAAATATCCGAAGTATTAAAATATAGTGTTAATTTATCCCGTACGGTGAACTTAAAAAAAAAAAGTCCAAAATTGCTGCTTTTTAATAACATTTTATTTAAAAAAAATTGATTAAAATGTATTAAAAGTTTTATATATGCAAATGGGGTATAAAAAAATTATAGATCACGGCGCAAAAAATGAGCCCTCATACCGTCTCTTATACGGAAAGATGAAAAACGTATAGGTCTGCAAAATAGAGGGGTTTTAAACGCTCTAATTTGTTTAAAAAGTTAGCGATTTTTTTTTTAAGCGATATAATAGAAAAGTATGTAATCATGGGTATCATTTTAATTGTATTGACCCACAGAATAAAGAAAACATGTCTATTTTACCGTAAAGTGTACAGCATGAAAACTAAACCAAAGTTTGCTAAATTGCTGTTTTCTTATCAATTACTCCACACAAAGTATTTTTTTTGGTTGCACCATATGTTTTATGTTAAAATGAGTGATGTCATTACAAAGGACAACTGGTTGCGCAAAAAGCAATCCCTCATATTAGTCTGTGGATGAAAATAAGAGTTATGATTTTTAGAAGGCGAGGAGGAAAAAACTAAAACGTTAAAATAAAATTGTCTGAGTCCTTAACCCCTTAATGACCAAGCCCATTTTCACCTCAAGGACCAGGCCAATTTTATTTTTGCGTTTTTCGTTTTTTCCTCCTCGCCTTCTAAAATCCATAACTCCTTTATATTTCCATGTACAGACCATATAAGGGCTTGTTTTTTGCGTGACCAATTGTACTTTGTAAGGAAACCTCTCATTTTACCATAAAATGTACGGAGAACCCAAAAAAATATTTTTTTAGGGAGGAAATTTAAATGAAAACCAAAATTTTGCACATTTTGGAGGGTTTAGTTTTCACACTGTACACTTTACGGTAAAAATTACATGTGTTCTTTATTCTGTGGGTCAATACGATTCAAATGATACCCATGCTAGATACTTTTAAATTTTTGTACCGCTTAAAAAAAATCTAAAACTTTTTGTACAAAATCAGTAATCTAAAATCGCCCTATTTTGACAACCTATAACTTTTTCATTTTTCCGTATATAGGGCGGTATGAGGGCTAATTTTTTGCACCATCTGTACTTTTTTTTACATACCACATTTGCATATATAAAACTTTTAATTATTTTTATTTTTTTTTTATAAAATGTGACAAAAAAGCAGCATTTTTGGACTTTTTTTATTTTTACGTTTAGGCCATTCACCGTATACGGGATCATTAACATTATATTTTGATCGGACATTTACGCATGCGGCGATACCAAATATGTTTATAAAAAAAAAATTTTACGCTTTTTGGGGGTAAAATGGGAAAAACTGACAATTTTTATTGGGGGAGGGGATTTTTCACTTTTTCTTTTACTTTTTTATTTATTTATTTTTTTTAATTTTTCAACTTTTTTTTTTTACACTTTTTATGTCCCCATAGGGGACGATCTATAGCAATCGTTGCTATAGGACACAGCACTGCTCAGTATTATCGGTGATCTTCTGCTCTGGTCTGCTCGATCGCAGACCAGAGCAGAAGACCCCAGGAGATGGCCGGAGCAAGGTGAGGGGACCTCCGGCTGTTATGCTGGATGATCGGATCCCCGCGGCAGCGCTGCGGCGATCCGATCATCCAGAGTGCCGCAATGCCGCAGATGTCGTGATCTGTATTGATCACGGCATCGGAGGGGTTAATGGTGGACATCCACGCAATCGCGCCATTACAGGCGGGCTGCTAGCAGCTGGAACCTGCCGTGTATGACGCGAGCACCCTTCTGATGCTCGTGGTCATACACAGGATGAAGTCTCGCCAAACCAGGACGTACATTTACGTCCGTGGTAAGGGGTTAAAGGGGTACTGCATGTTATGTGTATGTATGGGTTAGTATTTAAATTAAAAAACATTATTTATTTAGATATTTTTTACTTACTGTTAGTTGTGGGCGGAAGTCTTGTAGTTTCGGCTCTGTCCTGTGAGTGTCAAACACACGTTCCTTCCCGTTCGGCAGCCATGTCTTGCTTGTGATGTCATGATTTCCCAGGTGGCTCTGTCTTCCGGTCATCGGTCGGGCGTTCCTGTTGCCACCCCTCAGTTAATTATTCTAATTTATATCTGCGTCTGTTCCTCTTGTTTTTGTTTTGCTTCTCTCGCTCTTCCAATTACTCGTTGTCTTATGCGCGCCGTAGGGTACTTTTGGGAGTTCCTGTGATGTAGTTCCGCCCTGGAATTCAGCGTCCATAGCAACACTCTCTGTAAGCTATGCGCCTTTCGTAATTGAAAACACTAAGCAGCGGTCACATGATATCATCACATGACCACAGCAAGGACACGTGACCAGTCAGCAGACAAAAATAAACCAATGAAGCAAAGGGGCATTAAAACAAGGAGAAAAAGATAAACAATGGGCGGAATACGTAAATTAGGAGGCCGAAACAAGGGCGGATACAACAAGAAACTGGTACAGAAAAAAAAATTCCCAGTAAATGACGTCTGCAGCCGCAAAGACATGATGGGAAACGTAGTTTGACTAAAACACGGAACAGGAGGAAGGTAAGAAAAAGAAGCACACAGGACACTAAGGCTGCATTCATATCTCGTTTTTGCAATGTGGTTGCCGTATCCGGTTTCAGCAAAAAAAAAAAAAACTTATTGAACCGTATGCATAGACATTACATTGACAACCGTAGCATCCGGTTGCGTACGTTTCGCTTCATTTACGGTTGTATGAGGGTTTTTTCCGCACAAAACCGTAGTCTACTACGGTTTGAAGTCTGGTTGAAAAACCGTATCCAACCTGTATATGGTTATTTTAAAATGGAGTTCTATGGGAACCGTATTGAACCGTATGTGCGTACAGTTACATCCGGTTTGCACAAGGCTGGTTTTCTTTTTTTATTTATCTTTTATTTTTGGGGGGGAAATTCAATAAAAAATAACTTTATTTAAAATGTTGACAAAAATAAAACTGTATCCGTTTTTTTCCCCCAATGAAAACGTATTAAAATGTATGCAAATGGACATCCGTTTTAAAACCGTATACGGTTTAAAAACGTGAGGAGGCATATATTGTTGCATACGTTTCGGTCCGGTTTGGAGACATACATTTTTTGTACAGAAACGGGATACGGGACCTGTATTGCAAAAACGAGATGTGAATGCAGCCTAAGACAACCGATGAAAAAAGAGGCACAAACAAACCGCAACAAAGGTAAACAAACTACAAAACGACCAAACAACAACAAATTCACCTAAAAAAAAAAAAGTATAGTAAAGGAGTACCCCTTTAAGGTCCAAATGGGCTAAAGGGGTAAAAGAGAGGCATGCTGGATCACACTTAATGTTGTGTTTTAAAAAGTTAGCGATGAAGCCCACTCTGAAAAAAGAATTTAATTTTGTCTATATTTGTATACTTTTAAACAACACATTAGCCCAGATTTATCAAACTGTGTGAGTGAAAAAGTGGTGATTTTCCAGCAGCAGCCAATCACAGCTCAGCTTTCACTTTACCACAGCTCGTTATATAAGCTGGGATTGGTCGCTGTGGAAAAATCACTCCACTTTTTCTCTCACACAGTTTGATAAATCTCGGACATTGTGCTAGTTAAATCAACTTCTAGACGTATTTTCAGCATTGTAATTTGTTTGGTGCACATTAGGTGGCAGCATACAGTAAGAAAACAGTTGTGTTTTGGCCACCATCCCCGTTAATACCAGCTTCACAGTAGTGGCTTTAAGGGAACCCTGTGCTACTGCATCTTCAGCTATTGGAGTTTTGTTCCACTAAAGTGCACTCTAGGGTGTATAGATAGATATGTGTGTGTGTATGTATATAGAATATACATTTTTGTAAAGATTTTGTTATATCTTTTTAATGTGACAATGCTAAAGAAATGACACTGTAGTGAGTGCACAGCCTGTATAACAGTGTTCACTGTTGTGTACCCAAATAATAACCCTATTGGTATAAGAAAAAAAACAGACCGGCACAAGGTGCCCTTGTGTATTTTCATTATGACACGTGGAAAGAAATATGGGGGCAGAGAGAGCCTGTAGGCAATGCCCACTCATCTGGAGAAAGTATATGGCTTGCGTATCAACCCATAGCATGGAGTTACAAATGTGCAGGAAAACAGCTGCTGTCCCAGGAGATGGATGTCCAGTCCGGATGGGTATACTTAACCCCTTAAGGACCCAGCCAATTTTCACTGTAGGACCCGGCCAATTTTTGAATATCTGACCACTTTCACTTTAAGCATTAATAACTTTGGGATGCTTTTACCTTTCACTCTGATTCTGAGAGTTTTTTCGTGACATATTCTGCTTTATGTTAGTGGTAAAATTTTGTCGATACTTGCATAGTTTCTTGGTGAAAAATTCCAAAATTTGATGAAAAAATTGAAAATTTTGCATCTTTTTTTTACTTTGAAGCTCTCAGCTTATAAGGAAAATTAATATTCCTAATAAATTATATATTGATTCACATATACAACATGTCTACTTTATGATTACATCATAAAGTTGACATGTTTTTACTTTTGGAAGACATCAGAGGGCTTCAAAATATAGCAGCAATTTTCCAATTTTTCACAAAATGTTCAAAATCGAAATTTTTCAGGGACCAGTTCTGTTTTGAAGTGGATTTGAAGGGCCTTCTTATTAGAAATACCCCATAAATGACCCCGTTATAAAAACTACACCCTTCAAAGTATTCAAAATGACATTCAAAAGGTTTTTTAACCCTTTGGGTGTTTAACAGGAATAGCAGCAAATTGAAGGAGAAAATTCAAAATCTTCATTTTTTACATTGGCATGTTCTTGTAGACCCAGTTTTTGAATTTTTACAAGGGGTAGAAGGAGAGAAATCTTCCTAAAATGTGTAACCCAATTTCTCTTGAGTAAGGAAATACCTCATGTGTATGTCAAGTGTTCGGGGGGTACACCAGAGGGCTCAGAAGGGAAGGAGCGACAGTGGGATTTTGGAGAGTGAGTTTTTCTGAAATTGTTTTTTGGGGGCTTGTTGCATTTAGGAAGCCCCTATGGTGTCAGGACAGCAAAAAAAACAAAAAAAAAAAACACATGGCATACTATTTTGGAAACTAAACCCCTCAAGGAATGTAACAAGGGGTACAGCGAGCCTTAACACCCCACAGGTGTTTGACGACTTTTCGTTAAAAGTTAGATGTGTAAATAGTTTTTTCTTTTTTTTTTTCACTAAAATGCTAGTTTTCCCCCAAATTTTCAATTTTTGCAAGGGATAATAGGAGAAAATGCCCCCCCCCCAAAAAATTTGTAACCCCTTCTGAGTATGGAAACACCCCATATGTGGACGTCAAGTGCACTGCGGGCGCACTGCAATGCTCAGAAGAGAAGGAGTCACATTTGGTTTTTGCAAAGCAATTTTTCCTGAAATGGTTTTTGGGCGGCATGTCCCATTTAGGAAGCTTCTATGGTGCCAGGACAGCAAGAAAAAAAACACATGGCATACTATTTTGGAAACTTCACCCCTCAAGGAACGGAACAAGGGGTACAGTGAGCCTTAACACACACAGGTGTTTGATAAATGTCATTAAGTGAGATGTGAAAAGGAAAAATTTGAATTTTTTAACACTAAAATGCTGGGGTTACCTCAAATTTTTCATTTTCACAATTGGTAAAAGGAGAAAATGTCACTGTAAATTTGTAAGTAAATTTTTCTGGAGTAAGGACATACCTCATGTCTGGGCATAAACAGCATACACACCGGTCTCAGAGGTGCCGGAGATCAGTCAGGGTCCTTGAGCTGTGTATTTCTCCTATGGAGCCATAACAGTGGGACCCCCCCTCAAGGGGCATTACATGGGGTAAATAAATGGGGTACACTAACTAAAATGGGGTACAGTGGGACATAAAATTATAAAAAGGTCATGTTCCCAGAATGATGACTCATAGCATAGCCAAAACTTAAAAAATATGCCCACCTTAAACCCTATGCTCTGAATCATCATTCTGGGAATGTGATGTGTGTAGCCGTCCCTAATCTGTTGCCTCAAATGCGCAACCGCTCAGGTGGAGAGAGCGCTGCGCATTTGAGGCAACATAAAAAGTCCCCGATGATAGTTACTCAGTGACCCATAGTGACCAATTTATAAATTAAAAAAAATACCCCCAGAGGTCTTATCATTTTTTTTATATCAGTGACGTCGTGCCTGCTGGGAAGCGCTGCTTCCTGCCCTGCTTTACAGAGCAGATTTAGAAGCACTAAATCTGCTCTATTAAAGCGATGAAAACATTTTTTGAAGCCAGGTAGGGGGTTAAGGCTAGATTACTACTAGGTAGGGACATATTAGATTATATAGTACTTGGTGGGAACTACCCTTTAAACATTTTTTTGGGCAATTTAGTGGTTTTATGGGGTTAAAAGTTGGAATGTACTCTGGACTTGGTACATTGGGGTCAAATTGTGGAAAATTAAAATGAAGAGGGAAAATTTTGTACTCCATGGAAGTGTGATACTCCCTGAAGCAATCATTAAAGAAGATATCCCATGCAGCAAAGAAAAAAAAAATACCTAGCCATTCCATAGTATATTCACCTACCACCTCTCTGACATGTTTGTGATTTTTTTTCCGCCCCCCATTCACCGGCTATTTAGCTCATAAATTGCAGTTACTTCCTGGTTATGGTGGCTATGCCTGTGATCTCAAAGACTACATTTCCCTGCATGCACTGCTCACATTTCCTGCTCTCAGCTGCCTGAGCAGAGAGCTTGTTACCACCCCTAATTTATGTTAGCCACTCCCACATAACACTGAGCTCCGATCATAGCCCTATACAGCAGGGTGGCCACGAGGAAACAAAATGTAATCTCAGTGCTCAGAGAGAGGGACCCTGGAGTTGAAGCTGCAGTTTTACACTGTAAAATCACTCCCTCCCCCTCCTCCTCTCAATGAAACAGCTTTACAGTGGCACAATCACCTCCCCCCTCCTCTGCCCTGCACTCCTCTCTCCCCATTGCTCAGTGTGACAATTCTACTCTTCCTCCCCTCCATTCTCAGTGTGACAGCCCTACGCTGGCAGCTCCCTCCCCTCCCCCCTCTCCTCCGTTATCAGTGTAAAAACATTAGCAAGGAGAGGGGAGAGAACTATGATCTGAATCAGCCGGCATATAGGCAGTGCTGCTCAGCCAATCACTGCAGAACAGAGGGAGGACAGTGTGAATATTCATCAGATGGGAGGGGCTAAGGCCGAGCTCAGGGAGCTCTCTGCAGCACAGGGGTTTTCTGGGTAATTGTCACGTCACGGCCCCGGGATGCTGCTGATAACAGCCTGAATAGGGGGTCGAAAGTCATGAAAACCTGGAACAGCTGAATGTCCTGTCAGACAGAAGAATGCAGATAAAGCTTGTTTCTAAGCAGCACTGGTAATGGAAGTGATTTACAAACCTATATAACTTTACCTTCTGCACTAAAAGCTGAACAATTGTTTACTGTGAGACTTGTCCTTTAATGCAGAGGCCCGGCTGATCGGGGCAAGTGTCACATTGAGTGGTGGTGTCCTTTCGAATCCCCCTCTTGTAACACACTCTGCATCTTTTCTGGGCTCGTCCTTTCTTTCCAGTGTGGGGGACCTCACCTGGAAAGTGTTGGCCTAGGACGATCCTGGCACCTATATTTCCAGTTCCTTGGGAAGTCGGGCCTGCTCTTTCCCGGTCACCAAAGATCAGGACCTTTTAGTACTTCTTCTTGGTACTGGAGGAATGTCCCTGTGTTGCCAGCATACCGGGACAGTACAAAAGAGTTGTACATGGCAACCTGTACCATGTAGACCGCAACTTTCTTGTACCATGCCCGTGTTTTCCGCATGGCTTGAGGACTTGATCAGAAAGATCACCTCCCCCCATATACCGATTGTAGTCCAGAATACAATCGGGCTTCAGGACCATTGTGGTACCTCGCACAGGGACAGGTGAGCTGCCGTTCCCATGAATAGTGGTCAGCATAAGGACATCCCTCTTATCCTTATACTTGACCAGCAACAGGTTTTCATGGGTAAGGGCAAGGGACTCACCCTTGGGAATAGGTGTCTTAACAAAATTTAGAGGGAGGCCTCTCTGGTTTTTCCGCACGGTCCCACAAGCGGACGTCAATCTGGCGGCAAGGGATGTGAACAGAGGGATGCTGGAATAAAAGTTGTCCACATACACGTGGTAACCCTTATCCAGCAATGGGTGCACAAGCTCCCAAACGATTTTCCCGCTAACACCCAGAGTGGGGGAACAATCTGGGGGTTCAATACGAAAATCTCGTCCCTCATACACTCTAAACTTGTAAGTGTACCCGGAGGTACTCTCACAAAGTTTATAGAGCTTCACGCCATATCGCGCCCGCTTTGAGGGAATATACTGGCGGAAGATGTTTCTCCCCTTAACCCCTTAAGGACTGGGGGGTTTTCCGTTTTTGGATTTTCGTTTTTTGCTCCTTGCCTTTAAAAAATCCTAACTCTTTCAATTTTGCACCTAAAAATTCATATGATTGCTTATTTTTTGCACCACCAATTCTACTTTGTAATGACATCAGTAATTTTGCCCAAAAATCTACGGTGAAACGGGAAAAAAAAAATCATTGTGCGACAAAATTGAAAAAAAACGCAGTTTTGTAACTTTTGGGGGCTTCCGTTTCTACGTAGTACATTTTTCGGTAAAAATAACACCTTATCTTTATTCTGTAGGTCCATACGATTAAAATGATAGCCTACTTATATAGGTTTGATTTTGTCGTACTTCTGGAAAAAATCCTAACTACATGCAGGAAAATTTATACGTTTAAAATTGTCATCTTCTGACCCCTATAACTTTTTTATTTTTCTGTGTATGGGGCGGTACGAGGGCTCATTTTTTGCGCCGTGATCTGAAGTTTTTAACGGTACCATTTTTGCATTGATAGGACTTTTTTTTCTTCATTTTTAAATGATATAAAAGTGACCAAAAATGCACTATTTTGGACTTTGGAATTTTTTTGCGCGTATGCCATTGACCGAGCAGTTTAATTAACGATATAATTTTATAACTCAGACATTTCCGCACGCGGTGATACCATATATGTTTATTTTTATTTACACTGTGTTTTTTTTTTATGGGAAAAGGGGGGTGATTCAAACTTTTAATAGGGGAGGGGTTAAATGATCTTTATTCACTTTTTTTTGTCACTTTTTTTTTTTGCAGTGTTAGCTCCCATAGGGACCTATAACACTGCACACACTGATCTTTCACATTGATCACTGGTTTCTCATAGGAAACCAGTGATCGATGATTCTGCCGCTTGACTGCTCATGCCTGGATCTCAAGCACTGAGCAGTCATTCAGCGATCGGACAGCAAGGAGGCAGGTAGGGACCCTCCCGCTGTCCTGTAAGCTGTTCGGGATGCCGCGATTTCGCCGCGGCTATCCCGAACAGCCCACTGAGTTTTTACTTTCATTTTTAGCCGCGTGGCTCAGCTCTGAGCGCGCGGCTAAAGGGTTAATAGCGCGCGGCGCTGCGCGCTATTAGCGTCGTGTCCCGGCTTCACTATGACGCCGGGCCCGCCGTGATATGATGTGGGGTTACCGTGTAACACCGCGTTATATCACGGGAGCAGGACCAAGGACGTACCTGTACGTCCTTGGTCCTTAAGGGGTTAAAACTAATAAGAGACTCATTAACCGAGAGCTCCCTGAGCGGTACGTAGGCCTCCAAAAATTTGGCCCCAAAGTGATCGATGACCGGCCTCACTTTGTAAAGCCGGTCATAGGTGTGATCACTTCGGGGTGGACATGCCGCATTATCTGCATAATCCAGGCATTTCCAAATGGCCTTGAACCGCTTCCGTGTCATGACCATACTGTAAAGCGGGGTCTTGTATAGCACGTCCCCGCTCCAGTACTGTCTGACACTGGGCTTTTTGACCAGGCCCATATGCAACAAGAGGCCCCAAAATGTCCTAATTTCTGCTGCACTGATGGCGTACCATTCATTGGACCTGGCCAAAAAAGAATCAGGGTGGTGGGCGATGAACTGCTGGGTGTACAGATTCGTCTGCTCCACCATCAGATTGCCAAAACTGTCACTGAAAAAATAACTGAAATAGTCAATTTCAGTGAATCCAGAATTGTCAATCCGGATTCCGGAGTCGCCAACAAACTCCGCAATCCGTGGCTGGTAAGCCTCTGGCGGTCTCCAGACAGGTTCATCGGAAGGGGGCTACGGTAAACTTGTCTTGGGGGTCGGACTCCTAGTACGAGCGACATCACCACTCGCACTAGTGCCGGCCACTTGGCCACTATCATGGGGGGTGCGTGGCCTCGCCTGGCGGCGTCTCCGCCGCCGTGCAGGGGGCTCATCATCACTGCTAGATGATGAGGAGGACGATGAAGAACACAGGAATGTTGGATCTTCATTTTCCTCACTGGCAGATTCGGAGTCGGAGGCAAGAAAAGCTTATGCCTCCGCTACTGAAAATGCCCGGCGAGCCATCGCCTTTTTCTACGGGGGGGCGGGGGGAGGGGTTGAGGGGTTATGTACTGTGTGTGTGTGTGTGCTTGGTGTATACTATATAAAACAGTGTGTGATTAGAAATCACACACCATTATATGGGGGGGGGGGGAAATGCTGCAGCCCCCCAAAAAATGGGGGGGCTACTGCAGCGCCTTGAACCCATAATAGGGCCCAGGTCACACTGAAAAACTGCAGAAGACCCTTGGGGACCTATTAGGGGGGGGGGGGGGGAATATTTTACTTTTATTTTCTTTAAACTTTTTACCCTACCTTTCCCTGGATTGTATTCGTTCCCTGATCTATGGGGGGCTTCTTTTCTTCTGTGGGGGCTCCCTGGCTTCCTCCAGCAGCTCTGACCGCTGACTGAACTCAGCCAGCTGCGGGAAGATGCTGTTAACCCCTCCCCTGCCGACTGCTATTGGCTGGACGATCGTCAAGCCAATAGCAGTGATCCTGGATACAGTGGGTGATAGGGGGTGTATCATACCCGTTATTACATTACATGAGGGGTGTTTTTTCCAAAATGGGGTCACATGTGGGGGGTCCATTGTTCTAGGACAATGGGGGCTTTGTAAACACACGTGGCCTTCAATTCCGGACAAATTTTCTCCCAATGGCGCTCCTCTTCTGAGCATTGTAGTGCACCCGCAGAGAATTTTACATCCACATATGGGGTATGTTCATACTCAGGAAAAAAAAGCCCCAGAAAATTTGTAACCCCATTTCTTCTATTTTCCCTTGTGAAAATGAAAAATTTAGGGTAACACTAGCATTTTAGTGAAAAAAATCTTTTTTTTATTTTTTATATATTTTTTTCATTTTCCCATTCAACTTTAATGAAAATTGTATACAACTACCCCAGGGTCAGCGATCAGCTTTTTTTCCCATCTGAATTATAAATACCTCATACTAAATACCTGTTACCTAATCAAGTCAGAGGACAAGAAGTACATTTTTACGGAGCCATGCTACAAAAGTGAGCTTCCAGCAGAGCATTTCACCAACAGACTTTTGCATAAATGCCCTTCCTTCATTCCAAATGATTTCTATTTGAAAATACACTCTAAAATAACCAACAAGGATCTGCATCTAAAGAAAGCCACATACCGCATTGTTTCTTGCCTTTTTCCAAACCAATTTTCCCCGATACTGATTGTCACAGCTGCAATCAACTTGCCGCTATTGATTTCCACATTATCAGTTCCCTTGGAGCAGGTTCAGTGTTCCCTCCGAGACTTACATCTATTCTTTCCAATTCAAGAGGACCAACTACGTCAGCTATGGTCACACTTTAGTATCTTCATCATCCCCTCAATCATCTAGGGCACACGTCATCTCAAAACCACATTATCGGTCCTATTTGATATTCCCCCTTTTAATTATTTTTTATTATCTCAATTGTGCTCATTTATTCATATTTTATATACATATATCTTTTCTAATAAATTATTTTTTTTCCCTAAAAAATTCAATTTTAGTGCTGGTATTTATCCTTTTTAATGAAAATTCATCAAACACCTGTGGGGTGTTAAGGCTCACTATACCCCTTGTTACATTCCGTGAGGGGTGTAGTTCCCAAAATGGGGTCACATGTGGGTATTTTTTTTGCGTTTATGTCAGAACCACTGTAAAATCAGCCACCCCTGTGCAAATCACCAATTTAGGCCTCAAATGTACATAGTGTGCTCTCACTCCTGAGCCTTGTTGTGCAACCACAGAGCATTTAACGCCTACATATGGGGTATTTCCGTACTCAGGAGACATTGCATTACAAATTTTGGGGGGCTTTTTTTCCTTTTACCGCTTGTGAAAATAAAAAGTATGGGGCAACACCAGCATGTTAGTGTAATTTTTTTTATTTTTTTACACTAACAAGCTGGTGTAGCCCCAACTTTTCCTTTTTATAAGGCTTAAAAGGAGAAAAAGCCCCCCAAAGTAGTACAATTTCTCCCTGGTACGGAAATACCCCATATGTGGCCATAAACTGTTTCCTTGAAATACGACAGGGCTCTGAAGTGAGAGAGTGCCATGCTCATTTGAGGACTAAATTATTGATTGCACAGGGGTGGACATAGGGGTATTCTATACCAGTGATTTCCAAACAGGGAGCCTCCAGCTGTTGCTAAACTCCCAGCAGTGGCTGTCCAGAAATGCTGGGAGTTGTTGTTTTGCAACAGATGAAGGATCCTTTTTGGAAACACTGACTTACAATACTTTTCCATTTTTATTGGGGGGGGGGGGGCAGTGAAAGGGATGTATATGTAGTGTTTTACTCTTTATTTTGTGTTAGTGTAGTGTTTTTAGGGCACATTGACACGGGTGGGTTTACAGTGAGTTTCCCGCTAGGAGTTTGCGCTGCGGTGAAAAATTTGCTGCAGCTCAAACTTGAAGCAGGAAACTTACTGTAAACCCACCCGTGTGAATGTACCCTGTACATTCACATGGAGGGAGGACAAACCTCCAGCTGTTTCAAAACTACAACTCCCAGCATGTACTGACAGACCATGTAGGCTGGGAGTTGTACTTTTGCAACAGCTGGAGGCACACTGGTTGGAAAACCTTCAGTTAGGTTCTGGTACCTAACTCAGTATTTTCCAACCAGTGTTCCTCCAGCTGTTGCAAATTACAACTCCCATCATGTACTGATCGCCGAAGGGCATGCTGGGAGATGTAGTTATGCAACAGCTGGAGGTACGCAACTACAACTCCCAGCATGCCTAGACTGCTGTTTGGCCATGCTGGGATTTGCAGTTTTGCAACATCTGGAGGGCTACAGTTTAGGGACCACTGCACAGTGATCTCCAAACTGTAGCCCTCCAGCTGTTTTAAAACTGCAAATCCCAGCATGCCCACACAGCAAACAGCTGTCTGGGTATGCTGGGAGTTGTAGTTTTGCAACATCTGGAGGGCTACACTTTAGAGACCACTGTATAGTGGTCTTAAACTGTAGCCCTCCAGATGGTGCTAGGCAACTCACTGGCTTCCGTAGGATCCAAGGAGCCACATCGCCGTCCTCTTCTGCCGCTGATCGCCGCCCGCTGCCACCGCCGATGTGTAAATAGCAGGGATAGGAGGGGTGGCACTCCCCCTTATTTTCCAGTTCACCGGAGACCTGTATGACCCGGAATTGCCGCAAATCGCCGAGGTGAATTCACTGGCGATTTGCGGCGATCCTCGACATGGGGGGGTCTGATGACCCCTCTGGGCATTTGCGCGGGGTGCCTGCTGATCGATATCAGCAGTCACCCCGGTCCGGTCCCCGTGCGGCAGGGACGGAAATTCCCACGGGCATACAGGTACGCCCTGGGTCCTTAACTGGTTAAATAAATGTGTGTATACACAGGAACATATGTGTGTTTATGCACAGTGTGTTAATAAATGTGTATATAAATGTACACACAGGAGCAGGTGTGTGTCCATACACAGACTGTTATTAAATATATATAAAAATACATGTACAAATAAACAGGAACATAGAGGCTGGTACATATAGAAAAAGGTTACAAGAGCATATATACAGTACAGACCAAAAGTTTGGACAGACCTTCTCATTCAAAGTTTTCTTTATTTTCATGACTATGAAAATTGTAGATTCACACTGAAGATATCAAGACTATGAATTAACACATGTGGAATTATATACATAACAAAAAAGTGTGAAAATATGTCATATTCTAGGTTCTAGCCACCTTTTGCTTTGATTACTGCTTTGCACACTCATTCTTTTGATATGCTTCAAAAGGTAGTCACCTGAAATGGTCTTCCAACAGTCTTGAAGGAGTTCCCAGAGATGCTTAGCACTTGTTGGCCCTTTTTGCCTTCACTCTGCGGTCCAGCTAACCCCAAACCATCTCGATTGGGTTCAGGTCCGGTGACTGTGGAGGCCAGGTCATCTGGTGCAGCACCCCATCACTCTCCTTCTTGGTCAAATAGCCCTTACACAGCTTGGAGGTGTGTTTGGGGTCATTGGGGGGTATTTATCAATTTTGCATGTTGAAAGTTTCTTTTTACCCTTTTTTTTTCACTTTGGTTTTTCGTGGACATGCACCAAATTTATTATTTGGTGCAAGTTGTTAGTAATTTTGGCTCAAATGTTGAAATCAGCTGTTCACAGCACCTTTTACACAGAACTTACCACCACAGAAGACAGCATATTTTACCCTGTAGAGCAGCCATTTCGGAGTCCCTCCTGCAGTGCATCAGCAAGCAACGTGAGTTATTTTCTTTTGTGGGGTTTATAGCCACCATGTGAAATGGATTTTATTTTCAAGTTGAGTAGTTTATTTATAAATTTTTTGGTTACTTTAGTGCTTAACTTTCCAGAACCTGTGTGGCCATATCCAATGCTGGCTCAACAGAGGGCGAAGGTCCCTCAGAGACAACTATGTCGCAGGATAGTATTGCGCAGCCCCGGAGTCGTCGTTGCTTTCACAAAAAAAATTTTTTAATGTGTTTTGACGCCTTTACATTTTCTGACATTGCTATGTGTGTTTTCCATGTGCAAAATTTCTTGGCGGTGAATTGCGCCAAAAAAAACCCTAAAGGCGCAAATGATAAATTACTGACTAAAGTTAAAATCCCACACAGGACCGTGTGATTTTGAGAAAGTTGTAAAAATTACAGTGGAGAAGATGCGCCAAACTTTGGTGCAAAAAGACACTGCGCCAAAGTATTGTGCCAAAGTTACGTGAAAAAAAAACCACATAAATCCTTTTATAAATACCCCCCATTGTCCTGTTGAAAAATAAATGATGGTCCAACTAAACGCAAACCGGATGGAATAGCATGCCACTGCAAGATGCTGTGGTAGCCATGCTGGTTCAGTATGCCTTCAATTTTGAATAAATCCCCAACAGTGTCACCAGCAAAGCTCCCCCACACCATCACACCACCTCCTCCACACCAGCACACCTGTGAAGTGAAAACCATTTCAGGTGACTACCTCTCGAATCTCAACAAGAGAATGCCAAGTGTGTGCAAAGCAGTAATCAAAGCAAAAGGTGGCTACTTTGAAGAACCTAGAATGTGACATATTTCCAGTTATTTCACACTTTTTTGTTGTGTATATAATTCCACATGTGTTAACCCCTTAACCTCTTCAGGACGCAGGGCGTATGGATACGCCCTGCATTCCGAGTCCTTAAGTATGCAGGGCGTATCCATATGCCCGTGGGAATTCCGGTCCCCACCGCTAGCCGGTTGGGGACCAGAGCCGGATGCCTGCTGAAATCGTTCAGCAGGCATCCCGGCATATCGCCCAGGGGGGTCATTATGCCCCCCCCATGTCGGCGATGGCCGCAGATCGCTGGACAATTCAGTCCAGCGATCTGCGGCGATTCCGGGTCAATCGGGTCTCCAGTGACCCGGTGACCCGGAATTACTGGCTGATCAGGGCTGTCTCTGACGGCCCCGAACAGCCAGAGCCAGCAGGGGTGAGGTGGCACTGGTGCCACCTCACGATCGCCCTGATTCGTCGGCCGGTTTACCGGCTGACCAATCAGGGCAACTGCTGCGGGTGTCACTCCCGCAACCCGCTCCGCCCCTCTTCCGGAGGACGTGAGCGGTTGCGGGAAGAAGACCCCGGTTGCTGGGGACCCCGATCCCCGGCGTCCCTGTTGGGATCGGGGCCCCAGGAGCGACGGCCGCAGCGAGGGACTGACCTGCAGCGGAGCAGCAGCAGGAGGTGAGTGACAGCCTCCTGCTGTTGCTTAGCAACAGCTCCCAGCATGCAAAAAGGGCATGCTGGGAGCTGTAGTTATGCAACAGCAGGAGGCAGACCATCACAACTCCCAGCATTCCCTTATGGGCATGCTGGGACTTATAGTTTTGCAACAGCTGGAGGCACATTTTTTCTATGGAAAAGTGTACCTTCAGCTGTTGTATAACTACAACTCCCAGCTTGCACAAACAGCTAAAGTGCATGCTGGGAGTTGTAGTGGTGCATCTGCTGGTTGCATAACTACAACTCCCAGCATGCCCATTGGCTGGCTGTGACTGCTGAGAGTTGTAGTTTTGCAGCAGCTGAAGGTACACTGGTTGTGAAACAGAGGTTTTTTTTTTACCTAACTCGGTGTTTCACGACCGGTGTGCCTCCAGCTGTTGCAAACTACAACTCCCAGCATGCACCGTATATGCTGGGAGTTGTAGTTTTGCAACAGCTGGAGGCACACTGGTTGTGAAACACTGAGTAAGGTCACAAACTCAGTGATACATAACCAGTGTGCCTACAGCTGTTGCAAAACTAAAACTCTCAGCATGTACAGTCTGTCAGCGCATGCTGGGAGTTGTAGTTTTGCAACAGATGGATGTCCCCCCCCCCCCCCAATGTGAATGTACAGGGTACACTCACATGGGCGGAGGTTTACAGTAAGTATCCGGCTGCAAGTTTGAGCTGCGGCAAATTTTCTGCCGCAGCTCAAACTGCCAGAGAGAAACTACTGTGAACTCCCGCCTGTGCGACTGTACCCTAAAAACACTACACTACACTAACACAAAATAAAATAAAAAGTAAAAAACACTACATATACACATACCCCTACACAGCCCCCCTCCCCTCCCCAATAAAAATGAAAAACGTCTGGTACGCCACGGTTTCCAAAACAGAGCCTCCAGCTGTTGCAAAACAACTACTCCCAGTATTGCCGGACAGCCGTTGACTGTCCAAGCATGCTGGGAGTTTTACAACAGCTGGAGGCACTGGCGTAGAATACCCTTATGTCCACCCCTATGCAATCCCTAATTTAGGCCTCAAATGCACATGGCGCTCTCACTTTGGAGCCCTGTCGTATTTCAAGGCAACAGTTTAGGGTCACATATGGGGTATCGCCGTACTCGGGAGAAATTGTGTTATAAATTTTGGGGGGTATTTTCTGCTTTTACCCTTTTTAAAAATGTAAAATTTTTGGGAAAACAAGCATTTTTTTTTTTTTACATATGCAGAAGTTGTGAAACACCTGTGGGGTATAAAGGTTCACTTAACCCCTTGTTACGTTCACCGAGGGGTCTAGTTTCCAAAATGCCATGTGTTGTTTGTTGGTTTTTTTGCTGTCCTGGCACCATAGGGGCTTCCTAAATGCGACATTCCCCCCCGAGCAAAATTTGGTCTCAAAAAGCCAAATATGACTCCTTCTCTTCTGAGCATTGTAGTTTGCTCGTAGTGCACTTCAGGCCAATTTATGGGGTACCTCCATACTCAGAAGAGATGGGGTTACAAATTTTGGGGGGTATTTTCTGCTATTAACCCTTGCAAAAATGTGAAATTTGGGGGAAACACATTTTTGTGAAATTTTTTTTTTTTTGCTGCTCTGGCACCATAGGGGCTTCCTAAATGCAACATTCCCCCCAAAAACCATTTCAGAAAAACGTACTCTCCAAAATCCCCTTGTCGCTCCTTCGCTTCTGAGCCCTCTACTGCGCCCACCGAACACTTTACATAGACATATGAGGTATGTCCTTACTCGAGAGAAATTGGGCTACAAATATAAGCGTTAATTTTTTACGTAAATTTGTTTTCCCTTAGTCCTAACAGCAGCACAAGTGGGGTGTTCTGCCCCTGTGAAGCTGGCAGGACGGTGGAATTTTTAATTCCGCCCAAGTAATTAAACATTTAATTAGTACCCCATATAAGGCCTCCTCCCTTAGGCCACATTGCTTTATAACAAGTAACAAACAAAAAATATACGGGCTGGAAATTTGTGTGCTGCTGTTAGGACTAAGGGAAAACAAATTTACGTTAAAAATTAACGCTTCCCTTACGTCCTAACCAGCAGCACAAGTGGGGACTTAGCAAGTAACAACACAAATAGGGAGGGACTACGGCAGAGTGGCACTTAGGATTGATTGCCCAAAGGCCAACTCTTCCGATCGTTTGGCATTGACCCTGTAATGACTAATAAACGTATTATGGGTGCCCCAGGAGGCAGCCGCACAAATTTGATCAAGAGGAACAGCTTTTCTTTCTGCAAAGGAAGTAGAGACTGCCCTAGTAGAATGGGCAGTAACAAAGGCAGGAGGAGTTAAGTCCTGGGCTACAAAGGCCTCCCGGATTGCCTCCTTAATCCATCCACTCAGAGAGGGTTTAGAGGCTTTAAGACCCTTGTTCTTCCCTGAAAAAGAAGCAAGAAGGTGCTCCGATCTTCTAAATTCTTCAGTTCTGTAGATGTAGACTCTGAGAATTCTTGAGATGTCCAGAGTGTGGTCAGCAACTTCCTCAGGAGAAGCTGGATTAGGACACAGAACTGGAAGGGATATGACCTGGTTGGTGTTGGAAAACGTCGGAACCTTAGGAACAAAGGTGGGTAAATATCTCAACAGGACTCTGTCCTGGAGAAACAATGTATAAGGCTCAAGGGACGAAAGGGCCTGAAGCTCGCCAAACCCTTTTGGCTGAGGTTATGGCCAACAAGAAGGTGAATTTAAGGGACAAATACCTAAAGTCGACTTCTTCTAGCGGTTCAAAGGGATGAGAGCATAACCCTTTAAGAACAGTAGGCAAATCCCATTTGGGAATGGGTCTGAGAACTGTAGGTTTAAGTCTTTCAGCTCCCTTAAGGAATCTTTTGATTAGAGATTCTTGAGATAAGGACCTGCCTAAAAAGGCAGAGAGTGCTGAGACTTGTACCTTTAGAGTGGATGGGCTAAGACCCTTGTCAAGGCCATCCTGAAGAAACCGTAGTATTGCAGAAAGAGGAGGATCTGAGGTTACTACCTCTTTCGTAGCACACCATTGAAGGAAAATCTTCTTTATCCTGGAATAGACCTTATTTGTAGACTCTGCTCTAGAGTGTGCAATGGTTCTCAAGACCTCCGCAGGAAGCCCACTACTTAGTAGGGTCCTGTCAATCTCCAGGCTGTCAGATTAAGTCTCCTCAGATCTAGGCAGGAGCCTGTGTTGTGAGACACAAGGTTCTGCACGTGGGGAAGCCTCCAATAACAACCCTGACTCATCCTCATGAGTTGGGTGAACCAGGACCTCTTGGGCCAGAATGGTATGATGGCAATCACTGAGGTCTGGTCTTGCCTGACTTTCATCAATACCTTCGGTATCATGGAAAGTGGAGGGAATATGTAGGCCAGCCTGAACCTCCATGGAATGGACAGAGCGTCTATCGCCACTGGGTTGTCCTCTTTGTAAAGAGCAGAATTTGTTCACCTTGGCGTTCAGACGAGTTGCGATGAGATCTATCTCTGGCAAACCCCACCTTAAGGTTATCTTCTTGAAGATGTCTTCGTTCAGGGACCATTCTCCTTGGACCGGAAGCCCGCGACTTAGACGATCTGCCACTATATTGAGATCCCCCTTGATGTGGATCGCAGAAAGGTGGGTTAGATTGAGCTCTGCCCAAGAGAGGATCAGTCCGGTCTCCTTGAGGAGCACTTGGGACTTCGTGCCACCCTGTCTGTTGATGTAAGCCACTACCGTGGTGTTGTCTGACCGGACTCTTATCGCCTTCCCTAGAACAAGAGGCGTGAAGTGGAGGAGAGCTAGACGAACTGCCCTCAGTTCTCTCATGTTGGAGGAGAGAAGTCTCTCCTGAGGGGACCAGGTACCTTGTACCGGAATCTCGTCCAGGTGGGCTCCCCAGCCCAGAAGGGAGGCGTCCGTTGTCAAAGTGATCCAACGAGGTTGAATCAAGGACTTCCCATCTGTCAGATCCCTCCACCATCTGAGGGATGCTTGGACTTCGGGCGACAGGGTGCATTTTCTGTCCAACCCTCTGGGGTTGTGGTTCCAGACAGTCAAGACCTGATCTTGTAGAGGTCGTAGATGCCATAGGGCCCAGGGAACTGCCTCTGCAGATGCTGACATGTGACCCAACATCTTCATCAGAGTTCTGATGGATACCCTGCGAGGGACCATTAGAAACTCGGCGGCTCTTATGACTCGTTCTCTTCTTTCTGTAGTGAGGGACAAAGTCATCTGAGAAGAGTCGAGAACGAAGCACAGAAACTTTCTGGAGGTGGCAGGGATTATTTCGGATTTTTCCCAATTTATAATCCAGCCCAGACGCTGGAGAAAATCTAGAGCCAGATGAAGATGGGAATGTAGTACGTCTAGAGTAGCGGCCTTTAGAAGCCAGTCGTCTAGGTAAGGTATAATCTCTAGACCTCTTAATCTGAGGGCAGAGACTACCGGAGCCACCACCTTTGTGAAGGTGTGGGGAGCAGAAGTGATGCCGAAGGGCAACACAGCAAACTGGAAATGCCTTACCACACCTCTTATGGAGACAGCAACCCTCAAGAATTTCCTGTGGGCAGGAAAAATAGGAACATGAAGCTAAGCATCCTTCAGGTCGATAGTAACCATAAGATCTAGAGGGGCCAGAATGCTGATGACAGAGCGAATGGTCTCCATCCTGAACCTTCTTTTCCTTATGAACCGGTTCAAAAAGCGCAGATCTATGATCATACGCCAATCGCCTGACGGTTTCGGCACCAGAAAGATCGGGGAGTATACCCCTGAACCCCCTTTGATCGGGGGGAACGTCTTCCAAAGCATGCTTTTCTATGTATTGGAGAACAGAGTTCTCTAGAATAGCTTGCTTTGGCTAAGGGAGTAGTTTTGTTAACACAAATTTTCTTGGAGGAAGGGACGTAAACTCTATTTTGTAACCTGACTGGATAACATCCAGTACCCAGGGATCTTGGATTTCTTTCATCCAAGCTGGAAGAAATAAACTTAAACGACCTCCTACCGGAGGGGGATCGGTACAAACCTTATATAGGGGATGTGTCTAGTGACTGCCCAATCAAGAAAAGGGAAGGGATCTGGCACCTGAACAGGAGTGCTCTAACCAAACATGATTGTGCACCACCTGTGCAGGATGGGATAGCAGACACACATATGAAAAACCTTTTGCACTTATTAGAAACGATAAAGCATGTCTAGATACAAGTATAAAAATGTAAATATACAAAGAATAGATATAGAGCTACCAGTGCATGCCAAAATACAAAAATGCAAGAAGGAAAGACTCTGCAAAGAAAAAATACACCTACGTGATATACAAATAAACAGGAACATAGAGGATGGTACATATAGAAAAAGGTTACAAGAGCATATGAATGTCATGGGTGAAATACCTGGATATAGTAACATATAGAGGAGAGTAATAGCCTATGGGGGAGGGTAATAACATGTAGGGGTGGTTGGGGGGCATGGCACATACCCTCAGTACCAACTGTGCATAAGTACACAATTGCCCCGTGTGGTAGATGCAGTTGGGCATAAATACTACTGTGCAAATGCACCCTGCGTGGCGTAAAACATCATTAGTTTTATATGGTAGAGAAAGGAAGTACAGAAAAAAATGGGGGTCCTGTCTTCTGAGCGCAACTGTATTAGTGAAATAATGCGAGGGTGCCAAGGGTAACACAGGAACTTTTTTTATTGATAAAGGTAAGAACTGGACAACGTGTTTCGGCGTGTTCTCACACCTTCCTCAGGTCCACAAAGATAACAAAAAAATAAAAATTTATGTGCATATACATTTTTTATCTTTCATTTTAATTTTTACTTTCACTCTCACATGTCTTTCATTTTTTAACCCGGTTTCTCAAATTTATTTTTATTTTCATATTCATTCTTCCTCATCATCACTTTCATTTTTTATCTTTACACCATATCCTAATATCAAACGTACCCAATCCCATTTTCTACCCATCATCATACTCATTTCTGGCCACATTACACCTTCCTAACCTGATCTCTTCCTTTCTACCTGATCTTCCATCTCCATATTCATGTTCCACCCATTCCACAGTCCCCTTCTTCATACACACATCTCATCTCACATCAGCTCTGGCCATCACACACTGACAACCTAGTACCCATTTACTCTAGACCAAGCAGCGCGAATAGCGCTATCTCTCACACCCGGCACGGGACGCATCTGCGAGGCGCACACAAACCCATCTCACGGTGCGCACGCAGGCTGTGATCGCGATGCGCATGCGCGCCCAAACCCTACTGGCAGGGCGCACGCAATTCACACTCGCGATGTGCACATTGGCCAGTGCGCAGCATCGGAAGTCCCCTTAGTTTGTGCGCGCCCAGCTGCCGGATAAATACAGGCATGCCGGCGCACACAGGAGAAACATGAACAGGACGCCATAAAAGTTAGTCTCCTCCTAAGATACATCCTCCAATTGGTTATATGCACTACATACCGGAATACCCCTCCTTGGCACACTCTAGTTCCTGACATAACCCCTATGGCACACTCCATCTCCAGATACAACCACACAGTACTCACTGCCCATCCCATATTGATTGTATTTGCATAACTATCCCATCTACTGTACTGAACCACTGGGTCCTTGTATCACCTCCCACGGACCATATATAAATATATATATTCTTAATTCCCTGTGTATACCTTGAATGGACTCCATACTGTTTTTATGGCTTTTTTTGTTGTACTATTTTTTTTGTACAGTGACACTCCTACTTTTTATTCCCATTCTATTTTATTTTATTCCAAACATTTATATATGTACATGCACATAATTTTTATCTTTATTTAGTTATCTTTGTGGACCTGAGGAAGGCGTGAGAACACGCCGAAACGCGTTGTCCAGTTGTTACCTTTTATCAATAAAAAAGTTCCTGTGTTATCCTTGGCACCCTCGCATTATTTCACTAATACAGTAGCGCTCGGAAGACAGGACCTCCGGTTTTTTCTGTACTTCCTATCTCTATCGTCTTTTTTCTGTACACTATTTGGGGCAACGGACAAGGGGAACCGAGCAGCAAGCTGGTACATCCCACCGAAGATCGACACTCCCCCCGGAGGGGTGCTACACTCTATGCATATCCTGCAGAGGTCAGTACCACTACTCAGGTGTGGTAGGGGGGCATCTTCTTCTTACCATCAAAGTATCCACTTACTACACTAGAGAGAGCCCGGCATTTTTCCTTCTTTCTCCTCCATTTCTTATTTTATATGGGTCACCTAAACATGTTCATAATTTGCAGAGTGTTGAAATGGTTGCTATTTCAAGGTGTATTATCATTGTCTATGTAAAAACAATAGTATTTGCGGTTCATATTATCCCATGGATGGGCTCACTTACCCCAGTATTGCCATATGCTATGTGCTGGGTAGCTTGGAAGGTATAGAGAGGGTTAAGTATGCATCTCAAGATGGTGGGTATGAGGAAAGGGGGTGGGAGGGTACGAGCAGTTCCCTGGAACTGAGTCCTGTTCAGTATCTGTGCTTCTCTCGAACCACCCAATCCCTAAGGAAACGACTTAATGGTCACCGTCATAACTGCACCATTGGATACCAAAAGCACAGTGTCTCCCGCCACCTTGCCGACAAACGCAACAGAGACTTTTCACAGATCCGGATCATACCCATCAAACAAATTTCTTCAGAAACCCAGAACAGAACAGCAACCCTGAACAGAAGAGAGGCCTACTGGATTTTGAAGATGCATTGCCTCCAACCCAACGGACTAAATGAATGTATAGAACAGTGTAAATACAGGGTGGACCATTTATATGGATACATCTTAATAAAATGGGAATGGTTGGTGATATTAACATCCTGTTTGTGGCACATTAGTATATGTGAGGGGGGGGGGGAACTTTTCAAGATGGATGGTGACCATGGTGGCCATTTTGAAGTCTGCCATTTTGAATCCAGCTTTTGTTTTTTCCATAGGAAGAGGGTCATGTGACACATCAAACCTATTGGGGATTTCACAAGAAAAACAATGATGTGCTTGGTTTTAACGTAACTTTATTCTTTCATGAGTTATTTACAAGTTTCTGACCACTTATAAAATGTGTTCAATGTGCTGCCCATTGTGTTGGATTGTCAATGCAACCCTCTTCTCCCACTCTTCACACACTGATAGCAACACCGCAAGAGAAATGCTAGCACAGGCTTCCAGTATCCGTAGTTTCAGGTGCTGCACATCTCGTATCTTCACAGCATAGACAATTGCCTTCAGATGACCCCAAAGATAAAAGTCTAAGGGAGTCAGATCGGGAGACCTTGGGGGCCATGCAACTTTCAAAAGCCCTAATAAAAAAAAAATTATGTTTTATTTCTCTATTGTATTGACACCTGGTGCAAGGGCCCTTCCCAGATGTCAGTTTTAAAACCATCATATTCTTAACAATTGTATTATCTGTTATTCTTGATTCAGGTTCTGCTCATTCCCATTTACATGCTATCATCCATTAATTTTTATTAATCCCCTTTTTTTCATTATTAACTCTTTATTATTAACTCTTTTTTATTATCAACTCTTTTTTTATTATTAACTCATTCGTAGTTTTATATTTTTACTACCCTATTTTTTCATATAATATATTTATTTACATCTCATAAATTCTCTCCATCTATCTTTGCTACTTTTCACTCACTAGCCTTGAGGACTGGCCCTATATAATTATTTATATATGCTCTACCAGTTCCTGACATGGACAGAGGTGTGAGCAGGGCGCACTGTGGACAAGACAAAAAAGAAATTCAAAAAGAAAAGAATTTCCTCTGTAGCATACAATTGCTAAAAAGTACTGGAAGGATAAAGATTTTTTTTATAGAAGTAATTTACAAATCTAAAACAAAAAGAAAAATAGCCTGCACAACTACCTAATACACGGGTGCACGCTGCTGTGGCAAATACAGAGTATACAAAAAAAGTAGGTTGCAGCAGCACTCTTGCTCAAAAAATGGAGGCTCTTAGCGCACTTTTTGATTTGTATACTCTGTATTTGCGACAGCAGCGTGCACCCATGTATTAGGTAGTTGTGCTGGCTATTTTTGTTTTGTGCAACTTAGGGGGAATGGCACCCTCTGTAGCCGTGCACCCCTCTCCTTTTTCACAGGAGGTATTTTAATTGATAATGGATCCAGCTTGTCACCCGGTCAGAGGCTATATGCCCAGCAGAGGTAAGTGTTATGTGTATTAGGGTCCCATCCGAAATGAGGCCATCTCTGCGTGGTGGATGGGGGGGGACACGTTTTGATCAAAAAGTGCGCTAAGAGCCTCCATCTTTTGACCAAGAGTGCTGCTGCAACCTTCTTTTTTTGTATAATTTACAAATCTGTTTAACTTTCTGGCATCAGTTCATAAAAAAAATAAAAAATTCCACCGGAGTACCCCTTTAAGCCTCTTGGGCATGGAGTTTACCGGAGCTTCACAGGTTGTCACTGGAGTCCTATTTTACTCCTCCATGCTGACATCACAGTGCTGGTGGAGGATAGAGACCTTGTGCTCCCCCACCTGTCATATGAGGATGCCCAACAGATGCTCAATAAGATTTAGGTCCGATTGTCCTCAAAGGGATAAAATGAAACACTACCAATGCAGTCTTCCTTTATAAATATTTTAGAAATAATGGGTCAATCAAAAAGAGGTCACTGAATTCCAGTGTGGTATTGTAATATGATGCCAGAGAAGCAAATTTAATTAGCCTTTAAAATCAGCACCAAAACAGTGGCAGGCCCTTGTGCAAACCTTAAATTACCAAGCACTATGCCAAGTGTTGGATGGTGTGGTATTAAGCATGCAGTCACTGTACTCTGGAGCATTGAAAACATGTCCTGTGTAGTGACAAATCACACTTCTCTATCGGTCAGTCAGATGGAACCTGGGTTGGCAAATGCCGGTATTATGTTACTGTTATGACTATATTGTGCTAACCATAAAGAATAATAGAGGGATAATTCTATGAGGTTATTTTACAGAGGTTGGCCTATGACCCTTAGTTCCAGTAAAGGTAAATCATAAAGTGATATTCTGGACTGTTAGGGGGAATCGGTCGTCTGTATCACCCACTTTAACCTGTTGGTACAGGCTTGTAGTGTGGGTGACACTGATCCATGGATCCGTTCCGTCGCAATACTGGTTCTCTTTTAGTACATGCAAATAACCATCTTGGTGCTCAGGGGGTGTTCCCAACCGTGCACTGTGACATCCATTTCCTAGTAATGCCTCCACCACTCTGCCTAAGAACCAGGAACCGGCAGAAGGGAGGCAGGGAACGGCAGGTATCATCAGTGTCACCTGCACTACAAACATGTACCAACAGGTTAGTGCCGGTGATATTGATGACCTATTTCCTTTAAACTGGATGCACACTAAAAGTATGTGGCGCAAAATGAAAATCAAAATAAAGTAAATAGTTTTATAAGCCTCCCATATAACTCCCTAAACTGTTTATACCTTGTTTCCTAGTTATGACCTGTAATATTTTTGTATATCCATCCCTTTAACCCTCTCATCTGACTCCAAACCATAATTTCTAAACTAACTCAGATTATTCCCTAACTACTCCTAACACCCCTCCTGCCCTTTAAAAAGTTTTCCGAGTTTTACAAAGTTGGGTATCATACCTGTCCCCTTGCTCACATTGTATGAGCTCCCAGCAGGAGAAAGTGGGAGTTCCTCAGTAGGAGCGATGTCACTGAAAGCCTGCAAGAGCTGTGCCTCGCCGTGCCTCACATGTACTTCCTGAGTTTGGTCTTCTGCCAGGCCGGGAGGAGACTAAACTAACTGTTTGCATGTTCAGGGAACAGAACAGAGCCATCTAGTGGCCGTTTGTTTAATCATCTTAAAAACATAAAGTTTGAACATTTTAACACCAATAAATAACAGAGTGTCTTATAATTACATTAGGACCAATATATTAAAAGTTTAGTTTGGTGAAAGGTACTCTTTAACATTCCCCTTCCTAACCTATACACAACCGCCTCACGCTATCCCAAAAATATCTCCTATTCATCTCTCTCCTTTTCTTTACTCCTGTTAGCATATAGTACCTTATCCTAGCCCGTCTTAGGCTGGGTTCACACTACGTTTTGTCCCATACGGGAGCGCATACGGCAGGGGGGAGCTAAAAGCTCGCGCTCCCGTATGTCACCGTATGCGCTCCCGTATGTCATTCATTTCAATGAGCCGACCGGAGTGAAACGTTCGGTCCGGTCGGCTCATTTTTGCGCCGTATGCGCTTTTACAACCGGACCTAAAACTGTGGTCAACCACGGTTTTAGGTCCGGTTGTAAAAGCGCATACGGCGCAAAAATGAGCCGACCGGACCGAACGTTTCACTCCGGTCGGCTCATTGAAATGAATGACATACGGGAGCGCATACGGTGACATACGGGAGCGCGAGCTTTTAGCTCCCCCCTGCCATATGCGCTCCCGTATGGGACAAAACGTAGTGTGAACCCAGCCTTAGCAAATCACAACTACTGTATTTCCCTCCAATATCTAGCCAGCTACTGCAAATTGTTTAACCCTTTAAATCATACCGCTCTTCCTGACCTCTGCCTCTTTAGTTGCTCTGATATGACTGCTGTGCAACATGCGTTCTGTCTGCAGCAACCTATCCTATATCCACGAACTTTCCTCCCACTTTTGATCCTGGCAACAAACATGGTGTCAGTATTGGCATTCTTTTAATGATTACTACCTTCCTTTCTTATGGCAACATATTATAAACTGATATATTGCTTCTCAGCAAAATTTACAGAAGTTAACATATGAGGTTATCCGTAGAGAACTTAAATTAAATTGTATAAGTCCACTAGCAACTGTAAAACCAGATATTTTTACTACATACTGGAATAGTATATTTGTGGTAAAAAAAAAAAAGCATTCATGTTCTTCTCATCCTTTATTGAAATTCACGGGTAACCCTTCGTGGGATCAATTATTATATACATAGTGTGACCCAACTTCTCAATCAGTGCATCTAGCCTGGTCAGGAAGTAAACATCAAATAAAATAAACACTTTCTACAAAACGCAAATGCAGTGAAATGCAGTGAATCTTTATTGACATTGCAGTAGAAGAAATTTTCCATGTGCGCCTTTTTGAAAAAGGTGCAATAAAAAGTGTGCTGACATTAAAAGAAAAAAAAAATCACACCACGTATTCCTTGCCTTAGAGAAGTAACCCTTTCATGTATGCAAAATTTATCAAAGTCTGTGCGCCTTATTGATACATTTCGTGCAAGTGAGCCAAAAACAGAGCAAAAAAAAATGGCAGGAGGAATAACTGCACATAGCTACACAAATAAATAAAATAAATCTCCCCCTAAATTTTGAAGCTGTTCAGCCTTCTGAAGTCATTACAAAACCTCCAAGTACCATTGGGCTTTGGAGCTAGAATTGACTCTTCAGTTACACTCTAGTCAAGCAGATGTTTAACCCCAGCTGACACAATCTCTCTATGTACCTCTGGAATTTGGTATAGCTTAAATGATTTTTAATATAACATGTTTTATGTTAGTTTTTATGCTGTATACTTCTGGCCACCAGGGGTCTCCTTTCTTGGCCAGAACACATTCTGTCTGGTCAATATCTCTGATTTTGGTCTCCTGATTGTAATTAGAGATGAGCGAATCGAAGCAGACAAACCCGAATTTGTTACGAATTTCAGGAGTTATTCGATTCGCAATGAATGCAAATATCGCCGAGATTCTATTGCGAATCGCTTAATTAAACTCCATTTTAAAGCCTTCCAAGCTCCAGGACACCTAAAAAAGGCATTATCCACATGTCAGTACACGGGGCAGGGGATGCTGGGAAGGCAAGGCGGGAAGGGAGGTAGGCGGGATGACCCTGAATCACATGCAGGATGCAGCCTATCAGCATTCATTGACCCCTGTGATGTCACAGCCCTTCATGCCATTCACTGCAGAGAGAGAGGACGGCTGCCTGTCTCTAGCAGTTGGAAGTGGAACGCTGCGGTATGATAAATTCAGCGTGTTTGTATAACACACAGTCACATCAGCGTTGTGGACAGAGAGCAGTGCAGTGCTTTGCTTGTTCTCACTGAGAAGGATTTTTACGCCAGCCATTAACCTCCTAGTCACTTTATTCAGCATTTTATCAGAGGGGCAGAAAGCTTTTTGTTGCCTCATACATATCAACAAGCTGCCTGAACTTCTTGAACCGTATCACAGGAGGCAGGAATGATTTTTCAGCGCAATTCTGTGTATTTTTTCCACAAGAAATCATCTGCTGCTAATACTAGTCTGTAGACAGTATATTAACCAGCAGTTCACACCATTCTTAACCTCTTGGGGATGCAGGGCGTATGCATACGGCCTGCATCCCCAATCCTTAAGGACTCAGGGCATACCTGTATGCCCTGAGCCCGGTCCCGGTGTTTAAAACGGGGTCACGCCGTGACCCCGCATTACACCGGTCAGTTCCGGCTGCTAGTCATAGCCGGGACCCGATCGTTGTGCTGCGTGCTATTAACTCTTCAGACGCGGCGGTCAAAGTTGACCGCAGCATCTGAAAGTGAAAGTCGGGCTGATCGGGACATCGCGATAAAATCAGTTCAGCTCAGCTGGGACGCAGGCGGAGGTCTCCTTACTTGACTCCGCAGCGTCCGATTGGGGTTTGATTGCTCCAAGCCTGAGCTACAAGCTTGAGCAATCGAGCCCCTATCTTACTGATCCGTGCAAAGTTATGGCTTTGCAGGGATCAGCATAAGAGATCAGTGTGTGCAGTGTTATAGGTCCCTTTGGGAGCTATTACACTGCAAAAAAAAGTGAAAAAAAAAAGTTAACAAAGGTCATTTAACCCCTTCCCTAATAAAAGTTTTCCCATATAAAAAAAATTAACATATGTGGTATCGCCGCGTGCGGAAATGTCCGAACTATAAAAATGTATCGTTAATTAAATCGCACGGTCAATGGCGTACGTGCAAAAAAATTCCAACGTGCAAAATAGCATATCTTTGGTCACTTTTTATATCATGAAAAAAAGAATAAAAAGCGATCAAAAAGTCCGATCAATACAAAAATGGTACCGATAAAAACTTCAGAACACTGCGCAAGAAATGAGCCCTCATACCGGCCCGTATGCAGAAAAGTAAAACAGTTATAGGGGTTAGAAGATGAGAATTTTTTACATAGAAATTTTCCTGTATGTAGTTGTGATTTTTTTCCGAAGTACGACAATATCCAACCTATATAAGTAGGGTATGATTTTAACTGTATGGACCTACAGAATAAAGAGGTGTTATTTTTATCGAAAAATGCACTGCGTAGAAACGGAAGCCCCCAAAAGTTACAAAATTTTTTCTTCAATTTTGTCGCACAATTCATTTTTTTGCCGTTTCGCTGTGGATTCTTGGGTAAAATGACTAATGTCACTGCAAAGTAGAATTGGTGGCGCAAAAAATAAGCCATCATATGGAATTTTATGTGCAAAATTGAAAGCGTTATGATTTTTAGAATGTGATGAGGAAAAAATGAAAATGCAAAAACGGAAAAACGCTGAGTCCTTAAGGTGAAAATAGGCTGAGTCCCTAAGGGGTTAATACTCTGTGACAGAGTGCAATTTTTTTTTTGTGGTGCTGCACTGTTGTGTCCTGCTGCTGTGCAAAAATATGTTTTTTCAGCGGACTGTAGTGCATTTTTCTGCCCTCATGCGTGCATACCACATACCTACATCAAAGCAGTCTACTATTTTGTATCTGTAACAAGTCTAGATACTGGGAAAGTCCAGGCAAAAGTAATCACCGGCGGGTGTTTTACAAAAATACCTTTTCCAAGTGTACTGTAGCGCATTTTTCTGCCCTCATACATGCATACCACATACCCACATCAAAGCAGTCTACTATTTTGTATCTGTAACAAGTCTAGATACTGGGAAAGTCCAGGCAAAAGTAATCACCGGCTGGTGTTTTAAGAAAATAAGTTTTCCAAGTGTACTGTAGCGTATTTTTTTGCCCTCATACGTGCATACCACATACCTACATCTAAGTAGTGTACCATCTTGCACCTGTTAATCTGTCAATGGCCTACATACTGTGAAAGTCCAAGCAATAGTACTCACCGGCTGGTGTTTTACAAAAATTACAGAGTTTTTAGGCTCATTGTAGAGCATTATTCTTCCATCATAAGTGCAAACCACATACCTACATCAAAGCAGTCCACTATTTTGTATCTGTAACAAGTCTAGATACTGGGAAAGTCCACGCAAAAGTAATCACCGACAGGTATTTTATGAAAATAAGTTTTCCAAGTGTACTGTAGCGCATTTTTTTGCCCTCATACGTGCATACCACATACCTAAAACTATGTAGTGTACCGTTTTGTACCTGTTAATCTGTCAAGGGCCTACATACTGTGAAAGTCCAGCCAAAAGTACTCATCAGCTGGTTTTGTACTCAGATACTTTTTTAAGTGTACTGTAGAGCATTTTTCTGCCCTTATCAGTGCATACCACATACCTACATCTAAAAAGCATACTATTTTGTTCCTGTTAATCTTTCAAGGGCCTACATACTGTGAAAGGACAGCCAAAAGTAATCGCCTGCTGCTGTTCTAAACAAATACTGTTTTAAGAGTAGTGAAGCGTTTTGTACTCCCCTCATATACGCACTGTCAAGCAGAGAAGTGCCAGGACATGCACAGAGGAGTGGTAGAGGCCTAAATCCTTAAGGCAGAGGTCGCAGCAGACTAGGGGCAAGTGGCAGCAGGAGTCGCAGCTAGAGGCCTGAGCTCCCGTTATCAGCTAGCGGTCGTGTCTCGACCAGCAACCCATCTGCTGCCGTCAATTGGTTAACACGGTCATCCACTTCATCACAAGTGACATCTGACACCCCCAGTCAATAGTCAGTGGGTTCCTCAGATACAACCCTCAGTTGGCATGGCCCGGGAGCAGTCCCTGTCCTCCCATTGCCTGTGTCCTATGCTTTACCTCTCCTACAGAAGTATCTTATGCTGTGGGTTCATCTCCACTATTCACTGAGGACGATCTAATAGAGGACAGTCAGCAGCTACTGCCCAGCCAAGAAGGGGAGGAGACATGCGCCGCTTCCTCCGCTAGGCGGCTGAGGAGAGTGACGTGGGAGGCAGTGTTGCCACGGTTCAGGGTCCTGAAGCAGACACTGTTGAGGAACCCTAAGGAGGACATCAATGATGTGCAGACACTTGTTGATGAAGATGATGAAGCCGATTGCAATTAAGCGCCGGGTGCAGAATGGGCTTCATCATCATCAGGAGAAGAGAGTTGCAGGTTGCCCTTGAGGCAGCAGCTGGGCCAGCAAGGTGGTAGCATGGTTGGCAGTCAGCGTGGTGGCAGAAGTTTAAATTCTGGAGCCAAACGTTCCCGGGGGAGACCACCTGCTTCGCGGCAGCCTACCTTTCCAGGAGGTAATGGAACAGGGGTTCCTGGAGACGGGGGCAGTACCAGTCAATTAGTGCGGACTGTTGGTGGGAAAATCAGCTACTTGGAGGTGTGGCAGTTTTTTATCAAGCATCCGGAGGAGGTTCACATAGCCAGATGCAAGATATGTCGGCAGAAGGTGAATCGTGGCCAGGGTCCCAATGTTGGCACCACAGCCCTGCGTCAACACATGCTTTGCCACTATAAAGCGGCCTGGAAGAACCGTGGCTCCGATGTAGTGTTCCAGCCAACTGCATCACCCAGTGGCCAGCCGCTCCCTCCTTTAGCCACCCAAGGCTCCACCACCTCAGCCAAAGGGAGCTGTGTGTCATACCCTCCTTCTGTTGCTCCAGATGCTCCTGCTTCTCCCACTTTTAGTCAGCCATTCCGCCAACAATCCATCCGTGAAGCCATGTCCAAGAGACAACCGTGTGCGCCCACTCATCCAAAGGCGCAGAAGCTGAATGTGCTCCTGTCTAAGTTGCTGGTGCTGCAGTCCCTCCCTTTTCAAGTGGTGAACTCTGCACCTTTCGGAGAACTGATGGCTTGTGCCGAGCCGAGGTGGAGAGTACCAAGCCGTCATTTAGACGTACCAAGAAGGCAGTACCAGCCCTGCACAATTTTGTGGAAGAGAAGGTGGGCCAGTCCTTGAGCCTGTCGGTGTGTACCAAAGTGCACGGCAGCGCCGACGTCTGGAGCTATAACTACGGTCAGGGACAATACATGTCCTTTACAGCTCACTGGGTGAACGTGGTTCCTGCACAGCCACAACCCCAACTTGGACAGGTCACGTCACTTCCTCCTCTACGCTGTCAGCCCGTTGGTCCTGTGACAGTATGCGACTCCGCCTCCTCATCCTCCACTGTGTCCTCAGCCTCCACTGCCTGTGTGCAGGGCACTGCGGTTTCATGCTGTTCTTCTTCACATGGTTTGCCTTGGCGAAAAGTCACACAGGGGATGAATTACTAAAAGTCATTCATCAAGAAATCGGAGCATGGCTTACTCCACGAAAACTGGAAATGGGAACCATGGTGACCGACAACGGGAAGAACATCGTTGCCGTGCTGCGACAAGGAAGGGTGACCCATGCACCCTGCATGGCACACGTGTTAAATCTGGTTGTCAAGCAGTTCCTGAAGTGTTCCCTCCATTTGCAAGACATCCTAAGAATGGGAAGGAAACTTTGCATGCACTTCAGCCACTCGTACACCGCAAAGCACACCCTCCTTGAGCTGCAGCATAAGAATGGTATCCCACAACATAGTCTGATTTGTGACGTTGCCTATCTTCTACATAAGAAAATGGCAGACTTGACACAAAAATCATAATCAAATATATATTTTATTGAGATCACAAAAAGACACTTATAAAAACACATAAAAGGCACAAAACACACAGGAAAAAAAGAGAATTCCTACAGGTAAAGTGGCAGAAGCTACTGGGTGGAGAAAGGATAATTTTCCTTCGGGGATGTCAATTACAGAATCTAATAAAGTGCAGTGCAAATAATATGGGCACATAAGCCAAATGCTCTCACAGGGTATATAATTGCAAAAAAAGATCCCGGCAGTTTCCTTGTCTGTGTGACCTGCAGGTAACTTGTGCAGCTCTGGGGGGGACCTCTTTTGGTTACAGGAGGGGTTATGGTTTATTTGTCAGTTCCTATATATACAATCCGACTGTGTAGTTAATAGGAATGGGTACTTTTGGGGCCATTTAGGGTATGTGCAATAGATCTGATAAATGCACTTTTTTTTGCATGTTTACATATACTGCAGCACCTTTTTACTGCCGGGATCTTTTGCAGTACCAGCTCAATCAGTAGCAGCCTGAGACTACAGTCGCTGATGAGTACCTTTCTTCACCCGCATAGTGAAGCAACTCGTCAGCAGCAGGTAGACATGGAGCAGGACCTGAACCAGCAGGTGGTGGCATACCTTGACATGCCCATGCCAACACACCTTGAAGATCCGCTGGACTTCTGGGCAGCCAAACTTGATTGTGGCCGCAACTTGCAGAGTTTGCCCTGGAAAAGCTGTCCTGCCCGGCCAGTAGTGTGGCATCAGAGTGGGTGTTTAGTGCGGCGGGGGCCACAGTCACCCCAAGGAGAACTCATCTGTCCACTAAAGGTGTGGAGAGACTTACCTTTGTGAAGATGAATCAGGCATGGATCATCCAGGATTTCCACCCACCAATGCCAGCTGCATCAGAGTAGATTGACCATGGTGCTACACCAACACTGCACAAATATGGATAGTGCCAAACAGATTTAAGGCACTGCTCCCCAGTTACAAACATTCCAGCCACCCTTATCACCGGGTACTGGTATTGCCACCCACCGCACCACTCTTTCACCGGGTCTCTTTCAGGACTCCTGATGCTGCTGCTGCCACCTCCAGGTTGTTTGATTCAGCCACTATTTTGTCTCCTTAAGCTTCTGCCAACTCCAGGCTGTGCCATTCAGCCACTAAATGGTCTCCTAATGCTTCGGTCAACTCCAGGCTGTACCATTCAGACACTATATGGGCTCCTTATGCTTTCCCCATCTCAAGGCTGTGTCATTCAGCCAATATATTGATTTCTGATGCTGCTGGATATTACAATATTTTTATGTTACCACTAGCAAACATACATGCTTAATTCATGATTTGTAATGTTGAATCGAGATTTCAACATTAATCTTTTAATGTTAGGGGTTGTGAAGCCCTCTTGTGAACTCATGCTGATGCCTGCTCCAGGCTGTGTGTTTCAGCAACTATATGGTTTAGTGATGCTGCAGGGCCTGTGCCTAAAATTTTTTGAGGTTAGCACTAGTTAACATACATCTTGTATACAGATTTCAACATTAACATTTTAATGTTAGGGGTTGTGAAGCCCTCTTGTGAACTCATGCTGATGCCTGCTCCAGGCTGTGTGTTTTAGCAACTATATGGTTTAGTGATGCTACTGGGCCAACTCCAGGCTGTGCCATTCAGCCACTATATGGTCTCCTCCTACTGATGCCACCTCCAGGCTCTGTCATTGTGCTTCCATGTAACATGTGACTCCTTGTTAGATTTGGCCCTTTGTACCCACATGCCGGGGCCCGGGACACTAAAACTTGGGAGTTAAAAGTTCACTTTCAAAATCCTTAATTTAAATTTCAAAAAAAGTTAAATAAAAAAAATCATACATTTCAATGGTCTCCTCATGCTTATGCCAACTCCAGGCTGTGTCATTAAGACAATATATGGTTTACTGATACTGCTGCTGGACCTGGGTCTGGGAATTCAATTTTGTTATGGTAGCACTAGCTATCCAAAATCTTCATTTTAAATTTCAAAAATTCTTCTGTTTTTTCTTTGGGATTGTGAAGCCTCATGCTTCAGCCAACTCCAGGTGTGTCATTCAGGCAATATATACACTCTCAGCATTATGGCCATGTTGATACCAGTAATAAAAGGAATATTGCCAAGGACTAGCAGAAACAGGGAACTGTGGATACTGACCACCAGCTGTTGGAATTGACTGACTATCCCAGGTGGTAGATTTACCATTTTGAAGTTCCTCAGTTCCAGTAGGCTTTAAGTCATTCATTCTTTGTTGTGGTTCTTCAGTTGCAGAATTAAGTTGTATAATGTTTTCCTGTTCCTGAGCTAATGTCACTGGAACACATAATACTCATATTGTCATCTAATGAAGGGTCCTTTTCTTCAGAGAATGTATGTATCATTTTATTATTTTGAATGTCATGTGGTATTCTGACAATTTTTGTGAAGCCCTGGGGTCTCCTCATGCTTCAGCCAACTCCAGGCTGTGCCATTCAGACACTATATGGTCTCTGTTATTGTGCTGACATGTGACATGGGACTCCTTGTTAGATTGGATCCTTTGTACCCACACGCTGGGGCCCGGGCCACTGAAACTTGGGAGTTAAAAGTTCCATTTCAAAATCCTCAATTTCAATATCTCAATTTCTATTTAAAATTCTTGTATTTCAATGGTCTCCTCATGCTTCAGCCACCTTCAGGCTGTACCATTCAGACACTACATGGGCTCCTTATGCTTTCCCCACTTCCAGACTGTGTAATTCAGCCAATATATTGTTTTCTGATGCTACTGGGACTGGGATATTAACTCCAAATATGTTCTGGTAGAACTAGCTAACATAAATGCTTAATTGAGATTTCAAGATTGATCTTTCAATGTAAGGGATTATGAAACCCTCTGGTGTACTGCTGATGCCTGCTCCTGACTGCTCCTGTGTCTTTCAGTAACTACTTGGCTTACTGATGCTTCAGGGCTTGGGCTTAACATTTTTGGATGTTTAACACTAGCTAACATACATGCTTAATTGAGATTTCAACATTGATCTTTCAATCTTAGGGGGTTATGAAGTCCTCTTGTGTACTGCTGATGGCTTTTCCTGACTGTGTCTTTCAGGAACTACTTGGCTTATTGATGGTTCTGGGCTTGGGCCTTACATTTTTGGATGGTAGCACTACCTAACATGCATCTTCAATAGAGATTTCAACATTCACTTTTAAATTTTAGGGGTTGTGAACCCCTCTTGTGTACTCATGCTGCTTGCTGCTCCACTCCGTCAGCCCGTTGGTCCTGTGACAGTATGCGACTCCGCCTCCTCATCCTCCAACGTGTCCTCACCCTCCACTGCCCGGACAAGTCTCAGTGGCCCTTCAGCATACCATGTGTGCAGGGCATGGTGGTGTCACGCTGTTCTTCACATGGTTGACCTTAGCAAAAAGTGTTGGAAACAATGGCTGGTCAGGGCAATGGAGATAATGCGCCTAAATTTCACGGCCACATGAACCCTGTGGGGGCTTGTTAGATTTGGCCCTTTGTACCCACACGCCGGGGTCCGGGAAACAAAAATTTGGGAGTTAAAAGTTCAATTTCAAAATCATTAACTTAAATTTTAAAATCTTAAATTTAAATAAAAAAAAATCATACATTTCAATGGTCTCCTCATGCTTCAGCCAACTCCAGGCTGTGTAATTCCGGCAAAATATTGTTTACTAACTGTCAGGATCCGGACTGGTATGCAGGGATGACACAGGTAGTGGATCCTCTGTGTCAGTGAGGTGATGGCATGGGCCGTACCAGGGGAACGGAATCTAAGGGGTTACTGGTTTTCACCAGAGCCCGCCGCAAAGCGGGATGGACTTGCTGCGGCAGGTAACCCCCAGGTCGTTCCACCCGATAGCGACTCAACCTCACTGACAGCTGAGACAGGCGCGGTACACAAGGAGTAGGCAAGGCAAGGTCAGACGTAGCGGAAGGTCAAGGCAGGTGGCAAGGTTCGTAGTCAGGGGCAACGGCAAGGGGTCTGGAAACACTGGCTTGGAAACACACAGAAACGCTTTCTCAGGGCACAAGGCAACAAGATCCGGCAAGGAGAGGAAGAGGAAGTGGGTTTTTATGGAGAAGGAGGTGATTACACTTGATTGGGCCAGGCACCAATTAATGGTGCACTGGCCCTTTAAATCTTAGTGAGCCGGCGCGAGCGCCCTAGGAAGCATGTGGTAAGTGACATGGGAGGCGATCCGAGAGCGGGCACGTCCCGACCCGCGGATCGCGTCCCCTCCAGAGACAGGGGAGCAGCGCTCGCGGTCAGTGGCACTGACCGGAGCGCTGCATACCGAGGGACGCCGTGAGCACTCCGGGGAGGCAGCGGGACCCGGAGCGCTCGGCGTTACAGTACCCCCCCCCCCTTGGGTCTCCCCCTCTTTTTAGAACCGAGGAATCTGTGGATGAGATCTTTGTCTAAAATATTGGCCTCGGGTTCCCATGATCCCTCCTCAGGACCACAATTCTCCCAATCTACCCAAAAAAATTTTTTTACCGAGGACGACTTTGGAGGCGAGGATTTCTTTAACAGAGAAGACATCAGAGGAGCCAGAGATGGGAGCAGGAACAGTGACCTTGGGAGAAAAGCAGTTAAGAACAAGAGGTTTGAGAAGAGACACATGGAAAGAGTGAATGCGAAGAGAGGAGGGAAGATGAAGCTTGTAAGAGACAGAATTGATTTGATTATTGATTTTAAAAGGCCCGAGGTACCGAGGACCAAGCTTGTAGCTAGGGACACGGAAACGGATGTATTTGGTGGAAAGCCACACTTTGTCACCGGGAGGCAAAAACAGGAGGATTTCTTCTCTTTTTATCGGCATGTCTCTTCATGCGAGATGAGGCCAGTAGGAGTGACTTTTGAGCTTCCTTCCAGATGGAGGAGAAATTTTGTGTCAATTCATCTACGGCAGGAACTCCAGATGAAGTGGGAATGGGAAGGGGGGGGGAGTAGGTGATGGCCGTACACCACAAAAAATGGAGATTTGGAGGAAGATTCAGAATTCTTGAAATTGTACGAGAATTCGGCCCAGTGCAGCAGGTCAACCCAATCATCTTGGCGGGAGGAGACAAAATGTCGCAGGTAGTCACCAAGAATCTGGTTTACTCTTTCCACTTGTCCATTGGATTGAGGGTGATAGGCGGACGAGAAATTCAATTTGATCTTCAATTGTGTGCAGAGTGCTCTCCAAAATTTTGAGATAAATTGAACGCCTCTATCAGAGACGATATGCGTGGGAAGCCCGTGAAGACGAAAAATGTGCAGAAAAAATTGCTTCGCAAACTGTGGCGCAGAAGGAAGGCCAGGAAATGGGACAAAACGAGCCATTTTGGAAAATCGATCAACGAGCACCCAAATGACAGAGTTGCCATGAGATGAAGGAAGGTCAGTTATAAAGTCCATAGCTATATGAGACCATGGCTGTTCAGGCACAGGCAGAGGAAGGAGAAGACCAGCCGGTTTCTGGCATGGAGTCTTGTCTCGAGCACACACTGTACAGGCCCGTACAAAATCGGTCACATCTTTCTCCAAGGAAGACCACCAATAGTGTCTGGCAATTAGCTGTATGGACTTTTTGATTCCAGCATGACCCGCCAGGTGGGAGGAATGACCCCATTTGAGAGTCTGGAGGCGAAGACGTGGGGGAACATAAGTCTTTCCGGGAGGAATTGGTAACAAAGAAGCTGGGGCAGAGACGAACAGACACTCAGGAGGAATGATGTGTTGAGGAGGTACTTCAGGAGGAGGCATCGGTGGTACGTGATAGAGCATCAGCCCTGACATTCTTGTCCGCAGGAAGGAAATGAATTTGAAAATCAAAACGGGCAAAGAACAATGACCATATAGCCTGGCGAGGATTTAACCGCTGGGTGGATTGAAGGTAAGACAAATTTTTGTGGTCAGTGAAGACGGTGATGGGATGCATGGATCCTTCTAAAAGATGTCTCCACTCCTCAAGTGCCAACTTAATGGCCAATAGTTCATGGTCTCCAATGGAATAGTTCTTTTCAGGAGGAGAAAAAGTCTTGGAGAAAAATCTGCAAGTGATATTTTTTCCTGTAGCGTTTTTTGGGAGAAGAACAGCTCCGGCACCAACTGAGGAGGCATCAACCTCAAGGAAGAAGGGTTTCAGAGGGTCTGGCCTTGACAGGACTGGAGCAAAAGTGAAGGCGGCTTTGAGGTGTTTAAAGGCCTACTCTGCCTGCGGTGGCCAGGATTTCGGATTAGCATTTTTCTTGGTCAAGGCCACAATAGGCGCAACTATGGTGGAGAAATGAGGAATGAATTGACGATAGTAATTTGCAAATCCGAGAAATCGTTGGATGGCTCGTAAACCAGTGGGCCGTGGCCAATCTATTACTGAAGATAGTTTATCCGGGTCCATTTGAAGACCTTGACCTGAGATTATGTATCCCAAGAAAGGAAGACTGCTGCGCTCAAAAAGACATTTCTCAATCTTTGCATAAAGATGATTTTTATGTAGGCGTTGAAGCACTTGACGGACATGGAGGCGATGTTCCTCTAAGATGGAAGAAAAAATGAGAACGTCGTCAAGATAGACCACCACACAGGAATACAGCATGTCCCGGAAAATCTCGTTGACAAAGTCCTGGAAGACCGCTGGGGTGTTGCAAATACCAAAGGGCATGACAAGATATTCAAATTGTCCATCTCTGGTATTGAAGGCGGTTTTCCATTCATCACCTTCACGTATATGGATGAGATTATAGGCGCCCCTTAGATCAAGTTTGGTGAAGATCTTAGCTACACGCAATCGATCAAATAGTTCCGAGATGAGTGGTAGAGGGTAACGGTTTTTCACTGTGATCTTATTGAATCCGCGGTAGTCTATACAAGGGCGAAGAGATCCGTCCTTCTTGGCCACGAAAAAGAATCCAGCTTTGGCTGGAGAAGAAGATTTCCGGATAAAACCTCTTTTGAGGTTTTCCTGTATGTACTCTGTCATGGCTTCTGTTTCCGGGGCAGAAAGTGGGTACCAGGGAGCAAGTCGATGGGGCAGTCATAGTGTCTATGATGGAGCAGCCAGGAAGACATGGCAGGAAGAAACTGGGTGGAAACATCGCTTGTGGCAAGAGGATCCCCAACTCTTAATGTCCCCGGTGGCCAGTCGAGGCTAGGCGAGTGACGTTGAAGTCAGGGCAAGCCCAGAAGAATTTCTGAAGAACAGTTGGGTAGCACAAGAAATTCAATATGTTCATGATGGTGAAGTCCAACACTCATGAGCAGAGGTTGAGTGCGGTAATGCACGGTACAGACCAGCCTTTCTCCATTGACGGATGAGATGAAGAGAGGTTTGGCAAGACAGGTAACTGGAATATTGAATCTATTGATTAGGGAGGCTTCAATGAAACTTCCTGCTGAACCAGAGTCCAAGAAGGCCACAGCGGAGAAGGCAGTAGTATTAGCGGGTATAGCAATCCGCACAGGTATAGTTAATCATGGAGAGGAAGAATTCACACCTAGCAATGCCTCTCCCACGTTAGCTAGGTGCGTGCGTTTTCCCTGATGCGGAGGACGAATAAGACAGTCTTTCAGGAAATTCCTGCGGCGAATCCTCTTGTTGGGTCAGGCGAGACCGATCCACTTGCATATCCTCCTCGGCGGAAGGCACAGGAACAGGTTGCAAAGGACACTGATAGAGAGGTGCCAAATGAGGAAACCGCCTGGTGCGAGCAAGATCCTTCTCCTGACGAAGCTCCTGGCGTCTTTCAGTGAAACGCATGTCGATGCGGGTGGCCAAATGGATGAGTTCAGACAGGTTAGCAGGAATTTCTCGTGCGGCCAGGACATCTTTGATGTGACTGGATAAGCCTTTCTTGAAGGTCGCGCAGAGGGCCTCATTATTCCAGGATAGCTCAGAGGCGAGGGTACGGAACTGGATGGCGTATTCGCCCACAGAAGAACTCCCTTGGACAAGATTCAGTAAAGCAGTCTCGGCTGAGGAAGCCCGGGCTGGCTCCTCAAAGACACTACGTACTTCTGAGAAGAAGGACTGGATAGTAGCTGTGGCAGGATCATTGCGGTCCCAAAGCGGTGTGGCCCATGACAAGGCCTTTCCAGACAGCAGGCTGACCACGAACGCCACCTTAGACTGTTCTGTAGGGAATTGGTCTGACATCATCTCCAGGTGTAGGGAACACTGGGACAGGAACCCACGGCATAGTTTAGAGTCCCTATCAAACTTTTCAGGTAAGGTCAGACGGAGACTGGGAGCGGCCACTTGCTGTGGAGGTGATGCAGGAGCTGGCGGAGGAGATGGTTGCTGTTGTTGAGGCAGAAGCTGTTGTAGCATAGCAGTCAACTGGGTCAGCTGTTGTCTTTGTAGCACGATCTGCTGAGATTGCTGGGCAACCACGGAGGTTAGGTCAGCGACACTGGGCAGCGGGATCCATGGCCGGATCTACTGTCAGGAGCTGGACTGGTATGCAGGAATGACACAGGTAGTGGATCCTCTGTGTCAGTGAGTCTAAGGGGTCTAACGGAATCTAAGGGGTTACTGGTTTTCACCAGAGCCCGCCGCAAAGCGGGATGGACTTGCTGTGGCAGGTAACCCCCAGGTCGTTCCACCCGATAGCGACTCAACCTCACTGACAGCTGAGACAGGCACGGTACACAAGGAGTAGGCAAGGCAAGGTCAGACGTAGCGGAAGGTCAAGGCAGGCGGCAAGGTTCGTAGTCAGGGGCAACGGCAAGGGGTCTGGAAACACTGGCTTGGAAACACACAGAAACGCTTTCTCAGGGCACAAGGCAACAAGATCCGGCAAGGAGAGGAAGAGGAAGTGGGTTTTTATGGAGAAGGAGGTGATTACACTTGATTGGGCCAGGCACCAATTAATGGTGCACTGGCCCTTTAAATCTTAGTGAGCTGGCGCGCGCACGCGCTCTAGGAAGCGGGGCCACGCACGCCGGGAAGAGACAGCAGGAGGCGTGTGGTAAGTGACATGGGACGCGATCCGAGAGCGGGCACGTCCCAACCCGCGGATCGCGTCCCCTCCGGAGACAGGGGAGCAGCGCTCGTGGTCAGTGGCGCTGACCGGAGCGCTGCATACCGAGGGATGCCGTGAGCGCTCCGGGGAGGCAGCGGGACCCGGAGCGCTCGGTGTTACACTAATACTGCTGCTGGGCCTGGGGATAAAAATTTTGTCATGGTAGGTAGCACTAGCTATCCAAAATCTTCATTTTAAATTTCTAAAATTCTTCTGTTTTTTCTTTGGGATTGTGAAGCCCTGGGGTCTCCTCATGCTTCAGCCAACTCCAGGCTGTGTCATTCAGGCAATATATGGTTTACTGATACTGCTGCTGGGTCTGGGAATAAAAATTTTGTTATGGTAGGTAGCACTAGCTATCCAAAATCTTCGGTTTAAATTTCTGAATTCATCTTTTAATCTTAGGGATTGTGAAGGCCAAGTGTCTACTCATGCTGCTGCCAACTCCTGGCTGTGCCATTCAGCCACTATATGGTCTCCTCATACTTCAGCCACCTTCAGACTGTACATTTCAGACACTATATGGGCTCCTTATGCTTTCCCCACCTCCAGGCTGTGTCATTCAGCCAATATATCGTTTTCTGATGCTGCTGGGGCTGAGATATTAACTCAATATATGTTATGGCAGCACTAGCTAACATAAATGCTTAATTCAGATTTCAACATTGATCTTTCAATGTAAAGGGGTATGAAACCCTTGGGTGTACTGCTGATGCCTGCTCCTGACTGTGTGTTTCAGGAATTACTTGGCTTACTCATGCTTCTGGGCTTGGATCTTACATTTTTGGATGTGTAGCATGAGCTAAATACATGCTTAATAGAAATTTCAACATTGATCTTTCAATGTAAGGGGTTATGAAACCCTCTGGTGTACTGCTGATGCCTGTTCCTGACTGTGTGTTTCAGAAACTACTTGGCTTATTGATGCTTCTGGGCTTGGGCCTTACATTTTTGGATGTTTAGCACAAGCTAAATACCTGCTTTATAGAAATTTAAACTTTGATCTTTCAATGTAAGGGGTTATGAAACCCTCGGGTGTACTGCTGCTGCCTGCTCCTGTTTCTTTCAGGAATTACTTGGCTTACTGATGCTTCTGGGCTTGAGCATTACATTTTTGGATGTTAGCACTAGCTAACATGCATCTTCAATAGAGATTTCAACATTCACCTTTAAATGTTAGGGGTTGTGAATCCCTCTTGTGTATTCATGCTGCTGCCGCTCCTGTATGTGTTGTATAGTAACTACATGGTTTAGTGATGCTGCTGAGCCTAGGACATTACCTATATATGTTTATGGTAGCACAAGGTACCATACATCTTCAATTGCAATTTCAAAATTAATCTTTTATTATTAGACATTGTGAGGCCCTATTGTCTCCTCATCTGATGTCAACTCCAGGCTGTGCCATTCAGACACTATATGGTCTCCTCATGCTTCAGCCTCATCCAAGTTGTGTCATCCAGCCACTATATGGTCTTCTCATGCTGCCAACACCTCAACGCTGTGTCATTCAGCCACTATATGGTCTCCTCATGCTGCCAAAACCTCCAGACTCTGTCATTCAGCCACCATATGGTCTACTCCTACTGATGCCACCTCCAGGCTCTGTCATTGTGCTCTGCGGCAGTGATTCTAAAAGCGATGCCGGTAATCTGCATGTTATTCTGAATAACAGTATTATTTCACTACCCCCAGCACACTCCATATGCATGTTAGAACACAGCAAAGTGTTCTATACCCCTATTGAGGCTCTCTGTAGGCCAGAAATAGCTGTTTTTAATATATATTAGCTGCAAATAAATTCGGATCAAAACTAATTTTTTCGAAAAAATAAGGCAAATCGTCCGAATCAAATTTTTCAAAAGTTCGCTTATGTCTAATTGTAATGGCAGGAGACCACACTCAGAAACTGTTTCTCTGCACTAAGCTTGATTGACAGCTGCAACAAGCCTCACTGAAAGCTGCACAGACTAAAAGCTGCACAGACCTAAAGCTGCAAAAAGCCTCACTGAAAGATACACAGACTGAAAGCTGCTGCACAGAGCTTGAGGTCTTCTATTCATCACAGAGCTGCAACAATGTGAGGGTGGAAGTGGTGCCCCATCAGGCTTCAGTGATGTCATGCCTGCTGGGAAACACCCACTTCTGCTGGGAAATTTAACTATGAGAGCAACAAGAAAGGTATGATACACGGCTTTTTAAAGCTCTGAAGTTTTTTCGAAGGGTGGGAGGGGTGTTAGGAGTAGTAAGGAAACATAGCCTGAGTTAGTTTAAAAAAGATTTAGTGACAGGTACTCTTTAAGGTTTACTTTGGTTCTGGCCTTAGTTTCTACATTATGTTTAAAGGGGTTGTCCCATTAAGAAAAATAGGTCTAAACTGATGTATGGTTGAAATGTTTAGTTTTAAATTATACAAGCATTACTGAAAATATAAGCCTACTAATCCCCCATGTGCCTGTATTGTTTTGATAACTCTTTTCCTTGGTTATGACTGACCCACTAAGGTGGCTACACATGCTCAGTTCAACTTCTGTCTCCTGAAGATAATGGCAGTTGGTCTCCACTGCACATGCTAGCAAAGGGGATTGTGGGAAAGGGTGTGCTTTGTTGCCTGGCAACAGCAAGGTCGCAGTTCAGTGAGGAAACCAGGAAGTGATCAAATCCATTCCCATAAGTGAATGGAGCTTTTGAATAAAGTTTATGATCTGAGTATAGGAATATTTTAATAGAGGCATGTGGGGAGGATATTAAAGATTTAGAATTGCTGATTTTTGGTCATAAGTCAGTAAAACAAAAAGTTCAATAAAACAAAATATACATAAACTGGGAACCACTGTAATCATAGTGATTTACAGAATAAAGATAAAATGTCAGTTTTATTATAAAGTGTACTGTGTAAAAAGGAAAAAAAAATCACAATTCCTTTTTTATTTATTTTTTTATTTCATCCCACAAATGTTTTGTTTTCATGTTTTATCATATATTATATGGTAAAATGAAAGGTATCATTAAAAAAAATACAACTTGTCCCTGCAAAAAACAAGACCTCATATGGATCTGTGGATGCCTTTTAGAAGGCTCAGGAGGAGAAAATAAAATCCCAAAAATGGAAATTGGCTTGATTGTGGAGTTCTTCTATTTTGGAGATAGCTCAGGATTCTACCTCTCTTTCTGTTTGTTCTCTAACCTGAACACTGCTTTGCCCTGACCTCACATTTTTGGTGGTGGTTGTTTGAGATCACTTCGGAAGAGTGACCTGCGAAAATGTGAAAAAAAAAAAAAAAACAGTCTGAGATAACATTTATTTAGATTGTTAATATAAGGTAAATGGGCTATACGATTGGTCAGCCAAAAATGTAAAAGAGAGAAAAAAATCTGCAATATTATATCAAGGTTTGGTACTAAAAAGTTATGTTACATATCATGCAGCATTTTATTTCTTATTTTCTACTTGTGTGTCATCAATGAGAGAATAAATAGCTCAGTCTCACCCATGTGAGTAAGGCTCAATGGCAACAAAAAACACTATTAAAAGCACACACAAAAATGTGTTTATCTAGATCTTATAACCGTTTCTGTTGTATTTTTGTGTGTTTTTTTGTTTCTTTTGGATTAATTTAGTTTTACATACTATGAAAAAAATAAAAATAAAGTGCCATAGTGAAGTGTTTTGCTGAGCCAAAAAGCTAGCTTCTATATATTACAAATGTATTTATTTTGACCTTACCTTTTAAAAATCATAACTCTTTCAATTTTGCACCTAAAAATCCATATGAGGGCTTATTTTTTGCGCCACAAATTCTACTTTGTAATGACATTAGTCATTTTACCCCAAAATCTATGGCGAAATGGGAAAAAAAATAATTGTGCAACAAAATTAAAGAAAAAAAAACACCATTTTGTAAATTTTGGGGGCTTCCATTTCTACGCCATAAATTTTTTGGTAAAAAGGACACTTTATCTTTATTCTGTAGGTCCATGCCATTAAAATGATACCTTACTTATATAGGTTTGATTTTGTCGTACTTCTGGAAAAAATCATAACTACATGCACGAAAATTAATACATTTAAAATTGTCATCTTCTGACCCCTATAACTTTATTTTTCCGCGTACAGGGTGGTATGAGGGCTATTTTTTTGCGCCGTGATCTGAAGTTTTAATCGGCACCATTTTTGTTTTGATCAAACTTTTTAATCGCTTTTTATTCCTTTTTTTATGGTATGAAAAGTGACCAAAAATCCGCTATTTTGGACTTTGGAATTTTTTTGCGTGTATGCCATTGACCGTGTGGTTTAATTTACAATATATTTTTATAGTTCGGACATTTACACACGTGGCGATACCACATATGTTTATTTTTATTATGGTTATATATTTTTTATATGGAATTTGGGAAAAGGGGGGTGATTTAAACTTTTAATAAGGAAGGGGTTAATGTGTGTGTTTTTAAACTTTTTTTAAACTAATTTTTTTTTTTTTTTTTTTACACTCTTAGTCCCCTTAGGGGACTTTTAGGAGGAATCATTAGATTCCTCATACAGATCACTGGGGTTCCATACAATCCCATTTATCTGTGTGCTCTGTGCTCGATTGATAAAGCCTGGTCCTGCCAGGCTCTATGAATCTGAGCACCGGAGCTGCCGCAGCAGGAGAGGTAAGCCCTCAGGCTACCTCAGCAGTGGATCGCCCCCCCCCCCACACACACACACACAATCGTGCTGCAGGGGGAGTGATCCACCCCACGGGACCACCATGGATGGGATACAGGCACCTTTGGACGCCGCTGTCAGCTTTGACAGCGGCGATCTAAAGGGTTAATAGCCGCCCGCAGCGATTGCCGCATGTCGGCTATTAATGTCGGCCCCCCAGCTACAGGAATCAGCTGGGGGCCGGCCGCTATGACGTGGGCTCGAGTCGGGAGCCCGCGTCATACCCCGTTAACGGCCATTGGACGAGCATAGACATTCATGGTCGTTATTGGGTTAAATATATAAAATAAATTGTAGTATAAAAATACAGAAGACCTGGATATTGAAGACAACACTCTCTAATGCAACAACATACTGAAGCTATGACACTCCTGGTGTAATACAAAGACAAATATAACTTTTATGTTAACGGACACAAATTATTTTCTATTAGAACAAAGTTTTATGCACGTGCTGTTACAGAGAATATCCATGTAAACAAGTTCTAATGGAAATTTTTATTATAATACAAAAATGTGAAATGTAATAATTCTTCAGCCTGGATAAGAACATATAACTTATGTTTTATCCAGACAATATAATATATATGAATAAACCATAACAATAAAACTAATAATAGGTGACATAACTAAAATTTTCATTACAAAGTTACGTGTCATGGGTGGAATCTAATAGGCAGCAAGTAAGCAGTTCTGAAAGTTTAAATGTTGGAAGCAGGAAAAAAGACCCTGATGAAGCACCCTACAGTGAAACGTATGTTGGGGTAGGTATGCATGGCCCTGACCTTACATATGGCATGCAATTACATTTTGCCTTCCCATTTGGGTTTTTTAGTTTTTCTGTCATTTCTGATACTACTTTTTTTCCTTGTTTGCAGTGTTGTGTCCTGCAGTTATTACCTTTGTCATCCAGATGGTATTTGTGAGCTGGTCCTCTCCTTGTTTGCTTTCCATCTTCTTATCATGTTACATTTATTTACCCTAGGAGCCATTGTTTATTGGGTCTTTTCTATGTGTACTTTCCACAATCTGTACTGGTGCCTTTCTCTCTTTTCATGAGATGATAAAGATTATATTGTTTCATTGTACTTTATGTTTTGTGTATAAATTAGTTTTTGTTTCTTTGTTTAGTGCTGCATTGAAACTTTATGATTTAGTAGTTTGGTGGTATAAGCAGAAAGCATGGTCAAGTATAAGGATCTAATGACTTTCACAAGAGCCAAATTATGATGGCCAGATCAAACTGCATATCTTGTGGAGTGTATGCAGTGGTCAGGAGCTACCAAATGTGGTCTATGAAAGGATATTGGCTTCAACTGAATTCAACAGATACCAATGATGCAAATGTAGAGTGAAGGCTATCCTGTCCACTCTGATCCCAGAGAATGGGATGGCCAGGTGTGCATGCTTTTCTTAAAGGGGCACTCTACTGGAAAACTTTTATTTTCTAAATGAACTGGTGCCAGAAAGTTAAACAGATTGGTAAATTACTTCTATTTAAAAATATTAATCCTTCCAGCCCTTCTCAGCTGCTGTAGGCTCTACAGGAAGTTCTTTTCTTTTTGAATTTCCTTTCTGTCTGACCACAATACTCTCTGCTGACACCTCTGTCCATTTTAGGAACTGTCCAGAGTAGAAGCAAATCCCCATAGCAAACCTCTCCTGCTCTGGACAGTTCCTGACATGGGAAGAGGTGTCAGCAGAGAGCAATGTGGTCAGACAGAAAGGAAATTCCTGTGGAGCATACAGCAGCTGATAAGTACTGGAAGGATTAAGATTTTTAAATAGAAGTAGTTTACAAATCTGTTTAACTTTTTAGCACCAGTTGATTTAGAAAGCAATGTTTTAACTTGGAAAGAGATGGCCCTGTGATGAAATACGGGAGGCAGGCAAGTTCACAAAGAAAGTGTAATGCTTTGGGCAATGTTTTGCTGTTAAAGCTTGAGTACTGACATTCATGTGGAGTTATGCTGACATGCCCCACCTACCTAAACAACATTGCACACTATTTACACCCCTTCATTATCTAATACTCTTTGTAAACAGTGGCTTATTTCAGCCACTTCTTATTTCAGCCACTTATTTCAAGAGTTCAAGATGGGTTTTTTCTTGTAATCCAATCAAGCTTCTTTAGGATGTGTGAGAAACAGGTCCTATGCCTGAAGGACACCACCTCGAAAGTTACAGGACATAAAAGATTAGCTAATGTCTTGATGTTCAATACCACACCACAACTTCAAAAGTCCGATGAAGTCCATGCCTTGATGGGTCAGTGTTTTTTTTTTATTGAGCCCTACACGATATTAGCAGGTTGTTGTAATGTTATGGCTTATTGGTGTATAGTACAGTACTTGTGCCATTTATAAAATAAAATAAACTTCATGTAGAAAATGTTATGTCCCCTTAAGAGTTTGCAGTGTATTCAATAGAATTGCTATTGGATTGTTGTAATGTAAGATCCTGACCCAGGCTCTGATGTTGGTTCTTACAGCCACACTCTGCTGAGTTCAGTTTTCCTGCATACTGTTTTAGAAAACATCTAGAAAAATATTTGGAGACTAGGTACACCAGTTCACAGAGGTTGAGTATGATACAAAGTGCTGATGTAATAACTACAAAGCACAGGAAAATCTTCTTTTCTGTAGGCTTAGAGATATAGCAATCTACAAGGTTCGGGCAAGGATCAATTTCACACTTTACTAGTCTTGGAACACTGAATCCACCATATAATTTGTAAAAGAGTATAAGAAAACCAAACTCAAACACGGTTTTAAATAAGAGGCTAATAACATATGTACAAAACAGACCACCATCCATGCTTCCAGTGTTTTCGTATAGCTTTTTGTTGTGTCGCTTCTCTCGACTTTCACGATAGGCCACATGAAGAACCACAAGAAGAGAAGGTGTTGACACCATTATCAGCTGTAGAGCCCATAGTCGAACTTGAGAAATAGGGAAGAAGTGATCAAAGCAGACATTTTCACACCCTGGTTGTTTGATGTTGCACTCAAACTCCTTCTGTTCATCTTTCCAAACATTTTCTGCGGCAACAACATATACTAAGAGCCGAAATATAAAGACCACGGACAACCAGATTCTTCCAATACCAGTTGAATATTTGTTAACACCACTTAAAATGTCTCGCAGAAAAGACCAGCTCATGTCTGTGTAGGGAAAGTGGTCTGTGAAAAAAAATATTTTATAGTTATAGTTGGATACATAAATGCTTATCATTATAGTTATATAAAGAAAAAAGTTTTAGGATTTAGCGTGCACTGGCTACTAGAAACTTTGTTACACATTTTATCTGTACTTTATCTATCTCTCTATTTTCTATGCTTTAGGAGACATTCCAGGATTTTTTTTTCTTCAAGCCCATGATGCCAAGTTATGTAACTGTGTTATATGCTTCTTTTACTGCTGTACGCTACTTTATCCCATTTTTATACACAGGACTCACACCCAGATGTGCTGCAGTACAAATCCTTTTATTTTACTGTTATTTCTGACCTTTTTCCAGCATTCCATATGGCCAGAAACAATATGTAATAAGTCACATGAGGGATTGGTCCAGTCAAACTAACCTGATCAGCTTTTATGAGGAGGTGAGCTCCAGACTGGACCAGGGGGAATCACTGGATGTTGTATATTTAGATTTTTCCGAAGCATTTGATACATTGCCACATAAAAGATTGGTGCATAAAATGAGAAGGATTGGGCTGGGGGATAATGTGTGTAAGTGGGTAAGTAACTGGCTCAGTGATAAGAAACAGAGGGTGGTTATCAATGGTACTTATTCTGATTGGGTGACTGTTACTAGTGGGGTACCACAGGGGTCAGTCTTGGGTCCTGTTCTATTCAATTTATTTAATAATAATAAAGTAGCAATCTTTGCAGATGATACAAAACTTTGTAAAGCGGTAAACACTATAGAGGACAGTGCACTGTTACAAATGGATCTGGATAGGTTGGAGGTTTGGGCTGTGAAGTGGCAGATAAGGTTCAACACTGATAAATGTAAGGTAATGCACATGGGGAAGAAAAATCTAGGCTGGATTTCGGTATTAAATGGGAGAACACTTGGGACGACTGACATGGAAAAGGACTTAGGGGTTTTAGTTAACCCCTTAAGGACTCAGCCCATTTTGGCCTTAAGGACTCAGACAATTTAATTTTTAAGTTTTCATTTTTTCCTCCTCGCCTTCTAAAAATCATAACTCTTTTATATTTTCATCCACAGACTAGTATGAGGGCTTGTTTTTTGCGCGACCAGTTGTCCTTTGTAATGACATCACTCATTATATCATAAAATGTATGGCGCAACCAAAAAACACTATTTTTGTGGGGAAATTAAAACGTAAAACGCAATTTTGCTAATTTTGGAAGGTTTTGTTTTCAGGCCGTACAATTTATGGTAAAAATGACATGTGTTCTTTATTCTGAGGGTCAATACGATTAAAATGATACCCATTATTACATACTTTTATATTATTGTTGCGCTTAAAAAAAAATCACAAACTTTTTAACCAAATTAGTACGTTTATAATACCTTTATTTTGATGACCTCTAACTTTTTTATTTTTCCGTATAAGTGGCAGTATGGGGGCTCATTTTTTGCGCCATGATCTGTACTTTTTTTTGATACCACATTTGCATATAAAAAACTTTTAATACATTTTTTATAATTTTTTTTTTAATAAAATGTATTAAAAAAAGTAGGAATTTTGGACTTTTTTTTATTTTTTTTCGTTCACGCCGTTCACCGTACGGGATCATTAACATTTTATTTTAATAGTTCGGACATTTACGCACGCGGCGATACCAAATATGTCTATAAAAAATGTTTTTTACGCTTTTTGGGGGTAAAATAGAAAAAAACGGACGTTTTACTTTTTTATTGGGGGAGGGGATTTTTCACTTTTTTTTTACTTTTACTTTTACATTTTTTTACATTTTTTTTTACACTTGAATAGTCCCCATAGGGGACTATTCATAGCAATACCATGATTGCTAATACTGATCTGTTCTATGTATAGGACATAGAACAGATCAGTATTATCGGTCATCTCCTGCTCTGGTCTGCTCGATCACAGACCAGAGCAGGAGACGCCGGGAGCCGCACGGAGGAAGGAGAGGGGACCTCCGTGCGGCGTTATGAATGATCGGATCCCCGCAGCAGCGCTGCGGGCGATCCGATCGTTCATTTAAATCGCGAACTGCCGCAGATGCCGGGATCTGTATTGATCCCGGCACCTGAGGGGTTAATGGCAGACGCCCGCGAGATCGTGGGTGTCGGCCATTGCCGGCAGGTCCCTGGCTGCGATCAGCAGCCGGGATCAGCCGCACATGACACGGGCATCGCTCCGATGCCCGCGGTTATGCTTAGGACGTAAATGTACGTCCTGGTGCATTAAGTACCACCTCACCAGGACGTACATTTACGTCCTGCGTCCTTAAGGGGTTAATAGTATGTTTAACTGTAGTGACCAGTGTCGGGCAGCTGCTGCCAAGGCAAATAAAATCATGGGGTACATCAATAGTAGCATAGATGCCCACAACAAGGAAATAATTCTACCGCTGTACAAATCACTAGTCAGACCACACTTAGAATACTGTGTACAGTACTGGGCACCAGTGTACAAGAAAGATATAGTGGAGCTGGAGAGGGTTCAAATACGGGCAACCTGGGTAATACGGGGAACAGGAGGACTACAGTACCCAGAAAGATTATCTGAATTAGGGTTATTTAGTTTAGAAAAAAGGAGGCTTAGGGGAGACCTAATAGCTATGTATAAATATATCAGGGGACCGTACAGAGATCTCTCCCATGATCTATTTATACCTAGGACTATATCTTTAACAAGAGGGCATCCTCTACGTTTAGAGGAAAGAAGGTTTCTACACCAGCACAGGAGGGGGTTCTTTACTGTAAGAGCAGTGAGACTATGGAACTCTCTCCCAGAGGAGGTGGTCATGGTGAACTCTTTAAAAAACTTCAAAAGGGGCCTTGATGCATTTTTGGAGAATAATAACATTTCAGGTTATGGATTCTAGATTTATAGGGACAGAAGGTTGATCCAGGGATTTATTCTGACTGCCATATTTGGAGTTTTACCTCTAAGATGAGGTCCAGAGGTGTTTTGCCTTCCTCTGGATCAACTCAGTAGGGACTCATTGGGGTTATAGGTTGAATTTGATGGATTCTGGTGTTTTTTTTAACCTTATGAACTATGTGACTATGTTATACATGGTCTCTAGGGTGGAAAGAATTTACCATAGTAATGATATCTGCCCATGTACTGCAGCATAGCCTAGCTACCCCGGAGACAATTTGACTTATGATATATTGTCTCTGGCCACATGCTTGGAAGGTTCAGAGACAATAGTAAAAAAAAAAAAAAGTTCACAATAACACTTTAGAGTGTGGGTTCCATGCATAAATTTGGTACAAAGTGGCACACAAAGGAAATAGAAGCATATTACACAGCATTATACCTTGGCATCATGGACTCAAAGGCTGAGAAGAAAAACCATGGAATACCTCTTTAACCCCTTAAGGACCAAGCCCATTTTGGCCTTAAGGACCAGACCAATTTTATTTTTGCATTTTCGTTTTTTCCTCCTCGCCTTCTAAAAATCATAACTCTCTTATATTTCCATCCACAGACCCATATGAGGGCTTGTTTTTTGCGTCACCAATTGTACTTTGTAATGACATCAATTATTTTACCATAAAATGTACGGCGCAACCAAACTAATATTATTTATGTGGAAAAATTGAAAAGAAGACCGCAATTTTGCAAATTTTGGAAAGTTTTGTTTTCACGCTGTACACTTTCCGGTAAAAATGACATGTTTTCTTTATTCTGTGGGTCAATACGATTAAAATAATACCCATGATTATATGCTTTTCTATAATTGTACCGCTTAAAAAAATCTCAAACCATTTTGACAAAATTAGTATGTTTGACCACCTATAACTTTCTAATTTTTCCGTATATGGGCTGATATGAGGGCTCATTTTTTGCGCCATGATCTGTAGTTTTTATCAGTACCACTTTTGCTTAGGTTTTACTTTTGATTCATTTTTTATTCATTTTTTTGGCATAAAATGTGACAAAAAAGCAGCAATTTTGGACTTTTTTTTATTTTTTTACGTTTACGCCGTTCACCGTATGGGATAATTAACAATATATTTTAATAGTTTAATACACATATTTGGTATCGCCGCATGCATAAAAGTATAATTATTTTTTTACACTTTTTGGGGGGTAAAATGGGGAAAAACAGACGTTTTACTTTTTATTGGGGGAGGGGATTTTTCAAATTTTTTTACATTTTTTTTTACACTTTTTATGTCCCCATAGGGGACTATTCATTGCAATCATTTGATTGCTAATACTGTGCAGTGCTATGCATAGGACACAGCACTGCTCAGTATTATCGGTGATCTTCTGCTCTTGTCTGCTCGATCTCAGACCAGAGCAGAAGACCCCCGGAGATGGCCGGAGCCAGGTGAGGGGACCTCTGGCCACCATGCTGGATGATCGGATCCCCGCGGCAGCACTGCGGGCGATCCGATCATCCATTCAAACTTCCGCAATGCCGCATATGCCGTGATCTGTATTGATCACGGCATCGGAGGGGTTAATGGCGGACATCCGCGCAATCGCGGATGTCCTCCATTACCGGCGGGTCCCTGGCTGCTGATATCAGCCATGACCTGCCGGGCATGACGATCATGTCGGCGCGTAACTGTACGTCATGGTGCGCTAAGTACCACGTCACCATGACGTACATTTACGTCCATTGTTGTTAAGGGGTTAATAATGGTTTGATTATGCACACAAATTTTAGCCACTATCAATCTAAATTGGTGTACGCCCTTATGCACATGGTTGTATCATAGATGTCCAGCACTGCAAACTTCTTTGAGAACAATGCTCCTTTATTGTATAAAAAACGCACAACTTACAGCAGATCAAATGGAAGTGACGTGTTTTTGGCCCGTCTAGCAAGCCTTAGTCATACATGTTGTGTGAACACAACCAAATCCTTTTATAGGGAGAGGGAGGGTTGAGCATCACAGCACAGAGCACCTGTGCAATCGTGCACCTGTGTATCTTACATATGATGTATTGCAGTTTATGAATAGTTTGATTTGAAATACTTCTTGATTAGTGCAGGATGTAACAGATGTAGTATTTAACATGACCCCACAGCAGATGCATTTTTTATGTCCACATTTATATGAACCAAAATAATTAAGCAGAGAAGGTTTTATATTTTTGTGATTGGAAAATAGACTGGGCTCTTCTGGAAATGCAACGATAACCATGTTTAAAAACATTTTTGTACAATGGGTCTGAGGTTATTAAAGGCACGTATTTATGTATAATTTTGCACACTTGATTATATTCATTGCTGTACTGAGTTAAGAAGGTGATAGGAGATGAATTGTTGGTATTAATAACCCTGCTCTTTTATTTATGTGATGGTGATTGAATAAGACAGGAACGATTCTTGCCAAGTGCCATATTTTTGGCATGGACAATGCTCCACTGGGAATAGCCCCTATTAGACAATTGGGTGCTGATGTCATTGGCTTCTTGCAGAAAATCTCCATCCAAGGAGCAATTTCTGCAGGCTCGAATCATCTCTCCACATGGGAGGTTTCAGACAACATGAGCGGGGTGGTGTGTAGTATAGAATTAACAGCAGTCTTTTTCCTGAATGTGGAAGTAATCACAGATTGCTTTATATTGTCACCCCGGAGACGTAAGTCCAAAATAGAAACCTCATCAGAAAAATATGTAGTTGAAAATTTTAAATTCAGTGTGTTCTGATTGAGATAGTGAGAAGTTCTGGATGACTACTACATCGGACCCCCAAATGAACAGGAGGTCATCGATATAGCGGCCATACCAGACAATGTCAGACAGAAAAGGATTAAGGGGGGAGAAGAGAGTTCTCCTCTCCCACCAACACATATAGATGTTAGCGAGAGAGGGGGAGAACCTCGCCCCCATAGAATCACAGGCGATCTGTAAAAAACAAATTCATTGTTGACCATAAAAAAATTGTGACTAAGAAGAAATTCCGTCACCATAAGAATGTACTCCCGTAATCCCTCAGAATACCACGAGTAAGTACTAAGAAACCAAGACAGTGCTTGAATTACCAAATTATGAGGGATCATTGAATAAAGTGAGGTGACATCTGCTGTAACCCATGTATATTGTTCCCGCCACTGTATTTTGTCCATCATATTCAAAACATGAACATGTTTGGTATCCTTTAGGTAGCCTGGAATGTGGGGAACCTATGGTTGTAACATAGCATCTACCCATGTACATATTCTCTCATTCAACGAGGAAATGCCAGCTACTATAGGCCTTAATGGAGGGGGGAAGGAATCCTTGTGGACTTTGGGCAGAGAGTGGAATATAGGTACTATAGGACCATCAATGATAATATATTCCGCTTGTTTTTTGTTTAGATATAAATCCACTCTCTGCTCCAAGCCCCACAAGGTACACAAGTTCCTGTTTGTAGATATTGGTGGGGTCTCTCTGCAAAGGTCTATATGTGTCCGTATCCTGTAATAATAACATATTTAGCTTATAATATAGGCCCCTGTCGGGAGTGACCACTGCGCCACCCTTGTCTGCTTGACGAATTATAATGTCATCCAAATCCTCTAGTTCCCTTAAAGCTTTCCTCTGTTTAACAGTTATGTTATTTTTCATATTAGATAAAATATGAGAAAACATAACAAGTTCTCGTTCTACCACATCCTAGAACTGGTCCAGGATAGGCGTGCGAGAAGCAATAGGGTAAAAACTAGCGTATGAAATCATGAATATCGGCAACAGTTTCCCTATTATAAAGCTCCTGAAGTTCTGAGCTAGCCATTAATTCCTGAAACATGAAACCAGATGTACGGGGTGGGCAATTTATATGGATACACCTTAATAAAATGGGAATGGTTGGTGATATTAACTTCCTGTTTGTGGCACATTAGTATATGTGAGGGGGGAAACTTTTCAAGATGGGTGGTGACTGTGGCGGCCATTTTGAAGTCGGCCATTTTGAATCCAACTTTTGTTTTTTCAATAGAAAGAGGGTCATGTGACACATCAACCTTATTGGCAATTTCACAAGAAAAAAATGATGTGCTTGGTTTTAACGTAACTTTATTCTTTCATGAGTTATTTACAAGTTTCTGACCACTTATAAAATGTGTTCTATGAGCTGCCCATTGTGTTGGATTGTCAAGGCAACCCTCTTCTCCCACTCTTCACACACTGATAGCAACACCACAGGAGAAATGCTAGCACAGGCTTCCAGTATCCGTAGTTCCAGGTGCTACAGAATGGGCAAAACAAAAATTGGAACAGGACCCTCAGTTTACGCAGAAGATCTTGTTCAGTGATGAGGCAAACTTTTATGTGAATGGTGAAGTTAACAAACAAAACCACCGCTATTGGTCTGACACTAACCCACTTTGGATAGATCCCTCCAAGACTGTTGGAACACAAAAATTGATGGTATGGTGTGGTATATGGTGTACAAAGATAGTGGGGCCATTCTTCATCAATGGAAACCTTAAGGCCACTGGATATGTGAAATTGCTACATGATGATGTGTTTCCTTCTTTATGCACTGAAGCTGGCACGTTCCCTGAGTTTTTCCAGCAAGATGGTGCACCACCACATTATGGGTGTCAGGTCCGAGCATTCCTAGATGAACAGTTTCCTGGAAAGTGGATTGGTCGTCATGGGCCAGTTGAATGGCCCCCAAGGTCTCCCAATCTGACCCCCTTAGACTTTTATCTTTGGGGTCATCTGAAGGCAATGGTCTATGCTGTGAAGATACGAGATGTGCAGCACCTGAAACTACGGATACTGGAAGCCTGTGCTAGCATTTCTCCCGCGGTGTTGCTATCAGTGTGTGAAGAGTGGGAGAAGAGGGTTGCATTGACAATCCAACACAATGGGAAGCACATTGAACACATTTATAAGTGGTCAGAAACTTGTAACTTTATTCTTTCATGAGTTATTTACGTTAAAACCAAGCACATCATTGTTTTTCTTGTGAAATTCCCAATAAGGTTGATGTGTCACATGACCCTCTTCCTATTGAAAAAACAAGTGAAGTTAAAGACAAATTGGACTGTACACAAAGATTGTTAATACTTTTACATATATCAAAATGTTTCTTAATAGTTATATTGCAGACGAACCTAAACATCCAATAAAGTGAGGACTAAATCAAAATGACATGAAGGAGAGAAAGAGAAAATGTCCAACTGATCCTGGGGAAAAAGTCTTTGTAGACAAAGATAGGAACAGTTAGTTCCCCCGATTCCACTGTGTATTGCAGGTTGCGGGATCGATGTCTTCTCCCCGCCCGGCGTTTTTTTTGGATGGGTGGCAGGAGACCTCATGCTGGGATTGTCTGGTAATGGTGAAAAAACGGCACTGGGGACAGATGGATCGGGTTGAGTAGAATGATCCGTCAGCTCCGGCACAGATTCCATTGATTCACTCTCCAGTGAGGGGAAACTGACTTTCATATTTTTCTTAGATTTCTTTTTGTAGATGCGGCCCCGATTCTTTTTCAATATAGATCTAGGTGTAATGTTATTATCCCTATCTGGCCACTGAAACACAGAGTTCATTTTATTGTCCTGTAGATCTCATAGTTATTTATTATGTTTTTATTCGGTGATAGGTTCCTCTAGTTTGGCCAGATTCTCAGTGATTTTTTTATCATATTCCAGAAAGAAGGGATGCTGTTCATATTGCACAAGATTTGCCTGTAGGTTAGTAATTTTTGTATTGACCTGTTATAGTGCCTCCTCTTCATATAATCTAACTGCATAGAACGAAGGGAGGACTTAGCCAGCAAAATGCCCCATTCCTTCTGAAACTGCTCAGAAAAGATAGTGGAGGGGAATATCTTAATTCATAACCCCCTAGGAGGGGTTGTATGTATTATACTATACTATTGTATGTATTATACTATACTATTGTTTAGGGCAGTGTTCACACTCTGAGATGGGATTTTTGCTTTGGTATTCCTGCCCTCCCTCTTACTGAGTGTGGTGCTCTGTGCTGTGATGCTCAACCCTCCCTTTCCTTATAAAAGGATTTGGTTATGTTCACACAACATATATGACTAAGGTTTGATAGAAGGACCGAAACTCGTCACTTCCATTTGATCTTCTGTACCTTGTGAGTTTTTATACAATAAATAAGCATCGTTCTCAAAGAAGTTAAAGGGGTAGTCCAGTGGTGAAAAACGTATCCCCTTTTCCTAAGGATAGGGGATAAGTTTGAGATCGCGGGGGTCCGACCGCTGGGGCCCCCTACGATCTCTCTGTACGGGGCCCCGGCTCTCCGGCCAGATAGCGGGTGTCGACCCCCGCACGAAGCGGCGACTGACACGCCCCCTCAATACATCTCTATGGCAGAGCCGGAGATTGCCGAAGGCAGCGCTTCGGCTCTGCCATAGAGTTGTATTGAGGGGGCGTGTCGGCCGCCGCTTCGTGCGGAGGTTGACACGCCCCCTTCCCGCGGGCTGTCGGGGGCCCCGTACAGGAGATCGCAGGGGGCCCCAGCGGTCGGACCCCCTGCGATCTGCAACTCATCCCCTATCCTTAGGATAGGGGATAAGTTGTTCACCACTGGGTCACCACTGGACTACTCCTTTAACAGCGCTGGACATTTTTTATTTTTTGCATAGTGCAATTATGGTGAATCCACACCTGTCCGTGCGGCTGCAGGACGAGGGGGTGAGCTGGTTTACACAACTTGGACTTGCTTACTATGGATCCAAGTTGTATATTAATAATGAATTTCCCATAGCCTGCATAGACACACTGCAGTGTGTCTCCATTTCTATATTGTGTTATTGAACATTGCATTATTTAGGTATTTATAGCTTCTAGAGGAAAATACAGTGCCACACTGAGGCACAATATAGTGGCATACTAAATGCCTATAGGTCAATAATGTAGTCTGTGCATACAAACCTGCAAAATGTTCCTTTTTAAAGGGGTTCTCCAGTGCTTAGACATCTTATCCCCTATCCAAAGGATAGGGGATAAGATGCCTGATCGCGGGAGTCCCGCCGCTGGGGACCCCAGGGATCATGCACGCGGCACCCCGTTTGTAATCAGTCCCCGGAGCGTGTTCGCTCCGGGTCTGATTACCAGCGACCACAGTGCGACAGTGTGTGATGTCACGCCTCCGCCCCTGTGTGACGTCAGGCTCCGCCCCTCAATGCAAGCCTATGGGAGGGGGCGAAACAGCTATCAAGCCCCCTCCCATAGGCTTGCATTGAGTGGCGGAGCGTGCAAGATCACGGGGGTCCCCAGCGGCGGGACTCCCGCGATCAGGCATCTTATTCCCTATCCTTTGGATAGGGGATAAGATGTCTAAGCACCGGAGAACCCCTTTAAAATATATCTAAACCTGCTAATTTCTTTTTAGCCTAGCATTTCCATGACTTATAAAGTTTTAAAAAAAAACATTCCCGGCTGCTCAGTCAGACTGATCGGGACCACCGCGTGCGTAAATGTCTAAACTAAAAATATATCATTAATTAAACCGCACGGTCAATGGTGTGTTTTTGGTCACTTTTTATAAAAAGAGATCAAAAAGTCAGATCAAAACAAAAATGGTACCGATAAAAACTTCAGATCACGGTGCAAACAATGAGCCCTTATACATCTCGTATGCGGAAAAATAAAAAAGTCATAAGGGTCAGAAGAGGACATTTTTAAATGTATTAATTTTCTTGCATGTAGTTATATTTTTTCCAGAAGTACGACAAAATCAAAACTATATACGGAGGGTATCACTTTAATCGTATGGACCTACAGAATAAAGATAAGGTTTTTTTTTTGTTTGTTTTGGCGTCGATTTTTGGGTAAAATGACTGTCATTACGAAGAAGAATTGGTGGCGCAAAAAATAAGCCATCATATGGATTTTTAGGTGGAAAATTGAAAGGGTTATGATTTTTAAAAGGTAAAGAGGAAAAACAAAAGTGCAAAAACGGAAAAACGCTCCGTCCTTAAGGGGTTAAACAGGACTTTTCCTGTCTTTATTTTCACACAAAACAAAAATAAAGCCTTCACCTTAAGGCACATATATATACAAAATAAATCATGTTAATAAACATTAACTAACAATCTGTTCCCTAACTATACAGCTGCAGTGCTACCAGTCACCCAACCAAACAGTAAACCTCACGCTGTGTAAGGCTGGGTCCACACTACGTTTTGTCCCATACGGGAGCGCATACGGCAGGAGGGAGCTAAAACCTCGCGCTCCCGTATGTGACCGTATGCGCTCCCGTATGTCATTCACTTCAATGAGCCGACCGGAGTGAAACGTTCGGTCCGGTCGGCTCATTTTTGCGCCGTATGCGCTTTTACAACCGGACCTAAAACCGTGGTCAACCACGGTTTTAGGTCCGGTTGTAAAAGCGCATACGGCGCAAAAATGAGCCGACCGGACCGAACGTTTCACTCCGGTCGGCTCATTGAAGTGAATGGCATACGGGAGCGCATACGGTCACATACGGGAGAGCGAGGTTTTAGCTCCCTCCTGCCGTATGCGCTCCCGTATGGGACAAAACGTAGTGTGGACCCAGCCTTACTCAGTGTCCCACAGATACTAGCAGACTTCAGGATTCTTACTCCCATCAGAGTTCCAGTTTCCTCACAGCTTTTCTTGCAGACTGATTTACACATTTTTTTAAAACCCAGTAACAAGTGCTCTTCAGCACCAGTGCTGATTTGAGCCAAACAAGAAACCTGGGCTGGCCAGGAGGGGAAAGATGAGCCCCACTACCAACCTGCATGTCATTCCATAAAATTTAGGCCAGAAAACAGACTAGACCAAAGTCTCTTAGCACCTATGAACTGCTAGGGACTTCAACTACTCATGAATTTCTCATATCTCACCTAGCTTTTCGTGGATGAGATATGTGCTTTCTGAAACCTGGAAGCTACATATATTATGCACCTTGGGGTAATCCCAACCACCATTCCTGTTACTATCTTACAATAAATATATATATATATATATATATATATATATATATATATATATATGGAAATACATATAAAAAGCCTTAGACCAGCTGTCCAAATATTAAAATGTGATTTATCGGAGACCAAAATGTTTTCTCACAAACACAGACCTACTCGCTTCCACTGATTTTGCTGTCATATCAGGTGGATGTGGTATACATTTTCTATGGAGATGCTGGAGCATGGAAATTTTATTCAAATGTTGATGCCTCTGACATAATGGAACAGTTCTTGGAGCTAAAATATGTAAAGTTTAGGGTTCTTCAAATGGCTGGTCTAGCTGGCAGAAATGTTTTTGTTGTTTGCATTAAGAATACACATTGATCAGCCATAATATTAAGACCTAACTGATTATTAGTTAACAATGGCACCTCAAGAGGAGGGATATATTAGGCAGTTCTTGAAATACATAGATATGTTGGAAGCAGGAAAACTTGGCAAGTGTAAGGATCTGAGTGAATGCGATAAAATTTTGATTAACCCCTTCCTGCTATAGGATGTATGCATATGTCCTAGAGATCTTCTGTTCTATGTAACGTGTTTCAGGAGATCGCCGGTGGAACCCAGCTGTCAATCACAGCCAGGATCCTGCCACAGCTAAAATGGCGCTGGTCTCTGCAGTGTTAACCCCACCCCAACCACATACCCTACACACACACCCCAACACGACAATCACTCATTTTGGTCCAAAACATGAAATAACAATAATCGAAAGGTAGCATGTATCGCAAAAATGGTACTAATAAAAAGAAGAGCCCATCCTGCAAAAAAATAAGCCCTTACACAATGTGGTCAGACAAAAAAATAAAAAGGTTTTGGCTGTTGGAATATGGCAACACAAAAAAGAGAAAAAAAAGGATTCTGTTGTGAAAATGAAAATTAGCATAAAAAGCTATATAAATTGGGTATGGCCATAATCATACCGATCCATAGAATAAAGATAACATCATTTTTACCACACAGTGACTGTCATAAATAAAAAAAACTATTGAAAAAAAGACAGACATTTAAAAAAAATTCACAATATTTTAGAATTTTTCACAAAAAATTATGCATCTATCAGCAAAAATGTATCACTAATATAACGAACAATATGTCATGAAAAAGTAATCTCAGAATCCTTTTGCTCGGTAAAAGCATGTCAAAGTTATTACCACTTCAATAGACACATGCCAGATTTGAAAAATTGGGCCCGGTCATTAAGGTAAAAACATGCAGCATCCATAAGGGGTTAATATGGCTAAAGTAGGTTTTGTAGGGTGTTCCCAATATGCAGTGGTTAGTACTTCCAAAAAGGTCCATGGAAGAATAACCATTTAATTGGCAAAGTGGGTCATGGACACCAAAGACTTTAAAGGGGTACTCCAGTGGAAAACTTTAAATCAACTGGTGCCAGAAAGTTAAACAGATTTGTAAATTACTTCTATTTAATAATCTTAATCCTTTCAGTACTTATCAGCTGCTATATGCTCCACAGGAAGTTCTTTTCTTTTAGAATTTCCTTTCTGTCTGACCACAGTGCTCCCTGCTGACACCTCTGTTCATTTTAGGAACTGTCCAGAGTAGAAGGAAATCCCCATAGCAAACCTATCCTACTCCGGACAGTTCCTGACATGGACAGAGGTATCAGTGGTCAGACAGAAAGGAAATTGAAAAAGAAGAGAACTTTCTTTGTAGTATACTGCAGCTGATAAGTACTGGAAGGATTTTTTTTTAATAAAAGTAATTTACAAATCTCTGATTCAAAAGATTCACTAGCGCTGAATGGGTTTGGATGTAATCAGTGGCTGGACTGCTGCTTAGCCAATAGATGTGCTCTCCTGATAATGCACACCGATATATAATGGATATGGCAAAACAAATTATTGAATTGGCAAGCGCTGTATCAGACACAAATCTATTATGGCTAGGTGGTGGGGACTAACCTGATGCTGCTGTAAGAGGAGGGAAGGATCCTGATGATATGGATAATACTGTTGATGGTGTGAGGAAGTGCTCACCTGGTGATCGAAAAAATTGGGAATGCAATGACTGAATTACATAAAGATATGCATAATAGTTTAAATGAACTTCTATCTGTAAAACATGGTCTACCTTTAAAAGATCGGTCACGCTGGTCCGAGCGATGGTGGTTGGAATGGCAGATGTGGTAGGCTGAAGGAGTGATATTCCTACAAATGAAACAATCTAGTTATGGTGAAAAGTATGATGGATACTTTCAGCAGTGTCGTTCTTATTAATACCTGTTCATTAGTTGGATTTCTGATTCTATATGGGTATTGTAGAGGCGGATGCTTGATGCTGTGGGCTCTCCCTGAGGGTACTCCAGAGGTTTAAAAGAAATGCAAATGAAGCCCCTTTGCACCGTTCCGCTCTGTATAATTGATAATAATAATATAGTCACCGCAGAGTATGGTAAGCTGATGGAATGTCCACAGAGTATAGGAATATATATACGAGTAGATGATTACTATTATGACACTTAGTGGCGTACCTGGTAAATCTCCCGCGGGTACCTGTTGCGCGGTCAGCACTGTTGCGGGCCCTCAGTAAAGGTTTTCCTGAATTGGTAAGCAAGTGTGGAGTTGAAGTTCAGTCCGGGAAATAGTTAGTTGTAATCCGGTTAGTTCAAGGGAGCGTTTGACGGCAGTGGGAGTGCGCCCCGGCCGGTGGCGTCCCAACCTACCTGCACTCTCGCTATTAGGTGAATCAGGTGGAGGTGATTTGGATCTGAGTGACGTCACTACGGTATCCTCTATGGATAGGTTTGTGGACCATAGAGGATACCGTAGTGACGTCACTCAGATCCAAATCACCTCCACCTGATTCACCTAATAGCGAGCGTGCAGGTAGGTTGAGACGCCACCGGCCGGGGCGCACTCCCACTGCCGTCGAACGCTCCCTTGAACTAACCGGATTACAACTAACTATTTCCCGGACTGAACTTCAACTCCACACTTGCTTACCAATTCAGGAAAACCTTTACTGAGGGCCCACAACAGTGCTGACCGCGCAACAGGTACCCGCGGGAGATTTACCAGGTACGCCACTAAGTGTCATAATAGTAATCATCTACTCGTATATATATTCCTATACTCTGTGGACATTCCATCAGCTTACCATACTCTGCGGTGACTATATTATTATTATCAATTATACAGAGCGGAACGGTGCAAAGGGGCTTCATTTGCATTTCTTTTAAACCTCTGGAGTACCCTCAGGGAGAGCCCACAGCATCAAGCATCCGCCTCTACAATACCCATATAGAATCAGAAATCCAACTAATGAACAGGTATTAATAAGAACGACACTGCTGAAAGTATTCATTATACTTTTCACCACAACTAGATTGTTTCATTTGTAGGAATATCACTCCTTCAGCCTACCACATCTGCCATTCCAACCACCATCGCTCGCACCAGCGTGACCGATCTTTTAAAGGTAGACCATGTTTTACAGATAGAAGTTCATTTAAACTATTATGCATATCTTTATGTAATTCAGTCATTGCATTCCCAATTTTTTCGATCACCAGGTGAGCACTTCCTCACACCATCAACAGTATTATCCATATCATCAGGATCCTTCCCTCCTCTTACAGCAGCATCAGGTTAGTCCCCACCACCTAGCCATAATAGCCATAATAGATTTGTGTCTGATACAGCGCTTGCCAATTCAATAATTTAATTTACAAATCTGTTTTTCTTTTAAATCAACTGGTGCCAGAAAGTTAATGTTTTCCACTGGAGTACCCCTTAAGGACGCAGGGTTTTTCAGTTTTTGCATTTTCATTTTTTCCTCATCACCTTCTAAAAATCATAACGCTTTCCATTTTGCACCTAAAAATCCATATTATGGCTTATTTTTTGCACCCCCAATTCTACTTTGCAGTGACATTTGTCATTTTACCAAAATATCCACGGCGAAGAGGAAAAAAAATTAATTGTGTGACAAAATTGAAGAAAAAAGTCCATTTTGTAATTTTTGGGGGCTTCCGTTTCTACGCAGTACATTTTTCAGTAGAAATAGCACATTGTATTTATTCTGTAGGTCCATACAATTAAAATGATACCCTACTTATATAGGTTTGATTTTGTATTACTTCTAAAAAAAAATCATAACTACATGCAGGAAAATTTATATGTTTAAATTTGTCAAATTCTGACCCCTTATTTTTCCCCGTTCGGGCCAGTATGAGGGCTCATTTTTTGTGCCGTGATCTGACGTTTTTATTGGTATCATTTTTATATTGATCTGACTTTTTGATCGCTTTTTATAAATTTTTTCTATTTTGGACTTTGGAATTTTTTTGTGCGTACGCCATTGACCGTGCGGTTTCATTAATTATATATTTTTATAGTTTGGACATTTCCACACGCGGCGATACCACATTTTTATTTACACTGTTTTTTTTAAATGGGAAAAGGGGGGTTATTCTTACTTTTATTATTGAAGGGGTTATATGATCTTTATTAACTTTTTTTTCACACTTTTTTTTTTGCAGTGTTATAGCTCCCCCCCCCCCCCCCAGTAGCTATTACTCTAAACTTACAGATCTCATACACAGATCATTGCCGTGCATTGACACAGCAAAGATCAGTGTTATCGGCGGTCGATTGCTCAAGCCTGGATTTCAGGCTTGGAGCAATCAATCGCCGATTGGATCTGACGGAGGTAGGTAAGGGGACCTCCGCTCGCTTTCTAGCTGATCGGGACATCGCGATTTCACTGAGATGGTCCCGATTAGTAGTGTTGAGCGGCATATGCCATATTCGAATTCGCCAATATTAGCATATTCATAATATTCTCGTTTTATTTTCACATATGCGAAAATCAACATATGCGAAAATTAGCATATACAAAAATTTGCATAAGCGCAAATTTGCATATGCTAAAATTAGCATATGCAAATTTTCGCATATGTGAAAATTCGCCCGCCAGTCTCACACAGTAGTATTAGAGCCTTCCTTACACCACACAAGCTGGAAGCAGAGAGGGATGATCACTGTGATGTGTACTGTGTGAAAAAAAAAAAAAAAAACAATATTCGTAATTACGAATATATAGTGCTATATTCGCGAATATTCGCGAATTCGCGAATATGCGATATTTGCAAATAAAATTCGCATTGTGAATATTCGCGAGCAACACTACCGATCAGCCCAACTGTGCTAAGCTTTTACTTTCCTTTTAGACACGGCGATCAACTTTGAACGCCATGTCTAAAGGTTTAATAGCACACGGCACAACAATCGGTGCCGCACGCTATTAGCCCAGGGTCCCGGCTGTCATTAGCCGCTGGGACCGACGCGGCATGACGCTGGATCACGGCGTGGCCCTGCGTTATATACCGGGACCTGGTGCAGGGCGTACAGGTACACCCTGCGTCCAGTGGCGTTGCGACCCGGGTGCGGGGGGTGCGGCCCGCACCGGGTGACACCAACCTAATGGGGTGACACCAAGACGCTCCGCAGCACCCACACCCCCTCCCCAGCTACACTGACACCCCCCTACTGTGCCCAACCGGCCTCCCATCCGTCAGCACCCCCCCCCTGTGCTGTGTGTGCGGTGCGCCCGTCCGTTAGCAACCCCCCCCCCTTTCAGTGCGCCCGTCCGTCATCACGCCCCCCCCTCACCTTCACCAGTACTGTGCCCGGCCTCCGCTCCCACGTCTGCGCTGGCCTGACGTCACACCGCATGGCCGCGCAGGGGGGCGTCAGTTACGTCACTCGCATTGCGCCCGGTGAGAAGGATCGCTGCGCTGGATGGGTGAGTGTGTGTGTCTGTCTCTCTGTCTGTCGCTATCTATGTTTGTGTGTGTGACTCTGTGTGTGTGTGTGTGTGTTTGTGTGACTCTCTGAGTGTGTGTGTGACTCTGTGTATTTGTGTGACTCTGTGTGTGACTGTGTGTTTGTGTGACTCTGTGTGTGTGTGTGACTCTGTGTGTGACTCTGTGTGTGTGTGTGACTCTGTGTGTGTTTGTGTGTGTGTGTCTCTCTGTGTTGTATGTGTTTTTTTTTGTGTGTGTGTGTGTGGGGAGACTTTGACGCATTGTGGGGAACCTGCGGCCTAATGTGGGGAGTCTATGCTACCTAATGTGGGGAGTCTATGCTACCTAATGTGCGGAGTATATGCTACCTAATATGCGGAGTCTATGATACCTAATGTGCGGAGTCTATGCTACCTAATGTGGGGAGTCTATGCTAGCTAATGTGGGGAATCTGTGCTACCGAATGTTGGGAAACTGCTACCTAATGTGGGGAATCTGTGCTACCTAATATGGGGAAATTGATACCTAATATGGGGTAACTGGTACCTACCTAATGTGGGGAAACTGGTACCAAATGTGGGGAATCTATGCTGCCTAATGTGGGGAAAAGATGCTACCTAATGTGGGGAAACTGCTACCTACCTAATGTGGGGGAACTGCTGCCTACCTAATGCTCCCCCCCCCTGGCAGTAGCACCCTCATCATCCGCCAGCAACTACCCCCCCCCCCCCCCCCAGGCGCACCTCCATCAGCAGATCCTGATGGTGGATGATGGCGGTGCTCCTGCCAGGAGGATGATCCTGCCGATGGATGATGGGGGTGATACTGCCAGGGGGGATGGCCAGTAGCACCCTCATCATCCTTTAGCAACACCCCCCCCCAGTAGTAGCACCCCGATCATCCACTAGCAACACCACCAATACCCCCCTCCCGTGGTAATAGCATCAGCTAACGGATGTTGAGGGGTGTTACTGCGGTTATATTCAGAGGGTGCACTGTATGGCAACGTTATGTTCAGAGGGCGCAGTTTGTGGTAGTGTTATATTCATAGGGCACAGTGGGTGGTAGTATTATATTCAGAGGGCGCAGTTTGTGGTAGTATTATATTCAGAGGGCGCAGTTTGTGGTAGTATTATATTCAGAGGGTGCAGTGGGTGGTAGTATTATATTCAGAGGGCGCAGTTTGTGGTAGTATTATTAGAGATGAGCGAACTTACAGTAAATTTGATTCGTCACGAACTTGTCGGCTCAGCAGTTGATGACTTATCCTGCGTAAATTAGTTCAGCCTTCAGGTGCTCCGGTGGGCTGGAAAAGGTGGATACATTCCTAGGAAAGAGTCTCCTAGGACAATATCCACCTTTTCCAGCCCACGGGAGCACCTGAAAGCTGAACTAATTTATGCAGGAAAAGCCATCAACTGCCGAGCCAAGAAGTTTGTGACGAGTTGAATTTACTGTAGTTTGCTCATCTCTAAGTATTATATTCAGAGGGCGCAGTGGGTGGTAGTAATATATTCAGAGTGTACAGTATGTGTTGGTATTATATTCAGGGGTACAGTATGTGATAGTATTATATTCAGGAGTACAGTATGTGGCAGATTAATATTCAGAGGGTACAGTATATGGTAGTATTATATTCAGAGGGTACAGTATGTGATAGTATTATATTCAGGGGTACAGTATGTGGCAGATTTATATTCAGAGTGTACAGTATGTGTTGGTATTATATTCAGAATGTACAGTGTGTGGTATTATTATATTCAGTGGGTATGGTGTATGGAAGGTTTATAATCAAAGAGTATAGTGTATAGTAGTATTATATTTAGAGGATACAGTGTCTGGCAGGTTTATAATAATAATTGTTTTCATATAGAGGATGAGAATGCGCTGACATAGTGAGGAGACGTCTGGGCGTCACATTCTACAGACAGAAGTTTTAGCTGGACCAGGCGGTATGTACCATCTGAATTAGATAAGGGAAGACTATAGAGAAGACGTCACTGATATCATTGTACATTCTCCTCTCTGTGTCCTATCAGAGCTGTAGTCGCTTGTCAGTTCTACAGTTATGGTCAGTGAAACTACAACTCCCAGCATAACCTCACCACTGCATAAAGGGGTACTCTACTGGAAAAAAAATTTTTTTAATCAACTGGTGCTACAAAGTTAAACAGATTTGTAAATTACTTCTATTTAAAAATCTTAATCCTTCCAGTACTTATTAGCTGCTGTATAAGCGATTCACAGGAAGTTATTTTCTTTTTTAATTTCTTTTCTGTCTGACCACAGTGCTCTGTGCTGACACCTCTGTCCATGTCAAGAACTGTCCATAGTAGGAGCAAATCCCCATAGCAAACCTATCCTGCTCTGGACAGTTCCTGACATGGACAGAGGTGTCAGCAAATAGCACTGTGGTCAGATTGGAAAGAACTACGCAACTTCCTGTGGAGCATACACCAGCTTATAAGTACTGTAAGTATTAAGATTTTAAATAGAAGTAATTTAAAAATCTGTTTAACTTTCTGGCACCAGTTGATATAAAAGTAAATGTTTTCCAGTGGAGTACCCCTTTAAGTAATTCTGGGAGCTGTATATTTAAATGGTGAAAACTTCTTTAACACTTTCCTATTCTGTGGCAACTGGTATATCTGATTATTATACTGGAATTTCTCACAATGCACTACAACAGTGGTGTCTGTCACAACAGGCTAAAAACTTACTGGGGGGAGGGGGGAGGTATGGGGGTGACACCATTTTCTACCGCAACGGGTGACACCAACCCTAGCAACGCCACTGCCTGCGTCCTTAAGAGGTTAATGATGTGCGTAGGGAGGGAACATTAGCCCATCTGGTATAATACCACAGAAGAGGTAATGTAGCACAGATTGATGAAATGTTATAGCTGGCAATGAAACTACAACTAGTTACGTTACATACGGATCAGTCAGATGAATTACTGAATAGGTAATTTATTGCAGGATAATGTTATGGGCCTGTTTGTGGTGGACTTTACCATAAGTGATGCTCTGCTGGATTTGAGAGAGAGGAGAGAGAGAAAAAAAAGGGCCGGGGGGCTCTCTGGTGTAATACTGCCAAGTTTACTTAACCTGCCACCACACCACTGGTGCTATACTGACCTTGGCCGGTTGGACTAGTTGTGTAGGTACAAACCTACAAGTGTTGTGGTGCCAGTATGATTAAGATCGCTTTTAGACGATCGAAACACGTCACTGCTGTCCTGGTCCATGTGTGTTGCTGCATTGAAATAAATATTCCTGCATTCCAGCTGCTGCTCTGAATATTCCTTTATTTCTTCTAAACCCAAGTGTTGCAATATAATTACAGTATGCAGCTTGAGGGCCCTATCCATATACTCTAGGGTGCCGATAATTAATGGAAGTGACAAAAGGGAGAAAAACAAGGGTCTGATACGAGTGCTGCTGCTGAGTTGGCACAATAAGTTTCATGTCATTACAGTAGTACAGGACATAAAGGTTTATTCAGAGACAAGAGACTACGCGTTTCGGTGCTTTACTTGCGCCTTCCTCAGGTCCAACAATATACAAGTGCTGGTGTCCTGACAAAGTGTCCTGTGCTGTGCTGTGCTGATAAATGTCCTGTGCTACTGTGGTGACAGGAAACTTTTTCTGTGAATGCAGCAGCAGCGCTTGTATCAGACCCTTGTTTTTCTCCCTTTTGTCACTTCTGTTGGATTTGGCAATTTCTAACAATGCAGAGAGGATTGGGAATGTAACTGTCTGTGAAAACCTTGGTAATAGGGACCACAATATGGTTATTTTCAGCTTAAAGGGATATTCCGGCCTTCTACATCCTTTGGCTAAGGGGATAAGATGCATGATCACAGGTGTCCCGTCACAGAGACCCCGCAATCTCTGTGCAGCCCCTGGCATTCTGTGCCAGGTGCTGTCTCTGAGACCGGGACTTGATGTCATGCCACGCCCCCTCCATTCATGTCTATGGGAGGGGGCGTGACGGACGTCCTTTGGATAGGGGATAAGATGTATAAGGCCGGAATACCCCTTTAACATGTGGAAAACAAAGACATGTTGGGAGGGCAAAAGCATTTCATTTAAAAAATGCTAATTTTCCCAGGTTAATATCTGCATTTCAAGACATAGACTGGCAGGGACTGCTGTCAAATTCTGATACAGATGATAAATAGAAGATCTTTAAATCGACACAGACTAACTATACTGCTAAATGTATCCCTAAGGCTGACAACTGATATAAAAGGGGCAATGAATGACAAGAAAAAAAAACATTTAAAAAATAGGTGTCAGCTTTAGTCATTTAACATTACAAAGAGCCTAATATAATCTGGGGAAAAAAAGGTCCTTAATACTTCTACTAACTATGTAATGTCTGGACTAGTTAGCTATAGCAGAGCGGCAGCCGCTCTTACTGAACAGATGTTTTTTCAGGGATCTTCTCTATGATGTCCATGTTCCCTAATCTCACATTTAGGTTAAGGTTTTTCTTTGAGACAACCCTTTGTTGAAAATCTATTGATCAGGTTAAAATGAGAAGAGAAAAGGGAAACAGCTGGATTTGGGTCACATATTTTAACCAAAGGTGCATAAGTTACAAGTATATCGGCCACTTTTGAAGCGTTTGCAGCTAACAGTCATCCTAAACAGAACATGTCTGCTTTCTGGGGCGGACACATTCAGGGGTGGACTGACACCACTCAGGACCCCCGGACCAAATAAAGCAAATGCCCCCGGACCAAATAAAGCAAGGGCCCCCAGCAAGACTCCACCCCTGGCCCCACCTCTGCCCCGTCCCTATTCCCACCCAGTATGTATATGAATATTTACCATAAAAAGGAATAGGGGGTGCAGTGCGCTTGAGGCTATGGGGTACTTTGAGGGATGGCAATGCCAATCACCTTAACTACACCAAGCAATTAAAAACACTGAACTATCCTCCTCCTTTTTATGCCAACTTGGGATCTCTGTCTGTGATACCCAGTCCAACTTGGCTCCAGCCTCCACTCACCTTAAAGGGGTACTCCGGTGGAAAACTTTTTTTTAAAATCAACTGGTGCCAGAAAGTTAAACTGATTTGTAAATTACTTCTATTAAAAATTCTTAATCCTTCCAGTATTTATTAGCGGCTGTATACTATTTGGATTTCTTTTCTGTGATGACCACAGTGCTCTCTGCTGACACTTCTGTCCATTTCATGAAATGTCCAGAGCAGCATATGTTTGCTATGGGGAATTTTCTCCTGCTCTGGACAGTTCCTAAAATGGACAGAGGTGTCAGAAGAGAGCACTGTGGTCACACAGAAAATAAATCCAAAAAGAAAAGAATTTCCTCTGTAGTATACAGCTGCTAATAAGTACTGAAAGGATTAAGAATTTTTAATAGAAGTCATTTACAAATCTGTTTACATTTCTGGCAGCAGTTAAGTTATGAAATACTTTCGTCTTTACATAGTTGAATGTGCTGACAACAAAATCAAACAAAAATTATCAATGAAAATTAAATTTATCAACTCATGGATGTCTGGATATGGAGTCGCACTCAAAATCAAAGTGGAAAACCAAAACCACACTACAGGCTGATCCAACTTTGATGTAATGTCCTTAAAACAAGTCAAAATGAGGCTCAGTAGTGTGTGTGGCCTCCACATTCCCGTATAACCTCCCTTCAACGCATGAACATTCTCCTGATGAGTTGGCAGATGGTTTCCTGAGGGATGTCCTCCCAGACCTGGACTAAAACATCTGCCAACTCCTGGACAGTCTGTAGTGCAACATGACAGTGGATGGAGCAAGACATGATGTCCCAGATGTGCTCAATCGGATTCAGGTGTGGGGAAGGGGCGGGCCAGTCCATAGCATCAATGCCTTCCTCTTGCAGGAACTGCTGACACACTCCAGCCACATGAGGACTAGCATTGTCTTGCATTAGGAGGAACCCAGACCAACCGCACCAGCATATGGTCTCATAAGGGGTCTGAGGATCTCATCTCGGTACCTAATGGCAGTAAGGCTATCCCTGGCAAGCACATGGAGGGCTGTGTGGCTCCCCAAAGAAATGCCACCCCACACCATTACTGACCCACCGCCAAACCGGTCATGCTGGAGGATGTTGCAGGCAGCGGAACCTTCTCCACGGCATCTCCAGACTCTGTCACGTCTGTCACATGTGCTTAGTGTGAACCTGCTTTGATCTGTGAAGAGCACAGGGCGCCAGTGGCGAATTTGCCAATCTTGGTGTTCTCTAGCAAATGCCAAATGTCCTGCACGGTGTTGGGCTGTAAGCACAACCCCCACCTGTGGACGTCGAGCCCTCATACCACCCTCATGGAGTCTGTTTTTGACCATCTGAGCAGACACATGCACGTTTGTGGCCTGCTGGTGGTCATTTTGCTGGGTTGTTGCCCTCCTACGGCCTCCTCCACGTCTCCTGATCTGGCCTGTCTCCTGGTAGCGCCTCCATGCTCTGGATACTAGACAGACACAGCAAACCTTTCTGCCACAGCTCGCAATGATGTGCCATCCTGGATGAGCTGCACTACCTGAGCCACTTGTGTGGGTTTCAGACTCCGTCTTATGCTACCACTAGAGTGAAAGCAGCGCCAGCATTCAAAAGTGACCAAAACATCAGCCAGGAAGCAAAGGAACTGATAAGTCTGAGGTCACCACCTGCAGAACCACTTCTTTATTGGGGGTGTCTTGCTAATTGCCTATAATTTCCACCTGTTGTCTGTTCCATTTGCACAACAGCATGTGAAATTGATTGTCAATCAGTGTTGCTTCCTGAGTGGACAGTGTGATTTCACAGAAGTGTGATTGACTTGGAGTGTGTTGTTTAAGTGTTCCCTTTATTTATTTTGAGCGGTGTAATTGTATTGGATTGTACATTTATGAAATGTATACATGACTTAATAGTGTGGTGGCCCAGTACAGGAGTTGCACTCCTGTACCCTTTCTGTCCTGTGTGGCGGACTCTATTTCAGTGTCCCCTGAGTCCATCCTTAATGTATATACCTCAAATGGTTAATAAGTGCCTTATGTTATGCATGAGATTGTCTTTATAATGTTCATATGCCTTTAAATGTTGTTACCAAGTCATGTAACTAGGGAAGTTGTCAGTGACCAGGTGACTTGTGTGGCGACCTATAGGACCCCTCCAAATTGCTCCCTTATAAACCCAGGGAGGAGCTAGCTAGTCAGTTCTAGGCATGCTGAGGAACAGTCAAGACCTGAGAGTGTCTGGTGTCCTCAGAAGACCCAAGGCCTAGTCACGCAGCCATGCTTTCATCACCAAGGGCCCCACAGGTGAATGTCAAAGCCGGTTAAGCTACACAAGGGGTGAAGCCTAGTCAGTCCTAGTCAAGTCAGTCAAATCTGTCTACATTCAGTGTTGGTCTACAGCATTCTTTCCAAGTCCACTACAAGTTCCAGCAAGCCCACAAGTCTCTAAAGTCACTGGTCATCTCCTTGGGTCTAACTGGGCTGTAAAGACTATTCCATCTGTCTGCCTCAGTAAAGCTGCCGTTGTTCTGTAACTTGGCGTCGGAGTCATTATTTGCCCTGTGTCTAGCCCAGGATCCAGCGGCCATACCTCGGGTGGTGCAGAGGTTAACCACGCCCTGGCGTCACGAATACAAGGGGTTAATGCCATCTGCCCCTAGGGTAATAACATCTGCCCTCATCACACCCTCACCACAATAGAAAGAGACTAGCCTACAGCAAACCTGTTGAAAAGGAATGGTGTGTAAATCATATGGGCACTGTATCAACAGAGAAAAATCATCAACATTTTTCCTTCTCCTTCTAGAATAGTATATTGCAAAAATATGTAGCAATAAATCTGATCCCTGAATACTCATATAGAAAGAAGAATAAGCTTGCACTCACTGTCACTGTAGTTTTCTTTTTAAATCATCCGGGATAGCAGGGAGCGCTCTAAGCACCCCTGTAAAATCCTAATAACCTCCCTGCTATCCCGGATGATTTAAAAGGAAAACTACAGTGACAGTGAGTGCAAGCTTATTTTTCTTTCTATATGAGTATTCATGTATACAATTATATGTAAAGCTTAGCACCCCAGCTGTAATAAAAATATCTATAGCTTCGGTCACTGTGTTTGCTGAAGTTCCCGGCTCACTTGAAAAGCTGACATCTGGATCACCTATAGTGCTCTCAGCTTCACTCTACATGGATTGTATAAATCTTATACCTCTTCATACACATTTCTATGGTACTAAATACAAAGATATGTAGCAATAAATCTGAGGGTGCATTCACACAATGTTTTTGCAATACAGTTCCCGTATACGTTTTCAATGTGAAAACTGTACAGAACCGTATTGAAAACCGTATACATTGACTCTCCATTGAAAACCGTATGCCAAAAAATGCATCAGGTTGTGTCCGTTTTACATCCTGTACGGTTTTGTCAGTTTTTTTTCCTGTACCCAAAACTGTAGTCTAACACGTTTTTTGGTACGGGTGAAAAACTGTATTAAAACTTTTCCTTTTTTTTTAACATGGGAGTCAATGGAAACCGTACAGAACCGTATGTGCATATGGTTCCATCCGATTTTCACCATAAGTTTTTTGACTTTGCACAGTTTTTTTTCTTGGAATTTCAATCAAATTAGTGAAACTTTATTCAAAATGGAGTGAAAAGTTAAAAACGTATAGGTTTTTTTCTTAAAAAAAACAGATGCAACCGGACATCATTTTTCAAACCGTATATGGTTTTTAACTGTATACGGGTGAAATTTGTACACACGTTTTGACACAGTTTAGTCAGGTTTTGAGGAATCCGTTTTTCATCAAAAACCTGATTCGGAAACTGTATTGCAAAAACGTGGTGTGAATGCACCCTGATACTTCTTCATATACCTTTCTATGGTACTAAACACAAAGAAATGGAACCTGCACATCTTCAGTCATTGTACTGCTGTGAGTTATGCAATAAAACTCTATAGACATTTGCAGAAAGCTACGCTCATATATTTCAAGCTGTAACAATACAAAACGTCATAGAGAAACACATTATCCTCTTGAAAGACTTACTGAAATATCATATCCAATAGAAAGTAATGAAAGCATATGTATAAGCAGAAGAATACGTGCCTTTGATGGTCATACACTAAATACAGAGCACCGCCACTTGTCCTGGTGTGTGTTCTATGGAATATCTAGCTTGCGCCACAGACAAACAGGAATGATAAAATAATAACACAGAGAAAATGTAATAGACCCACCTGACGTGTGAGGGAAGACAGGGAGCCTACAGCCTGCTTAACACATCAAATATTCATACCAATGCCATTTCCTCTGTCTGTTACAAAGCAACAATACTGTCACCAAGGGATGGCGAACAAGAGTAACCTGATCATCTGTTGTGTATCTTAGTTAGGAGAACACCTCACCTGTTGCGAAAGAGCATAAGAGCCAGAGGAGGTTTTTATAAGCAATGTCTATTTACTATACAAATAAGCACGCCATAAGCTTTCCCTCTGACCCAATGCAAACTTGGACATACATTAAGAAATGTGCATAGATACACAGAACACTCATTCCTATGTGTTATTTTTACATTAGCTCTAGTTTTTGCATATATTCAGCTGTAAGAAATGTTTCCCAACAGCATCTGAAGGCATTACCTCCTCCCCCCCATCTGTTTGGATTAATAAAGGGGTACTTCCGGCGCTAAGACATCCTATCCCCTATCCAAAGGATAAGGGATAAGATGCCTGATCACGGGGGTCCCGCTGCTGGGGACCCCCATGATCTTCCATGCCACACCCCGTTAGAATCAGCCTCCAGAGCATGCTCGCTCCACGTCTGATTACTGGCGATCATGGGGACGGAGCATAGTGACATCACAGCTCCGCCCCCGTGCGCCATCACGCTCCACCCCCTCAATGCAAGCCTATGGGAGGGGGCGTGACAGCTGTCATGCCCCCTCCATAGCCTTGCATTGAGGGGGCGGAGCCGTGACATCACTATGCTCCGTCCCCGTGATTGCCAGTAATCGGACCCGGTGCGAACACGCTCCGGGGGCTGATTCTAACAGGGTGCAGCGTGGAAGATCACGGGGGTCCCCAGCTGCGGGTCCTCCGTGATCAGGCATCTTATCCCCTATCCTTTGGATAGGGATAAGATGTCTTAGCGCCGGAGTACCCCTTTAAAGATAGACACTTATAATCCATTGGTTGAAAGATACATTTTTTTCATGTGTGGTGTCCTGCTACCGTATTGCATACTGTACCTTGTATGGTGGTCCGCAAAGTCAGAGTTACTATGTTCAGGTAGGGTCCCCCAGGTGGGACAGCCCCTAGTTGCCTCCTCCTTCTCTAATTTCATAATGCTATTATGTATATATTTAAAAATGTGTATACTTAATATAGTGTATATTAGTCTACTTACCTTGTTGGCGTCGCAGGACCTTCGGTCATGTGACCATGTTAATTCCTCTATGGTATGTTGGAGAACCTTTGGAGGTCCCTGGGTCACATGTTTACCCATAACGCTCTGTACAGAAGATTGACAGTTGTATGGACCAGTGAGCTTAAGTCCAGCCCCTGCCCATATAAGGGAGCTGTAGCCAATTATCGCTCTCTTGGGTTGCTGCTCTCGTGAATGCCGGACTAGCAGGACGGATCTGCTCAAATTTCAAAGACAAGCTAGGCCAGAAGCCTTCCGCTAAAGCTAGCGTGATTACTGGGCCGAATCTAAACCGCAAAATCCAATGGATCACCGCAACAATTGTCCTCCTAAGCTCAATAGACTCCCGAGGTCCCAACCACTTGTCAAGCTCTAATAGACTCTGTGATATGGACTGTTCCTGTTCATTATTGCCTAAAATCTTCAGTAAAAGTTCAGACAAGTTTCTGCAAATCTCCGGTTGTGGACAATCAATTACTTCCTATCTCCCTATCGCTTTTGGGAAGGGTGGCGGTAGGACAAGCATACAGAGAATAGCCCTCACCCTGGCATCACGAATAGAAAAGGTTAAGCAAGCACCCTTAGTAACCGCACAGCTATACTCCCATATACCCTACTCCCCCAGGCTATCACACTGGTATGTCTGCACGCAAAGTTTTTTTTTTGTATTTTACACATTAGCACAAAAAGTGCAGAGGGGACCAGCATTGAAACAAGGAAGGTACCATATATACTCGAGTATAAGCCGTCCCGAATATTAGCCGAGGCCCCTAATTTCTCCCCAAAAACCCAGGAAAAGTTATTGACTCGACTATAAGCCTAGGGTGGGAAATACATCAACCCCCCATGTCATCATCCCCCCCTGCCATCGGCTGTCCGGGCATGCTGGGAGTTGTAGTTTTGAAACATCTGGAGGTCCGCAGGTTGAAGACCACTGCGGCCTTCGTCATCATCCAGACCCCCCTTTTGTTTTCTACTCACCTACCCTCGGTGGGAAGGAAGGGTGAGCTGGTCAGGGCCGTCCATATTCGACCACCTATGCTGCAGGGACTGTCCGGTGGGGAGGGTTAGTCATTCCGGGCTGTCCATCTTCACCGGGAGGCCCTCTTCTCCACTCCGGACGGCCCCGGACTAGTGACCTTGCCTTGACGACGACGCGCAGGGACGTCTGTGATGTCCCTGCGCATGAATGTCCCTGCGCGGTGGCGTCAATGCAACGTCACTAGTTCGGGGCTGGCCCGGAGCGGAGAAGAGGGCCTCCCGGTGAAGATGCACAGCCTGGAATGACTAACCCTCCCCACCGGACGGTCCCTGCTGCATTGGTGGTCGAATATGGATGGCCTGGACCAGCTCACCCTTCCTTCCCACCGAGGGGAGGTGAGTAGAAAACAAAAGGGGGGTCTGGATGATGATGAAGGCCGCAGTGGTCTTCAACCTCCCTTGTTATACTATCTCACATAAGTGAGTCCACCTCTCACATTTTTGTAAATATTTTATTCTATATTTTCATGCGACAACACTGAAGAAATGACGCTCTGCTACAATGTAAAGTAGAGAGTGCACAGTCTGTATTTGTTTAATGTTGTTTAGTGTTTAATGTTGTGTCCCTCAAAATAACTCGACACACAGCCATTAATGTCTAAAACTTGGCAACAAAAGTGAGTACAACCCTAAGTGGAAATGTCCAAATTGAGCCCAAAGTGTCAATATTTTGTTTGGCCACCATTATTTTTCAGCACTTCTTTAAAGGGTAACTCTCATTAAAACTAATTTTTGCTATTGCACTCCTTATGGTAAATAAAAAATATTTCTAATATACTTTGTTTAAAAAAATGAAGTTTTCTATGTTTTATTTGTGCTTAAAAAAAGCTTGCACATTTTCCCCCATCTTATCCACAGACTTTGGACCAAAGCCCAAACACAGGAAGTGCAGCCTGGAGTGCTGAGGGGGGGTGCCAGCCTCATCCAATCTTAGCTCCTCTCACACTTTACTGCCATATGCTGTTGGCTGGACCCCCCCCCCCCCCCCCCTCAGCACTCCAGGCTGCACTTCCTGTGTTTGGGCTTCGGTCCAAAGTCTATGGATGAGATGGGGCAAAATGTGCTCTTGAGCTTTTTTAAGCACAAATAAAACATAGTTTGTTTAAAAGAAAAATGATATTAGAAATATTCAGGCAATAGAGAATACAGCTGGCACTAATACCGCTAATGAGCGGAACAACTGTCATACAGATGCTGATCCACGTCTTAGGGACGATAAATGCACTGTCTTGAATCCCGCCTCCAGCGGTGCTCCGTCCAACAGACCAACAGGCAGTAATATCACAAAGAAGATAGAAAAGACGGCAACTCACTGGAAAATTGTGCGGCTTTATTCTCAAGACACAGGGTACAGCAGGTACACAAAGAGCAACGTTTCACCGATTGGCTTCTTCCGGCTCACTATATTAGAAATATTATTTATTTACCATAAGGAGTGCAATAGCAAAAAATAGTTGTAATGAGAGTGCCCATTTAAGCCTTTTGGGGATGAAGTTCACCAGAGCTTTATAGATTGCCACTGGAGCAGGGGTGTACCTAGAGCATTTGGCACCCGGGGCGGACCCTTTGTTTGGCACCCCCCCCCCCCCACACACACACACGCACCCCCCTTAATTACACCCCCTCCCTCCCCTCCCCCCATGGGCGGGCTGACAAAACTCGGGGCCCCTGGACCTAAAAAAAGGCAAGGGCCCCTGCTAGGCTCTGCACCTCGTCAATCTTCTGCCACGTTCCTATTCCACCCAAATCCCACACACAATAAATTAAATAATTTATATATGTAAGAAACACTTTAACATAGGTAAATTTCCATGACCAATAATACTGATATACAAGGAGCAAATATATACCACCACACAATAACTGGATAATACCACCATACTGTATAAAACCACTATACACAGACCAGCATACTATAAAGAATCTGTATACAATATAAGTGATTATATACAGGACCATATGGCGGTAGATATCAGCTGTACACAAGATGTGTATACCATAGAAGTGATTGCAGTTACATTTTGGGACTCACAATTACATATTTTCTGATCAGCAGCGTCCTCTTTTCTTCTCTGTTCGGATAAGACCGCCATGTGGATCTCTTAACATCTGCAGGAAAAACATGTCAGACTCAGCACTTTTTCAGTGCCCTCCCCTCCTCTACAATCTTTCCATCTATAGACCCACAAACTGTAATAATGCCCTCCTTGGTGTCCTGCACAGTAAAAGGGCAGGTAGGTAGGTAGCCAGGTAACCCCCTCTTTCCCATAGGTATATGCAGAGTGACACCCCCCTCTTTCCCAGAGGTATATGCAGAGCTACACCCCCACCCCCTCTTTCCCATAGGTATATGCAGAGCTAACCCCCCCTCTTTCCCATAGGTATATGCAGTTACACTCCCCCCTCTTTCCAATAGGTATATGCAGAGCTACAATCCCCATCTTTCCCATAGGTATATGCAGAGCTACCCCCTCTTTCCCATATGTATATGCGGAGCTACACCCCCCCTTTCCCATAGGTATATGCAGAGCTACACCCTACCCCCTCTTCCCCATAGGTATATGCAGAGCTACACCCCCCCCCTCTTCCCCATAGGTATATGCAGAGCTACACCCCCCTCTCCCTCCCTTTCCCATAGGTATATGCAGAGCACCCCCCTCTCCCTCCCTTTCCCATAGGTATATGCAGAGCACCCCCCCTCTCCTTCCCTTTCCCATAGGTATATACAGAGCACCCCCCCTCTCCCTCCCTTTCCCATAGGTATATGAAGAGCACCCCCCTCTCACTCCCTTTCCCATAGGTATATGTAGAGCACCCCCCCTATCCCTCCCTTTCCCATAGGTATATGCAGAGCACCCCCCTATCCCTCCCTTTCCCATAGGTATATGCAGAGCACCCCCCCTCTCCCTCCCTTTCACATTGGTATATGCAGAGCACCCCCCCTCTCCCTCCCTTTCCCATAGGTATATGCAGAGAACCCCCCTCCCTTTCCCATAGGTATATGCAGAGCACCCCCCCTCTCCCTCCTTTTCCCATAGGTATATGCAGAGCACCCCCCCCCTTCCCTATAGGTATAGGCAGGGTTAAGAAAAAAAAAAAAGGATGCTCACCTGATATCCCGCGCAGCGATCTCCTCAGCCCGCGTTTTCTCCCCTCCACAGTACAGGCGCTGATGATGTCACTCATCTTTACTGCGTGCTGCTTGGGGGTGGAGGTCACGTCTCCTCTGTGTGAGCTTCAGATGCGGCTCACACAGATGGGATGCCTTCTCCTGTATGTGCGTGTATCGCGCATACAGGAGAAGGCACCACTGTCTGCTGGGGATCTGGGACGAGTGTCCAAGACCCTCAGTAGTTGCGGCGGCGGGTCAGTCCGCCCCTGGCACCCCCGTTGAGAGTGGCACCCGGGGCGGGCCCCCCCCCCCCCCTTGGTACGCCACAGCACTGGAGTCCTCTTCCACTTCTCCATGACGATATTACAGAGTCGGTGGATAGTACAGAAGTTGCGCTCCTTCACCTTCTATTTGAGAATGCCTCACAAATGCTCAATACTGTTTAGGTCTGGAGCCATGCTTGGCCAGTTTATGACCTTCACCCTCAGCTGCTTAGAATGAAAAAAGTTAATAAGCCAAATCAGAATGTTAATTGGTAAAGGGTGCCAAATTAGTAGAAGATCGTCAAAGGGTGTTTTTGACTCAAAGCCTCCACTACTGAAGAGCAAGTAGGGCCTCCACCAGTTGTGGGGCAAAATGGACTTTACACATTTTTGTAAGTGAAGCCACAAACACTGCAACATTCCAATGTCTATCCCTGTGCAGCTCCTCCCAGCTCTCTACAGAGAGAACATAGTGACATCTCATTTGGCACCAGTGGGCAATCAGCGACAAGTGTAAGGTGGCACCACCCAGCTCAGCCGTAGCAAACTGAAAGACACCAAGGGTGTCCACAAACTGGCATAAAGGTAGAGAACATGGTTATCCAGGTAATGAACCAGGAAGGTAGGAGTGCTATTGTCCCTCAGATATATCCAAACTTCTGTTTGAGTTTCTTTTCCTGAATGGCTGAAGCATTTACACTACATTAAAGACTGACCAGCAGTAGCAATTCACACTAGACTGTGGGTGGCTTTAAACTAGATCAATGTGGAGTGACAGGTGGCTTTTACATTATACTGTACTGTGGTCTGTCTGGCATTCACATCTTCCCTTTTCCAGTCATCTAAAATACCTAATACATTTGGCCCAGTTTAATAAATTATTTTTTGTCCTTTTCTCGCACATTACATTTAGTAAATCTTCCCCCAGTGTGTCACTAATAACATATCTCTGTATTTTGATATGGTGTACATAATACAATACACATAGATCAGCCTTAACCCCTTAACGACCACGAACGTAAATGTACGTCCTGGTTTGGCGGTACTTCGCACACCAGGACGTACATTTACGTCCTGTGTATGACCGCGAGCATCGGAGCGGTGCTCGTGTCATACACGGCAGGGTCCGGTAGCTATCAGGGCGATTTTAGATTACTGATTTTGTACAAAAAGCTTTATATTTTTGTACCGCTTAAAAAAATCTAAAGTATCTAGCCATGGGTATCATTTTAATCGTATTGACCCACAGAATAAAGAATACATGTCATTTTTACCATAAATTGTACAGTGTGAAAACGAAACCCCCCAAAATGTGCAAAATTGTGGTTTTCATTTAAATTTCCTCCCTAAAAAAATATTTTTTGGGGTTTGCCGTACATTTTATGGTAAAATGAGACAAAGTACAATTGGTCACGCGAAAAACAAGCCCTTATATGGGTCTGCAGATGGAAATATAAAAGAGTTATGGATTTTAGAAGGTGAGGAGGAAAAAACGAAAACGCAAAAATAAAATTGGCCTGGTCCTTAAGGTGAAAATGGGCTTGGTCCTTAAGGGGTTAAAGGTGTTTTCCAGAAACTTAAAAAAACTTGATATGTTTCTAGGGATGGCTGGAAACTAAAAAAACAAACATACACTTTCTACCTCGGTCCCCCGGGGCACCTGTTGCAATGTCATCCAATACACCACAGCTCTGGTTACTTTCCACTCCCGAGACAAGCACATCACTGCAGTGACAGCCCATTCAACCAGTCACTGAGTGAAGTGTTTTTTTGGGCTCTGGAAAACCCCTTTAATTCCAGTATGGGCCTCATTGATTTTTAGTGTGCTAAAAGAGGCCATTAGGTAATATTAGGGAATGAAGGGGTAAGTGAAACATGTCAGTGTCAAGTTACAGTACAATGTATCCTGGTGCCATCTCTTCCCCAGGTAAATGATGCACACAAACCTAACTGTCCATATGATGGAACAGAATTTTACTCATGGGACCAGGCTAGCTTTTTCCGTTGCTCTATAGTGTAGATGGTATGGCCATGTGCTGATAGTAGGCACTATTGGTGGTGAAGGGCCAGTGACCAGCTTCATGTGCAGCAAGCTAAGATGCACTGTGTATCCTGACACCTACTATAATAAGCATTTCATTGTTCACATATTGCGGTGGAGAGTGTAATATAGTTTACAATGGCAAGGTTCTGATTTGTATATTGTGTTGCTGTATACTGGACAGACAGGTTTCTGCTAAATATACATAAACATTCCCTACCACACTACAAAGGAGACCTTTTCAATTGCATGCATATTTCCCAACTACACACTATTGTGTGACAATGGTATCCTATGTGCAGTAGTTTCTTCTGTGCCAAATTTTTTCATGTAATGACCACAACTGCTTACATGGACTAAATTGGATTCCTGGTTCTGCTTAATTAATTAAATACTAGGTGTGTCATTCCTCATAGCAACTGAATGAATAAGCAACCGAACACATGACAACCAGCAACAATGTGTCATATAACAGCTTCTGGAACCCAAGACGCTTTAGAATAGTATGGTTATAAACATAGACGGAGAGGAAAAATTCTACAGAGATATAACCTTTTTATAGTGTGACACTATAAAATCAAAGCATTTCCTCCTCCTGTCCAAAATATGAATGGTGGCCTTGATGTTTAACCCTCTCAGAGTGATGAGGATATTTGCTGGGTATTGGTAGTGTAGCAAGGGGTCCAATATTACCATTTCACTGGTGTAATTGCTTAGCAACAACTTGACAGTCATAGTCATTTTACTTGCACACAATGGAACACTTTACTCCAGAAAAGGCACATCAAGCTTTGTGGTATCAATAAATGTACAGTATATAAAAATTCACACTGCTTGGCAATTCTCACTTAGAAACATGTACTATAATAACATTTGCAAATGCTTGTTGTTCTGGGTGGCAAAGTCTTTAATCACAGTCTCAGTCTTTCTCCCATGAGCCAGGGAAATGGCAGCACAAAACAAACTTAAATGCATTACTATCGTTATTAAAAAAAACTTTTTACATGTTGCAGGGACGGTGTGCAGAAACCAGTGGTGGACATGAGAAATGTGGAGGAAATGAGGAACACAATCTTGTACTCTCCACCCATACGCCTAGAACATACAGCATCGCAGGGCCTCGGCCCACTAATACTTACACCAACAAACCATTCTACTGAAGTGGAAATAATAATTATAATACTAACAGGTATAATAAGGTAAGTATCATAACAGCACCACTTGGCGGAACTCCACCTTCGGTCCTAACAGGACGCCGCCTTCCAAAGACGAGAAGCAAAATCTTTCAAACTATCCCAACATTCCATCAACTATCTGCGAACAATTACCTCAAAGACACTTACCTGAATATTGTGGATCCTTTAGGCAATCTCAGGAATCCTAAAGAAAGATTCACCTTTGTATTCCAAAATACTCCTATGAATCCAGTGATAGAGCGAGCTATACGTAGAAACTGGTTTCTATTGGAAGCCGATGAGGATTTGAAAAAAAGAGCAGAAAACAAACCACGCATAACATACAGAAAGAACCTTACCATAGGAGATAAATTGAGAAATAAATCTAAGAGTAGCAATACATCAGCGAAAAAAGAAACCTGGCTTAGTGACATCACACCTAAAGGTACCCACCAGTGTAAAAACTGCAATCAATGCAGATATTGCTGGGAAACTAAACACGTTAGGCTAGGAGCAATCTTTCATACTATTAAAGAGTTAATTACCTGTCGCACGAAAAATGTTGTCTATGCTATAATATGTCCCTGTGGCTTCTTCTACATAGGCCAGACGAAACGCCAGCTCCAGATGCGCATTAGGGAACATTTTTATACCATACGCGCTGGAAAGCCAGGAGCGTCCCGTCTGCAGGCCCACGTAAGAGAAGCCCATAATAACCCTGATGTACTACGCTTTGTAGGCTTAGAAAAAGTGTCATGTAATAAGTATGAACAAATAGAATCGAAATTATTACGAGTGGAGACACTATGGATCATTAAAACTAATGCCACAGGCAACATAGAGTTAAACGACAAAACGGAGCTCTCAGCATGCTTCTAACTATCTTTGCTTTTAACACACCTCCCCCCTACCACGTCACCTGATCATGTGAGAGCTGTTCAGGTGCGTGATAGGTGAAGCACTAGGTTCACTTGTATATAAGGCAGTCACAGGCAGTATGGGTCATGGCCGGACGAAGCACACCAAGTGTGCGAAACTATAGCTCGGTCGCCACCACTTGTCCCCCCACTCCCCTCTCTTCTGTACCCCGCATGTGAGTATGTCTCAATAAAGAAGACCCTGCAGCCACACTGGTGAGTGCCGATATTTTCATTTCTCTTCACGGATATCATGAACTTTGCTTATTATAGTATCTGAGCACCACCAGAGGCATTACAGCTACACCAACTCCCACCTGCCATTCCTAATCCAGCACACTCACGCAGTGCCGCACTACCTCCTTTGTGAATCTCAGGAATACATTCAAACGCCTTAAAGAAATATTGGAAAAAAAACATCCTGTTTGATGTCGAAGATATAACCCCTACAACCTTATATCTCTCTCCCTCACCTTCTAAAAAATTTGATGCAACCCTGGATAATCCTTTGTTGACAACCCATGACCATAACTAGAGCCCTCCACCTATACTGGATTTGTCATCCACGGTAGGGCATAACACCCAAGCAGGGGCTAGTGCTTCTGTACTGTTTTTACAACCACTACTACCAGCACGCTCCCATACAATTACCACTATAGCAACAATACATCAGTGCAATAACAATAAATTTTGACATGCTGGGAGGCGCTGATATCATTACTGTCAACACATCAGAACCCACACAATCTAATGCAGGACCAATACGGTCTCCTATCCACGAGGGTGACATGATCATTCCAGCATCACCGATCACCTCTCCCCTCCCCTTGTCCTCTCTTTTGGCTTTTTTTAGAGGTGCGTCCATCATCATCTATCAAACTCAAAACCATCCTAGACTACTTCCTTCGAAGGAAATCCTTAAAAAGAAAATTAGAAGAGGAAGAAGGGGTGGATTACACAGAAAAAAAATCGAAAAACAAATGAAAAAATACTAACAAATCCCCTCTTACGTAAAAGGGCGGAATCCACCACTTGTCCCAGCATATTATAAATGAGGGGGAGCTCTGCTTATTACAGAAAGGTTTAACGTATTGGCCACATTATAATCCCAAAGGGTTTGAACTATTTCTTGATCTTCCCCATTTTACCAGACGTTTAACACTTCATCGCCACTTTTTACTACCTAGTTCTAACGTAATTGGTAAAGTACCAGAAGAAGAAGTCTCACTACGAGGTATACATCCAAATGTGAAACCAAAATCAAAATTTTACCCCATATACAGAGGAAATGTATAAGAGTTTTTCACGACATTGTGGCAGAAGAGTTGAAAAATCTCACAAAAAATTTCCCCAAATCCTCAAGAGAGGGACATCTTTCAAGGAGTGAAAAATTGCCCTTAATGGAATAAAGAAAAATGAAAACATCGTTATACTCCCTGCCGACAAGGGGGGCCGAATCGTCATCCAGGACTATTAAGATTATGATGGGGAGGCTTGCAAAATCCTAGGAGATGATCAATATTACTGGCAGATCACACATGACCCTTTTCCACAACTACAGCAGAACATTCTTTTACTTCTAAATGAAGGTCTGGCAAACAATCTCATTCCAAAAAAAGAAAAGAGATTTTTATATATTTCTAATCCCACTACTCCATTTTACTATTATCTGCCCAAGGTCCTCAGAAAATATGGACAGGAATTCTGTCCATATCTAAAAAAAAAAACTTGGACCAGCTCATCTCCCAACTAAAAGATGTGGAATGGGAAGAGGACATGGTGCTTAGTCATGGCATCCTAAGTGGCCATTAATAAAAATTGTAGGAGAATATGCCGTATGGCCAATTCCGAAGGGTTAGAAAAAACTGTACCCAGGAGTCCACCTTCGTAGAACAAGCTAGGTTTGCTAAAAAAGGCTACCCGAAGAAATGAATTGAAGATGCTTTCTTAAAAACCAAGTTACTCACCCAGGAAGATTGTTTACCATCATTTTCATCAGGCGATCTGGAGCAAAACAGAGTGAAAACAAAAAATCATTAAAAAATATGAGGCAAAAATACTTCATCACAACGTATTCAGGTGGCCATCGAGCCATTAGGAAGATTTTGAACAAACATTGGTGCATTTTAAAATCTGACCCCTACTTAAAGGGGTACTCAGGTGGAAAACTTTTTTTTTTTTTTTTTTTTATCAACTAGTGCCAGAAAGTTAAACAGATTTGTAAATTACTTCTATTAAAAAATCTTAATCCTTCCAGTACTTATTAGTTGCTAAATACTACAGAAGAAATTATTTTCTTTTTGGAACACAGAGCTCTCTGCTGACATCTCTGTTCATTTTAGGAACTGTCCAGAGTAGGAGAAAATCCCCATAGCAAACATATGCTGCTCTGGACAGTTCCTAAAACGGACAGAGATGTCATCAGAGAGCACTGTGCTCGTGATTCAGCAGAGAGCACTGTGTTCCAAAAAGAAAAGAATTTCCTCTTTAGCTAATAAGTACTGGAAGGATTACGATTTTTTAATAGAAGTAATTTACAAATCTGTTTAACTTTCTGGCACCAGTTAGTTTAAAAGAAAAAAAAGTTTTCCACTTTAACATGCATGGATGGCTATTACAGGTGGCCTCACACACTGTCCCTAGGACCTGACAGGTCAGGAGAACAGTGTTGTAGCAGTTATATATATCAACTGGCTCCAGAAAGTTAAACAGATTTGTAAATTACTTCTATTAAAAAATCTTAATCCTTTCAGTACTTATGAGCTTCTGAAGTTAAGGTTGTTCTTTTCTGTCTAAGATTTTTTTAATAGAAATACTTTACAAATCTGTTTAACTTTCTGGAGCCAGTTCATATATATAAAAAGTTTTTGCCTGGAATACGCCTTTAATACCATATGAAACAGCATGTTGGTATGATTTGCAAGTCATCTCAAGCACCAAAGTTAGATGAGCCCCTGTGTGTGCGTAACAAACATTTAATTGTATGCACCTAGTGCTAAAGGTGGCATCACATTTTAGACACATTTAAGATGCAAATACGCCAACATTTATAATAGCCTGCCATTACGTCACCTGTTTTAGTTTCTCACCTCAATAAGTGGGCATGGCCTATATAAATAGGACATTGCTTTAGGGAAATAGGGCAGTACTTGAAATTGTGCAAAATGTTGGCTTAAATTAAGCCAAACAATGGGTGGTGTTAAATTTGGACAAAAGTGTCTATCATACTGCAAGAGTCATTGTTAGTTTAGCACTTTTTTTGGGCATTTTCAGATTGCCTAGTCTATACTGTCTAAATATTACACAGGATTATCCCAAATGCTTCAAATGCTGTATTTTGACATAGAGAAGTTCCCACACTTAAGAGGAGCTTTGTCAGAACCTGTGAAGGTTCCTTTGCACATGTTTTGATTAAAGGGGTTGTGCAATTTAGAGAAATGTACCCCTCATTCAAAGGATAGGGGGATACGTGTCAGATCTCCTGCACAGCACTTGGCTCTTCTGGTGCATGGAGCGGGGGTTGGCACTCACCCTCCATGCATCTCTATAGGAGAGCCGAAGTGCTGCACTCATGTATCTCCAGTTCTCCCATAGAAACTCATGGAAGGCATGTGTCGATCCTGCTTCGTGCTTCATGCGGCTATCAATGGCCAGAACCCGTGGCTAATACCAGACATCACAGATCGCAGTGATGTCTGGTATTACCCCTTAGACACAGCGATCAAAGTTTATCGCTGCATCTAAAATGTAAAAATACTTCCCGGCAGATCAGTTGGGCTGATCAGGACCACCGTGGTGAAACCGTGGTGTCCTGATCAGCTGGGAACACACAAGGAGGGTCCTCAGCATCCGGTCATCAATTGATTGCTCCATGCCTGAGATCTAGGCTGGAGCAATCAACCGTCGATAACACTGATCAATGCTATGCTATTGCATAGCATTGATCAGTTTATGCAATTTTGTCCCACAAATATATATTTTTTTGTAAAATGACTGATGTCATTACAAAGTACAATTGGTGGCGCAAAAAACAAGCCATCCTATGGGTCTGTAGGTGCAAAATTAAAAGGGTTATGATTTATAAAAGGTAAGGAGGAAAAAACTAAAATGGAAAAACGCTCAGTCCTTAAAGGATTAATTATTTATACAAACAAACATGGGAGGGTTCTCCATATTTTCCTTCTCAGCCAGATACCAACCAAGCAGCAACAGCCTGATGTTACAAAGATGGGCCAGGACCATTATTACTTACTGGCCCTCTTCAGCCTAAATAATGCCAGCCTGTTACCACCTGAGCCCAGGAGCACCATTTTTGATGCTCCGGGCCTGTTGGTACCGGCTCCTGTAGTGGTGGGTACCGGGGTAATAATTGGGGGTTAGCGCTAGCTGTTTTTGTGGCTAGCGCTAAGCCCCAGCATAGTAATGGATTCTGTCTATAAGATGGCTTCAACTACTAAGCCTGTAAAGTAAATAAAATAAAAATAAAAAAACACATTTATAAAACTTTTGTTTAAAAAAAAAAAAACACTTCCTCACAAGCCCTTGTTAACCATTTTATTAATAGTAAACCAAAAAACGCGGGTTATCGTTCCCACCGAATCCGAAGTAGTCCATAGGATACACAGATCAGAAATGAGAAGAAAAAAAGATGGCTTAGTACATTTAGGGGCAAAAAAGTGGTAACATTTTTTTTAGAAACACATCAAAGTTGATCGCCGCATCTAAAATGTAAAAAAATACATCCCGGCAGATCAATTGGGCTGATCGTGACCACCGCGGTTGTATTAGTAGTAGCACTTAGGCTGTGTTTACATTCCTGTCTGCGCTTCGTTCAGGGGGCTCTGTCACCGATTGCATTTATTTTGCAGGATCTGACCAGATAAAAAATAATGCAAGCAGTCATTTTTGTCCAGTCAAATCCTTGTAAATAAATACCAGATGGAAACCGGAGGGAACATATTTAAGTCAATCAAATCTCTTGGGATCCATCGATGTTCATTGTGTAACAGACTTTTCGGCTTCATTTTCTGGCCCAGAAGTCTGCAACGCAGGTGCGAACAGTGCCCTGACGCAAATGAAGCTTGGCTAAACCTAACCTTAGATGACTTTTCTTCAGTTGGATTCACCAGGTATTAAGATAAATTATTTCACAATATAAAACTTCTAGATACAGACAGACACACAGAAAGACACACAGACAGCCAAAAGGGTACAGCCAAGACAGAGATAGATAAACTAGTTAGACTTTTTAGATACACTGAATGGTAGACACATGAAAATCTATTTCCCTTTTCCCGAGTTCTAAAACCGATTTCATAAAAGAATACCAACTATGGTCACACGCAAAGCAAAACAACTTAATAAATTATCAGTCACTAAGGCAAAATGTAGAAAATGAGACATCATATGTAATGTGCCAACTTTATCTTAAAAATAAAATTTATCTTGTCACATTTAGCACTATGCACAAAGGATAGCGGATAAGATGTCTGATTACGGGGTCCTGCCGATGAGAACCCTCGCGATCCCAGCTCTGTCCCCCAGACATCTGGAGCACGGAGCGAACCTCGCACCATGGTGGATGACTGGCAATGTGGGGCGGAAGCTCGTTATGTCACGGCCACGCCACACTCGTGATGTCATGACCACGCCCCCTCAATGCAAGTCTATGGGAGGGGGTGTGACAGCCATCACGCCCCCTCCCATAGACTTGCATTGGGAGGGTGTAGTCGTGACATCACGAGCCTCCGGTGCTGCACCCGACCTTAACGCTGGGTGGAGCACAGAGATTGCGGGGGTCCCAAGTGGCGGGACCCGGGCAATCAGACACCTTATCCCATATCCTTTGGATAGGGGATAAAATGTCTAGGGGCGGAGTAACCCTTACTTATTTTTTAACATATGACAGTTATGAACTTGACTTCACATCCTGTATCCTGACATATTGTACGATTCGGGAACTATAGATGTAATACTATAGATATAATAGATATATAGATATAATAGAACTATAGATATAATAGATGACAAATAAATAAAAATATATTAAAGGGGTATTCCAGGAAAAAACTTTTTTTTACATATCAACTGGCTCCAGAAAGTTAAACAGATTTGTAAATTATGTGAAAAAAAGAAAATGTGTGCAGCTCACAAATCAAAAATCCGAGGATATGGTTGGTTATATGCCGAAACCCCAACGGCCGGGAATAAATAATATATAAAGAGAAATATAAAACCAATCCTTCGGGGTAAAATCCTAGAAGGATTGGTTATATATTTCTCTTTATAGATTTGTAAATTACTTCTATGAAAAAATCTTAATCCTTTCAGTACTTATGAGCTTCTGAAGTTAAGGTTGTCCTTTTCTGTCTAAGTCCTCTCTGATGACACGTGTCTCGGGAAATGCCCAGTTTAGAAGAGGTTTGCTATGGGGATTTGCTTCTAAACTGGGCGTTTCCCGAGAAACGTGTCATCCGAGAGCACTTAGACAGAAAAGAACAAGCTTAACTTCAGAAGCTGATAAGTACTGAAAGGATTAAGATTTTTTAATAGAAGTAATTTACAAATCTAAAAAAAAGATATTTGAGGCTCAAGGTCTTTGGATAAGGAACACACCTGTTAGTTAAGATATATCAAATATTTATTAATTATTTTCCATCAACTGATAATCCGGGATCACAGGGCCATTGTAAATCCACGGAGTCAGAAGATTTATAAAAAATATAAAATCATAAAATTCATATATATATTCATAAATATAGAAATAAAAAAATATATATCTATTGATGTATAAGACCACTGGAAATGATAGCAGCTATTTCAAATTGGCACTCTGGATAGTATTTGTTTATAGATAATGTCCATAAAAGTGCCAATGCAGTCCTAAAAGTATATCACAGTCTTTCACACTTATAAATGTCCTTTTATAACAATTGAGTGGCAGTTGAATAATATTCAGGTGTCTGTGACCTCAGACTTAGATGCCGCTCTGTGTGTCATATAGAGCAATTCTAGGATGCTGTATTCCACAGCACTGGTTATTCGAATGCCGGCAGTAAATTCAAACTATGCGCATAGTATTTAAGGAAGGTTTAGCTCACCGGTCCTGATGCAATTTTTCGGAGGTATATTTACCGCTCCTTGCTTGTCCTCAGCGATATCAAGCAGCCGTCTGTCCCCGCTCTCTGGCCTGAGAGCGCACCGCTGGAGTCTCTGCCGACTCCTATTCGCGCGGTGTTAGCGGAGGGTGGGCGATGTATACAGGGGCTGCAGCGCTTGCAAGGCAGGTATTCCAGGTGGCGTCCTCGTGCAGATAGTGCGCGCTCCCGGTCTCTGACCGCGCGCTCAAGAAATGTCCGTGTGATAGCTGGTAATTACTGTGGACTGCAAATGATAATAGTTCAGTGGTCTCATATGTCTCTTGGGGGGGTCGCCGGACGCGTTTCAGCACCCACTAGGTGCTTTCTTCAGCGGCTTAAATATAGTTAAGCCGCTGAAGAAAGCACCTAGTGGGTGCTGAAATGTGTCCGGCGACCCCCCCAAGAGACATATGAGACCACTGACCTATTATCATTTGCAGTCCACAGTAATTACCAGCTATCACACGGACATTTCTTGAGCGCGCAGTCAGAGACCCGGAGCGCGCGCTGTATGCACGAGGACGCCACCTGGAATACCTGCCTTGCAAGCGCTGCAGCCCCTGTATACATCGCCCACCATCCGCTAACACGGCGCGAATAGGAGTCGGCAGAGACTCCAGCGGTGCGCTCTCAGGCCAGAGAGCGGGGACAGACGGCTGCTTGATATCGCTGAGGACAAGCAAGGAGCGGTAAATATACCTTCGAAAAATTGCATCAGGACCGGTGAGCTAAACCTTCCTTAAATACTATGCGCATAGTTTGAATTTACTGCCGGCATTCGAATAACCAGTGCTGTGGAATACAGCATCCTAGAATTGCTCTATATGACACACAGAGCGGCATCTAAGTCTGAGGTCACAGACACCTGAATATTATTCAACTGCCACTCAATTGTTATAAAAGGACATTTATAAGTGTGAAAGACTGTGATATACTTTTAGGACTGCATTGGCACTTTTATGGACATTATCTATAAACAAATACTATCCAGAGTGCCGATTTGAAATAGCTGCTATCATTTCCAGTGGTCTTATACATCTATAGATATATATTTTTTTATTTCTATATTTATGAATATATATATGAATTTTATGATTTTATATTTTTTATAAATCTTCTGACTCCATGGATTTACAATGGCCCTGTGATCCCGGATTATCAGTTGATGGAAAATAATTAATAAATATTTGATATATCTTAACTAACAGGTGTGTTCCTTATCCAAAGACCTTGAGCCTCAAATATCTTTTTTTTTGTTTAGTACTCCTTTTTCAGACACCTTAGGTACAGGTGTTAGTTTGAGTTGCCCGGGTCATTGTAGTGAAACTTTCCGCAGGAGCCTCTCCGCTCTTTACTAATTTACAAATCTGTTTAACTTTCTGGAGCCAGTTGATATATAAAAAAACAAGTTTTTTCCTGGATAACCCCTTTAATATATGCCCTAGCATACCACATGACTGAGAAGCATATAGTAAAATCACTGTGGTGAGTGGCAGGGCCACGGGTGTTGCAGTGATGAATGGTGGGATCAGATGTTATTAACCCCGGGAGTCTGATGGTATTAACCCCTATGTGTTTGTGACGCCAGTGTGGTTTTCGGGTTCCGGAACACCACACGCCCGGATTCTCCGATATCCCACGGGCTAGTAGTGAATAAAGAGTCCACAACCAGTTGGGGGCAAACGGAGGCTTTACTGAATAGAAGACAGGTGTAATAATCTTCACAGCTATGGCCAGAATTCCCAGGCAGGCGAGCAGTACCCAGAGGACTTGCTGGACCAATACTTGTAATAAACTTGACTTGTAATTAGACTTGAATTGTAATTAGACTTGACTTGTACTATGTGCAGGACTTGACTAACTTCAGTGACAGCAGACACAGACTTGTAGACTTACTGGAGAGTTGTAGCTTTGTGGTACTCCAGATGCTGAACACTTGTCCCTAAGATTCTCTGGTAGCTGTTTCAGCAAAGACTTAGATGTTACTGCTATGAGCACTTGGCTCAAAGAGAGTGAATTAAAGATGGACACCCCTTTATATAGTGGGATGGGGGGGGGGGCTGGATTAAAGCCCATTGGTCAAGCTGTGGGTCATAAGTTAAAGCTGGTGCTTTCTGGGAGTACATGTTGTAACCAATCATATAACTGCATAACATAACATGTGATCAGGCTTACTCACACAGGTCCTTGGAGTCCTCCAAAGGTCCTATATTCTATCTATACATTAGAATTCTATGGTCTTAAATATACACATACCACATTTAATAAACTAGCACGATATCACAGGGAGTCCCTGCAGGGGAGCCCCCAGGTCACTGAGGAACTCTACCTGACAGGGCCTACAGGTAGTACAGTTCTATATACCTGTAGTGGGACACCACACATGCTATTTACAGCAAATTACCATTGTATTGTGATGCAGTTTGCACAGGTGAAGCATATGGCTACATCGCTGCAATCGCTGTGTAGAGTTTTGTCATGTGGTTCTTGGCAGTGGTTCTTGGTGCCAGAATGTTAAACAGATTTGTAAATCATTTCTATTAAAAAATCTTAATCCCTCCAGTTCATTTTAGGGGCTGTATACTAAAGAGATATCCAAAAAAGAAATGCATTTCCTCTGATGTCATGACCATAGTGTTTTAGGAACTGTCCAGAGCAGGAGAGAATCCCCTTAGCAATCATATACTGCTCTGGACAGTTCCTAAAATGGACAGCAGAGGTCAGCAGAGAGCACTGTGGTCATGACATCAGAGGAAATTAGTTTTCCACGGGAGTACCCCTTTAAGGAAATCCTCAGTATTTGGCCTGTTCAGGTTGAGGACTAGATTGGGAAATATTGTTCTATAGTTTGCTGTATTTTGGTCTGCCTGAAAGAATTTCTTCTGGTGTTTTTTTGAATACTGCCACTGCAGTTTTTGAGCCAAAGCCAGAAGTGTATTCAAAAGTATGGGAAATATAAAGGAAGAACTTACACTTCTCCTTCCTACTGGATCCATTTCTGACTTTGGCTCAAACACTGCAGTGGCGGTTTAAAAAAAAAAAAAAAGCCAGAAGAAAAACAGTGTGGAAACCTAGCCTTATAATGACAAAATAGAAGAATGTTTATGATTCTAGAACATTACTACTACACAAGCAATAATTATTGTTCACATTGCTATGACATTTAAATGGTAAACAACATTCAAGGAGAGAAAATCAGAAATGAAGGAGCATAGTAGTCCTTTGATCTAATGTTTACTAAAACAATATTGTTAAAATGTACAAAATACAGCTAGCAAAATGGTGAAAAGCATCACATTGATAAAGTAAATGCATCTTTTATGACAATGTTCAGGGGGCAAATTAATCAAAACCTGTGTAGAGAAAGAGTGGTGCAGTTGCCCATAGCAACCAATCAGATTGCTTCTTTCTTTTTTTATAAAGGCCTCTGAAAAACGAAAGAAGTGATCTGGTGGGTTGCTATTGGTAACTGAACCACTCTTCCTCTACACAGGTTATGATAAATCTCCCCTATAATGCATAAAAAATAACAAAGTGTACCTCTTCTAAAAGAAAAAATAATCACTGGTTGCAGTGGATTCCAGGGATGTCCATGTCAAGAGGGCCCAGAAAGTGAAAAGATTAAAGAGGTATTCCGGGCAAAAACATTTTATCCCCTATCCAAAGGATAGGGGATAAGATGTCTGATCGCGGGGGGCCCGCTGCTGAGACCCCTGCGATCTCCCTGCAGCACCTGCATTCTATGCGGGTGCTGAATCTCCAGTTTCAGAAACCTCCGGGTTTCCGGGACTGGGGACGTGATGTCACGCCCCCTCCATTCATGTCTATGGGAGGGGGCGTGACGTCCGTCACGCCCCCTCCCATAGACATGAATGGAGGGGGCGATAAAATGTTTTTGCCCGGAATACCCCTTTATCAAGACCTGGAAGTATTGAAACAGGAATGGTGGAAATCAGCTTTAAAAAAGTAACACCTATAATAGTAAAATGAAGTGCTACTTACACAAAAACAGGCTCTTATCACCAACCTAATCTAGTGCATGATCGGTTATCAGTAACAGAGTACACATTTAGTTTAAGAAGGAACACCTACTGAGGGTAGATAAAAAGAAAGTTGGAAGACGGCACTCCAAGGTGTAGATAGTGAAAACAAAAGTGTTTATTCACCCATCCAGTACAAAAAGATGCAACGTTTCAACTTCACAAGGAAGTCTTTTTCAAGCACTGAGGGTAAGATGTGTAAGGCTGGGTTTACATATGTCCGGCACAGGTGAACTCAGCTTAAATCTCGACGCAACTGATGCCACAACTGATGACAAATTGTCATCAGTTGTATGGCATGCGGCGTCCAGTGTTTCTGGGCAACAGACAGGGGAACGCAGCAAGCTGCGTTCCCCTGTCCAGTGCCCTCCAGCATGTCCAACCATCCGGCGAAAAAATTGAGACGCTGGATGATTGTGAACTGTCCCATTCAAATGAATGGGATCAGTTCTAGCATCAGTTTCCCTCCGGTGCACGCCAGAGGGAATCTGTGCCGGACGACTGATATATGTGAACCCAGCCTAAGTGAGATGGGTGAGGCATACTGTCCAAATCAAATGTGTGACATTTTCATGATAGGTCAAACAGGTATTTCTGCCACTTATTTAAAGTGTTTTTTTTTTCCTCCATAAATTAACAGGGAGATGAGATGTGTGACTATAGCCTAAGGATGTGTATGTCACAATGGAGATGAAGTTGATCAATAATTGGCAGATAAGATACAATTAATCACAAATCCAAAATGTGGCCAGATATGATAAAGAAGACATTCAATAGCAATTGGTTACTCTCACATATGAAGTAAGCGTGAAAAAATATTGGCTCTACGCAGCCACAGATATGTTAGCCTATCGGATCAGGATCGTGTGAATAATTCACAATTATTTACTCTCACATATCCAATGTGTTATTCAAAGATAGAACATCACAGGTAAATGGTGCTATCGTTCACCATACGGTCAAGCTTAGTAGAATATACTTGGACTGCATGCAGCGAGCACATAATAATAGATAGCCTGCAGGCTGGAGTTGAGGTATTTGTCATCTTACCTATCTGGGATGTATACCACCGTACCCCATTTACAGATACTATGTACCCAACATATGTGAATGAAAAGAATATCATGCAAAGAAAGAAAGAAATTTGCGAGAATACCTGAACATAGTGGTTGTGAGTAATTCCATGTGAATACATACCTATCTATTATTATGTGCTCGCTGCATGCAGTCCAGGTATATTCGACTAAGCATGATAAAGAAGACAACCAGGTATATCCAATATACTTTGGGATACATCAACACCAATAAGGGTAGATTGAAGAATGCGACATAACTAGGTATAACAGAGATAATAAGAACTTTGAAATTACCTTAATCAATACGGTGGGTCATGGTTACCGTGTGGTCATTATACAAAAGAAGTCTTGGGGTTTATCAGTCATAACATGTTATCCTACAATGACTGGCTTCGTACCTGTGAATTACATGATTTGTGAATATTTGTCCATTGTTTCTAATACAGATCATCAAATATGAGTCACATAATCAAACTCATAATCATAACCTATAGCTCACTGTGATCTGGTTTGTGTATTTTACCCAGAATCCAGGTGATGCAGTTATAGGGTTATTATGGTAACCTGTGACCATAAATCGCTTCATCTCCCTCTGGGGTTCCCCCATGAAAGCTCTGATATATAGTTTTTACTGGAAATGTATGTGGCAGTAAGGGTCTATTCACACGTACAGTATTCTGCACAGATTTGATGTGCTGGATTTCAAGCTGTGCTCAGTCAATCAGTTTACATTGAAATCTAGAACAAGTAGAATAGTTCGGCACCGCTTACTTCTACATACCTTGAGGAGTATTAACCCCTTAAGGACGGAGCCCATTTTCACCTCTAGGACGAAGCCCTTTTTTTGCAAATCTGACCACTGTCACTTTAAACATTAATAACTCTGGAATGCTTTCTGTTATCAATCTGATTCTGAGATTGTTTTTTCGAGACATATTCTACTTTAACTTAGTGGTAAAATTTTGTGGTAACTTGCATCCTTTCTTGGTGAAAAATCCCAAAATTTGATGAAAAAATTAAAAAATTTTCATTTTTCTAACTTTGAAGCTCTCTGCTTGTAAGGAAAATGGATATTCCAAATATTTTTTTTTTTGATTCACATATACAATATGTCTACTATATATTTCCATCATAAAATTGACGAGTTTTTACTTTTGGAAGACACCAGAGGGTTCAAAGTTCAGCAGCAATTTTCCAATTTTTCACAAAATTTTCAAACTCGCAATTTTTCAGGGACCAGTTCAGGTTTGAAGTGGATTTGAAGGGTTTTCATATTAGAAATACCCCATAAATGACCCCAATATAAAAACTGCACCCCCCAAAGTATTCAAAATGACATTCAGTAAATGTTTTAACCCTTTAGGTGTTTCACAGGAAAAGCAGCAAAGTCAAGGAGAAAATTCAAAATCTTCATTTTTTACACTCGCATGTTCTTGTAGACCCAATTTTTGAATTTTTACAAGGGGTAAAAGGAGAAAATGTATACTTATATTTGTAGCCCAATTTCTCTCGAGTAAGCACATACCTCATATGTCTATGTAAAGTGTTCGGCGGGCGCAGTAGATGGCTCAGAAGCGAAGGAGCGACAAGGGGATTTTAGAGAGTACGTTTTTCTGAAATGATTTTTGGGGGGCATGTCACCTTTAGGAAGCCCCTATGGTGCCAGAACAGCAAAAAAAAACACATGGCATACCATTTTGGAAACTAGACCCCTTGAGGAACGTAACAAGGAATAAAGTGAGCCTTAATACCCCACAGGTGTTTCACGACTTTTGCATATGTAAAAAAAAAAAAAAAAAATTTCACTAAAATGTGGGTTTCCCCCCAAATTTCACATTTTTGCAAGGGTTAATAGCAGAAAAGACCCCCCAAAATTTGTAACCCCATCTCTTCTGAGTATGGAGGTACCCCATAAGTGGACCTGAAGTGCACTACGGGCGAACTACAATGCTCAGAAGGGAAGGCGTCATATTTGGCTTTTTGAGAGCAAATTTTGCTCGGGGGGCATGTCGCATTTAGGAAGCCCCTATGGTGCCAGAACAGCAAAATAACCCCCACATGGCATACCATTTTGGAAACTAGACCCCTCACAGAATGTAATGAGGGGTACAGTGAGCATTTACCCCCCACTGGTGTCTGACAGATCTTTGGAACAGTGGGCTGTGCAAAATTTTTCATTTTCACGGACCACTGTTCCAAAGATCCGTCAGACACCAGTGGGGTGTAAATTCTCACTGCACTCCTCATTACATTCCGTGAGGGGTGTAGTTTCCGAAATGGGGTCACATGTGGGTGTGTTTTTGCGTTTGTCAGAACCGCTGTAACAATCAGCCACCCCTGTGCAAATCACCTCAAATGTACATGGCGCACTCTCCCTTCTGGGCCTTGTTGTGCGCCCCCAGAGCACTTTGCGCCCACATATGGGGTATCTCCATACTCGGGAGAAATTGTGTTACAAATTTTGGGGGGCGTTTTTCCCTTTTACCTCTTGTGAAAATGAAAAGTATAGGGCAACACCAGCATGTTAGTGTAAAATTTTTTATTTTTTTACACTAACATGCTGGTGTAGACCCCAACTGTTCCTTTTCATAAGGGGTAAAAGGAGAAAAAGCCCCCCAAAATTTGTTAGGCAATTTCTCCCGAGTACGGCGATACCCCATATGTGACCCTAAACTGTTGCCTTGAAATACGACAGGGCTCCAAAGTGAGAGCGCCATGTGCATTTGAGGCCTGAATTAGGGACTTGCATAGGGGTGGACATAGGGGTATTCTACGCCAGTGTTTCCTAAACAGGGCGCCTCCAGCTGTTGCTAAACTCCCAGCATGCCTGGACAGTCAATTGCTGTCCAGAAATGCTGGGAGTTTTTGTTTTGCAACAGCTGGAGGCTCCATCTTAGAAACACTGCCGTACAATACGTTTTTAATTTTTATTGGAGAAGGGGGGTGGGGGGGGGGGGGGCAGTGTACGTGTGTATATGTAGTGTTTTACTCTTTATTTTATGTTAGTGTAGTGTTTTTAGGTTACATTCACACTGGCGGCAGATTACACTGAGTCTCCCGCTAGGAGTTTGAGCTGCGGCGGAAAATTTGCTGCATCTCAAATTTGCAGCGGGGAACTCACTGTAATCTGCCGCCAGTGTGAATGTAGCCTGTACATTCACACGGGAGGGGGGTCAAAACTACAACTCCCAGCATGCACTGACAGACCATGCATGCTGGGAGTTGTAGTTTTGCAACAGCTGGAGGCACACTGGCTGGAAAACCTTGAGTTAGGTTCTATGACCTAACTCAGTATTTTCCAACCAGTGTGCCTCCAGCTGTTGCAAAACTGCAACTCCCAGCATGTACTGATTGCGGAAGGGCATGCTGGGAGATGTAGTTATGCAATGGCTGGAGGCACGCAAGTACAACTCCCAGCATGCCAAGACAGCCTTATGCTGTTCCTGAATGCTGGGAGTTGTAGTTTTGCAAGATTTAGAGGGGTTCAAGTTGTAAATCACTGTCCAGTGGTCTCAAAACTGTGGCCCTCCAGCTGTTGCAAAACTACAACTCTCAGCATGCCCAGCCAGCAAACTGCTGTCTGGGCATGCTGACAGTTGTAGTTTTGCAACATCTGGAGGGCTACAGTTTGAGACCACTTAGTGATCTACAACCTGAACTCCTCTAAATATTGCAAAACTACAAGTCCCAGCATGCCCACACAGCAAACAGCTGTCTGGGCATGCTGGGAGTTGTAGTTTTGCAACATCTGGAGGGCCACGGTTTAGAGACCACTGTAAACTGTGGCCCTCCGGATGTTGCTAGGCAACAACTCACCTAGCAGGACCCGAAGCCGCCGCCGCCGCACGTGGGGGATCCCCGCATGGAGGATCGCGATCTGGGATCCAGGTAGGGACCTTCGGCGCCGACCCTCCCTGGACGGTTCCCCCGTTCTGCCCGGACACCGATAGGTGGGCAAAGCGGGGGAACCGAACTTTAACCCCCCCTACCCCGCTCTGCTATCGGTCGGTCGCTCGGCCGACCAATAGCAGGGATAGGAGGGGTGGCAACCCTGCCACCAAACTCCTATCCCTTTAGGGGGATCGAGGGTGTCTCGGACACCTACGATCCCTCTTATTTTCCGGGTCACCGGGTCACCAGTGACCCGTATGACCCGGAATCGCGCAGATCGCAGGTCTGAATTGACCTGCGATTTGCGCGCATCGCGGTCATGGGGGGGTCTCAGGACCCCCCTCGGCGATGTGCCGGGATGCCTGCTGTTAGATAACAGCAGTCATCCCGGTCCGATCACCGCTACCGGTGACGCGGCTCTCCCGGAACCCCGCGACGTACATGTACGTCGCCGCGCGCCAAGTGACACTTCGCGGCGCCGTACATGTACGTCGCTCGTCGTGAAGGGGTTAAAGGGGTATTCCAGGCAAAAACTTTTTTTTATATATCAACTGGCTCCGGAAAGTTAAACAGATTTGTAAATTACTTCTATTCAAAAATCTTAATCCTTCCAATAGTTATTAGCTTCTGAAGTTTTCTGTCTAACTGCTCAATGATGATGTCACGTCCCGGGAGCTGTGCATGATGGGAGAATATCCCTTGCATGATGGGAAAATATCCCTATAGGAGCTGGACAGCTCCCGGGACGTGAGTCATCAGAAAGCAGTTAGACAGAAAACAGCAACTCAACTTCAGAAGCTAATAACTATTGGAAGGATTAAGATTTTTTAATAGAAGTAATTTGCAAATCTGTTAAACTTTCCGGAGCCAGTTGATATATAAAAAAAAGTTTTTGCCTGGAATACCCCTTTAAGCTAGGTGTAGAAGGATAACTGTCTATTGCAGTTCAGTGGTGCTCAGACGTCATGCAGCAGTTAACAATTCTAATCTCAAAGACCAAAGGAAAAACATCGGCGACTCACCAAATCTTCTTTCTTGAGCTTTATTTTACATACTCACAAATTGCAAACATGTAACAGGATGGACGGGTCCAGGGGGGGTACAGTAGGCGACAGCGGCCGTTGTTTCGCACTGGTGTTGTGCTTCGTCGGGCCTGGAGGCCCGACGAAGCACAACACCAGTGCGAAACAATGGCTGCTGTCGCCTACTGTACCCCTGGACCCGTCCATCCTATTACATGTTTGTTATTTGTGAGTATGTAAAATAAAGCTCAAGAAAGATTTGGTTAGTCGCCGACGTTTTTACATTGAAATCTGCAGCAGATAATCCTGTGCATCAAATCTGCGCAGAATACTGTACGTGTGAATAGACCATAAAGAGGTCAAATGTCTTTTTCCTTTTTGTTGGGCTGTCTCTGCTCAGTCTATGTTATTCTAACATATGATAAAAAAGAAATATCCATTATATTATTGGAGTACTATTTTCTTTGAGTGCAGTAGTTGCGCTGTGCGTGTTCCGTATAGAAGGTTGCACATCAGTGATGATTTTACAGTACTGCAAACTAAAGAGCATTTAGGAAAGGTTGCTGCTTGACATCATGGAACAGCGACAGAACAAAAAGCATTAAAAAGCATGCCCTTAGGGGTAAACATAGACAGCTGTTTAAACAGGCATACAACATGTATAAAAGATCTGACGGGTTTGTACAGGTTACTATGGCAACTAAACCACCCTGTAATGTGCAAACAGATCCAAAGGGGGAAAAAAACACTCCAGTGTGTTGTTGTTGTTGTTGTTGTTTTTTCCCTATATAGTGTAGCGTAGACTATTACTCAAAGGGTATTCCGGATACATGCATTTTTATATTATGCTGGAGAAGCTATTAAAAGTAAAAAATTAAAAAATAAAACCATTAGGACATCTTTTAAAAACAACTTTGCTCTTTCAGGCCGTCCCTTGTGATGTCTTCAGGTTCCATGCCCGTCACTCTGCCTTTTACTTCTCAGATGGACTTGTCTCTGCATTGACTGCCTGCTCAGCCAATCATTGACAGATTATAGATATTCAATCACATTGTAGTTAACATTGAGATGTATATTAAAGGGGTTATCCAGGAAAAAACTTTTTTTATATATCAACTGGCTCCAGAAAGTTAAACAGATTTGTAAATGACTTCTATAAAAAATCTTAATCCTTTCAATAATTATCAGCTGCTGAAGTTGAGTTGTTGTTTTCTGTCTGGCAACAGTGCTCTCTGTTGACATCTCTGCTTGTCTCGGGAACTGTACAGAGTAGAAGAGGTTTGCTATGGGGATTTGCTTCTAAACTGGGCAGTTCCCGAGACACGTGTCATCAGAGAGCACTTAGGCAGAAAAGAACAACTCAACTTCATCAGCTCATAAGTACTGAAAGGATTAAGATTTTTTTTATAAAAGTAATTTACAAATCTGTTTAACTTTCTGGAGCCAGTTGATATATATATATATATATATATATATATATATATATATATATATATAAGTTTTTCCTGGATAACCCCTTTAACCCTTTAAGGACCCAGCCAATTTTCACTGTAGGACCCGGCCATTTTTTGCACATCTGACTACTTTCACTTTAAGCATTAATAACTCTGGAATGCTTTTACCTTTCATTCTGATTCCGAGATAATTTTTTCGTGACATATTCTACTTTATGTTACTGGTAAAATTTTGTTGATACTTGCATCATTTCTTGGTGAAAAATTCCAAAATTTTATGAAAAAATTGAAAATGTTGCATTTTTTTTTTTACTTTGAAGCTCTCTGCTTAAAAGGAAAATATTCCAAATAAATTATATATTGATTCACATATACAATATGTCTACTTTATATTTTCATCATAAAGTTGACATGTTTTTACTTTTGGAAGACATCAGAGGGCTTCAAAGTTCAGCAGCAATTTTCCAACGTTTCACAAAATTTTCAAAATCTAAATTTTTCAGGGACCAGTTCTGTTTGAAGTGGATTTGAAGGGCCTTCATATTAGACATACCCCACAAATGACACCATTATAAAAACTGCACCCTTCAAAGTATTAAAAAATGACATTCAAAAGGTTTGTTAACCCTTTAGGTGTTTCACAGGAATATCAGCAAATTGAAGGACAAAATTCAAAATCTTCATTTTTTACACTGGCATGTTCTTGTAGACCCAGTTATTGAATTTTTACAAGGGGTGAAAGGAGAGAAATCTTCCTAAAATGTGTAACCCAATTTCTCTTGAGTAAGAAAATACCTCATATGTGTATGTCAAGTGTTCGGCGGGCGCAGTAGAGGGCTCAGAAGGGAAGGAGCGACAGTGGGATTTTGGAGAGTGAGTTTTTCTGAAATGGTTTTTGGGGAGCATGTCACATTTAGGAAGCCCCTATGGTGCCAGAACAGCAAAAAAAAAAACACATGGCATACTATTTTGGAAACTAGACCCCTCAAGGCACGTAACAAGGGGTCCCTACAAATTTTTTTTTTTACAAGGGATAATAGGACAAAATGCCCCCAAAAATGTGTAACCCCATCTCTTCTGAGTATGGAAATACCCCATGTTAGGACGTAAAATGCTTTGCGGGCGAACTACAATGCTCAGAAGCATGCCTGGACAGTCAGTGGCTGTCCGGAAATGCTGGGAGTTGTTGTTTTGCAACAGCTGGAGGCTCCGTTTTGGAAACACTGCCATACAATACGTTTTTAATTTTTATTGGGGGACAGTGTAAGGGGGTGTATATGTAGTGTTTTACCCTTTATTTTGTGTTAGTGTAGTGTAGTGTAGTTTTTTTAGGGTACATTCGCACTGGCGTGTTACGGTGAGTTTCCCGAAGGAGTTTGCGGTGCGGCGAAAAATTTGCCGTAGCCCAAACTTGAAGCAGGAAACTTACTTTAAACCTGGCCGTGTGAATGTACCCTGTAAGTTCACATGGGGGGGCAAACCTCCAGCTGTTTCAAAACTACAACTCCCAGCATGTACTGACAGACCGTGCATGCTGGGAGTTGTACTTTTGCAACAGCTGAAGGCACACTGGTTGGAAAACCTTCAGTTAGGTTCTGTTACCTAACTCAGTATTTTCCAACCAGTGTGCCACCAGCTGTTGCAAAACTACAACTCCCAGCATGTACTGATCGCCGAAGGGCATGCTGGGAGATGTAGTTATGCAATAGCTGGAGGTACGCAACTACAACTCCCAGCATGCCGAGACAGCTGTTTGCTGTTTGGGCATGCTGGGATTTGCAGTTTTGCAACATCTGGAGGGCTACAGTTTTAGAGAACAATGCAAAGTGATCTCCAAACTGTGGTCCTCCAGCTGTTGCAAAACTACAAATCCCAGCATGCCCAGACAGCAAACAGCTGTTTGGGCATGCTAGGAGTTGTAGTTTTGCAAGATCTGGAGGGCTACAGTTAGAGACCACTGTATAGTGGTCTCAAACTGTACCCTCCAGATGTTGCAAGGCAACTCACCGGCTTCCGTACGATCCAGCCGCACGACATCGCCGCCCGCCGATCTTCGTCGCCCGCTGCCTCCGACGCCCGCCCGGATGGGTAAGTGGATCTTCGGCACCGGTCCTCGTCGTTTCTCCGTCCTGCCCCGCCTATTGTGGGTGGGCAGGAAGGGGAAAACAAAAGTTAACCCCCCCCGCCCCCGATCTGCTATTGGTCATCGCTTCTTGCGACCAATAGCAGGGATAGGAGGGGTGGCACCCCTGCAACCTCACTCCTATCCCTTCAGGGGGATCATAGGTGTCTTAGACAACCGCGATCCCCCAAATATTCCGGGTCACCATAGACCCGTAATCGCGCAAATCGCAAGTGTGAATTCACTTGCGATTTGCCGCGATCACCGACATGGGGGGTGGGGGGGGTCTGATGACCCCCCTGGGTGTTTGCACGGAGTGCCTGCTGAATGATTTCAGCAGGCATCCCGGTCCGATCCCCGCCCGGCACGCGGCGGGGGCCGGAATTCTCCATGATGTACGCCTACATCATAGGTCCTTAAGTACCAGGGTGTCATGACGTAGGCGAACGTCAAGGGTCCTTAAGGGGTTAAGCAGGGTTGGCAACTGGAATTTCTCTCTTTTTCCTGGACAACGTTTCAATAATTTATGGACAGCCAATGTTTTTGGCAGACAATATGGAAAAACATAATAAATCATAAAGATTATAAGTCATCAAAGTCTATAGATTAACATATAAATATAAAATCATTATCATGGACACTTTGCCCCTAAAGAACAAAGCTGAATTTCACCTTAAAGGGGTACTCCAGCCCTAAGACATCTTATCCCCTATTCAAAGGATAGAGGATAAGATGCCTGATCGTGACAGCCACCACGCCCCTCCCACAGACTTGCATTGAGGGAGCGAAAAAGCCAGGGTACGCTGGCGAAACGTTAGCAGGAGGGGCTATAATGTTTTTATAAAACGGCATCCTAGTGACACAAAAGTAATACTTGAATAGGGTGGGAATTTCTCTAGTCAGCGGTGGCGACACTGTCTGGGCGAGCTAGACTTTCCCACTGTGACACTGATCACAAGGCATATGGGCAATATTGACCTATTTTGTAGTCACACAGTGGATGACCGGACTTTTTAACATTTTTTCACTATGGTACCAAAAGCACAATTTATAATTAAGTGGTTGTAATAAAAGTTAAGTTTTAATAATTTAGTTAAGTAGTCTCTAGTTTAGGGCAGTCCTTGGGGACTTGTCCCTAAAATTGTAATTTTCATTGTTTTGCCCTGAGACACTTAGGAGTAATTGATTGGTTATCACGATACTCCGGCCCTGTGATCGTGAGTCTTCAGACATGGACTGATCTTTGCTCCGTGAGGCCGGAGTACCCCATAAAGGACTAGCGCAATTTTTGCACATCTGACCACTGTCACTTTATGCATTAATAACTCTAGGATGCTTTTACTTATGAATTTGATTCCAAGACAGTTTTTCGTGACATATTCTACTTTACGTTAGTGGTAAATTTTTGTCGATACTTGCATAATTTCTTGGTGAAAAATTCCCACATTTCATGAAAAATTTAAATTTTTTGCATTTTTCTAACTTTGAAACACTCTTCTTGTAAGGAAAATGGACATGCTTGTAAGGAAAATGGAGCTTGCATCATAAAGTTGGCATGTTTTTACTTCTTGAAGACATTAGAGGGCTTTAAAGTTTTGCAGTACTTTCCAAATTTTTCACGAAAATTTCAATATCTGAATTTTTCAGGGACCAGTTCAGTTTTAAAGTGTTTGAATGTTTGAAATCCCCCATAACTGACCCCATTATGAAAACTGTATCCCTCAAAGTATTCAAAATGACATTCAGAAAGTTTGGTAAACCTTTAGGTGTTTTACAGGAAATTCTAAATTAAAATGTTTTACACAAACATGTTCTTGTAGCCCCATGTTTTACAAGTTTTCATTTTTATATGGGGTAAAAGGAAAAAAATACCCCCAAAATTTGTAACCCAATTTCTCTTGAGTAAGGGAATACAACATATGTGTATGTCAAGTGTTCGGCGGGCGCAGTAGAGGGCTCAGAAGGGAAGGAGCGACAATGGGCTTTTGGAGAGCGAATTTTGCTGAAATGGTTTTTGGGGGGCATGTCGCATTTAGGAATCCCCCATGGTGCCAGAACAGCAAAAAAAAAAACACATGGCACACTATTTGGGAAACTATAGGTACAGTGAGCATTTACACCCCATGGGTGTTTGACAAATTTTCGCTTAAGTTAGACTTAAAAATAAAAATTAGATTTTTTTCACTATAATGCTGGTGTTACCCCAAATTTTTCATTTTCACAAGGGGTAATAGGAGAAAAATCCCTCAGAAGGGAAGGAGCGACAATGGCTTTTGGAGAGCGAATTTTGTAACACCATTTCTTCTGCGTATGGAAATACGTGGATATAAAGTGCTCTGCGGGCGCACTACAGGGCTCAGAAGAGAAGGAGCGCTTTTGGGCTTTTGGAGAGAGAATTTGGTTGGAATGGAAATCGGGGGCCATGTGCGTTTACAAAGCCCCCGTGCTGCCAGAACAGTGGACCCCACACCTGTGATGCCATTTCAGAAACAACACCCCTCACAGAATGTAATAAGGGGTGCATGGAGCATTTACACCGCACTGGTGTTTGACAGATCTTTGGAACAGTGGGCTGTGCAAATGAAAAATGTATTTTTTCATTTTCACGGACCACTGTTCAAAAAATCTGTCAGACACCTGTGGGGTGTAAATGCTCACTACACACCTTGTTACATTCCGTGAGGGATGTAGTTTCCAAAATGGGGTCCACTGTTTTGGCAGCGTGGGGACTTTGTAAATGCACATGGCCCCCCACTTCCATTCCAACCATATTCTCTCTCCAAAAGCGTCCAAGGCCTTCAATTCCAGCCAAATTCTCTGTTCAAAAAAACATATTTTGCTCCTTCCCTTCTGAGCCCTGTAGTGCGCCCGCAGAGCACTTTATGTCCACATACAAATTTTGGGGGGCTTTTTTTCCTATTACACCTTGTGAAAATGAAAAATTTGGGGTAGCATCAGCATTTTAGTGAAAAAATTTAATTTTTCATTTTCACATCCAACTTTAACAAAAATTCGTCAAACACCTGTGGAATGTTAAGGTTTACTGCACCCCTTGTTACGTTCCTTGAGGGGTGTAGTTTCCAAAATGGTGTCACTTTTTTTTTTGCGCTTATTTCAGAACCGCAGCAACTATCAGCCACATAGGCCTCAAATGTACATGGTGTGCGCTCACTACTGAGCCCTGTTGTGCGCCCGCAGAGCACTTTGGGGTATTTCTGTATTCAGGAGAAATTGTTACAAATTTTGGGGGTCTTTTATTCCTTTTACCTATTGTGAAAATGAAAAGTTTGGGGCAACACCAGCTTGTTAGTATAAAAAATTTTTTTTTTTACACTAGCATGCTGGTGTAGAGCCCAACTTTTTCTTTTCATAGGGGCAAATGGAAAAAAATTTTAACGCATTTTCTCCCAAGTACAGAAATACCCCATATGTGACACTAAACAGTTGCCTTGAAATATGACAGGGCTCCAGAGTGAGAGAGCGCCATGCGCATTTGAGGCCTAAATTAGGGATTTGCATGGAAGCGGACCCGGATGCAGGCGTGGCGTTTGCCTCCAAAAATACCCTACGGCAGTGTTTTCCAACGGCTGTCCGGCAATGCTGGGAGTTGTTGTTTTTCAACAGCTGGAGGCTCCGCTTTGGAAACAGTGCCATATGAGACATTTTTAATTTGTAAAGGTGTAACGGTGTGTGTATATAGTGTTTTACTCTTTATTTTGTGTAGTGTAGTGTATTTGGGGTACATTCACACAGTTGGGTTTACAGCGAGTTACCTGCTGGGAGTTTGAGCTGCGGCGGAAAATTTGCCGCAACTCAAACTTGCATTGAGAAACTCACTGTAAACCTGCCCGTGTGAATGCACCTTGTACATTCACATGGGGAGTCACAAACCTCCATCTGTTGCAAAACTACAACCCCCAGCATGCACTGACAGACCGTGCATGCTGGGATTTGTAGTTTTGCAACAGCTGGAGGCACACTGGTGGGGAAACACTGAGTTAGGTAACAGAATAACTCAGTGTTTCTGCAGCAGTGTGCCTCCAGCTGTTGCAAAACTACAACTCCCAGCATACACTGTCTGTCAGTTGAAATTATCTCTGGTTATGGTAACATTTTTGGTACGGATAAGTGCTAGATGTCATTTGCTTACAGAAACATAGTTCTGTCCTAGATGTTGTTAGTTAAAGGGGTACTCCAGTGGAAAACTTATTTTTAAATCAACTGGTGCCAGAAAGTTAAATAGATTTGTAAATGACTTCTATTAAAAAATCTTTACCCTTCCAGTACTTTTAAGCAGCTGTATGTGACAGAGGAAATTCTTTTCTTTTTGAATTTCTTTTTTGTCTTGTCCACAGTGCTCTCTGCTGACACCTCTATCCGGGTCAAAAGAAAAGAATTTCCTCTGTAGCATACAGCTGCTAAAAAGTACTGCAAGGGTAAAGATTTTTTTAATAGAAGTCATGTAAAAATCTGTTTAACTTTCTGGCACCAGTTGATTTAAATAAAAAAAAATTTTTCCCCCGGAGTACCCCTTTAAGGTTAAGGCAAAGTTAATGTTTATTCGTAACGCTACTCATGTGCTTTCATGCTGCAAAAATGTGCTCCTCCTTACTTCTGTTTCACCATAAATAAGGGAGGCGGTAGACAGCACATGGTATATATTTACTAAAAACAGACCCCCTCTGTCTTTACGGAAAACCTTAATGTGATATATTAATATTTATAAAGACAGGTGTCACAGCTTCAGGATCCTGATCTATATAAAACAAATTACATCCAGTGAAAAAGTACCACAATTTCCAGCTGCACAGCACGTCTCTTCACAAAGCTGCAGGGCGCACAGATTTTCTTCCAGCACACCCTTTCCCTATTCCCCACTTTCTACACAAACTTTCCATTCTGCTGTCCCTATAGAGTGTACCTGTCAGAAATAAATAAATAAATAAATAAATAAATAATTTGTCACCCGTTTGCACTTGTTTGGTCCCTATTCCGTTATTTTTAGAGGAGAAAAGACGTTGCATGCAGTATTTTTTTTCTCTGTTAAAAATAAAAGATTAGAAAAGGATAAATGAAATTTAACAGTGAAGTCTATGGCCAACGGATGAGTCTGTAATGTCATCCCTTTGTATGCGGTTTTTTTTTTCAATCTGTTTTTGATCCGTTATTATTTCTGAGCATGCTCAAAAGATGTCTGAGCAACCAATCAAGGAGGCAAACGGATTAAAAAATGGCATCCCTTTGTTAGTATGGTCCATTTAGCAGCGGGAGAATAGTGAGCCGGGAGAACCTGTGAACCTAGCCTTAGAAATCCTCTTAGGGGAAGGGGACATATCCCTACCTTGTGGTGGGAAGTGATTGGTGCGTCTGCTCATGCAGCCTTGTCCATGAGTCATCTCTTAACTCAGCCTTGTCCACGAGTCATCTCTTATCTACGCCTCGTCCATGAGTCATCTCTTAACTCAGCCTTGTCCACGAGTCATCTTTTATCTACGCCTTGTCCATGAGTCATCTCTTAACTCAGCCTTGTCCATGAGTCATCTCTTATCTACGCCTTGTCCATGAGTCATCTCTTAACTCAGCCTTGTCCACGAGTCATCTTTTATCTACGCCTTGTCCATGAGTCATCTCTTAACTCAGCCTTGTCCATGAGTCATCTCTTATCTACGCCTCGTCCATGAGTCATCTCTTAACTCAGCCTTGTCCACGAGTCATCTTTTATGTACGCCTTGTCCATGAGTCATCTCTTAACTCAGCCTTGTCCACGAGTCATCTTTTATCTACGCCTTGTCCATGAGTCATCTCTTAACTCAGCCTTGTCCATGAGTCATCTCTTATCTACGCCTTGTCCATGAGTCATCTCTTAACTCAGCCTTGTCCATGAGTCATCTCTTATCTACGCCTTGTCCATGAGTCATCTCTTAACTCAGCCTTGTCCATGAGTCATCTCTTATCTACGCCTTGTCCATGAGTCATCTCTTAACTCAGCCTTGTCCACGAGTCATCTCTTATCTACGCCTTGTCCATGAGTCATCTCTTAACTCAGCCTTGTCCACGAGTCATCTTTTATCTACGCCTTGTCCATGAGTCATCTCTTAACTCAGCCTTGTCCATGAGTCATCTCTTATCTACGCCTTGTCCATGAGTCATCTCTTAACTCAGCCTTGTCCACGAGTCATCTTTTATCTACGCCTTGTCCATGAGTCATCTCTTAACTCAGCCTTGTCCATGAGTCATCTCTTATCTACGCCTTGTCCATGAGTCATCTCTTAACTCAGCCTTGTCCACGAGTCATCTCTTAACTCAGCCTTGTCCATGAGTCATCTCTTATCTACGCCTTGTCCATGAGTCATCTCTTAACTCAGCCTTGTCCACGAGTCATCTTTTATCTACGCCTTGTCCATGAGTCGTCTATAACTCATTTACAAGCCTGCTTCTGTAGGACTGGTTAGTGTCCCAGTAGGTATGGCAACCCCTAGTGGTGGGATTTTCAGGAGCCGGTTTCTTTATTAAAGGGGTTATCCAGGAAAAAACTTTTTTTTATATATCAACTGGCTCCAGAAAGTTAAACAGACTTGTAAATTACTTCTATTAAAAAATCTTAATCCTTTCAGTACTTATGAGCTTCTGAAGTTAAGCTTGTTCTTTTCTGTCTAAGTGCTCTCTGATGACACGTGTCTCGGGAACTGCCCAGTTTAGAAGCAAATCCCCATAGCAAACCCTTCTAAACTGGGCGGTTCCCGAGACACGTGTCATCAGAGAGCACTTAGACAGAAAAGAGCAACCTTAACTTCAGAAGCTCATAAGTACTGAAAGGATTACGATTTTTTAATAGAAGTAATTTACAAATCTGTTTAACCTTCTGGAGCCAGTTGATATATATATATATATATATATATATATATATATATATACACATTTTTCCTGGATAACCCCTTTAAATATTCAACCATATTAAAAAAAGGTCTTTCATTTTCATCATTTATAACAGCATGTAAGTGTATGTTCTCCCCTAATGAAAATTTTAAGGGGAACTCTTGCCTGGAACCACGGATGCACGGATTACTGTTGACCACCGCGCAAAGCAATGGACGACCTGCTCCCTCCATGTATCTCTATGGGAAAGCGGAAGATACACTAGCACTGTATCTCTCCCATACAGATACATGGAGGAGGAGAGTCGGCCAATGCTCCGTGTGCTGGTCAACAGTAATCCGTGCATAGAGCAGAGGTCGCTCAGTGCATGAGAGCCAGGTTGCTGGGCGGGAGATCACTCCTGTGGATAAGTGGTAAGAACTTATGTACCAGAGTTCCCCTTGAAATCACCATTTTCTATTTTACAAATTAAAAAGTTGAAAACATAAACATATTTGGTATTGCACTGTGCGAAATTGTCCAAACAATTAAAATAGGAGTTCATATTCCCGCACAGAGAAAGTGAAAATTGCTCATTATTGGCCATATTATAGGTCAGAAAAAAATAAAAAGTGACCAAAAAGTTCCATCTAAAAAGTGGTACAGATAGAAAGTGCAGATGTCAGTTTTACTGTACAAATGCCCCCTGCCAAAATAAAATATGATAAAACTAAGTGTCAAAAATGCAGGTGGGGGGGGGGGGAGTTATGGCTCTTAGAAGGCAAGGAGGAAAAAAAAAGGAGGCGCAAAAATTAGAATGGGATGCGTCCTGAAGGGATTAAACTAATTTTATGGCGGAGCTTCAGTGCCACCTACTGGCCATGTGATGTTTTTCTACTTTTTGACCTCTGACCTGATGCCCTTCCTTTCCCTATCCTGCTCTGACGAATCCAGAGTGAGGAGCTGTTTATGCTCCAGCCACTAGATGTCGCTGCATACTTTTGGACGTTTTCTCGGTTCCCTAACTTCCGGTGTCGCGCAGCATGACCTCGGCGTGTACAGGAGGGCTGAGTGGCAGTGTGGGCACGTGACGGGTGACCTCCGGGAGACCTGGCTATAAGGTGTATGTGTTGGCGCGCACATATATGGCAGTGCACCCGACCTGCGGCGCTGTAGCCAGACTACAACTTACTCGGTTGCTGCGGCTCTCGGGGTGTTATGGGAGTTGTAGTTGTGTGACAGCTGCGGGTTGGGGAAGAGCGACGGGGTAGCAGCTATATGGGCTGCTTGTGGAATAGGAGAAGTGACTTGTCTGTGAAGTTCTATGAACACGTGGTTTATTATTATTGCTGTATAATTTAGATCAGTGGTCTTCAACCTGCGGACCTCCAGATGTTGCAAAACTACAACTCCCAGCATGCCCGGACAGCCAACGGCTGTCCGGGCATGCTGGGAGTTGTAGTTTTGCAACATCTGGAGGTCCGCAGGTTGAAGACCACTGATGGAGATAGTAATAAGGTGTGAGGGGAGGTGACCCCATTGTGGCCTCCAGTTTAGTGGGGGTAGTCCATAGGACTGGTGTGTACAAACCCAGCACAATGCGTCACTGCCGCTTTCTACAACAGCTGGAGGCACATCGGTTGGGGAACACTGATTGCAGCTTCACATTCTTCGTAGGATACATCACGTGTGAATAGAAATCAGAGCTGTTTCAAAAACAGCACCATACCTGTCCTCAGGTTGTGTGTGAAATAACAACTTGGCTCCTTTCACTTCAACTGAACTGCAATACCACACACAACCTGAGGACAGGTGTGGTGCTGTTTTGTGAAGAAATCAGCTCTGTTTTTCTAATCCTGGATAACCTCTGTGCTAGTTTTACATCTACTCCCACCCTTAGGGAGACATTGAGTACTTGTTACAGAATCTGCACCTAGAGTATCAAGGTTTTCGGGCTGGTTTCACCACCTAACTTTTATGCAGTGTATTAACATGACCTTAGCCTTAGGGCCCATATTATGGCTCTCTTGTTTTTGTATAGGGCAGAGTTGTAAATATTTTATTCTATCTTTTCATGTGACAACACTGAAGAAATGACACTCTGCTACAATGTAGTCAGTGCACATTCTGTATAACAGTGTTTAATGTTGTGTCCTTTCAGAATAACTCAACACACAACAATGAATGTCTAATCCTTGGCAACAAAAGTGAGTACACCCCTAAGTGTGCGTTCACGCTACGGAATTCCACTGTGAACTTAACATTAGTGTGAATGGGTCTCCAGAATTTCAGTGGCGCACAAATTGTTAAGTGCAAAGAAAGAACATGTTCATTCTTTGCGCGGATTCCACGAGCACTGCACAACAGTCAATGGTGACGGCTCAGTGGCCCTAGCGCTGAAGTATTTTTGGTGGCGGCCGCCAGACGGAATCTCTGCTCGCGGAGATTCTGCAGTGTGAACGCACCCTAAGTGGAAATGTCCAAATTGGGCCTAATTAGTCATCCCTCCTCGATGTTGTGACCCGTTAGTGTTACAAGGTCTCTCGTGTGAATGAGGAGCAGATGTCTTAAATTTAGGGATGTACTGATACTAGTATCGGTATCCGGGCCGATACTAGCCATTTCCATGGTATTGGGGACTTATCAATATCAAATCCGATACCTGCTGTCCCGTTCTTCCATCCCCATCCGCATCATGACGTTCCATGGAGGAGCATGTGACACACACGTCACTTCACCTCCTCCACTGTGCCCAGCGTAACGCTACAGAGGAAGCAGAGTGACGTGTATGTCACATGCTCCTCCATAGGACGCCATGATGAGGACGGGAGAACGGGGCAGCGGAGCGGTAGCACCCGTCAGAGGAAAGTCGCAGGTGAGCTGTCTACAAGGGGGGGGGGGGGGGGGCTGCGGTCTACAGGAGGGCTGCTACTAACGTCTACAGGGGGGCCCTGTGGTGTAAAGGGGGGGGGGGGGCTGTTGTCTGCAAGGGGGCTGCTACTAATTTCTACAGGGGGGGGCTGTCTACAAGGGGGGGCCGCGTTCTACAGGGGGGGGCTGCAAATGTCTGCAAGGGGATACTACCTACTATTAAAGGCAATCTTACAGCAGAGTCACTTACATTAACTTGAATTTATGGGTAGATAGTGCAGGTGACCCGGTTTCTGCCGCTGCTCACCATGTGATCATCAGTCATCGTTCTCGCCGCCAATGCAAATTCCCTGTTCTGCCCAATGGAGAAGAGAGAAATCTTGGCTCATATTACAGCAGCCGCCTCCATTGTACACAACAAGGACCCACATATCAGCACAGTAAGCAGCGCCAGAAACCGCGTCATCCTGCTTTTAGATTCCCTTTAAAATATAAGTACTCATACTTGGTATTGGTGAGTACTAGAATTGAAGTATCGGTACTTATACTTGGTCTTAAAAAAAATGGTATTGGGCATCCCTACTTAAATGTATTTCTCTCACACTATTTGGTCACTGGAAGTCCAGCTAGGCACTTCATGACAAAGACATTGCTGCAGAGGTTAAAGGGAAGAGGATTCAGCCTGTCATGTCAGACCATGCGCACAAAATGACACATCGGCCCAGATTTATCAAACTGTGTGAGAGAAAAACTGTAGTTATTTTCCCACAGCAACCAATCACAGCTCAGCTAACGAGCTCTGGTAAAGTGAAAGCTGAGCTGTGATTGGTTGCTGTGGGAAAATCACTCCAGTTTTTCTCTTGCTGTTACCATACCCTTAGGTGTGTACTCTATAGCGTCTTCTAACAATAGCGAGGGAAACTCCATGGTCATTCTGGTTGAGCAGTAGAATAAGTAATGTGTACTCATGTGTATAACCTGTACTCCCAGTTTTAGCTGCCTGCTGGGGAAGGCGATGGGACAGGACCCAGCTCTGACAATTTTCATATTTTACAATGTAATACGGGGACGGGCATTTTTTTTATATTTTATTTATATTTATCCACATTGTTTCGTAGCCAAAGCCCCATTATTTGAGATTTTTGGTGCTGAGCAAAAGAAATGGCTTATTCGGCTTTATAAGACTTTTGTCCATATTGTATTACTAAATTCTTTAGTTCTTTGTCTGATCTATTGGTTTATTTCCATGTTTTCTTGGTGTGTGTATCAGACGGCAAGTTAAGCATATTCCACGTAACCGTGAAGATGTCGTCGTCCTCATCATCACCACCACCACCATCTTCTGAGCCTTCTGGTATAAAAAGTAACGCCCCAAAAGAGAAGGAATATCGGACACCTGGATTTAGAGGGGTGCAGACAACCAGCCTATTTCGAGCTGTTAACCCTGAGTTGTTTATCAAACCTGTAAGAAATATATATATATATAATTTTTTTTCCCCCTACTTAAAACCCCTGTCCTTAATTTAATTAGAAAGTTTTGCCAGGAATACCCCTTAAAGGGGTACTCCGCTTCTAGACATCTTATCCCCTCTCCAAAGGATAGGGGATAATATGTCTCATCACAAACAGAGCTCCAGGCTGCTGATCGCTCCTGTACAGGGGTGACGCGGGGGTCCCCAGAGGCGAGATCCCCGCGATCAGACATCTTATCCCCTATCCTTTGGATAGGGGATAAGATGTCTAGGGGCGGAGTACACCTTTAAAAAAAAATACAAGTAGCCGGTATAAGGAAATGCCTGTTAGATCACTGGCCAGTAAGTATGGTATATAATTGCCTTGGCCAGTCTGTGCCTGCAGCTGCCACTCACCATTATAGCATGTCATGAAATGTAAACTGTTCACTGTGTAAATTAGTTATGACAAGCAAATTGCTTCATTACTTGGTAAATATCAGTATCACATTGGTGGGGATCTGACATTTGGCAAATTAGTGGAATGATGGGGGCTGGACTAACACCTCCCCTTTTATTTTATAGTGGCTGTGCCTGGTTTAGCAGTTCATTGTTGCTATGAAAGTGAATGGACTGAGGTGTAGTACTATGCACAGCCGTTACAAAATAAACAGCTTTCCATGAATCAATAGTACAAGCAACAATAATCTGTATATGCTATTACAGGAAAATACTAACCTGTCTGTTTTTTATTGTTTTTTTTTTTTTTTCAGAACAAGCCTGTTATGGCATTTGGACTCTTCTCCATTACAATGTGTGTTGCCTATATTGCCTATTTACATGCAACAGAGGAAAATAAGAGAGATGTCTATGAAGCAGTTGACAGTGAAGGAAACAGATACACTAGAAGAAAAACATCAAAGTGGGACTGACTTACTAAGAGTCCATTGTGCTCCCTCTGGACAAACTTTAGAGTTGGCCATCAATAGCAAAAAATGAGGCTGTAAAATAAGAGAAACAATATTTATAAACAAATTCCAGATCTGTGATACAGGGAATGTGTGACGTGCATGAAAAAGATAAAATAATACCCAGTGAAGGCTTTGGGCTCTGTATTCCCTACTGTGGATTCTGATTAGGACTTCCTGTAATACAAAGTGACAGCCCGTGGCTTGGATATGGTTGGTGGGGCTCTGACCTCGCAAATGTCTACTGAGAATGGAGGGGATGCATTGCTACTGTAGCAGTGATCTTTGTTCTATTTTTTCTGTGTACATCAGTGCCCTGGCCCCATACTGTGCATGAAACTGTATTATGGCCTTATTCTTTTGAATTGGTCTAGCGACACTTGGTAGTTCGTGCGTAAAACTTAGAAGGGAGACAGACGGTACTTTACCAGTGCTGTAATCCCTTTATTATCAGGATCGGTGGAGGTCAGACATTTAACAATTGTAGAGTTGGTATAACCTCAATATGCCAGTCTGTGCCACAGTATAACCAGTTTACACCTCTGCAGGTTTCTTTATTGTATACCTCAGAAATAGAGGGCTAATTGAGGTTATATATGTGTAAATGGACTTATAGGTATTGATTAGAGATGAGCGAACTTCCAGTAAATTTGATTCGTCACGAACTTCTCAGCTCGGCAGTTGTGACTTTTCCTGCATAAATTAGTTCAGCTTTCAGGTGCTCCCGTGAGCTGGAAAAGGTGGATACAGTCCTAGGAGACTCTTTCCTAGGACTGTATCCACCTTTTCCAGCCCACTGGAGCACCGGAAAGCTGAACTAATTTATGCAGGATAAGGCATCAACTGCCGAGCTGAGAAGTTCGTGACGAATCGAATTTACTGGAAGTTCGCTCATCTCTAGTATTGATACATACTTGAGCAATATGTTACCTTCTAATTATCCCCACTATGTTGGGCCTCTTCTGTGACTTGCTGGCAGGCTGTCGTGATCTGGAGACTCAGTTGGAGACTCATACAAGTCTATGGGACTTCCAGCAACTCTTTCTCATGATCGTGATAGTCTGCCAGCAAGTCATGGGATCAGGAGTAGCCCGATAATTTTGGACATATTCTGCTGTTGGGAGCATTAAAAGACGTACCCTGGAAATGCAGTGAGCTGTTATTTTTCATGAAAGGCATAAAATGGTTCCCCTATTGAAAATGGGAAGTCCTAGGGAATAATGAGGTCAGTGGGAGCTTTATACTAAGTATAAAAATTATTACTTTTTATTTTTTATTTTTATTTTTTTTATTCAAAATGGATTAGTGAAAATCCACAGTAATTTGATGCTGCAGACTACCACTGGAACATTTGCAGCATTTTAGGACCGTGTGACCTGTACTTTGTTCAGGAAAATAAAATAACAGATCAAAATGTTATAAAATTGGTATATATTTATAAGAAATAATTGTACAGAAAAATGTGATATTTCATAATGTTTCTGCATTTAATCCATTTGGCTCTAGTGTTTGTAATGTATGATTATACAATGCTGCTTTCAGAACCAGTTTGAGAAAGGAGGCTGGGAAAATTTGGTCTTATTCAACTTCGCCTTGAGCACATATGCTACTACTAATAATAATTATAAAAAACAAAAAACATGTTTGTGGGATAAAGCAGCTGTATTTTTCTTATTCTGGACAACCACCTTTAAGTAAGTAAATTACTTTTCTGGACTCAGCCCTTCATTTAGTAGACTTGACTAGAATATGGGGGATATAATTGACCCCCCCGATCATATTGGAACAATGGGGGGAAGTTAAGTTTGGTTTTGTGGTGTACATTTGTCGCACAGTCTTTTAGATGCTGTTTTGAGACTTTTCATTGTGACTTTTGCTATAGAAGGTTATTTTTAAAAGGAACATACCAAGTCATGATTTCAGTTGATATCCTGCAGTGGTCACGAATTTATCATGTGCGACTTTTTTTTCATCTCCAATCTCCTTTTACGGGGTCCCGGCAGTCGGCTGGAAGGGGCGTGCCGACCTCCGCACGGAGCGCCGGCCGACATGCCCCTCTGTGTACCCCATAGAGATACATGGAGGGGCTTCCTGCTGGGGTCGGACATCAGCTTCCGTAAACTGACGGAACCCTGTGCAGTAGATCGCGGGGGGTCCCAGCGCTCAGATCCCCCGCGATTTATAACTTATCCTCTATCCTTGGATAAGTTATTTTTCACTAGACTACTCTTTTAAGACATGTCTAGGCAGTCTGAAAATCCTCTACTTACCTTCCTCACTCCTCCACAGCCTCTGTTATTGCGGCATCGGGCCAATAGCATTGTGTGAAGCCACAGATCTTGAGAGGGGTACAAAAAAAATTCCTAAGAGCATATCAGCCTCTATAATTCTTAAGTGGAAAAAGTTTGGAACAACCAGGATGCTCCCTAGAGCTGGCTGCCCCACTAAACTTCGTAATCAGGGGAGAAGGGACATGGTAAGAGAGGTGATTAAGAACCTGATGGTCACTGTGGCTGAGCTATAGAGATCATGGGAAGATTTATCAAAATCGGTGCAGAGGAAAAGTCAAGCAGTTGCCCGGAGCAACCAATTAGAATTTATCAAGGGTTGTGTAGGCAAATGATTTTACTACACCTTTCATTTGTGTGGTGGTAATGTGTAGTTGTGCCAAATTTATTAAATGGTGGCCCAACCTGAACTAAATTTTTCTGAAGAAACCTGAAAATGGCTATTCACTGATGGTCTCCATCCTTCCTGACAGCTTAAAGGGAATCTGTCATCACGGTCACCCACATTAACCTGTTGGTACAGACAGTTAGTGCGGGTGACACTGATAAAAACCATACTTACCTACTCCTGTATCCCTAAACTATGGTCTTGTTTGTTATCGTCTTTAATCTGGTGGCAGGCTTGGTGCAAGGTAGGAGCGCGCTGACGTCACAGTGCTCCTGCCTTGCACCAAGCCTTCCGCCAGATTAAAGAAAATAACAGACGAATGGGACCATAGATCAGGGGTAGGTAAAGTATCATTATCATCAGTGATGCAAGGTGGATATAGCTATGCTTAGTACAGCTGGTGTAGCAAATAAAATAGCCCCCTCTTGCGCTGTACTCTGACCGGGCCTCGTACACAATTCCAGACTTAACGCAATGTAAGAATATGTCCATACTGGACCATTGCAGCCAGTGATGGGAGTTAGTGCAGGACGCTGCAGACATCTAAAGGTGTGACAGCTGTTTCACCCACGCGTGCGGGCTTCATCAGTCCACGATGGTCTGACAAAGCCTGCATGTGCGGGTGAAACAGCTGTTACACCTTTAGACGTCCACAGCGTCCTGCACTAACTCCCATCACGGGCTGCAACGGTCTTATGTGTTTTTGCACTGCAATAAACAGAAAACCTTCAACAAGATGTGGTGAGTGCATCTTCTCTTTATGGTCATATCATTATCATCAGTGTCACCCATGCTAAAGGTTAAGGCAGGTGACACTGATGACAGTTTCCCTTTAGGATACAGAGCTCTGCTTTAAATTGTGGTGGATTCAGTGTTCTCGGTCACCTTTCACTGTGCTCTTGAGAAGAAAGGCATTACGGGAAAATGATCTGTAGGGAACAGGTAGTCTCAGCTTAGTTTTAGACCTAGTGGCCAGAATGGGAACTGCAAGATTTCAGGATTATTATAAAATATAGATAGCAACATGTAAAGTTATAAACCTCACCAAAAATTCTTTAAAAATATGGTTAATATAAAAATGTGACTTAAACAATAGGTAATTTTCTGATGGCACATTCCCTTTAGAAGAATCTGGAGAGAAGAGTGCAGAAAAAAGGAGGATGTAATTGCCAAAGTTGCTTCAATTATGTTCACATGGCAGAATTTCTGCATGGAATTCCACATGAAAATTCTGCATGAATTCATAGCTAATACACTTCAATGGGATTCCGCTGTCCCATTCACATAGCAGAATTTCTGCTGCAGGAATTTCATTAAAGTTAATGGCCAATTCATTTCTGCGGAATTTACTGCAGAGTTTTCAAGCAGAATTCTGTGCAGAAATAAACATAGCCTAAAGGGCCTGGATACTTATGTAAACACAATACTATAAATTTTCCTTTTTGACCAGAGAAAGATGTACACTTACAACAAAATTGGATAAAACAGAATGATCTTTATTGTCATAAATAGGATATAAGATCACAACAAACATTCACATAAATGGCACCAGCACTCAGTATATACTGAAAAGCCTCTGAACACTGGACCTTAAGGGAAGCGCATCGCCTGCGTATTTGACTCTGCAGATACGTTACTTCCTGTCCCTAAAGTATGCCTCCAGCTGTGCCCGTGTGCCAGCAACAATCCGCTGCTACAAGCCGACACAGAGGGAGCAAGAGTCATGCGGATGCGCAGCTCTCCAGACATTGCGGCTGCTCCCTGAGCCCTTGATCTGGCGTCTTCTTTTCTGGTCTGCCTTCCAGCAGACCAGAAAAGTAGATAAAAATACAATAATACTGATCAGTGCCTATGCATAGCACTGAACAATATTGGCAATCTAATGATTGATATAAATCAATAAAAAGTGTAAAATAAATGTGAATTTTTTATTTTTATTTGAAAAAGCCCCTCCCCCAAAAAAATTTTAATAGATCCTTTTCCCCATTTTACTAAAAAGTGTAAAAAATATTAATAAACATGTTTGTTATTGCCCCATGCGTTAATGTCTGAACTATAAAATATCATGTTAATTGTCCCGTACGGTGAATGGCGTTAAAAGAAATAAAAATCAGAAATTGCTTCTTTTTGGCCACATCACAGAAAAATGAAATAAAAAATGATCAAAAATTCACACATACGCAAAAGTGGTACTGATAAAACTACAGATCACAGCACAAAAAATTAGCCCTCTTACATCCTGGTATATGGAAACATTTGAGAGTTAGGTCAGAATAATTTGATTTAAAACATAAAAATTTTGTTAAAAAGGTAGATTTTTTTTAACCCTTTAACGACCACGGACGTAAATGTACGTCCGGGTTTAGCGGTACTTCGCACACCAGGACGTACATTTACGTCCGGTGTATGACCGCGATCATCGGAGTGGTGCTCACGTCATACACCACAGGTTCCGGCTGCTATCAGCAGCTGGGGACCCGCCGGTAATGGCCGACATCTGCGATCATGTGGATGTCCGCTATTAACCCCTCAGATGCTGTGATCAGTGGCAATGCGCATGTTAAAATAGATGATCGGATCGCCCGCAGCGCTGCCGCGGCCATCCGATCATCTGTAATGGCGCACGAAGGTCCCCTCACCTGCCTCAGTCTGTCTCCCTGCATCTCCTGCTCTGGTCTGAGATCGAGCAGACCAGAGCAGAAGATGACCGATAATACTGATCAGTGCTGTGTCCTATGCAGAGCACTGATCAGTATTAGCAATCAAATTATTGCTATAGATAGTGCCCTATGGGGACATAAAAAGTGTAAAAATAAAAAGTAAAAAAAAGTGGAAAATCCCCTCCTCCCAATAAAAATGAAAATTGTCCGTTATTCCCATTTTACCTCCAAAAAGCATAAAAAAATTTTTTGTAAACATATTTGCTATTGCCGCATGTGTAAATGTCCGAACTATCAAAATATTATGTTAATGATCCTGTACGGTGAACGGCGTAAGCATGAAAAAAAAAATAAGTCCAAAAATGCAGCTTTTTTGTCACATTTTATTCCAAAAAAAATTATATAAACGTTTTATATATTCAAATGCGGTATCCATAAAAAGAACAGATGACGGCACAAAAAAATTAGCACTCATACCGCCCTATATATGAAAAAGGTATAGGTGGTCAAAATAGGGGGATTTTAGATTACTGATTTTGTACAAAATGTTTTAGATTTTTTTTTAAGCGGTACAAAAATATAGAAGTATCTAGCCATGGGTATCATTTTAATCATATTCACCCACAGAATAATGAACACATGTCATTTTTACCGTAAAGTCTACAGTGTGAAAACGATACCCTCCAAAATGTTAACAATATTTTTGGGGGTTTGCTGTACATTTTATGGTAAAATGAGAGGTTTCATTACAAAGTACAATTGGACACGCAAAAAACAAGCCCTTATATGGGTCTGTAGAAGGAAATATAAAAATTATGGATTTTAGAAGGCGAGGAGGAAAAAACGAAAACGCAAAAATAAAATTGGCCTGGTCCTTAAGGTGAAAATGGGCTTGGTCCTTAAGGGGTTAAAGTAGTACAATAATAGTAAAGCATGTACACGTGGGTACCATTTTAATCATACTGGCCCACAGAATAAATAACATGCCATTTTTTACTGTAAAGTGCACTGCGTAAAAACAAAACCCTCCAAAATTTTAAAAATAGCGTTTTTCTTTTCAATTTTCTCACAAAATATCTTTTTTGGTTACACCATATATTTTAAGGTAAAATAAAGTGTCATTACAAAGTACAATTGGTCACACAAAAAAACAAGCCTTCGTATGGGTCTGTGGATGAAAAAATAAAAAGTTATGAATTCGAGAAGGCAAGGAGGAAAAAACAAAAATGCAAAAATTCAACTGGCTTTGTCCTTAAGGCCAAAATGGGGTTTGTCCTTTATGGGGTTAAAGAAGATGACCTGCGCATAGGGGATGAATATCTGATCGTGGGAGGAACGACTGCTGGGACCCCCTGCAATCTCCCATATGGGGCCCCGGCTCTGCTCTGCTAGAGTGAGCTTCGTAGCCAGCATGTCAGCTGGTTGAATTACGCCCCCTCCATTTATCTCTATGGGAGAGGCGGAGACAGCATTCGTGTGTTCGCATCTCTCCTATAGAAATGAATAGAGGGGGGGGCGTTTTTCGACCAGCTGACATGCTGGGTGTGCAACCTCACATACAGGAGCAGAGCCAGGGCCCCGTACGAAGATCGCGGGGGTCCCAGCAGTTGAACCCCCCGCAATTAGACATTTATAAATTTCTTACTGCTGGACATCTTCTTTAAGCGTGTCTCCCTGACTTTAACCAGCCTGCCATCCTGGAATGTGGGTTCCGAGATGTGGACTTTTTGGAGAGGGTTACGGGGGGTATTTATCATTGTTGGAGTAGGTAAACCATTTTTGTACACCTTTTATTTTGTGTGCTGCTAATGTGTAGGTGTGGCAAATTTATTCAGTGGTCACAGAGAATTTGAAACATTTTGTGCAGTTACACATTTCCTGAAATTTCACTTTCATACACTATTTTCTATGGTTTACTTATTGTGCAAAATGTTGTGACTTTTTATCCCACTGCACCAAAAATTTGAGACTTTTCTACACCATAAGGCTAGGATTCCATTTGGTTTTTTGTGCTGCGTTTTTTGGGTAGAAAAAAATGAATGAAAAAACGCCTGAAAACACACCAGTGCAATTTCCTGCGTCTGGCGTTTTTTCATTTGTGTGGAAATTGCACCTTGGCAGTTTTTTTTTTTTTTTTGGTACCCAAAATTTGTTGGGTACCAAACAATTAAAAAAGGATGCAGCAGTGATGGAAATTTTTTTATTAAACAAAATGTATATATTTTATAACAACATTTTTAATATTTTTTAATAAAGTGTGTGTTTAACTTTTTTTCTCTATTTTTTATTTTTTTTTAGGTAGTACTACTACTCCCACACTGTTCCATGATTGGAGTAGTAGTACCTGTACTATAGAGAAATCGCTCCGGGTGTCAGTCCTGACACCCGATGCGATCGTCCATAATATAGCAGAGATGCAGAGCGGCTCTATACAGCGTGCGCATCTCTGCTCTGTATTGATGATGTGAATAGAGCCAGTGATGTGAATAGAACATCACTCATTCATATTCTCCACCCAGGGTGGGGATTGGCTGGATGGTTGCAGCCAATCACAGCTCTCAGCTGGAAATATGAATGAGTGGCCGCAATACAGAGCAGAGATGCGGGCGCTGTATACAGCCGCTCTGCATCTCTGCAATAGACAGGAAGATCACAGCAGATGTCAGTAGGGATACCCGCTGTGATCTGTTCTTACCTGCAAGTACTACTACTCCCAACATGGAGCACACTCTGCTCCATGCTGGAAGCTGTAGTACTTGCATTAATAGACCCATCGCAGCGAGTGTAACTTCTGACACCCGCTGTGATCTGTCTATTAATGCAGGTACTACAGCTCCCAGCATGAAGCAGAGTGTACTCCATGTTGGGAGTAGTAGTACATGCAGTTAAGGAAAGATCACAGCGGATGTCACTACTGACACCTGCTGTGATCCTCCTGTATAATTTATAGATGCGGCGGCCGCTCTTCTATGGTCCCCTGCACGGCCGTATATACACCCATTGCCTATTTCTCACAGAGAGCTGTGATTGGCTGGAACGATTTGACCAATCACAACTCTCTGCGGGAAATATGAATATGTGTATATATACGGCAGTGCAGGGGACCATAGAAGAGCGACTGCATCTATACATTATACAGGAGGATCGCAAAAGCGATCTGTCAATTAGTACAGGTACTACTACACCCATCATGGAACAGTGTGTTCCATGCTGGGAGTAGTAGTACTACCTAAAAAAATTAAGAAAAAAAGTGCACACACACACACACACACACACACACTACATTTTTATTAAAAAGAACTAAAAATTTTGTTATAAAAAAGATGCATTTCGTTAGATACAATTTTTTCCTTCACTACTGTATCTTTTTTATTTTTATTTTTTATGGTACCCTACGAAATGTTATTAAAAAAAGGTATCTCCATCACTTTTTTGGATCGCTAAAGTCCAAAAAAAAAAATGAAAAACACCTTTTGGTGTTTTTTCACTCTTTTTTGGCGTTTTTCAGATTGTTGGTGTTTGCCACTGGCGATTTTGACTAAAAAAATCGCCAGTGGCAAACACCAACAATCTGAAAAACGCCAAAAAAGAGTGAAAAAACGCCAAAAGGATCAAAAAAAAAAAGCCAGCCAAAGTGAAAAACAGCAAGGGGAATAAGAATATTGCTATTTCTCATTGATTTACAGCTAACATCTGGCTGCAGCGTTTTTTGGCCGAAAAAATGGCATGCGGCAGAATTGGCTTTTTCTTGGCGTTTCCCCCCCCCCCCCCCCCAAAAAAAAACAAGTGGAATTCCAGCCTAAGTTGCAGTTGATAAATCCATGACCACTGCAAGACCTTACCATGACACACTACTGTATATTCCAGTTGTTTTCTTGAAAGAGTCTAAATGCAGTGTGGACCTACCCTAACTCCAGTTCTAGCCCCTTACCATTTATAAACCACATAAATGCTACACCAGGGGTCCTTTCATTGAAATTGGCTCTAGACTGAAGAAGTAATGGAGCATCAATTGGTCTCTATTATTACTATAATAAATAATGACAAGGCCCATACATTGTTATTGGCCCAGTCAGCTAAAAAGGAGCTGTGCTGCCTGAGAGAATTATTCAAGATCATGACATTGTCTATGAAGGGCAATGCATTAACAAGCAGATTCCACAGAAAGAATTGACTTGTCAATTCTTTCTGCAGAGTTCGGAATTGGAATTTTCTGCCGTGAAAATCTTGCTGTGTGGGTGGTGCAACAGAATCCGATTGAAGACAGTCGGAGTCTACTGCAACAGACTCATTTTTTCTGGATTCCAATCGGACATTTTGCCGTGTGAATGGAGCCTTAGACTCCAGAAGGCCTGGTCTTTCACCCCATCTATAATACAGGCCCTAAGGTTAGCTTTTCATATATATAGGGCTCCAGAAAGTTAAATAGATTGGAAATCCCAATCCTTCCAGTACTTATCAACTGCTTTATACTACAGAGGAAGTTGAGTTGGTCTTTTCTGTCTGACCACAGTGCTCTCTGCTGACACCTCTGTCCATGTCAGGAACTGTCCAGAGCAGGATATGTTTGCTATGGGGATTTTCTCCTACTCTGGACAGGTGTCAGCAGAGAGCACTGTTGTCAGACAGAAAAGAACAACTCAACTTCCTCTGTAGTATACAGCAGCTGATAAGTACCGGAAGGATTAAGATTTTTTAATAAAAGTAATTTACAAATCTGTTTAACATTCTGGAGCCGATTGATTTTAAAATAATTGTTTTCTACCGGAGTACCCTTTTAAAGGAGATATGTCATGCACAAAAACTTAGTTTTAGATGGTGGGGGATCTGACTGCTGGGACCTCCCCCTCTGTGATCTCCTGTACTGGGCCCCGGCTCTCTCCAGGATTGGGATGTGTCGACCCCCACACAAAGCGGCGGCCGTCACTCCTACTCCATATGTCTCTATAGGAGAGACGTTTGGCTATCTTTGGCTCTCACGCTTCATGTGGGGGTCAACACGCTCTATTTATGGGGAGAGCCGGAGTACCCCTTTAGAATCTCTATCACTTCCTCCAGCCTGACACTCCAGAAGACATTGCAGCATACTACTTCTTTATGGATGTTTATCTTCAACACTCAAGAGTCTCCTCTCTCCAGACTTTGAGGGAAATTTATCAAAATCTGTCCAGAGGAAAAGTTACTGAGTTGCCCATAGCAACGAATCAGATTGCTACTTTCATTTCTGAAAAGGCCTCTGGAAAATGAAAGAAGCGATCTGATTGGTTGCTATTGGCAACTCAGCTACTTTTCCTCTGGACAGGTTTTTATATATCTCCCTCTTTATTTCTACCCTGAAAGAACCAATCTTAGCACTAGAACTATGAAGCGCTGTCAAGATATACAAACAGAGAAGGCCTCAGGGCCAGAAGGACTGGCGCTTTCTTATAAAACTTTCTGCTCAGGGGGGCGTGTCTAGCAGCGCATGGTGGCGGTCGCATAGTTCGTGTGCTCCGCTAACCACTGGGCCTGATAGCGGCTACGCAGCGTTGGTACCCTGGTTCTTGCCCTAGAAACCCCTGGTTCCGATCGGGGAGCATACTGCCTACATGGTGATGACCCGCAACAGAGGAAAGAATAAAAGCCCTATGAAGCTCACCGCGTTCTTTCCGGCGGCGGAGGCCGCTCAAGATGGCGCAGCTGCATCTCCTGTGCAGCTGTCCGGGGCGCCTTCCTCCAACGGCTCTGCATCCCCGGCTACAGGCAGCGCTTCTCCGGCATCCTCCTCACCCAGAGCAGACAGTGAGAAGAGCGGCTCGACGACTCAGAAGCTACTGACCGGCTCTGGCGGACCCTCAGTTACATCTGGGCCCTCTCAGGTACGCTATCCTCCAGCTACCCCTGCGCCTCAGTGCTCTGGAGCCCGCCATGAGACGGAGACTGGGCTCTCCTCCCAATCACCACTCACTGAGTCAATAATGAGGGGACTGCTAGCTGAGCTGCGAAGTTCTCTGCACGCAGATATCCAAAGTGCGGTCTCTAGTATTCAGTCTGAGATCTCCTCGCTGGGAACTCGCACTTCACATATAGAGAACAAGATGGCTGAGCTCACCTCGTCCCACAATGAGGTGGTGGATGTGGCTAACTCTCTAGAAGATGAGGTCGCGGCGTTGAAACTCAAGATTGCGGATATGGAGGACCGGTCTCGCCGCAATAATTTGCGGGTGCACGGCGTACCCGAATCAGTTAAAACTGAGGATCTCAATGCTTACCTTACAGACTTCTTTGCGCTTCTTCTGCCCCAAGCTTCCTCTATGGATTTGCTGATGGATAGGGTTCATAGACTGCCCAAGCCCAAGGCGCTCCCGGCTACGGTCCCTAGAGATGTGATCCTCAGAATGCATTTCTTTCACATTAAAGAGAAATTGCTGCATGAGGCTCGCTCGGGTGGCCTCCTCCCTGCCTGACCGATTTGCGGAGTCGCAACTGTATACTGATTTGTCAGCGGCTACCTTAGCCAGAAGACGTGAGCTTGGTGCAGGAGCTAAAGTTCTACGTGATAATGGCATCCCCTACAAATGGGGATATCCTGTTAAAATGATCGTCACACGCAACGGGGGTAAGATGGTGGTCTCTTCGCCGGAGGAACTTAACCGCTTATGCGCGGAATGGAATTTACTTACACTGACCTCCTCTCCCCGTTCCACCGGAGCATCTCCTCTCCCGGGAGTTACAGAGGAATGGCACTTGGTCACCAACAGGAAGCGAAAAAGTCATTAGAGCTTCAACTGGTTTTGCTGGACCGAGACGGTAGTCCTACTTGTGCCCATTATGTTTTTCTTTCACTACTAGGGTACTATGTTTGGTAACTAACTGTATAGGCCTGGCTGCGGACTTTCTCCACCTATTTGTCCCCATCTTAGGCTTACCACATGGCCTTTCTGCTCTTAACTATTTGTTGTTTCTGGTTTGTCTTGTTTAATGTGTGTTATTGTTTTTGTTGTCCTGTCTGGTCTGGTATACATTGCGTGTTTACACCTGTTAATATGTGCACTATTGCAGCCTTCCTTTGTGTAACGTGCCTTTGCGAGGGGTGGTCTAATGCATATACTGTTATCTTATTATGGTTATTAATATAGTGTCCCTAAATGCTAATGGTCTTAATTCCCCCTTCAAGCGATCACTTCTCTGGATAGAGGCTAGGCGTCTGCATGCAGACGGGATGTGTGTGCAGGAGACACATTTAAATGAGAGTGATGCGGGGAGACTGAAGAACAAGAACTATCCCCACATATTTCACTCCCATGCTTTACATAAGAAAAAGGGGGTTTCTGTAGCCATCAGGGATACGGTTGCGTTCTCTGTACAAAGAGTGGAGGTAGACAGGGGTGGATAGTACCTTATTCTGGTGTGTCTGCTTAATAACGTCCAATACACGTTAGTGGCTCTGTACGCTCCCAATAGTCGACAATGTGTGTTTCTTCATCACTGTTTAGGAAGGTAGAGGGACTAGCTTTGGGACACATAATTTTCATGGGGGATTTTAATCTAGCTATGTGGCCTCATGTTGACTCTACCTCCCCCATTCTGAGACGGGAGCCCACAGGCTTCTTCTCTCTTGCATCTCAGTATGATCTACATGATGCGTGGAGGGTGCTTCACCCCACTGAAAGGGATTTTACCTTTTACTCTAAAGCCCATCACACATACTCCCGCATCGATTATGCCCTCACCTCCAGGTCTCTTCTGCCCCTGATAGATCACGCCAAAATTCTACCAATTGAATGGTCTGACCATTCACCCTTAAGCATTACTATTAGGGAGAGATACCTTCAACACCCAATATCTGTGTGGAGGCTCAATGCCATGATCCTGAACCACCCGGAGTATGCGGATGCCACGTCTTCCATGGTCTCGGCGTACTTTCAGTGACCCAATGTTGTGGTGTGCCTTTAAGGCCACGATCAGGGGACATTTCATCAGCCAGACAGCTCACGAGAGGAAACAACGGTTGTCTCAGACGCTAGATTTACGACAGAGGATAGCTGAGCTCCATCGTCTAAACAAAGCTTCATACTCTCGGGATCGTGCAGAGGAGCTTTCGCAGTTGAATGCTCAGCTTCACTCCCTTTCACTCCATACCTATGAACTTGCCCTTCGCAGATTAAAAATGTCCTACTATTGGCAGGGCAATAAGTCTAGTGCTCTCCTTGCTAAACAACTTAAGAGACGGACTGCGAAGGCTAGGATATCATACATGACTGATAGCTCTGGTGCGAAGGTGTCAGACCCCCAGGGTATAGCCAACTGTTTTGCTAGATATTACGAGCACCTTTATAATCTGAATACGGATACTGCTACACATCAGCCGTCTGCTGCCGCTATCTCTTCCTTTCTTTCTTCTATGTCTCTTCCTTCTTTAACTCTAGAACAGGCGAAGGAGCTAGATAGGGCTTTTACTGTGGAGGAGGTGCTTACCTGTATCCGTGCCCTTAAATTACACAAATCTCCGGGGCCCGACGGTATTTCCAACGATTTTTATAAAAAATTTGGACCCTTAGTTGCTCCATTCCTAGTGCGGACTTTTAACTCTATAGCGGACCTTGGCCAGCCCCCTAGAGAGATGTTGTAGGCGCTGGTGGTTACTATACCCAAGGCTGGCAAACCTATCGATGATACCACCAGCTATCGGCCTATTTCTTTGTTAAATAGTGACATTAAATTGTATGCTATGCTATTGGCCTCACGGCTTAATCTCTTTTTACCAACACTAGTTGCGAAGGACCAAGTGGGCTTTGTACGGGGTCGCCAGGCCCTGGACGGCACTAGACGCCTCCTGGATCTGATTGCCAGAGCCCACTCCGACCGGACGCCTTCTCTGCTCCTATCATTGGATGCAGAGAAGGCGTTCGATCGGGTTCATTGGGAGTATCTCAGAGCGGTACTCTGCAAATTTCAAATCCCCTCTCACTTTAGAGATGCTATTATGGCCCTATACTCTGATCCCTCAGCCAGAGTATTTATCTCTGGAGCCCTTTCAAAGGCCTTCCTTTTGAGTAATGGGACCAGACAGGGCTGCCCCCTTTCCCCTGTCATATTTACCTTGGTGATGGAACCCTTTGCTCAGCCTATAAGGACGTCGTCGGTGGTAGAAGGTATACGAATAGGTGGTGTTGAACACCGTATTGGGTTGTTTGCCGACGACGTCATTATATGTCTCTCCCGCCCTCAGACATCCCTTCCAGAAGTAATGGCTATAATAAAGGAATTCAGTGCAGTGAGCTACTACAAGATTAATACCTCTAAATCTAGCGTTTTGGCCCTGAATGTCCCCAAGGCAATGGAATGCGCCCTCAAGCATAGATTTCCCTTTACGTGGGCAGAGGGACAGATCCCGTACCTTGGCGTTGTCCTGACCTCACAACCTGACCGTTTGGTAGGGGTAAATTTTACCACGCTTAGAACTCAGCTCTGCAAGGAAGTGGAAAATTATTCTAAGTTGCCTATCTTGTGGGCAGGGCGAATAGCTGCGGCTAAAATGATGCTGTTGCCCAAGATACTCTATTTTTTTAGGAATCTCCCAGTAATCATTCCTGCAACATATATAACCCAACTCCAAAAGTTACTATTAGGTTTCATTTGGGCAAACAAGCGTTCTAGGGTTGGGGCTGCTCTTATGTACCAGCCCATTGACCGGGGTGGCATGGGGGTCCCCAACTTGCGAGCCTATTACCAGGCCGTGATTTTAGACCAGCTTAAGAAGTGGTGGTGGCAATTGGACCCACCTCACTGGGTTGACATTGAAGCAGAGCTCCTAACCTCCCCTTCCTTGTCTCACTTTCTATGGTCTTTACGATTTAACCCTACCTTCGCTCCCTCCTCTACTTACTCTACTGTGGCAGCAGCGGTTAGACTGTGGAGCAAAACTGATCTTTGCTTGTCCCTGATCCCGCCTAGGTGTAATGATATCCCTCTAGACGCTATAGGGACCTACTTAGCTGACATTGACTTTCACACTTGGACCAGGAAGGGGCTTACACATGTGCAGAATGTATTAGGCGAGGGTGGTGTTGTTCCCTTCTCTACATTAGTCGCTACATATGATATCCCCAATAAAGAAGCAATTTTTCCTTTTTTACTTTGGTAGTAGCTTTTTCTGCTCCATGTTTGAGCTGGAGTAAATTTAGTCAATTTTTAACCCTGTTGCGACTGTCTCAGTTAATAAATACCTGCATGGTGTGAATGCAGCCTTATATATGGACATTTATCAACGGGTTTAGTCAGGTTTTCTTTACTATAATTGTCGCAGAATTGTCGCAACTGCGACTACGCGATTTTTCGTGCGACATTTTGACTGGAAAGCGATAAAAGCAAGTTTTCCAAAAATGTATTAACAGATTCCGTCCATGATGGGAGTTATAGTCCAGGGGCTGAGGTGCAGATCACAGCAGGTCATTCTCCAGAGACCCGTTGGGATCCGCATTTATTAACTTAAAAAGCCGGCGGCACATGCGGCTTCACTGCGCTACCGCCGGCTCCTGTATACAGCTGTCATAATTCATAATCCCCGCCGCCAGAACATGGGAGCTCTGATTGGTGTATAGCTATTCACTTATCAGAGCTCCCGTGTTCTGGCGGCGGGGATTATGAATTATGACAGTGTATACAGGAGCCGGCGGCAGCGCAGTGAAGCCGCATGTGCCGCTGGCTCTTTAAGTTAGTAAATGCGGATCGCAGCAAATCTCTGGAGAATGACCTGATGCGATCTGAACCTCAGCCCCTGGACTATAACTCCCATCATGGACGGAGTCTGTCCATGATGGGAATAGTAGTCCTAACAGTCCCAATAGAGTCTCGCAGCCGGGGGATGTGAAAGAGCCGTCCCTCAGCACTGCGGTACTACAACTACTCCCATCATGGGACAGATTCTGTCCCATGATGGGCGTAATTGTAGTATTGCAGTGCTGAGGGCTGGCTTCTGCATCGTCCAGCGTCCGACACTTTTCTAGGTGTCTTTGCTACCACTGATTTTTTGCAAAAAAAAAGCACAACTGTGCAAAAAAAAAAAAAAACTGCCACATTTTTTTGGTGCAAGTTATACATACGAGTCCACTGGATAAAGTGGTGTATGGTACACAAAGCAGGTGACAACTTTAGAAAATCCTCCACCCAAAAAAACACAGTACAAATGCAAAAAAAGCGCAATTGCGCAAAATTTTTAGACGTGAAAACTAGTCTAAAGGCAATAATACATGTCCCCCACAGTGTGTACCTAGCCTAAGTGACAGCTGCAGTCCAGAGATAGGCTGGAATTCCACAGAGTTTTTTTTTTTTCAAAAACGGCGTAAAAAACGCCAATTTTCCCGCACACAGCATCCAGATGTTAGCTGCAAGTCAATAGTAAACTGCAAAATGCTAGATCCACTTTTTTTTATCCTTTTGGCGTTTCTCATCAATTTCGGGCTCAGAGGCTGGATTTTCAAAACCTAGTTTGGCGTTTTTTCCCCTGAAATCGTGGCGTTTTCCTCCCATAGAAGTCTATGGGAGAGCAAAAACGCCAATAAAAACGCCATGTTGGTTTTAAATTTTGCTTTTTTGCAGGTGTTTTTTATTCTTTTTTGGACTTTAGCGATCCAAAAAAGTGATGGAGATACCTTTTTTATTAAAATTGCATAGGGTACCATTAAAAAATAATAATAAAAAAGATGCAGTAGTGATGGAAAAAATTTATCTAACAAAATGTATCTTTTTTATTACGAAATGTTTAATAATTTTTAAACAGGGATCAATTTATGTGGGTGGGTAAACACTAAAAATGTAGCCGACAATAATAAAAATGTAGTGTGTGTGTTTTACATTTTTTAAGGTAGTACTACTACTCCCAGCATGGAACACACTGTTCCATGATGGGAGTAGTAGTACCTGTACTAATTGACAGATCGCCCATTGCGATCCTCCTGTATAATTTATAGATGCGGCTGCCCGCTCTTCTATGGTCCCCTGCACTGACGTATATAGACACCTATTCATATTTCCCGCAGAGAGCTGTGATTGGCCAGATGGTTCCAGCCAATCACAGTTCTCGGTGGGAAATAGGAATATGTGTATATACGTAAGTGCAGGGGACCATAGAAGAGCATTATACAGGAGGATCACAGCGGATGTCAGTAGTGATACCCGCTGTGATCTTTCCTTAACTACAAGTACTACTACTCCCAACATGGAGCCCACTCTGCTCAATGCTGGGAGCTGTAGTACCTGCATTAATAGACAGGCTGCATCATGTGTCAGAAATTACACTCACTGCGATCTGTCTATTAATGCAGATACTACAGCTCCCAGCATGGAGCAGAGTGTTAGGAGTAGTAGTACCTGCAGTTAAAGAACAGATCACAGCGGGTATCACTACTGACACCCGCTGCGAACGTCCTGTCTAGAGCAGAGATGCAGACCGGCTGTATACAGCGCTCACATCTCTGCTCTGTACTTCGGCCACTCATTCATTCATCTTTTCCTCAGAGTTGTGATTGGCTGCAACCATCCGGCCAATCACAGCTCTGGGCGGAAAATATGAATGATGTTTATTCACATCACTGGCCGGAGTATAGTGCAGAGATGTGAGGGCTGTATAGAGCCGCTCGCATCTCTGCTATATTATGGACGATCGCATCAGGTGTCAGGACTGACACCCGGAGCGAAAGGTCTATAGTACAGGTACTACTACTCCCAGCATGGAACAGTGTGTTCCATGCTGGGAGTAGTAGTACTACATAAAACATGTAAAAAAAAAAGAGAAAAAAAAGTTAAACACACACACACTATTTTAATAAATGTATTTATAAAAAATAAACATTTAGTTAAATACATTTTTACATCCCTACTGCATCCTTTTTTTTTTTTTTTTTTTTTATTTACTTTTCTTGGTACCCAACTATTTTGTAAAAAAAAAAACGCCAAAGGGTCCAAAAAAGGCAAATTCCACACAAAGGTAAAAACGCAACAAAAATGCCAGAAAAAAACGTCAAAACGCAGGGAAAAACTGTGGCAGTTTTTCTGGCATTTTTATGTAAAAAAAATTGCAGGGCAAAAATCTCAGTGGAGTCCTAGCCATATAGGGGGGAATTTATCAAGCTGTTTGGACTAGGTTTTTTTTTTTTTTTTTTTTACTTTTGTTGCTTTTGCGCATTAACTTTTTCCACTTTTTTTGTGTGACAAACAAGATAGATCAATATCCAAAGTCATCTGTTTTAGTTAATTATTTAATCAGCAAAGTGCAGTGATAACAAATTAACTGTATGCAACTTTACTAAAAGTCGCAAAAGGCTTTCAAAAGTCGCAAACCAAAGTAAGCCCAGACCACATTTAGAAAAAAAAGCTGTGACTAGAAGATTTTTTTTTTTTTTTTTGCGTCAACGTTAATAAAGGATGTGCTCTAAAATGATAACTTTGGTCAAAGATACCAAAAACGCCACAAAAAAAAAAAATAACGCTTTCCACATCGAAAATTGATAACTACCGCCCATAAAGTAAGCTCCATGCTGTCACTGAATAGTTAAAATCAGAAACGCTCACAAGATTCCTATGTATAGCCCCAGGCTCACACTTGTTTTCTAACTGCAGACACCTGGCTCGTGATCCTTATCTGGGATTGAAAGGTGCTTAGCACGTACGAATTCTCATTGCACAGCTCCTGGGAAACAAGGGGCACAGGTTGTGGCCTTAGAAGGTAAAGCGGTTTATGCTGTTCATATATGTTAAATAGACCGCAATAATGCAGGTAAATGCACTGTAAGGGTATGTTTACACATACACAGATTTGATGCGCAGGATTTTCTGCTGCAGATTTCAATGTAACCTAAATGACTGAGCACAGCTTCTAATCTGCAGTTACAAATCCTGCGCATCAAATCTGCACAGGATCCTGTATGTGTGAACCGGAAAATGTATTTTGCCTGAATGAGCTGTGGTTGTGGTTCTCAATGAAGCCCAGGCTTAATTCACATCTTAGGGGAATTTATCATTGGTTTTAACATATATTTTTGTGGTAAATTGTTACAATTTTTGTGCAGTGAGTGAAAAGGTTGCACCTGTTGTGTTGTGGTGTGTGTGTGTGTGTGTGTGTGTGTGTGTGTGTGTGTGTGTGGATGAGACATGGAGGTTGCATTGCAATCCAAGTGCTAGGCCTTGTTTTCGATTTTGTTAGAAAAGCTACCTGGTACTAAAGGTTCCCTCTGTGACAAGGGGACACGTAACTCTCCTGTATGTTTATTTCCATAGGTTGTCCTTTTTTGGATATAGCGAAAGTGACTGGGATGTTGAGGTTAACTGGTTTTGTTGTATTAGACATATTGTAGTAATCCTACTAGAGATGCAGTTTAATATATTGGAACTTGTACAATCTGTTTAGGTAACAATGGGGTGCATCATAGAATATTTAGCAAAGAAGATTGGTCTTTCATCAAACCAGCTCTTAAAGGTAATGTAGTTCTATGTACTATTGGTGGGAAATCTGTCTTTAAAAAAAAAAAAAAAAAAAAAAAAAAATTTTTTTTTATATACATATATATATATATATATATATATATATATATATATATATATATATATATATATATATATATAAATAAAATTATTGTGTGTGTGTAATATATATAAAATAAAATGTGCCAACACTGCACTTAGTTTTGGCTCTTTGGCAACTTTTGAAAATGGCAGCATGCTGTGCCTGTCTTAACATAGGAATGGAGCATGTAAAATCTAACTACATCAGTTCTCTGCTGCATTTATTTAATCCAAAAAAAAAAAAAAATACCTGTCATTAGAAAAACCTTTTTAACATGTCCCTGGAGTATAACAAGCTCTGTGTCCTGTGTGTTAAGGCTGGGTTCACATCATGTTTTCTCCCATAGAGGAGCGCATACGGCAGGGGGGAGCTAAAAACTTGCGCTCCCATTTGCCTTTCTATGCGCTCCGTATGCATTTCATTTCAATGAGCCGACTGCAGTGAAATGTTCGGTCGGCTCATTTTTGCGCCGTATGCGCTTTTACAACCAGACCTAAAACCATGGTTGACCAGTTTTTTAGGTCCGGGGAAAAAGTGCATACGGCGCAAAAAATGAGCCGACCGAACGTTTCACTGCAGTCGGCTCATTGAAATTAATTACATACGGGAGCGCGAGGTTTTAGCTCTCCCCTGCCGTATGCGGAAAACGTGATGTGAACCCAGCCTTAGCAGGAGCGTTCCATAGACTTACATAATGAGTCCATTCTGGTAACGTGGGAGAGAACATTGCGCACACTTCTGGCTCAGACAGGATCAATAAAAAATCATTAACATTAAAAAAATTCATAAATGAGAAACTTCAATATGCAATGATCATGCCAGAACCAGTGAAGTATTGTGATTAGAGATGAGCGAATTTACAGTAAATTCGATTCGTCATGAACTTCTCGGCTCGGCAGTTGATGACTTTTCCTGCATAAATGAGTTCAGCTTTCAGGTGCTCCCGTGGGCTGGAAAAGGTGGATACAGTCCTAGGAGACTCTTTCCTAGGACTGTATCCACCTTTTCCAGCCCACCGGAGCACCTGAAGGCTGAACTAATTTATGCAGGAAAAGTCGTCAACTGCCGAGCAGTTCATGACAAATCGAATTTACTGTAAATTCACCCATCTCTAAATGTGATGTGTGGAAACACTGTCTTTATCCATAACTAGTAAGTTGTGAGTACTTTTATCTTGTATTTTGCGCTTTTAAAACTTTCTTTTTTTCCCCCCACTTCTAAATATAGTGTGTCCTACTGAACACTGCAATTGAGCTCTTCAGTTACATTGATGCTCCACCTTATTCCTCTTCAGGTTATCTTTACCAGGATTGGGTAAGATTGCAGAAAAAAAAAATAGAATTGTATATTTGCTTAGCTAAAAAAAAAAAATCTAGTACAGTATTCTGAAACGTGACTTTTCCTGCAGAGAGATACAAACTGCAGTAATCCAGCATCCTGGACTCCGACTCCCAATAGGGACACAAGCTCAGAAAAGAAACCTGTGTGCTTAGTAGAAACAAGAATACCATGGCAAAATGAATCCTGCTGTGGGACACCTATACTACCTGATAGGTCATCGTCCTATAACAGTGGTCTCCAACCTGTGGACCTCCAGATGTTGCAAAACTACAACTCCCAGCATGCACTGACAGCCAACGGCTGTCCGTGCATGCTCGGAGTTGTAGCATTGCAACATCTGGAGGTCCGCAGGTTGGAGAGCACTGTCCTATAAGATGGAAAGCCACCTATCCCTACAGTATTCTATCGCATTATGATCAGTGAGGCTCCTACTTCTGGGACCTCTCCCAACCCAAAAAATAAAGGGGGTGTAGTTATGCAGTTGCTGAATGAATGCACACTACAGAGGAAATGTTTGGTGAAGTTGGAGGTGGTGTGGTTTCACTCTTGCATTTTGTCTTTTAGAGTATGGATGACTTTGACTACTTCTATAATGCTTCTCCTGACACAGGACAAACTGTAGAGAATGCTGATAGTTGGCTCCCAGATCGGTATGTCTAATCAAATTATGTATCTGAAAATCTCTAGGCTGATATAGACAGAACAGTGAACACTTGGGCCTTAACTGTGTATCATAAACTAGGATCACAAGAATTGATGGGTATTAAAAGAAACTAAAACTGAACTGTAACGTCCTGGGGGAGACTTATCAAAACCTTGACTTTCATTGTCGTTCAGTTGCTATGCACAGGTTTTGCTAACTTCCCCACCCTAATGAAAACTGAAGAAACACTGGGAGGGATCTACTAACTTTGTCTAGGGATATGTTCTCACATATCTTGTGGTATCTGACCTACCGTATATACTATACGGTATAAGCCAAAGTCCCTAATTTCACCCCAAAAAACCCAGGAAAAGTTATTGACTCGACTAAAAGCCTAGGGTGGGAAATACATCATCCAGACCCCTGTCATCATCACACTGTCATTCTCACCCCCTGTTGTCATCATCCAGACCCCCTTCTTCATCACCGCCTGTCAATCAACCTGCGGACCTCCCAGATGTTGTAGTTTTGAAACATCTGGAGGTCCAAAGGTTGAAGTCCACTGCTGCCTTCGCCATCATCCAGACCCCCCCCCCCCCCCTTTTTTAGTTTTCTACTCCCCTTGGTGGGAAGGAAGGGTGATCTGGTCCGGGCCATCTATGCTGCAGGGACCATCCGGTGGGGAGGGTTAGTCGTTCTGGGCTTTCAATCTTCACTGGTAGGACCTCTTCCCCGGGCCGGCCCCGGACTAGTGACATTGCCTTGACAATGACTCACAGGGACATTCATGGGGAGGTATGTCTGCTGCACACGGACATCCCTGTGCGTCGTCAAGGCAACGTCATTAGGCCGGGGCTGGCCTGGAGTGGAGAAGAGGGCCTCCCGGTGAAGATGGAAGGCCCAGAACGACTAACCCTCCCCACCGGACGGTCCCTGCAGCATAGATGGCCAGCTCATCCTTCCCACCGAGGGGAGGTGAGCAGAAAACTAAAAAGGGGGGGGGGGGGTTCTGGATGATGACTAAGGCCGCAGTGGTCTTAAACCTGCTGACCTCCATATGTTTCAAAACTACAACTCCCAGCATGCCCGAACAGCCGATGATGTCCGGGCCTGCTGGGAGTTGTAGTTTTGAAACATCTGGAGGTCTGCAGGTTGAAGACCATTGAGAAGGGAATGACAGGTGGAGAGTTCACTTGAGTAGAAGCCAAGGGGGTGTTTTCAGGACGAAAAATTGTGCTGAAAAACTCTGCTTATACTAAAGTATATGGTTAAATACTCATATTGACATTGATTGTTCTGGATATTTGGACCCAATTGATCACTAGGTAGAGCTGGGTAGTGAAGAGTTGGAAATCAACCAACCAAGACTCTTAAGATGTCTGTGTGACATGTTTGAAAATTGTTTCTTAGGGTGCAGTCACACCACGTTTTGTACATACGGGTGCCGATCCGGCAGGGGGGAGGGGCAAACCGGGTGCTCCCGTACCCCGGCCCGATCAGCCAGTGACTCCATTTACTTTAATGATCCGACCGGAGTCAAACAGTGACTCCGGTCGGCTCAGTTTTGACCCGTATGTGGTTTCCTGACCGGACCTAAAACCGTAGTGCCCCTTATGATCACAGCCTAATCTGCTTCCACTGTGTACCTAAACTGGCAGTAAAAACTCTGTTGTGCATCCAAATCCTTTGGAATTGTTATGGGTGAGATTTATCAAAACCTGTCCAGAAGAAAAGTTGCTGAGTTTCCCATAGCAACCAATCGGATCGCTCCTTTTCCTTTTTTAACAAGGCCTCTGCAAAATGAAAAGTGATCTGATTGGTTGCTATGGGCAACTTGGCAACTACCTCTGGACAGGTTTTGATAAATCTCCCCCCTATATATTTATATTGTGGCTTTGTTACTTCAGGATCACTGATCAAGCTGTGCCAAACCAAGAGCCATCGATGGAGGACACAGCCTGCATCGCTACACTGAATGAGTTGGAAACTATGTATTTGCCCATACCAGAACATTTGTGTGGTACATCAGATTCTAATTCCATAAAGAAATGGGGCAAAGCTGAGTCTTTCTACTATCTGGTTGGCCCTGATAACCTTTGGTTGGAATTTCCCTTGACTATGGATATGCAAGCTCCACCATGTGCTGCTACATGGTCTACCCAAGATTACTTAACCTTCTGTGGTGGTAAAGAACTTTCCTTCCTAAACACCAGCCCTGGGGTAAGCAGAGAGACAAAAAGACAAGAGAGTAATCTAAATACATGTGCTGTCCAGACCACTGAAGACCTACTACACACTGTGGACAACTCTGAGAGGGACTTCCTCTATAGTTTACTTCATCATGAAGCGGAAGCTAAAGAGAGTATTATTTGGGACAGCTATGATCTACATTTATCCAGAAGCCCTATGGAGTGTGCACATACAAAATCGTGAGTATGCCCTACTCGAGGTATTAATGAATAGCTGTTAAATTAAATGTTACTGAAACTGCACTGTAGCTTTAAAGGGGTACTCCACCCCTAGACATCTTATCCCCTATCCAAAGGATAGGGGATAAGATGTCTGATCGCGGGTGACCCCCGCAATATAGCATGCGGCACCCACCTGTTACTGCTCTGGAGGGTCTGGGTCCTGACCACCAGAACGGAAGTCCGTGACGTCTCGCCCCATCCACTCAATGTAAAGTCTATGGGAGGGAGCGTGATGGCTGTACCTAAAACTGGTCAACCACTGTTTTAGGTACGATTGTAAAAGCGCATACGGGGGGAAAATGAGCCGACCGAACATTTCACTCCGGTTGGATCATTGAAATGAATTGCATACGGGAGCGCTAGTTTTTAGCTCTCCCCTGCCGTATGCAGTCCCGTATTGTGGAAAACATGATGTGAACCAGCCCTTAAAGGGGGTACTCCTGATGGAATTTTTTTTTTATTTTTATTTTTTTTGCAATGTGATAGCTCCCATAGGGGGCTGTAACACTGTACACACTGATCTTTTACATTGATCAATGGTTTCTCGTAGGAAACCAGTAATCCATGATTCTGCCTCTTGACTGCTCATGCATGGAGGCAGGTAGGGATCCTCCGGCTGTCTTGTAAGCTGTTCGGGATGCTGCAATTTTGCCGTGGCGATCCCGAACAGCTACCTGAGCTAACCGGCATTGTTTTTACTTTCACTTTAGACGCGGCATTCAACTTTGAACGCCGCATCTAAAGGGTTAATAGCGCACGGCACCGCGCTATTAGCTACGGGTCCCGGCCATGCTGTGGCCCAACGTTCTAGAAAGGGAAAGGACTCGGGACGTACCGGTACGTCCTTGGTCCTTAAGAGGTTAAAGGGGTACTCCCATGAAAATTATTTTTTTTTTTGTTTAAATCAACTGGTGCCAGAAAGTTAAACAGACTTGTATATAACTTCTATTTAAAAAAAAAAAATAATATGGAATCCTTCCAGTACTTTTTAGGGGCTGTATACTAAAGAGAAATCCAGAAAAGAAATGCATTTTCTCTGATGTCATGACCACAGTGCTCTGCTGTCCATTTTAGGAACTGTCCAGAGCAGCATATGTTATGGGGATTTTCTCCTGCTCTGGACAGTTCCTAAAATGGTCAGCAGAGAACACTGTGGTCATGACATCAGAGGAAATGCATTTCTTTTTTTGATTTCTCTTTAGTATACAGCCCCTAAAAAGTACTGGTGTTACTGATGATGTTTGTTACCAGATGCATACTTTTAATTTTTTTTCTTTTTTTCTTTTTTTTTTTTTTCTTTAAAGTTTCCCATAGACTTAACTGATAAATTTTAACGGCCATTTTTTATATTTCCCCCCCCCATTTTTGCTGGACCGAAAATTAGTGCATGCACCATCTCTTGTGCAAGACATAAGTATGAACAGACATACCTGATGCAAAAGGATGGTCAAAAAATCCCATTGACATGAATGGGATTTCTTGACTGCCGTTTTCAGGACTTGCCAGGAGTAGTAATTTTTTTTTTTTTTTTTTTTTTTTTTTTTTTTTTTTTTTTTTTTACAGCATGATACCTGTAGTGTGAAAGGGGCCTTTCACACTATATAGATTCATCCGTTTTTAAAGACCCGTTGTCATGTTCCGTTATGAAAACCCTTAAAATCGTCCGTTACAAAATCCCATTATAGTCTATGGGATTTTTACATTATCCGTTTTAACCAGTCATGGCCTGTTATTAATGACGTTCTTTTGTGATGGGAGAAATGGTGCATGCACTATTTTTGCTGTCATAAAATAACGTCCATTAGTAACGGGCTGGGACAGGTTAAAACGGGTAATGTAAACATCAAAAAGAAATATAATAAGAGAGAATTATATAACCAGTCCTCAAGAAGTAGTGAAAAAAGGGGAAAGAATAAAAAAGGGGAAAATTAGTGGTTACGAATAAAAAATGTACAATGATATGTGAAATAAAAATAAAGACAACAGTAAAAAATAAAAAATAAAAAAAATAAAAAAATAAAAAATAAAAAAAATGAAAAAGAGAAAGGGGAGAAGAAAATGATAGATAAATGAGGAAAAATAAAAAATAAATAAAAGTGCACAGTATCGAAGAAAAAAGAATGAAATCAAAGTGATAAATAGAAAAAAATGTGAATATTAATAATTTGTTAAAAAACAAAAAAATAATGAATAAGCCTGCAGAAAATGATAATACTTAAACAATCATATGCATTTATTAAAAATAAAACTGATGCCTGGGCAGGGCCCTTGCTCAGGTATGCGATAAAAATATACCAATAAAATAATAAAAAAATGCCAACTATCTCAAATTACAAAAATAGTCCTTTGTAGCCGAAAAAATGATGTGAATAGCAACAATATTAAATGAAAAATCCGGTGATCGGAGAGACTGTGTGCTCCAATGATACTCCTATATAAAATACAGTCACCTTGAGCTGTGATAAATGTTTCAATGTTTCATTGTAATTGCTCGCTGTTATCTACTTGTGTCCCACAACAAATGTTTGTAGAAATAACAATATTGATAGCAAGATACAGTTGCTTATGTGAGATCAGGCACAGTACCTTATGCTTATGTTCACCGTGATGATCGGTGGCTGTATATCTCCAAAGTTGCAGTCTCCGGGGACTGTGGGAGCCCAGTGCCTGCACGGACCGGATCGATCACTGCCCTGGTATGGGTAAAGAGGTACTTATCGTGCCGTGGTTGGGACGATGTGGTGATCCCGATTACGATAATGTAAGCCGCTGGGTAATAGATCGTAGCCAGGTGGGAGTATCGTGCTTCGCACAGCTTAGTGGCCGGTCTATGGAGAAAACGGCAGCCGCTGCCCGGCGTCCTCGTGGCGTGTGAATGGCGCGTTAATTCACAGTGGTCCACTAGTCCGGGTCCTACAGCGCTGTCCAGGTAGTATCGGCTGACACAGGTGTCAAGCCAAATTTGAGATAGGGATGGCAAATGGATGTAAGACAAGGCTAAACGCGTTTCACGACTTAATATCGCATTCCTCAGTAGCCTGATTAGGTTAAGAAGGCCAGTACATATGAGGCAGGCTTATATAAGAAAAAAGCGATGATGTCACTAACCAATAAATAGAAGAACATATGGAAAACATGGAATCGGATCTGGCAGATGATATATGGATAATACAGAGATATAAAATGTGCATAAGTTATATCACTCATCTAGTGTAGTTGTGTACAAATAAATAAATATAAATATATAAAAAAAAAAAAATATATATATATTTAATATAGACAAAAATAAGAATATAAAGATGTTAAATTGATAGGTGAATGTGCACACATGGGTGCATATACATAAATATACATAGATGTGTGTATGTGTATATATATATATATATATATATATATATATATATATATATATATATATATATATATATATATATATTAATTATAAAATCATATCGAGAAAATTGTGTATAAAGCATCACAGGTATAAATTACACTAAATTTGATCAATCAATAGATGGATGAGTAATAAATAGATGGATGAGTAATAAAACACTAAACTGTGAAGAAGTAAAATTAATATATAAAAAGTGAAAAAGAGAAAAAGATAGAAAGAAGAAAACAGACAAACAGATGTGTGATAGGACATGGTGAAAAAACTATATTAAAATATATACTAAAATATGACATGGTACTCAGGCAGAATGTAACAATCTCACAGTTTTGACAATAAAAGACACAGTCAAGGATAATAGTATATATGTAGATCGCACGCGGGGTTCCCACCAGGGCGCGTCATTGTGTCAATAAACGACCAGACAATGACGGGTCATGGAAAAGGACCCAGCGGGCGTGTCAAAGAAATCCAAAAAGTTCCATCTCTGCATTGAGTCCTTTAGGGACTAGAGAGTCGAATTCGAAGATCTTCCTTGCTTCTGCCCTAGATAGACGAGAAATGAGATCACTACCTCTCCAACATTTTCTAACTAACTGTAATGCCACAAAAGACAATTCAGAGGGGTTATTATTGTGTGATTCAGAAAAATGAAGTGATAATGGATGGGATTTATTGCCTTTTTTGATATTATAAATGTGTTCAGATATTCTGATTTTCAATTGACGTTTAGTCCGACCTATGTATTGCTTACCACAATTGCATTCTATGAGATATATATGACACTTTTACTGTTACAAGTTAGACATTCTTTTATTTTATGGATATAGCCATTAGATGTAGAGGTTACTTCCAAAGTCTTTCCTGGAAATTTGGCGGTTCTGCAACCTACACATGTGCCACATCTGTGGAAGCCGTTCGATTGCAGCCAGTTAGACGACCCTTTATTCGGGAGGGGGGGGGGTTATTGTGGGGGCTATTTGTATCCCCAAATTAGCCGCCTTTGTGTAAACAATAGGGGGATTCAATGGTAGGTATTGGCTAATAATTTTGTCATTGGGTAATGTAAACATACCATAGATTATGAAGGGTTTTGTAACGGCTGTTTAACGTCCGTTTTTAATGGTTTTGCTAACAGGTCACTAAAACGGATTTTTAAAACGGACAATTCTATAGTGTGAAAGCAGCCTAAGCTGTATGCAACACAGACTAAATAGTACTCAATCAGCAACATGAGCAAATTAAGCTGTACTGTATGTTAACCAGCACTGGGAAAAAATGTAATATTACTACTGCTGGCAAGTGTATTCTCCTGATACAGCAGCACCAGGCAAACTCTGCAGTACAGCAAATATTACTAAGCAGAGGATGGTACCCCTCCCAAAATTAGGTGAATTGTAAGGCTGCTCACCTACACATTTTATTTTGTTTCTCTACAAATGCATGAAATATTAATTTATTGTTTTTTTTTAACTAATACCTTTTTTTTTTTTTTTTTTTTTTTTTTTTTTTTTTTTTTTTGTAATTTGATATCTAGGTGGGAAACTAAAGAGCAAGACTTTCCAAACATCGAAGACTTATTTACACTTGTGGTACAGTAGCAAGTTTATTTCTAAAGTATCTCTTATAGTAAGGCTCCTTTCACACTACAGTTTGTGCCCTTTAGGTGACGTCCGCCATTAGGAAGATAGTGGGAGAAAAATTTGTGCACGCGCAGCCTCCTTCTCCTGCTATCTTCGGCTGCAATAACTGGAGTTATAACGGACTTCAGAGAAATCGCATTCAAGTGAATGGGATCCTCCTTTACCAGTTGACTCCAGTAAGGCTACATTACAATAACGGGCGGTCAAGGTCCGTTTGTAATGGAACCACTTTCATAGTGTGAAAGTAGCCTAATTTGTCTTGCCTGTCAATCTAACTAAAATCTGACATGTATGTTCCAATAGTCTACAGCTGTGGCACTACAAGGTATGTAGCAGTAGCCTCACTAGTGTTGAGGGCTAAAAAAAAAAAAAAAAAAAAAAAAAAGGCCCAGGTTTGTTAATCTGAGACTAACAGTCTGGTTTTGTCCATAACAACCAATGGTTGCTGCTGTTCGTTGTTATAGGGCAGATACAAAATAAAATAAAAATCAAGACAGTGGCCCAGATTTATCAGAGATTAAGTAATTTTTAAAATAAAAAGACATTGGAATTGTTCTGAAACTTCTGGTATTTATCTTGGGTGAAGTCACTAGTCCTGTACACTGAATATTACCATTAGGAGACTGTTCCTGCTTCTGTGCTGACAGTCTTTATCTGATGACCAACTTGAATTTGATCAGACTTAATGAATTCTAGGTTGCCAGCACAATGTGGTGGTCAATGGCTGCATAACTCTTGGTGGTAAATGGTGTGGCTCCTGGACCCCCTGTGAAAAAGGCAGAAAGTGATATCTGTAAAATTCAGATGTGCTAGACATTAAAGGGGTACTCCGGTGGAAAACTACTTATTTTAAATGAGCTGGTGCCAGAAAGTTAAACAGATTTTTAAATGACTTCTATAAAAAAAAAATCTTTACCCTTCCAGTACTTTTTTTAGCAGCTGTATGCTACAGAGGAAATTCTTTCTGAATTTCTTTTCTTGTCCACAGGGCTCTCTGCTGACACCTGATGCCCGTGTCATGAACCATCCAGAGCAGCATAGGTTTGCTATGGGGATTTTCTCCTGCTCTGGACAGTTCCTGATACAGACATCATGTGTCAGCAGAGAGCACTGTGGACAACACCAAAAAGAAATTAAAGAAAATTTCCTCTGTAGAATACAGCTGCTAAAAAGTACTGGAAGGGTAAAGATTTTTTAATATAAGTCATTGTGGGCATGGTAGCTGTCCTTGTGCTATTTGTAGCTTTGTCGTGTATAGCCAGGCTCCTGTTGCAATAGAAGAGATTACTAACCCCTTTGCCACTAAATGCCACGGTCAATAAGGACTAATGTGACTAAGTGGTTGACTGAGAAGAATCTTCCCTATACCAAATCAGAGCCCCATGATGCAATGAAAGGGTGCTTATGCATAGCTCCCCCCCCCCCCTTTTTTTTTTTTTTTTTTTTTTTTTTTTTTTCTCTCCAAGAAAGTAAAAAATCATACAGCTATGAAATGAGATGTGACACAGTCCCCCTCCCCTGTAAGCACTGTAGATGGAGCAGTCACTACTGCTGCAGATGGTCAGGAGCAGAGTCTATAATTCAAAGCAACAACATGGAGTTTCCAGACAGATTTTTAATAGGACACTTGGCTAATAAAGGAGATCTTATACATTTTGGAAACCACAATCTGCTCCAGGAAGATACAATTTGCTTTTTTTACCATCTGCAACTCTTAAAAGGTTAAAAGAGAATCTCAGCTCTATTTTCTAATTCCTTTTATAAAGAATAATTACCAAATGATAGAGGCATGGCATGTGTTAATAGTACTTTGTAAGTAAAAAAAAGTGTCTTTATTAAACATTGTACTACCGTGTTGACTTGTTGTAATCAACTTTTCCCGCTGACAAATCCTGTTTTATGAAACCTTTTTACACAGGAGGAAGAACTGGTGCTTCTGGCTCAGGAAGATGTGGAGGCCCTTCTAGGCGCTGACTTCTATCCTCTATGTGATGTTGCTGAAGACACTTATTCTCCCAAGGTAAATGTTGTATACTTTTAGTGGCAAATACAAGTTTTCACCTGCATATAAACCTCTGCCATGCCGTACTACCTAGATGTATTTCAAGTGCTACATGGTGCCTCTAATCTAGAAACTACCAGGTGTATCCCATTTATAGCAGACTACAATTCTTGAACTTGGGGGTCGACAATGGTGGCACTCAATAGTTACAATGAGACTTTCTGTAGCACTACATGATGGAGAAAAAGACTGGCATACTGCTATCTGATCAGTAGCCCTGCCGGATAGATCCTGTTATAATTAAAGGGATTGTCTGATTTATCAAGCTGTTTAGATGTAAAAATGGACTGTACCTTTTTATTCTTCTTATACTAAGATTTCTATTAGAGATGAGTGAACTTGCAGTAAATTAGATTCGTCACAAACTTCTCGGCTCGGCAGTTGATGACTTTTCCTGCATAAATTAGTTCAGCTTTCAGGTGCTCCCGTGGGCTGGAAAAGGTGGATACATTCCTGGGAGACTCTTTCCTAGGACTGTATCCACCTTTTCCAGCCCACCGGAGCACCTGAAAGCTGAACTAATTTATGCAGAATAAGTCAACTGCCGAGCCGAGAAGTTTGTGACGAATCTAATTTACTATAAGTTTGCTCATCTTTAAATACACTGGATCTGATGTGCCTGGATCCTGCACCACTGAGTCATGTGACTGGTCTTTAGAGAAAAACTTGCCTTTCTGAATTTGTAAGTCATCTGCCCCATTTCAAAAACAACCCCTTTTTAGTATTGCATTAGGCGTGGACTACATGGAGACTATGAAGTGCGACAAACTGCATGCAGTCTTGGGATACAACTAGCACTACATAGTTGATATTTTAAAATATTACATGGTGCAGCCATCACAGAAAACTGTCTATCGTAGTGACTAATGTATAACTTGCTTAATTTATGTGTTGCCTAATGCTAGTTAATACACTTTTTATTTTATTTTATTTTTATTGCAATTTCAAGTAAAATGAAGCATTTATTTTGGTCCCACCTCTTGTCATTCGATAGCATACAACAAAGCTTCTCGGAGAGCATCCCGTGTCCTCTACCCCATATGTACAGAAAACCCGAGCCTCTATCCAGAGGGGTGGTGTAGCAGCACCTGATGATGTACCTGATTCTTTTTTGCCTTCTGTCCTATTTGCGAATGACTCCAGCTGACTGGACCCCTGCAAAGACTATTGGTGACGCCACCATCAGAGATTCTGCCGCTTAAATGCTACAAACTGCCACCCCTTCAACATGGCACTGTATTGTCACTGCTCTGATTGTGAATGTAATGTACTTTTTAGGATTTTAACTTAAATCTATATCTGTAAGCCAGCGAGAGATACAGAAAGGTATCACATCACCTGTTTGTCTTTTTTCACTGTTTTATATATATTTTTTTTCTCCAATTTTTACATGCACTAGGTTTGTAATATAGAAGTTGAATTGCCACAATTATCACGATTTTCTGCACTTACTGTGAATATTTACTCTTCACTATGATATAACTTGTCACAATTTGAATATTTCTTTATAATGCATGATCACGTTTCACAATTTAAACATATTTATGTACAGTCTGTATCTTGATGCTATAGTTTTTAATAAACTTATCAAATGTTTTATGTACTGGAGACTTATCTTTTCTCCAATAAGGGTATTCACTAGGGATGCACCGTAATATCGGCAGCCGAAAATAGCTGTTTCGGGGAAATGCCGAAACAACAAAAAAAATGTGCCGATAATGACCACCTCCCCTGCCCGCCCACAGCACCAGTTGCAAACGCTGCCAGTGGCAGAGGCACTCGTGGGGGGTGCAGGGGGGGGGGGGCGCGCTCTCCGGGATAGGAATACTTCTTTTTATGTGCCCGGGCCGGCTCCCGTGTGTGGCTGCAGGCGGGGGCCGACCAGAGCATATAAAACCCAATACTGTATACTAAAAACCAGGGGGCCTCCAGCTGTTGTGAAACTACAACTCCCAGCATGCCCGGACCGGCAAAGTCTGTCCGGGCATGCTGGGAGTTGTAGTTTCACAACAGCTGGGGGCCCCCTGGTTTTTAGTATACAGTATTGGGTTTTATATGCTCTGGTCGGCCCCCGCCGGCAGCCACACACGGGAGCCGGCCCGGGCACATAAGAAGTATTCCTATCCCGGACATCCCTGTGTCCCGAAAAATCTTTTCAGGACATAAGGATGTCCGCCAGTCACTCACCATTCCCCGGCGTCCTCCTGCGATCCTCCTTCGGTCCTTCGCTTCTCCGCCTCTATGGTCATACGCACGGGACGTCACTGACGTCCCGTGCGTACAACCATACAGACGCAGGATCGTCGCAGGAGAACGCACGCCGGCCGGGGCCTGGTAAGTGACCGCCTCATCTTGTTCAGTGTTCCGGTCACCGCTCCCCCGGTCCCGGACCGGACATTTTTATTTTTATAATTTTTTTTTTTTTTTTTTTTTTTTTTTTTCGGTTCTGAAATTTCCATTTCGGTGCACCTCTAGTATTCACACAATAGGCTCTTGGGAACCGACAACTATGTGAAAAGGGAATTTTAAGTGGGCAGCTACTTTAAGCAAATGAGCACTACTCAAATTTGATTGCGGCATCTAAAGAATTAAATCATAAACGCTGGCTAACGCAGGGGAAGCATTGGACGCCAGCAACATAGTAGTGGGGGGGCTCTGATGAGCTAAAATGGTGGAGGGTCTCCTTACCTGCCTCTGAATCCTTGATTACTGATGCAGGCTGTATCAGTGGACTACCAATCTCTCTGTATAATGCTATGCAATAGGCATAGCATTATACAGTGAGTGCAATAGAATGATTGCATATAAAAAAAATTTACCAAACAAAATGTTTTCATCCCTCACAGTAAAAATAATTTTTTTTTTTTTTTTTTTTTCCCCCCCACATATTTAAAAAGAAATTTTTATCAATAGCGAAAAATGGTACTTGTAAAAACTACAGTTCAGTGGAAAAAATTAGCAGTCATACAGCTCCGTACATGTTGGGGGAATTTTTTACTTTTTATAGTGGGTCAAAAGGACAATTTTAGTCATACTAGATTTGTAAAAATTTTTTAAACATTTTAAAGTAGTACAATGAGAAACTATATAAATTGCATATTTATCTATTCTAATGGTTGGACAACCCTGTTTACAATTCCATAGATGAAAACAGATTATCTTCTGACTTTTCAGATCAGAGAAAGGGAATGGTCTTCAGCATAATGTGTCAAGGCAGTGTCTAAATTGCACCTTTGGTAAAATGATATGCAATTGAAATGGGACATTTTGCAGAGGCCTCGTCAGATGTAAGCAGATGGCATGCATCATATAAAAGATCACACAAGTTCACATTTCCTTCTAAAGCCCTGAAAATGTCAGCTTGAAGATTAAAAATGAGGGTTGCCACTGACTGGACTGATGTGGGTTCACAATTCTCTACATTCCAGCTCTATTATAGCTCTCGGGCTTTGCCTTACCCTTCAACATGAATACTTGCAGTGACCTAAAATGAGGCCACTACCAAGGAGTGGCTCAGTATCCATGAGAAGGCAGGTGCCTGCCTCCATCAAGGGGTTAAGGAATGCCCTTTGTGCACCAAACAGCCTAATTTGGATATCAAAGAGTCATGGCCGTAACTTGACACCCCTGAAATTTTTCTAGAAAACAGTTTTTCTCACAGAAATTAGATATAATGTCCCACCGAACTCCATAAATGGTCTGGACAAAATTATTTGCACACTTACCTTAATATTTGGTTGGCCACCCTTTGGGAAAAATAACTAAAATCAGTTACTTCCTATAACCATCAATAAGCTTCTTACACCTCTCAGCCGGAATGTTGGACCACTCTTCCTTTATAACACCGATAATGTATACAAATCAGTGCACACAAACAAATGAATATTCATAAATCATTAAACTTTATTAGGTCTCACAAAATAAACATACATAGAAAAATACAGAATACATAAAATGGAAGGCACTGGATCACTATAGGTAGGAATAGGTCTGTAAATGATATAAATGTATCAAAAAGAAATACAAGAATTATCGCATGTCTCTCATGGGCATCAGACACAAAGGTCACAAATATGGATAAGCCGTTATCTGAAACTCAGAATAAAAGGAACGGAACCACATGCCCGAAAAGCTATCAAGAATGCCAGACCTTACCAACCGCAACAATCGTTTCGCTTCAAAGAATGCTTCCTCGGGGTGTCACATCCCCTGAGGAAGCATTCTTTGAAGCGAAACCATCGTTGGGGTTGGTAGGTAAGGTCTGGCATTCTTGATAGTTTTTTGGGCATGTGGTTCCGTTCCTTTTATTCTGATAATTTCGGATAACTGCTTATCCGTATTTGTGACCTTGGTGTCTGATGCCCATGAGAGGCATGCGATAATTCTTGTATTTCTTTTTGATACATTTATACCATTTACAGACCTATTCCTACCTGTCTATAGTGATCCAGTGCCTTCCATTTTATGCATTCTGTATTTTTCTATGTATGTTTCTACTTTGTGAGACCAATAAAGTTTATTGATTGATTAATATTCATTTTTATTTGTGTGCACTGATTTGTATACATTATCGGTGCTATAGCGCAGAAAGTGCACTTCCACTTACTCTTTAGAGTAAGGTGTTTTTCTTTTTTGTTGTTGACCACTCTTCCTTTGCAAACTGCTCCAGGTCTCTTATTGGAAGGGTGCCTTTTCCAACCAGCAAATTTAAGATCTCTCCACAGGTGTTCAATGGGATTTATGACTGGTTTGGGGTCATTGTCTGTGTTGCTGGAAGACCCAAGATCTCGGAAGCAAACCCAGCTTTCTGAAATTGGGCTGTAGAGTGCAACCCAAAATCAATTTGGTAATCCTCCCAGATTCAGTGGCGGATCCAGATTGCTGCCCCCCGCTCCCTAGCATGGTGGAGCTGATGCTGTAAGCTCCGGCTCCACCATTCATTAACCTTACACACACGCTGTGAGTACACAGTGTGCGAGCTGCGGGGACGAGATCCACTAAAGGCCGGCACGATGACGTCACATCATCGTGCCGGCACCTGGAGGACCCGTCCCCGCCCCTGCGGCCTGCATACTGTAAATAAGGGTATGCTCAGGGTCCAGGGGATTAGGGAAACAGGATATGAGCCACTGTTAGGAGGGGGGGGGGTCAGAGAAAAGTCAATATTTAATGAGGGTCTGCAGGGCAAAGCACAGGGGGCATTATATGTGAAGAGCACATGACAGGGGGGCCCCCTGTCCTGTGCCCTTCACATATAATGTCCCCTGTGCTGTGCCCCTCACATAATGCCCCCTGTGCTGTGCCACACATATAAATTGTGTTGGGCACAGCACAGGGGGCATTATATGTATGGGGCACAGCACAGGGGGGGCATTATATGATATGATGCCCCCCTGTCCTGTGCCCCTCACATATAATGCCCCCTGTGCTGTGCCGCACATATAACTTATATGTGTTGGGCACAGCACAGGGGGGCATTATATGATGCCCCCTGTTCTGTGCCCCACTTATAATGCCCCCTGTGCCCCTCACATATATTGCCCCGTGCTGTGCCCCTCATACATAATTCCCCATCATGCACCCCTCATATATAATTCCCCATCATGCGCCCCTCATATATAATGCCCCCATCATGCGCCCCTCACATATAATGCCCTCTGTGCTGTGCCCCTCACATATAATGCTCCTATTCAGAGGGTGTGTGCCAGTATTATATTCAAAGAATACAGTGTTTGGCAGTATTATAATAATTATTGTTTTCATATAGAGGATCAGAATGCGCTGACATAGTGAGGAGACGTCTGGGCATCAAGTTCTGCAGAGAGATGATTTAGCTGGAACAAATCCTGGCGGTATGTACCAGCTGAATTAGATAAGGAAAGACTATAGAGAAGACGTTACCTGTAATCACTGATATCGTGTATTCTCCTCACTATAGAGAAGACGTCACCTGTAATCACTGATATCATTTGTGTATTCTCCTCACTATAGAGAAGACGTCACCTGTAATCACTGATCTCTATAGTGAGGAGAATACACAATGATATCAGTGATTACAGGTGACGTCTTCTCTATAGTGAGGAGAATACACAAAGACGTCACCTGTAGTCACTGATATCACTGTGTATTCTCCTCACTATAGAGGAGACGTGACCTGTAATCACTGATATCATTGTGTATTCTCCTCACTATAGAGGAGACGTCACCTGTAGTCACTGATATCATTGTGTATTCTCACTATAGAGAAGAGGTCATCTGTAATCACTGATGTCATTCTGTATTCTCCTCACTATGTCCCATCAGAGCTGGAGTTACTTGTAAGTTCTGCAGTTATGATGGGTGAAACAACAACTCCCAGCATCCCCTTACCACTGCTTAGGTCATACTGGGAGCTGTAGTTTTAAATGGTAAAAATTTCTTTAGCACTTTTCCATTCTGTGGCAATTGGTATATTTGATTATTATTCTGACATTTGAGCACGGCCTAAGAGTCTTAAACAAGGTTAGGACTGTATGATACATTTAATAATATTGTAAGTTCCGTAATCTTATTTTCTGTCCGCCAACATAAAATACTCTAATAGTGCCCCTCCCGAGACTCGACTCTGGATCCGACCCTGCCCAGATTTCATGATGCCTTGCACACATTCAAGGCACCCAGTGCCAGAGGCAGCAAAACAACCCCAAAAAATTATTGAACCTCCACCATATTTCACTGTAGGTACTGTGTTCTTTTCTTTGTAGGCCTTGTTCTGTTTTCGGTAAACAGTAGAATGATGTGCTTCACCAAAAAGCTCTATCTCGGTCTCATCTGTCCACAAGATGTTTTCCCAGAAGGATTTTGGCTTACTCAAGTTCATTTTGGCAAAATGTAGTCTTTCTTTTTTTTATGTCAGTCAGCATATTTCATTAAAATATCGACGGATAGTTTGCGCTGACACTGATGCTCCCTGAGCCTGCAGGAGAGCTTGAATATCTTTGGAACTTGTTTGGGGCTGCTTATCCACCATCCGGACTATCCTGTGACACTTCATCAATTTTTCTCTTCCGTCCACACCCAGGGAGATTAGCTACAGTGCCATGGGTTGCAAACTTGTTGATTAATGTTGTGCACTGTGGACAAAGACAAATCTAGATCTCTGGAGATGGACTTGTAACCTTGAGATTGTTATATATTTTTTCCCACAATTTTGGTTCTCAAGTCCTCAGACAGTACTCTTCTTTCTGTTGTCCATGCTTAGTGTGGTGCACACACAGACACACAATAAGTGAACTTCTCTCCTTTTTATCTTTTCAGGTGTGATTTTTTTTATATTGCCCTTACCTTTTTTACTTGACCCAGGTGAGTTTTTAAAGTAGCATCACATACTTGAAACAATCTTATCCACAATTTTGAAAGGGTACCAATTTTGTCCAGCTCTTTTTTTGGAGTTTGGTGTGACATTATGTCCAATTTTTATTTTTTTACTCGCTCTTTTGGCTTAGTTCCAATACACACACAGGGAATAAATGTGTATAACAAAACATGTGTTAAGGCAATCCTTTTTCGGTGAGAAATACTTCATTTTCTAGAAAAATTTCAGGGTGCCAACATTTATGGCCATGACTGTATAACGGATAAACAATGCACCATAGTGTCATAATAAAGGTACTATAATGACCATAACTGACCTATTAGCTTCTATCAGCAGTTTAGGATGCCCTAACCTGCTGTTTCCCTTTTTAGTTTTATGGCCCAGATTTATCAAAGAATGTCTATGGTAGAGCTATTTTGCCATGTTTATTTGGGTGGTGGGCTTGACTAGCGTGCATCTTATTTATCAAGAAGGTGCAGCAGGATAATGAATTTTGCGCAGCTCTGCTGTGGTGGGAAAAGCTCTACCACATACACTTTCTGTAGATGTCTGTTAGATAGGAAAGACACTTTCCTGGTTCCTGAATTTGGCACGTTAGGTGTTTTTACTTACTGTTACAGAGCTGCCGGAACATTTTTTACTTGCATCTTAGAAGCTACAATCAGATTTGATTGCAGTGTTTAAGGGGTTAAAGCTGGGCATCACCATGATCGGTGATGTCAGGCATTAGAGATGGGTTCTGTTAGCAGATAGCCGTCAGGACCGCCCAGCTATGACCCACACTCAGCTCCTGAGCGTGTGTCATAGAAGAGTGGGACGCTGTCACCCACAAGAGGTTAAAGGTTGAATTGTGGAAGGTAGAAGGGATTCTCACGCCTACTGATAGGTGGCGTAGCCTTGCGCCTAAAGTATCTTTGCGCACAAAATAGCGACTTTTGCATGGGCAAAAAGAGTAAAACTGTCAATATGCTGCTTGCACCTGAACTGCGCCAAAACATAGATAAAAATAAAATGCTCTAAAAGCAATGATAAATCTCCCCCTATGTCTTCTGTAGAACCTGACAGGATGGCACATTTCTTCTAAGGCTGATTCCAATGTGGACCTGTGATCGCCATTCTCCCAATTTTATCTATTCTCTTGAACGTTCATTAAAAACTGACACATTTCTTTGTCATCTTTGTATATTAGAAATTAATTTTTATTTTAATGCTACAAAGATTCCCTAAATGATTTAAAAAAAAATCTGACATGAAGAAAGGATAAAGATGCTGGAGTCCTTCCTGGTGATGGCGCTTGTGGAAAATATAGAATAGTCAGCGATAGTTTACAGGTGTGGCAGTATAAAGCCTGTGTGATTCCACCTCTATATCCTGACTGTAGTCTGGAGCAGTGGTCTCCAACTTGCTATTCTTGGAGTTGTAGTTTCACAGCAGCTGGGAAGCCGCAGATTGGAGACCATTAGTCTACAGCAGGTTTGATCACAGCATCAGTTATATTAATCTCACCTTTCCCACAATAGTATTGTACAGACAGTATGGAATTTAGAGAATAATGTGGGTGATGTGCATCACTCTGCTGCCTATACCCAATGGAAGCTCTGCTGCCTACACCTACTGTGGTTCGGGGAGACTATTTACTATGTTCCTGCCTAGCTAATATGGGAACAAACTACCAAACTAATAGGAGGGCTACCTACATATGGGGTTTTCATACAGGGGGCAGCTATCTGGGGGATTTACCTACAGTGGGCATGACTACCTACCTGGGGGGCACTACCTAACTGTAACTTCCGTAATCGACACCTTTATTTTCTGTCCGCTAACAGAAAATACTGATAGTGCCCCTCCCGAGACTAGACTCTGGATCGGCTACTGGGTGGAGGGGGCTGCTGGCTAACTACCTGGCTACGTAACTTTTTATACCTGAATGCCTAACTACTTACATACCTGGCTATTGTGGTGTCCCGGTACCGTATTGCATCCAGTACCTAGTGCAGAGGTCCCCATAGTCAGAGTAACTAAGTTCAGGTAGGGTTCCTCAGGTGGGACAGCCCCTAGTCGCCACTCCTTAAGTCTAACTGTAATTTTAATAAATGTATATATTAATAATTATATCTATATTTTATAGAAATGTATAGTACTTACCTTGTTCAGCGTCGCAGGACCTTCGGTCATGTGACCATGCTAGTAACCTCTATGGTATGTTGCAGGACCTTTAGGAGGTCCTTGGGTCACGTGTTACCCACAAATCTCTGTAATGGTGATTGACATCCGTTTGGACCAATTAGCATTAGTCCAGCCCCTGCCCATATAAGGGAGCTGCGTCCAATTATCGCTCTCTTGGGTTGCTGCTCTCGTGGATGCTGGACTAACAGGACTGTGTGCTACGCAACTTTCAAAGACAAGCTAGGCCTCAAAACCTACGGACGCAGCAGAACCAAAAATCATGAGTTTTACTCTAATTCCTGCTAATGCTAGCGTGACTACTGGACCGCAACTAATTCCCCTAAATCCAGTGGAACAGCGCAATAGACTAAAAGACTTCTAAAGCTAAAGTCCCAACCATTGTCAATCTCCAAAGGAAGCTGTTGTTTTGATAAGAGACTGTTATGTTAATGAAGTGTACAGAAAATCTTCAGTAAAGTTAACGCAGTTTAAAGAAGCTTTCCGGTTGTGGACAAAATCCATTATTATTATCTACCTCAAACCTATCATCATCTACCTCCCTATCGTTCCTGGGAAGGGCGGCGGTAGGAAAAGCTTTATAGAGGAGCCCTCATCCTGGTGTCACAAACAGCAAGGGTTAACAAGCACCCTTTAATACCCGCACAGCTACACTCCCCATACCCTACACCCCTTGGGCTATCACACTATCAACCTACCTTCCTACATATCTTGCTAACTAACTATGTATATACCTGGCCTTCATAGATGGCTGCCTAACTACCTAGCTATCCACCTACCTACCTGGCTGGCTAGTTGTGTACCTACATATCTGGCTTCCTGATCTACCTACCTAGTTACCTATTTACCTGGTTACCTACCTACTTGTCTTTTTACTGTACACAACACCAAGGAGGGAATTATTACAATTTGTGGGCCTATAGATGGGTAGCTTGTGAAAAGGAGGGGAGGGCACTGGAAAAATGCAGAGTATAACATGCAGATGTTAAGAGATCGACATGGTGGTCTGATTCAGACGGAGAATAAAGCGGACACCACCGATCAGTAAAAGGACGTAATTGTGAGTCCCTAGATGTTACTGTAATCACTTATATGGTATACAGATCCTGTGTACAGCTGATATCTACCACCATGTGCTCCTGTATATAATCACTTATATTGGATACAGATCTCTGTACAGCTGGTATCTACAGTTATATGGTCCTGTATATAATCACATATAGTATACTGGTCTGTGTATAGTGTTTTTATTCAGCACACTATAGTGGTATTATCCAGTTATTGTGTAGTGGTATAAATTTTCTCATTGTATATTAGTATTATTGGTCATGGAAAATTATTTTACCTACCTTTTAAAGTGTGGGATCAAGTAGCGAGTTTTGGAGGGAGGATCAAGAGGAGGAGCAAGCTGGCTATGAACCAGCCCCCAGAAGACATGGACTAATCAGTTTTTCCCCTGAGTTAGAATTAGGTATCCAATATGGAATTAGCACAATTTTTAGTGCACATAATATAAACCAGGTAATCTCCAGCATGCACTTTACTTGTATAGGAGCCAATAGCAGATATGATATGACATGGGTGGTCTGTGTAGATTGTGAACTGTACCACTGATGTATGTGTAACTGTATAAACTCTCCCCCCTCCCTTCTGGTCACATGATATTACATTGGTGATCCACCTCTCCCTATAGAGACCAGTAGTAATTGGGGGTGAGATCTGTACAGGAGGGTCTATAAATACCTCATATTTCCAATGGTCACTTTCCCATCTTCCCTACAGTGGGCGGGGCTTAGTTGGAGCATGACAACTGCAGTGCCCCCTCTATGGCCAGGCTCATGCACTGCGGGTGTTATATACTCTTTACCTTTTCTGTCTTTGCTTTGATGAGCAGAAATATTTCCATTAAAGGGGTACTCCGGTGAAAACCTTTTTTCTTTTAAATCAACTGGTGGCAGAAAGTTAAACATATTTGTAAATTACTTCTATTAAAAAATCTTAATCCTCCCTGTACTTATTAGCTGCTGAATACTACAGAGGAAATTATTTTCTTTTTGGAATGCTCTCTGATTACATCACGAACACAGTTCTCTCTGCTGACGTTATTATAATAATAATGCTTTATTTATTGTTGTCCTTAGTGGGATTTGAACCCAAATCCACAGCACTGCAAGGCAGCAGTGCCAACCACTGAGCCACCATGCTGCCCTTCCTTACATCTGCTATGCATGGTTGCTAAAATGGACAGAGATGTCAGCAGAGAGCACTGTGCTCGTGATGTCATCAGTGTTCCAAAAACAAAGGGATTTCCTCTGTAGCATTCAGCAGCTAATAAGTACTGGAAGGATTAAGATTTTTTAATAGAAGTAATTTACAAATATGTTTAACTTTCTGCCACCAGTTGATTTAAAAGAAAAAAAGGTTTTCACCGGAGTACCCCTTTAAAGAAGAGACCTAAGGAGAAGCCACATAGCAAACATGAATCTGGTCTAAGGCCTCCTATAAATTTACACCGCAGGCATCTGCGCTAATTGTATAAACTGATCAGGATCTATAATATTTAATGCTAGAAATGACAATTAGGGCTAACATAAATTTTCTGGAAAATATGTGCTATTGAAATATCAGCTGCTTTAGGGTATCTTCACATGTACAGTCTCCTACGCATATTTGATGCTGCATATTACAAGCTGCAGTTACCATTGAAATCTGCAGCTTTAAATATGCTGCATTTAATAATCACAGCATAATGAAGATGTTAATAGACCCATAATGTAAAAACCAAACTGTAACATGAATTTTTTTTGAAGAGGTAGGGAGTGGGTATCATATCTGAGGCATAGGCTTCCTTTTAGATATACTTTTTATTGTATTTAAAAGTATATCTAAAGTGCATTTATTTGGCCTGAAACAAATGCAAAAATGTCACTTTCTTCCTCCATGATGCATTTGTGGTATTCCACACCCCAAATAGTGTATATGTGTTTTTGTGATCATTTTTCACACGCATTTTTTCATTACAAGCCATGTGATTCTTTGATCATAAATTACAAATTGTTACCTGTTTTATTTTTACCTGTAGTGGTCAATGGGAGGAAAAATGCCACAGCTGGGGCATACGGGGTAGATTTATCAAAACTTGTGCAAAGAAACAGTGGAGCAGTTGTCCATAGCAACCAATCACATTCCAGATTTCATTTTTAAAAGGCCTTTGAACAAAAACTGAAATCTAATTGGTTGCATATGGGCAACTGCTTCGCTGATCCTTTACACAAGGTTTCATAAATCTCCTCTGCAAAGTTTCAGAAAAACTGTCACTGACCCAAAAAACACCAATGAACAGAGAAAAACACCATAAAAAACATGTAGGTATGGAGTTTTATATTTCCATACTGACACCCAGCTAACATCTGGCCACAGCATCTATTTCACACAAAAAAGCCATGTGGCATCCATGCCATTTTATAGTGTTTTTCCCCCAAAAAAACCTGAAAAACATTTTTCACTGAAAAAAACGCCAGAAACAATGCCAGTGCAATTTCCTGCGTCTGACGTTATTTTCTGGCGTTTTTGCATTTGAGTTGAAATTGCATTTTGGCCCCTTTGGCGTTTTTTTCATAATGTGTTGGGTACCAAAAAAAAAAAAAGAAGGATGCAATGGGGATGGGAAAAAATTTATTTATAGAAATTTTTATTTTTTATAATGAACTTTTAATTCATTTTGAATAAAGTGTGTATGTGTGTTTCACTTTTTTTTTTCTCATTTTTTTTTGTAGTACTACTACTCCCAGCAAGGAACAGACTGTTCCATGATGGGAGTAGTAGTACCTGTACTAATAGAGATATAGTCCTGAGTGTCAGTCGTGACACCCAATGCGATCGTCCATAATACAGCAGAGATGTGAAGTGGCTCTATACAGCGCTCACATCTCTGCTCTGTACTCCGGCCAGTGATGTGAATAAAACATCACTCATTCATATTTTCCGCCCAGAGTGGTGATTGGCTGGATGGTTGCATCACTAGCCGGAGTATAGTGCAGAGATGTGAGCGCTGTATAGAGCCACTTCGCATCTCTGCTATATTATGGACAATCGCATCAGATGTCAGGAGTGACACCTGCTGTGATCTGTCCTTAACTGCAGGTACTACTACTCCCATCATGGAGCACACTCTGCTCCATGTTGGGAGCTGTAGTACCAGCATTAATAGACAAATCGCAGTGAGTGTCACTCCTGACACCCGCTGTGATCCTCCTGTATAATGTATAGATGCGACCGGCCGCTCTTCTTTGGCTGGAACCATCTGGCCAATCACAGATCTTTGCAGGAAATATGAATGGGTGTATATATACGGCAGTGCAGGGGACCATAGAACAGCGGCCAGCTGCATCTATAAATTATACAGAAGGATCGCAACGGAATCTGGGCGATCTGTCAATTAATACAGGAACTACTACTCCCATCATGGAACAGTGTGTTCCATGCTGGGAGTAGTAGTACCACCTAAAAAAAAAAGAAGGAAAAAAACAAAGGGAAAATAACACGCACACTACATTTTTATTATTGTCGGCTACATTTTTATTGCTCTGCCTGCCCACGTAAATTGATCCCTGTTTAAAAATTAACAAAAATGTTGTTATAAAAAAGAAAAATTTTGTTAAATACAATTTTTTTACATTTTATTTTAATGGTACCCTACGAAATTTTATTAAAAAAGGTATCTCCCTAACTTTTTTAGATCACTAAAGTCCAAAAGAGAATAAAAACTGCCTGAAAAAACGCCATGCGGCAGAATTGGCATTTTTCTTGGCTTTTTTCCCCAAAAAAACAAGTGGAATTCCAGCCTAAGGGTGCGTTCACATGCTATTACTAGCAGCGGGTTTCCCGCTGCGGGAATCCTGCTGCGAGTTACGCTACCATTGATTTAAATTGGTCCACAGAACGTCCGCAATAGTTTCAGATTTGTGCAGGATTCTTCTGCAGAATTCTGCACGGAAATTCTGACGTGTGAACCTAAACTAAGGGAGACTGTCAGAGACACGGAGATAGCAGCCTTCATCATTATGCACTGGGAGGGGGGAAGCTATAAATGTTGGAAACCAGGAAGAAGTGGGGAGACCAGGATTGGGATCGGAAACCATGCTGGGGTCTAGGAATGAGATGTGAGCCATGCATGTAACCAGGAATAAGAAGGGAAGCCATTCATGTGACTAGGAATGAGATAGAGAGCCATGCATGTAACCAGGAATAAGAAGGTAAGCCATTCATGTGACTAGGAATGAGATAGAGAGCCATGCATGTAACCAGGAATAAAAAGGGAAGCCATTCATGTGACTAGGAATGAGATGTGAGCCATGCATGTAACCAGGAATAAGAAGGGAAGCCATTCATGTGACTAGGAATGAGATGTGAGCCATGCATGTAACCAGGAATAAGAAGGTAAGCCATTCATGTGACTAGGAATGAGATGTGAGCCATGCATGTAACCAGGAATAAGAAGGGAAGCCATTCATGTGACTAGGAATGAGATAGAGAGCCATGCATGTAACCAGGAATAAGAAGGGAAGCCATTCATGTGACTAGGAATGAGATAGAGAGCCATGCATGTAACCAGGAATAAGAAGGGAAGCCATTCATGTGACTAGGAATGAGATATGAGCCATGCATGTAACCAGGAATAAGAAGGGAAGCCATTCATGTGACTAGGAATGACATAGAGTGCCATGCATGTAACCAGGAATAAGAAGGGAAGCCATTCATGTGACTAGGAATGGGATGTGAGCCATGCATGTAACCAGGAATAAGAAGGGAAGCCATTCATGTGACTAGGAATGAGATAGAGAGCCATGCATGTAACCAGGAATAAGAAGGGAAGCCATTCATGTGACTAGGAATGACATAGAGAGCCATGCATGTAACCAGGAATAAGAAGGGAAGCCATTCATGTGACTAGCAATGAGATAGAGAGCCATGCATGTAACCAGGAATAAGAAGGGAAGCCATTAATGTGACTAGGAATGAGATAGAGAGCCATGCATGTAACCAGGAATAAGAAGGGAAGCCATTAATGTGACTAGGAATGAGATGTGAGCCATGCATGTAACCAGGAATAAGAAGGGAAGCCATTCATGTGACTAGGAATGACATAGAGAGCCATGCATGTAACCAGGAATAAGAAGGGAAGCCATTCATGTGACTAGGAATGACATAGAGAGCCATGCATGTAACCAGGAATAAGAAGGGAAGCCATTCATGTGACTAGGAATGAGATGTGAGCCATGCATGTAACCAGGAATAAGAAGGGAAGCCATTCATGTGACTAGGAATGAGATAGAGAGCCATGCATGTAACCAGGAATAAGAAGGGAAGCCATTCATGTGACTAGGAATGACATAGAGAGCCATGCATGTAACCAGGAATAAGAAGGGAAGCCATTCATGTGACTATGAATGAGATAGAGAGCCATGCATGTAACCAGGAATAAGAAGGGAAGCCATTCATGTTACGCCGAGCGCTCCGGGTCCCCGTTCCTCCCCGGAGCGCTCGCCTCATCCTCGTTGTTGCAGCGCCCCGGTCAGATCCACTGACCGGGTGCGCTGCGGTCCCGCCTCCAGCCGGGATGCGATTCGCGATGCGGGTGGCGCCCGCTCGCGATGCGCACCCCGGTCCCCGTACCTGACTCGCTCTCCGTCGGTCCTGTCCCGGCGCGCGCGGCCCCGCTCCCTAGGGCGCGCGCGCGCCGGGTCTCTGCGATTTAAAGGGCCAGTGCACCAATGATGGTGCCTGGCCCAATCTTCCCAATTAGCTTAATTAGTTTCCACCTGTGCACTCCCTACTTATACCTCACTTCCCCTGCACTCCCTTGCCGGATCTTGTTGCCCTTGTGCCTAGTGAAAGCGTTCCCTTGTTTGTTCCTAGCCCGTGTTCCAGACCTCCTGCCGTTGCCCCTGACTACGATCCTTGCTGCCTGCCCCGACCTTCTGCTACGTCCGACCTTGCCTTTGTCTACTCCCTTGTACCTCGCCTATCTTCAGCAGTCAGAGAGGTTGAGCCGTTGCTAGTGGATACGACCTGGTCACTACCGCCGCAGCAAGACCATCCCGCTTTGCGGCGGGCTCTGGTGAAAACCAGTAGTGACTTAGAACCGGTCCACTAGCGCGGTCCTCGCCAATCCCTCTCTGGCACAGAGGATCCACCTCCTACCAGCCGGGATCGTGACAGTAGATCCGGCCATGGATTCCGCTGAGGTGCCGCTGTCAAGTCTTGCCGACATTTTCACGATGATCACCCAACAAAATCACCAGCTGGCATACTTGTCCTCCGTGAAACAGCAACTGAAGTCACAGTTACAGCAGCTGCTGCCACTGACACAGCAGCTGCAACTGCAACAACCATCTCCTCCGCCGTCTCCTGCAACTCCTCCGCAGCGTCCGGCCATGGATTCCGCTGAGGTGCCGCTGTCAAGTCTTGCCGACATTTCCACGATGATCACCCAACAAAATCACCAGCTGGCATACTTGTCCACCGTGACACAGCAACTGAAGTCACAGTTACAGCAGCTGCAACTGCAACAACCATTTCCTCCGCCGGCTCCTGCAACTCCTCCGCAGCAACCGGCCGCTCCTAACCCCTGCTTGTCCCTGCCGGACAAATTTGATGAGGACTCTAGACTCTGCCGTGGTCTCCTTTCTGGAAAGGCCTTGTCTGGGGCCACACCACTCTGGGACCGCAATGATCCTGCCACAGCCACAGTCCAGTCCTTCTTCGCTGAGGTCCGTGGTGTCTTCGAGGAGCCTGCCCGAGCTTCTTCTGCCGAGACTGCCCTGCTGAACCTGGCCCAGGGTGTTTCTTCCGTTGGCGAGTACGCCATTCAGTTCCGTGCTCTTGCTTCCGAGTTGTCCTGGAATAGTGAGGCTCTCTGCGCGACCTTTAAAAAAGGCCTATCCAGCAACATTAAAGATGTTCTGGCCGCACGAGAGACTCCTGCTAACCTACATGAACTCATTCATCTTGCCACTCGCATTGACATGCGTTTTTCCGGATGGCGTCTGGAGCTCCGCCTGGATATGGACTTTGTTCGCACGAGGCGTTTTTTCTCCCCGGCTCCTCTCTCCTCTGGTCCTCTGCAAACCGTTCCTGTGCCTCCCGCCGTGGAGGCTATGCAAGTTGACCGGTCTCGCTTGACACCTCAAGAGAGGACACGACGCCGCATGGAGAATCTTTGCCTGTACTATGCCGGTACCGAACACTTCCTGAAGGATTGTCCTATCCGTTCTCCCCGCCTGGAAAGACGTACGCTGACTCCGCACAAAGGTGACACAGTTCTTGATGTCAACTCTGCTTCTCCACGCCTTACTGTGCCTGTGCGGATATCTGCCTCTACCTTCTCTACTATGGCCTTCTTGGATTCCGGATCTGCAGGAAATTTTTTTTTGGCCTCTCTTATCAACAGGTTCAACGTCCCTGTGACCAGTCTCGCCAGACCCCTCTACATCAATTGTGTTTACAATGAAAAATTGGACTGTCTCGTGCGTTACCGCACGGAACCCCTCCTAATGTGCATCGGACCTCATCACGAAAAAATTGAGTTTTTTTTCCTCAGGTTCTTTGGCCCCAAGAAGAGGGGGAGACCCAAGGGGGGGGGGGGTACTGTTACGCCGAGCGCTCCGGGTCCCCGTTCCTCCCCGGAGCGCTCGCCTCATCCTCGTTGTTGCAGCGCCCCGGTCAGATCCACTGACCGGGTGCGCTGCGGTCCCGCCTCCAGCCGGGATGCGATTCGCGATGCGGGTGGCGCCCGCTCGCGATGCGCACCCCGGTCCCCGTACCTGACTCGCTCTCCGTCGGTCCTGTCCCGGCGCGCGCGGCCCCGCTCCCTAGGGCGCGCGCGCACCGGGTCTCTGCGATTTAAAGGGCCAGTGCACCAATGATGGTGCCTGGCCCAATCTTCCCAATTAGCTTAATTAGTTTCCACCTGTGCACTCCCTACTTATACCTCACTTCCCCTGCACTCCCTTGCCGGATCTTGTTGCCCTTGTGCCTAGTGAAAGCGTTCCCTTGTTTGTTCCTAGCCCGTGTTCCAGACCTCCTGCCGTTGCCCCTGACTACGATCCTTGCTGCCTGCCCCGACCTTCTGCTACGTCCGACCTTGCCTTTGTCTACTCCCTTGTACCTCGCCTATCTTCAGCAGTCAGAGAGGTTGAGCCGCTAGTGGATACGACCTGGTCACTACCGCCGCAGCAAGACCATCCCGCTTTGCGGCGGGCTCTGGTGAAAACCAGTAGTGACTTAGAACCGGTCCACTAGCGCGGTCCTCGCCAATCCCTCTCTGGCACAGAGGATCCACCTCCTACCAGCCGGGATCGTGACAATTCATGTGACTAGGAATGACATAGAGAGCCATGCATGTAACCAGGAATAAGAAGGGAAGCCATTCATGTGACTAGGAATGAGATGTGAGCCATGCATGTAACCAGGAATAAGAAGGGAAGCCATTCATGTGACTAGGAATGACATAGAGAGCCATGCATGTAACCAGGAATAAGAAGGGAAGCCATTCATGTGACTAGGAATGAGATGTGAGCCATGCATGTAACCAGGAATAAGAAGGGAAGCCATTCATGTGACTAGGAATGAGATGTGAGCCATGCATGCAACCAGGAATAAGAAGGTAAGCCATTCATGTGACTAGGAATGAGATAGAGAGCCATGCATGTAACCAGGAATAAGAAGGGAAGCCATTAACGTGACTAGGAATAAGATGTGAGCCATGCATGTAACCAGGAATAAGAAGGGAAGCCATTCATGTGACTAGGAATGAGATGTGAGCCATGCATGTAACCAGGAATAAGAAGGTAAGCCATTCATGTGACTAGGAATGAGATGTGAGCCATGCATGTAGCCAGGAATAAGAAGGGAAGCCATTCATGTCACTAGGAATGAGATGTGAGCCATGCATGTAACCAGGAATAAGAAGGGAAGCCATTCATGTGACTAGGAATGAGATAGAGAGCCATGCATGTAACCAGGAATAAGAAGGGAATCCATTCATGTGACTAGGAATGAGATGTGAGACATGCATGTAACCAGGAATAAGAAGGGAAGCCATTCATGTGACTAGGAATGAGATGTGAGCCATGCATGTAACCAGGAATAAGAAGGGAAGCCATTCATGTGACTAGGAATGAGATAGAGAGCCATGCATGTAACCAGGAATAAGAAGGGAAGCCATTCATGTGACTAGGAATGAGATGTGAGCCATGCATGTAACCAGGAATAAGAAGGGAAGCCATTCATGTGACTAGGAATGAGATGTGAGCCATGCATGTAACCAGGAATAAGAAGGTAAGCCATTCATGTGACTAGGAATGAGATGTGAGCCATGCATGTAACCAGGAATAAGAAGGGAAGCCATTCATGTGACTAGGAATGAGATAGAGAGCCATGCATGTAACCAGGAATAAGAAGGGAAGCCATTCATGTGACTAGGAATGACATAGAGAGCCATGCATGTAACCAGGAATAAGAAGGGAAGCCATTCATGTGACTAGGAATGAGATGTGAGCCATGCATGTAACCAGGAATAAGAAGGGAAGCCATTCATGTGACTAGGAATGAGATAGAGAGCCATGCATGTAACCAGGAATAAGAAGGGAAGCCATTCATGTGACTAGGAATGACATAGAGAGCCATGCATGTAACCAGGAATAAGAAGGGAAGCCATTCATGTGACTAGCAATGAGATAGAGAGCCATGCATGTAACCAGGAATAAGAAGGGAAGCCATTAATGTGACTAGGAATGAGATAGAGAGCCATGCATGTAACCAGGAATAAGAAGGGAAGCCATTAATGTGACTAGGAATGAGATGTGAGCCATGCATGTAACCAGGAATAAGAAGGGAAGCCATTCATGTGACTAGGAATGACATAGAGAGCCATGCATGTAACCAGGAATAAGAAGGGAAGCCATTCATGTGACTAGGAATGACATAGAGAGCCATGCATGTAACCAGGAATAAGAAGGGAAGCCATTCATGTGACTAGGAATGAGATGTGAGCCATGCATGTAACCAGGAATAAGCAGGGAAGCCATTCATGTGACTAGGAATGAGATAGAGAGCCATGCATGTAACCAGGAATAAGAAGGGAAGCCATTCATGTGACTAGGAATGACATAGAGAGCCATGCATGTAACCAGGAATAAGAAGGGAAGCCATTCATGTGACTAGGAATGAGATAGAGAGCCATGCATGTAACCAGGAATAAGAAGGGAAGCCATTCATGTGACTAGGAATGACATAGAGAGCCATGCATGTAACCAGGAATAAGAAGGGAAGCCATTCATGTGACTAGGAATGAGATGTGAGCCATGCATGTAACCAGGAATAAGAAGGGAAGCCATTCATGTGACTAGGAATGACATAGAGAGCCATGCATGTAACCAGGAATAAGAAGGGAAGCCATTCATGTGACTAGGAATGAGATGTGAGCCATGCATGTAACCAGGAATAAGAAGGGAAGCCATTCATGTGACTAGGAATGAGATGTGAGCCATGCATGTAACCAGGAATAAGAAGGTAAGCCATTCATGTGACTAGGAATGAGATAGAGAGCCATGCATGTAACCAGGAATAAGAAGGGAAGCCATTAACGTGACTAGGAATGAGATGTGAGCCATGCATGTAACCAGGAATAAGAAGGGAAGCCATTCATGTGACTAGGAATGAGATGTGAGCCATGCATGTAACCAGGAATAAGAAGGTAAGCCATTCATGTGACTAGGAATGAGATGTGAGCCATGCATGTAGCCAGGAATAAGAAGGGAAGCCATTCATGTCACTAGGAATGAGATGTGAGCCATGCATGTAACCAGGAATAAGAAGGGAAGCCATTCATGTGACTAGGAATGAGATGTGAGCCACGCATGTAACCAGGAATAAGAAGGGAAGCCATTCATGTGACTAGGAATGAGATGTGAGCCATGCATGTAACCAGGAATAAGAAGGGAAGCCATTCATGTGACTAGGAATGACATAGAGAGCCATGCATGTAACCAGGAATAAGAAGGGAAGCCATTCATGTGACTAGGAATGAGATGTGAGCCATGCATGTAACCAGGAATAAGAAGGGAAGCCATTCATGTGACTAGGAATGACATAGAGAGTCATGCATGTAACCAGGAATAAGAAGGGAAGCCATTCATGTAACTAGGAATGACATAGAGAGCCATGCATGTAACCAGGAATAAGAAGGGAAGCCATTCATGTGACTAGGAATGAGATGTGAGCCATGCATGTAACCAGGAATAAGAAGGGAAGCCATTCATGTGACTAGGAATGAGATGTGAGCCATGCATGTAACCAGGAATAAGAAGGGAAGCCATTCATGTGACTAGGAATGAGATAGAGAGCCATGCATGTAACCAGGAATAAGAAGGGAAGCCATTCATGTGACTAGGAATGAGATAGAGAGCCATGCATGTAACCAGGAATAAGAAGGGAAGCCATTCATGTGACTAGGAATGAGATATGAGCCATGCATGTAACCAGGAATAAGAAGGGAAGCCATTCATGTGACTAGGAATGACATAGAGTGCCATGCATGTAACCAGGAATAAGAAGGGAAGCCATTCATGTGACTAGGAATGAGATGTGAGCCATGCATGTAACCAGGAATAAGAAGGGAAGCCATTCATGTGACTAGGAATGAGATAGAGAGCCATGCATGTAACCAGGAATAAGAAGGGAAGCCATTCATGTGACTAGGAATGACATAGAGAGCCATGCATGTAACCAGGAATAAGAAGGGAAGCCATTCATGTGACTAGCAATGAGATAGAGAGCCATGCATGTAACCAGGAATAAGAAGGGAAGCCATTAATGTGACTAGGAATGAGATAGAGAGCCATGCATGTAACCAGGAATAAGAAGGGAAGCCATTAATGTGACTAGGAATGAGATGTGAGCCATGCATGTAACCAGGAATAAGAAGGGAAGCCATTCATGTGACTAGGAATGACATAGAGAGCCATGCATGTAACCAGGAATAAGAAGGGAAGCCATTCATGTGACTAGGAATGACATAGAGAGCCATGCATGTAACCAGGAATAAGAAGGGAAGCCATTCATGTGACTAGGAATGAGATGTGAGCCATGCATGTAACCAGGAATAAGCAGGGAAGCCATTCATGTGACTAGGAATGAGATAGAGAGCCATGCATGTAACCAGGAATAAGAAGGGAAGCCATTCATGTGACTAGGAATGACATAGAGAGCCATGCATGTAACCAGGAATAAGAAGGGAAGCCATTCATGTGACTAGGAATGAGATAGAGAGCCATGCATGTAACCAGGAATAAGAAGGGAAGCCATTCATGTGACTAGGAATGACATAGAGAGCCATGCATGTAACCAGGAATAAGAAGGGAAGCCATTCATGTGACTAGGAATGAGATGTGAGCCATGCATGTAACCAGGAATAAGAAGGGAAGCCATTCATGTGACTAGGAATGACATAGAGAGCCATGCATGTAACCAGGAATAAGAAGGGAAGCCATTCATGTGACTAGGAATGAGATGTGAGCCATGCATGTAACCAGGAATAAGAAGGGAAGCCATTCATGTGACTAGGAATGAGATGTGAGCCATGCATGTAACCAGGAATAAGAAGGTAAGCCATTCATGTGACTAGGAATGAGATAGAGAGCCATGCATGTAACCAGGAATAAGAAGGGAAGCCATTAACGTGACTAGGAATGAGATGTGAGCCATGCATGTAACCAGGAATAAGAAGGGAAGCCATTCATGTGACTAGGAATGAGATGTGAGCCATGCATGTAACCAGGAATAAGAAGGTAAGCCATTCATGTGACTAGGAATGAGATGTGAGCCATGCATGTAGCCAGGAATAAGAAGGGAAGCCATTCATGTCACTAGGAATGAGATGTGAGCCATGCATGTAACCAGGAATAAGAAGGGAAGCCATTCATGTGACTAGGAATGAGATGTGAGCCACGCATGTAACCAGGAATAAGAAGGGAAGCCATTCATGTGACTAGGAATGAGATGTGAGCCATGCATGTAACCAGGAATAAGAAGGGAAGCCATTCATGTGACTAGGAATGAGATGTGAGCCATGCATGTAACCAGGAATAAGAAGGGAAGCCATTCATGTGACTAGGAATGAGATGTGAGCCATGCATGTAACCAGGAATAAGAAGGGAAGCCATTCATGTGACTAGGAATGACATAGAGAGCCATGCATGTAACCAGGAATAAGAAGGGAAGCCATTCATGTAACTAGGAATGACATAGAGAGCCATGCATGTAACCAGGAATAAGAAGGGAAGCCATTCATGTGACTAGGAATGAGATGTGAGCCATGCATGTAACCAGGAATAAGAAGGGAAGCCATTCATGTGACTAGGAATGACATAGAGAGCCATGCATGTAACCAGGAATAAGAAGGGAAGCCATTCATGTGACTAGGAATGAGATGTGAGCCATGCATGTAACCAGGAATAAGAAGGGAAGCCATTCATGTGACTAGGAATGAGATGTGAGCCATGCATGTAACCAGGAATAAGAAGGTAAGCCATTCATGTGACTAGGAATGAAATAGAGAGCCATGCATGTAACCAGGAATAAGAAGGGAAGCCATTCATGTGACTAGGAATGAGATGTGAGCCATGCATGTAACCAGGAATAAGAAGGGAAGCCATTCATGTGACTAGGAATGAGATGTGAGCCATGCATGTAACCAGGAATAAGAAGGTAAGCCATTCATGTGACTAGGAATGAGATGTGAGCCATGCATGTAACCAGGAATAAGAAGGGAAGCCATTCATGTGACAAGGAATGAGATAGAGAGCCATGCATGTAACCAGGAATAAGAAGGGAAGCCATTCATGTGACTAGGAATGACAGAGAGCCATGCATGTAACCAGGAATAAGAAGGGAAGCCATTCATGTGACTAGCAATGAGATAGAGAGCCATGCATGTAACCAGGAATAAGAAGGGAAGCCATTAATGTGACTAGGAATGAGATGTGAGCCATGCATGTAACCAGGAATAAGAAGGGAAGCCATTCATGTTACTAGGAATGACATAGAGAGCCATGCATGTAACCAGGAATAAGAAGGGAAGCCATTCATGTGACTAGGAATGACATAGAGAGCCATGCATGTAACCAGGAATAAGAAGGGAAGCCATTCATGTGACTAGGAATGAGATGTGAGCCATGCATGTAATCAGGAATAAGAAGGGAAGCCATTCATGTGACTAGGAATGAGATAGAGAGCCATGCATGTAACCAGGAATAAGAAGGGAAGCCATTCATGTGACTAGGAATGACATAGAGAGCCATGCATGTAACCAGGAATAAGAAGGGAAGCCATTCATGTGACTAGGAATGACATAGAGAGCCATGCATGTAACCAGGAATAAGAAGGGAAGCCATTCATGTGACTAGGAATGAGATGTGAGCCATGCATGTAACCAGGAATAAGAAGGGAAGCCATTCATGTGACTAGGAATGAGATGTGAGCCATGCATGTAACCAGGAATAAGAAGGTAAGCCATTCATGTGACTAGGAATGAAATAGAGAGCCATGCATGTAACCAGGAATAAGAAGGGAAGCCATTCATGTGACTAGGAATGAGATGTGAGCCATGCATGTAACCAGGAATAAGAAGGGAAGCCATTCATGTGACTAGGAATGAGATGTGAGCCATGCATGTAACCAGGAATAAGAAGGTAAGCCATTCATGTGACTAGGAATGAGATGTGAGCCATGCATGTAACCAGGAATAAGAAGGGAAGCCATTCATGTGACAAGGAATGAGATAGAGAGCCATGCATGTAACCAGGAATAAGAAGGGAAGCCATTCATGTGACTAGGAATGACAGAGAGCCATGCATGTAACCAGGAATAAGAAGGGAAGCCATTCATGTGACTAGCAATGAGATAGAGAGCCATGCATGTAACCAGGAATAAGAAGGGAAGCCATTAATGTGACTAGGAATGAGATGTGAGCCATGCATGTAACCAGGAATAAGAAGGGAAGCCATTCATGTTACTAGGAATGACATAGAGAGCCATGCATGTAACCAGGAATAAGAAGGGAAGCCATTCATGTGACTAGGAATGACATAGAGAGCCATGCATGTAACCAGGAATAAGAAGGGAAGCCATTCATGTGACTAGGAATGAGATGTGAGCCATGCATGTAATCAGGAATAAGAAGGGAAGCCATTCATGTGACTAGGAATGAGATAGAGAGCCATGCATGTAACCAGGAATAAGAAGGGAAGCCATTCATGTGACTAGGAATGACATAGAGAGCCATGCATGTAACCAGGAATAAGAAGGGAAGCCATTCATGTGACTAGGAATGAGATAGAGAGCCATGCATGTAACCAGGAATAAGAAGGGAAGCCATTCATGTGACTAGGAATGAGATGTGAGCCATGCATGTAACCAGGAATAAGAAGGTAAGCCATTCATGTGACTAGGAATGAGATAGAGAGCCATGCATGTAATCAGGAATAAGAAGGGAAGCCATTCATGTGACTAGCAATGAGATGTGAGCCATGCATGTAACCAGGAATAAGAAGGGAAGCCATTCATGTGACTAGGAATGAGATGTGAGCCATGCTTGTAACCAGGAATAAGAAGGGAAGCCATTCATGTGATTAGGAATGAGATAGAGAGCCATGCATGTAACCAGGAATAAGAAGGGAATCCATTCATGTCACTAGGAATGAGATGTGAGCCATGCATGTAACCAGGAATAAGAAGGGAAGCCATTCATGTGACTAGGAATGACATAGAGAGCCATGCATGTAACCAGGAATAAGAAGGGAAGCCATTCATGTGACTAGGAATGAGATGTGAGCCATGCATGTAGCCAGGAATAAGAAGGGAAGCCATTCATGTCACTAGGAATGAGATGTGAGCCATGCATGTAACCAGGAATAAGAAGGGAAGCCATTCATGTGACTAGGAATGAGATGTGAGCCACGCATGTAACCAGGAATAAGAAGGGAAGCCATTCATGTGACTAGGAATGAGATGTGAGCCATGCATGTAACCAGGAATAAGAAGGGAAGCCATTCATGTGACTAGGAATGACATAGAGAGCCATGCATGTAACCAGGAATAAGAAGGGAAGCCATTCATGTGACTAGGAATGAGATGTGAGCCATGCATGTAACCAGGAATAAGAAGGGAAGCCATTCATGTGACTAGGAATGACATAGAGAGTCATGCATGTAACCAGGAATAAGAAGGGAAGCCATTCATGTAACTAGGAATGACATAGAGAGCCATGCATGTAACCAGGAATAAGAAGGGAAGCCATTCATGTGACTAGGAATGAGATGTGAGCCATGCATGTAACCAGGAATAAGAAGGTAAGCCATTCATGTGACTAGGAATGAGATGTGAGCCATGCATGTAACCAGGAATAAGAAGGGAAGCCATTCATGTGACTAGGAATGAGATAGAGAGCCATGCATGTAACCAGGAATAAGAAGGGAAGCCATTCATGTGACTAGGAATGAGATAGAGAGCCATGCATGTAACCAGGAATAAGAAGGGAAGCCATTCATGTGACTAGGAATGAGATATGAGCCATGCATGTAACCAGGAATAAGAAGGGAAGCCATTCATGTGACTAGGAATGACATAGAGTGCCATGCATGTAACCAGGAATAAGAAGGGAAGCCATTCATGTGACTAGGAATGAGATGTGAGCCATGCATGTAACCAGGAATAAGAAGGGAAGCCATTCATGTGACTAGGAATGAGATAGAGAGCCATGCATGTAACCAGGAATAAGAAGGGAAGCCATTCATGTGACTAGGAATGACATAGAGAGCCATGCATGTAACCAGGAATAAGAAGGGAAGCCATTCATGTGACTAGCAATGAGATAGAGAGCCATGCATGTAACCAGGAATAAGAAGGGAAGCCATTAATGTGACTAGGAATGAGATAGAGAGCCATGCATGTAACCAGGAATAAGAAGGGAAGCCATTAATGTGACTAGGAATGAGATGTGAGCCATGCATGTAACCAGGAATAAGAAGGGAAGCCATTCATGTGACTAGGAATGACATAGAGAGCCATGCATGTAACCAGGAATAAGAAGGGAAGCCATTCATGTGACTAGGAATGACATAGAGAGCCATGCATGTAACCAGGAATAAGAAGGGAAGCCATTCATGTGACTAGGAATGAGATGTGAGCCATGCATGTAACCAGGAATAAGCAGGGAAGCCATTCATGTGACTAGGAATGAGATAGAGAGCCATGCATGTAACCAGGAATAAGAAGGGAAGCCATTCATGTGACTAGGAATGACATAGAGAGCCATGCATGTAACCAGGAATAAGAAGGGAAGCCATTCATGTGACTAGGAATGAGATAGAGAGCCATGCATGTAACCAGGAATAAGAAGGGAAGCCATTCATGTGACTAGGAATGACATAGAGAGCCATGCATGTAACCAGGAATAAGAAGGGAAGCCATTCATGTGACTAGGAATGAGATGTGAGCCATGCATGTAACCAGGAATAAGAAGGGAAGCCATTCATGTGACTAGGAATGACATAGAGAGCCATGCATGTAACCAGGAATAAGAAGGGAAGCCATTCATGTGACTAGGAATGAGATGTGAGCCATGCATGTAACCAGGAATAAGAAGGGAAGCCATTCATGTGACTAGGAATGAGATGTGAGCCATGCATGTAACCAGGAATAAGAAGGTAAGCCATTCATGTGACTAGGAATGAGATAGAGAGCCATGCATGTAACCAGGAATAAGAAGGGAAGCCATTAACGTGACTAGGAATGAGATGTGAGCCATGCATGTAACCAGGAATAAGAAGGGAAGCCATTCATGTGACTAGGAATGAGATGTGAGCCATGCATGTAACCAGGAATAAGAAGGTAAGCCATTCATGTGACTAGGAATGAGATGTGAGCCATGCATGTAGCCAGGAATAAGAAGGGAAGCCATTCATGTCACTAGGAATGAGATGTGAGCCATGCATGTAACCAGGAATAAGAAGGGAAGCCATTCATGTGACTAGGAATGAGATGTGAGCCACGCATGTAACCAGGAATAAGAAGGGAAGCCATTCATGTGACTAGGAATGAGATGTGAGCCATGCATGTAACCAGGAATAAGAAGGGAAGCCATTCATGTGACTAGGAATGAGATGTGAGCCATGCATGTAACCAGGAATAAGAAGGGAAGCCATTCATGTGACTAGGAATGAGATGTGAGCCATGCATGTAACCAGGAATAAGAAGGGAAGCCATTCATGTGACTAGGAATGACATAGAGAGCCATGCATGTAACCAGGAATAAGAAGGGAAGCCATTCATGTAACTAGGAATGACATAGAGAGCCATGCATGTAACCAGGAATAAGAAGGGAAGCCATTCATGTGACTAGGAATGAGATGTGAGCCATGCATGTAACCAGGAATAAGAAGGGAAGCCATTCATGTGACTAGGAATGACATAGAGAGCCATGCATGTAACCAGGAATAAGAAGGGAAGCCATTCATGTGACTAGGAATGAGATGTGAGCCATGCATGTAACCAGGAATAAGAAGGGAAGCCATTCATGTGACTAGGAATGAGATGTGAGCCATGCATGTAACCAGGAATAAGAAGGTAAGCCATTCATGTGACTAGGAATGAAATAGAGAGCCATGCATGTAACCAGGAATAAGAAGGGAAGCCATTCATGTGACTAGGAATGAGATGTGAGCCATGCATGTAACCAGGAATAAGAAGGGAAGCCATTCATGTGACTAGGAATGAGATGTGAGCCATGCATGTAACCAGGAATAAGAAGGTAAGCCATTCATGTGACTAGGAATGAGATGTGAGCCATGCATGTAACCAGGAATAAGAAGGGAAGCCATTCATGTGACAAGGAATGAGATAGAGAGCCATGCATGTAACCAGGAATAAGAAGGGAAGCCATTCATGTGACTAGGAATGACAGAGAGCCATGCATGTAACCAGGAATAAGAAGGGAAGCCATTCATGTGACTAGCAATGAGATAGAGAGCCATGCATGTAACCAGGAATAAGAAGGGAAGCCATTAATGTGACTAGGAATGAGATGTGAGCCATGCATGTAACCAGGAATAAGAAGGGAAGCCATTCATGTTACTAGGAATGACATAGAGAGCCATGCATGTAACCAGGAATAAGAAGGGAAGCCATTCATGTGACTAGGAATGACATAGAGAGCCATGCATGTAACCAGGAATAAGAAGGGAAGCCATTCATGTGACTAGGAATGAGATGTGAGCCATGCATGTAATCAGGAATAAGAAGGGAAGCCATTCATGTGACTAGGAATGAGATAGAGAGCCATGCATGTAACCAGGAATAAGAAGGGAAGCCATTCATGTGACTAGGAATGACATAGAGAGCCATGCATGTAACCAGGAATAAGAAGGGAAGCCATTCATGTGACTAGGAATGACATAGAGAGCCATGCATGTAACCAGGAATAAGAAGGGAAGCCATTCATGTGACTAGGAATGAGATGTGAGCCATGCATGTAACCAGGAATAAGAAGGGAAGCCATTCATGTGACTAGGAATGAGATGTGAGCCATGCATGTAACCAGGAATAAGAAGGTAAGCCATTCATGTGACTAGGAATGAAATAGAGAGCCATGCATGTAACCAGGAATAAGAAGGGAAGCCATTCATGTGACTAGGAATGAGATGTGAGCCATGCATGTAACCAGGAATAAGAAGGGAAGCCATTCATGTGACTAGGAATGAGATGTGAGCCATGCATGTAACCAGGAATAAGAAGGTAAGCCATTCATGTGACTAGGAATGAGATGTGAGCCATGCATGTAACCAGGAATAAGAAGGGAAGCCATTCATGTGACAAGGAATGAGATAGAGAGCCATGCATGTAACCAGGAATAAGAAGGGAAGCCATTCATGTGACTAGGAATGACAGAGAGCCATGCATGTAACCAGGAATAAGAAGGGAAGCCATTCATGTGACTAGCAATGAGATAGAGAGCCATGCATGTAACCAGGAATAAGAAGGGAAGCCATTAATGTGACTAGGAATGAGATGTGAGCCATGCATGTAACCAGGAATAAGAAGGGAAGCCATTCATGTTACTAGGAATGACATAGAGAGCCATGCATGTAACCAGGAATAAGAAGGGAAGCCATTCATGTGACTAGGAATGACATAGAGAGCCATGCATGTAACCAGGAATAAGAAGGGAAGCCATTCATGTGACTAGGAATGAGATGTGAGCCATGCATGTAATCAGGAATAAGAAGGGAAGCCATTCATGTGACTAGGAATGAGATAGAGAGCCATGCATGTAACCAGGAATAAGAAGGGAAGCCATTCATGTGACTAGGAATGACATAGAGAGCCATGCATGTAACCAGGAATAAGAAGGGAAGCCATTCATGTGACTAGGAATGAGATAGAGAGCCATGCATGTAACCAGGAATAAGAAGGGAAGCCATTCATGTGACTAGGAATGAGATGTGAGCCATGCATGTAACCAGGAATAAGAAGGTAAGCCATTCATGTGACTAGGAATGAGATAGAGAGCCATGCATGTAATCAGGAATAAGAAGGGAAGCCATTCATGTGACTAGCAATGAGATGTGAGCCATGCATGTAACCAGGAATAAGAAGGGAAGCCATTCATGTGACTAGGAATGAGATGTGAGCCATGCTTGTAACCAGGAATAAGAAGGGAAGCCATTCATGTGATTAGGAATGAGATAGAGAGCCATGCATGTAACCAGGAATAAGAAGGGAATCCATTCATGTCACTAGGAATGAGATGTGAGCCATGCATGTAACCAGGAATAAGAAGGGAAGCCATTCATGTGACTAGGAATGAGATGTGAGCCATGCATGTAACCAGGAATAAGAAGGGAAGCCATTCATGTGACTAGGAATGAGATGTGAGCCATGCATGTAACCAGGAATAAGAAGGGAAGCCATTCATGTGACTAGGAATGAGATGTGAGCCATGCATGTAACCAGGAATAAGAAGGGAAGCCATTAATGTGACTAGGAATGAGATGTGAGCCATGCATGTAACCAGGAATAAGAAGGGAAGCCATTCATGTGACTAGGAATGAGATGTGAGCCATGCATGTAACCAGGAATAAGAAGGTAAGCCATTCATGTGACTAGGAATGAGATAGAGAGCCATGCATGTAACCAGGAATAAGAAGGGAAGCCATTCATGTCACTAGGAATGAGATGTGAGCCATGCATGTAACCAGGAATAAGAAGGGAAGCCATTCATGTGATTAGGAATGAGATGTGAGCCATGCATGTAACCAGGAATAAGAAGGGAAGCCATTCATGTGACTAGGAATGAGATAGAGAGCCATGCATGTAACCAGGAATAAGAAGGGAATCCATTCATGTGACTAGGAATGAGATGTGAGCCATGCATGTAACCAGGAATAAGAAGGGAAGCCATTCATGTGACTAGGAATGAGATGTGAGCCATGCATGTAACCAGGAATAAGAAGGGAAGCCATTCATGTGACTAGGAATGAGATGTGAGCCATGCATGTAACCAGGAATAAGAAGGGAAGCCATTCATGTGACTAGGAATGAGATGTGAGCCATGCATGTAACCAGGAATAAGAAGGGAAGCCATTTATGTGACTAGGAATGAGATGTGAGCCATGCATGTAACCAGGAATAAGAAGGGAAGCCATTCATGTGACTAGGAATGAGATGTGAGCCATGCATGTAACCAGGAATAAGAAGGTAAGCCATTCATGTGACTAGGAATGAGATAGAGAGCCATGCATGTAACCAGGAATAAGAAGGGAATCCATTCATGTGACTAGGAATGAGATGTGAGCCATGCATGTAACCAGGAATAAGAAGGTAAGCCATTCATGTGACTAGGAATGAGATAGAGAGCCATGCATGTAACCAGGAATAAGAAGGGAAGCCATTCATGTGACTAGGAATGAGATGTGAGCCATGCATGTAACCAGGAATAAGAAGGGAAGCCATTCATGTGACTAGGAATGAGATGTGAGCCATGCATGTAACCAGGGATAAGAAGGGAAGCCATTCATGTGACTAGGAATGAGATGTGAGCCATGCTTGTAACCAGGAATAAGAAGGGAAGCCATTCATGTGACTAGGAATGAGATAGAGAGCCATGCATGTAACCAGGAATAAGAAGGGAATCCATTCATGTCACTAGTGTCACGATGCCGGCTGGCAGGAGGTGGATCCTCTGTGCCAGAGAGGGATTGGCGTGGACCGTGCTAGTGGACCGGTTCTAAGTCACTACTGGTTTTCACCAGAGCCCGCCGCAAAGCGGGATGGTCTTGCTGCGGCGGTAGTGACCAGGTCGTATCCACTAGCAACGGCTCAACCTCTCTGACTGCTGAAGATAGGCGCGGTACAAGGGAGTAGACAGAAGCAAGGTCGGACGTAGCAGAAGGTCGGGGCAGGCAGCAAGGATCGTAGTCAGGGGCAACGGCAGGAGGTCTGGAACACAGGCTAGGAACACACAAGGAAACGCTTTCACTGGCACAATGGCAACAAGATCCGGCGAGGGAGTGCAGGGGAAGTGAGGTATACATAGGGAGTGCACAGGTGAACACACTAATTAGAACCACTTGCGCCAATCAGCGGCGCAGTGGCCCTTTAAATCGCAGAGACCCGGCGCGCGCGCGCCCTAGGGAGCGCGGCCGCGCGCGCCGGGACAGGACCGACGGAGAGCGAGTCAGGTACGGGAGCCGGGGTGCGCATCGCGAGCGGGCGCCACCCGCATCGCGCATCGCGAATCGCATCCCGGCTGGAGGCGGTATCGCAGCGCACCGGGTCAGTGGATCTGACCGGAGCGCTGCAGTAGCGAGAGTGTAGCGAGCGCTCCGGGGAGGAGCGGGGACCCGGAGCGCTCGGCGTAACAGTACCCCCCCCCTTGGGTCTCCCCCTCTTCTTAGAGCCTGAGAACCTGAGGAGCAGACTTTTGTCTAGGATATTGTCCTCAGGTTCCCAGGATCTCTCTTCAGGACCACAACCCTCCCAATCGACCAAAAAAAAAGTTTTCCCTCTGACCTTCTTGGAGGCCAGTATCTCCTTTACGGAGAAGATGTCCGAGGAGCCGGAAACAGGAGTGGGAGAAACAAGTTTGGGAGAGAAACGGTTGATGATGAGTGGTTTAAGAAGAGAAACGTGAAAGGCATTAGGAATACGAAGAGAAGGAGGAAGAAGAAGTTTGTAAGAGACAGGATTAATCTGGCACAAAATTTTGAAAGGACCAAGATAGCGTGGTCCCAATTTGTAGCTAGGGACACGGAAGCGGACATATTTAGCGGAGAGCCATACCTTGTCTCCAGGAGAAAAAATGGGGGAAGCTCTTCTTTTCTTATCAGCAAACTTCTTCATGCGTGATGAAGCCTGTAAGAGAGAATTTTGGGTCTCTTTCCATATGGTGGAAAGATCACGAGATATTTCATCCACAGCGGGCAAACCAGAGGGCAAGGGAGTAGGGAGGGGGGGAAGAGGGTGACGGCCGTACACCACGAAAAATGGGGATTTGGAGGAAGATTCAGAGACTCTGAAGTTATACGAGAATTCGGCCCATGGTAGAAGATCTGCCCAGTCATCCTGGCGGGAGGAAACAAAATGCTGTAAATAATCACCCAGGACCTGGTTAATTCTTTCTACTTGCCCATTGGATTGAGGATGATAGGCAGAAGAAAAGTTTAATTTAATCTTGAGTTGTTTACAGAGAGCCCTCCAGAATTTTGACACGAATTGGACGCCTCTGTCCGAGACGATCTGCGTGGGCAACCCGTGAAGACGAAAAATGTGTACAAAAAATTGTTTTGCCAACTGAGGCGCTGAAGGGAGACCAGGAAGAGGGATGAAATGTGCCATCTTGGAGAATCGATCAACGACCACCCAAACAACAGTGTTGCCACGGGATGGGGGTAAGTCTGTAATAAAGTCCATACCAATCAGAGACCAAGGCTGTTCGGGGACAGGCAGAGGATGAAGAAGACCAGCGGGCTTCTGGCGAGGAGTCTTATCCCGGGCACAGACAGTGCAGGCTCGCACAAAATCCACAACATCCGTCTCCAGAGTCGGCCACCAATAGAAACGAGAGATGAGTTGCACGGATTTCTTGATGCCCGCATGACCTGCGAGATGGGAGGAGTGACCCCATTTGAGGATTCCGAGGCGTTGGCGTGGAGAGACGAAGGTCTTCCCTGGAGGAGTTTGCCTGATGGAGGCTGGAGAAGTGGAGATCAGGCAGTCAGGAGGAATGATGTGTTGCGGAGAGAGCTCTACTTCCGAGGCATCCGAGGAACGAGAGAGAGCATCGGCCCTAATGTTCTTATCGGCAGGCCGAAAGTGAATTTCAAAATTAAATCGGGCAAAGAACAGAGACCACCTGGCCTGGCGAGGATTCAGCCGTTGGGCAGACTGGAGATAGGAGAGGTTCTTGTGATCGGTGTAAATAATAACTGGAAATCTTGATCCCTCCAGCAGATGCCTCCATTCCTCAAGTGCTAATTTAATGGCTAGTAGCTCTCGATCCCCGATGGAGTAGTTCCTCTCCGCCGGAGAGAAGGTCCTAGAAAAAAAACCACAAGTAACAGCATGCCCGGAAGAATTTTTTTGTAGAAGGACCGCTCCAGCTCCTACTGAGGAGGCATCAACCTCCAATAGGAAGGGTTTAGATGGGTCAGGTCTGGAGAGCACGGGAGCCGAAGAAAAGGCAGACTTGAGCTGTTTAAAGGCGTCTTCCGCTTGAGGAGGCCATGACTTAGGATTGGCATTCTTTTTGGTTAAAGCCACGATAGGAGCCACAATGGTTGAAAAATGTGGAATAAATTGTCTGTAATAATTGGCGAACCCCAAAAAACGTTGGATAGCACGGAGTCCGGAGGGGCGTGGCCAATCTAAGACGGCAGAGAGTTTGTCTGGATCCATTTGTAGTCCCTGGCCAGAGACCAAGTATCCTAGGAAAGGAAGAGATTGACATTCAAACAGACATTTCTCCATTTTGGCATAAAGTTGATTGTCACGAAGTCTCTGAAGAACCATGCGGACATGCTGGCGGTGTTCTTCTAGGTTGGCAGAAAAAATCAGGATATCGTCCAGATACACAACAACACAGGAATATAAGAGATCACGTAAAATTTCATTAACAAAGTCTTGGAAGACGGCAGGGGCGTTGCACAGGCCAAAGGGCATGACCAGATACTCAAAGTGTCCATCTCTAGTGTTAAATGCCGTTTTCCATTCATCCCCCTCTCTGATGCGGATGAGATTATAAGCACCTCTTAAGTCCAGTTTGGTAAAGATGTGGGCACCTTGGAGGCGATCAAAGAGTTCAGAGATGAGAGGTAGGGGGTGGCGGTTCTTTACCGTGATTTTATTAAGACCGCGGTAGTCAATGCAAGGACGTAGGGAGCCATCTTTTTTGGACACAAAGAAAAATCCGGCTCCGGCAGGAGAGGAGGATTTGCGGATAAAGCCCTTTTTTAAATTTTCCTGGATGTACTCAGACATAGCAAGAGTCTCTGGGGCAGAGAGAGGATAAATTCTGCCCCGGGGTGGAGTAGTGCCCGGGAGGAGGTCAATAGGACAGTCATAAGGCCTGTGAGGAGGTAGAGTCTCAGCTTATTTTTTGCAAAAAACATCCGCAAAGTCCATATAGGCCTTAGGGAGACCGGTTACAGGGGGAACCACAGGGTCACGGCAAGGAGAACTGGGAACCGGTTTAAGGCAGTCCTTGAAACAAGAGGAACCCCAACTCTTGATCTCCCCAGTGGACCAATCCAGGGTTGGGGAATGGTGTTGAAGCCAGGGTAGTCCGAGGAGAATTTCGGAAGTGCAATTGGGGAGGACCAAAAACTCAATTTTCTCGTGATGAGGTCCGATGCACATTAGGAGGGGCTCCGTGCGGAAACGTATGGTACAGTCCAATCTTTCATTGTTAACACAATTGATGTAGAGGGGTTTGGCGAGACTGGTCACCGGGATGTTGAACCTGTTGATGAGAGAGGCCAAAATAAAATTTCCTGCAGATCCGGAATCCAAGAAGGCCATAGTAGAGAAGGAGAAGGTAGAGGCAGATATCCGCACAGGCACAGTAAGACGTGGAGAAGCAGAGTTGACATCAAGGACTGTCTCACCTTTGTGCGGAGTCAGCGTACGTCTTTCCAGGCGGGGAGGACGGATAGGACAATCCTTCAGGAAGTGTTCGGTACCGGCACAGTACAGGCAGAGATTCTCCATGCGGCGTCGTGTCCTCTCTTGAGGTGTCAGGCGAGACCGGTCGACCTGCATAGCCTCCACGGCGGGAGGCACAGGAACGGATTGCAGGGGACCAGAGGAGAGAGGAGCCGGGGAGAAAAAACACCTCGTGCGAACAAAGTCCATATCCTGGCGGAGCTCCTGACGCCTTTCGGAAAAACGCATGTCAATGCGAGTGGCTAGATGAATGAGTTCATGTAGGTTAGCAGGGATTTCTCGTGCGGCCAGAACATCTTTAATGTTGCTGGATAGGCCTTTTTTAAAGGTCGCGCAGAGGGCCTCATTATTCCAGGATAGTTCAGAAGCAAGAGTACGGAATTGTACGGCGTACTCGCCAACGGAAGAATTACCCTGGACCAGGTTCAACAGGGCAGTCTCAGCAGAAGAGGCTCGGGCAGGTTCCTCAAAGACACTTCGAATTTCCGAGAAGAAGGAGTGTACAGAGGCAGTAACGGGGTCATTGCGGTCCCAGAGCGGTGTGGCCCATGACAGAGCTTTTCCAGACAGAAGGCTGACTACGAAAGCCACCTTAGACCTTTCAGTAGGAAACTGGTCCGACATCATCTCCAAGTGCAGGGAACATTGAAAAAGAAAGCCACGGCAAAATTTAGAGTCCCCATCAAATTTATCCGGCAAGGATAGTCGTAGGCCTGAAGCGGCCACTCGCTGCGGAGGAGGTGCAGGAGCTGGCGGAGGAGATGATTGCTGAAGCTGTGGTAGTAGCTGCTGTAGCATCACGGTCAGTTGAGACAGCTGGTGGCCTTGTTGCGCTATCTGTTGTGACTGCTGGGTGACCACCGTGGTGAGGTCGGCGACAACTGGCAGAGGGACTTCAGCGGGATCCATGGCCGGATCTACTGTCACGATGCCGGCTGGCAGGAGGTGGATCCTCTGTGCCAGAGAGGGATTGGCGTGGACCGTGCTAGTGGACCGGTTCTAAGTCACTACTGGTTTTCACCAGAGCCCGCCGCAAAGCGGGATGGTCTTGCTGCGGCGGTAGTGACCAGGTCGTATCCACTAGCAACGGCTCAACCTCTCTGACTGCTGAAGATAGGCGCGGTACAAGGGAGTAGACAGAAGCAAGGTCGGACGTAGCAGAAGGTCGGGGTAGGCAGCAAGGATCGTAGTCAGGGGCAACGGCAGGAGGTCTGGAACACAGGCTAGGAACACACAAGGAAACGCTTTCACTGGCACAATGGCAACAAGATCCGGCGAGGGAGTGCAGGGGAAGTGAGGTATACATAGGGAGTGCACAGGTGAACACACTAATTAGAACCACTTGCGCCAATCAGCGGCGCAGTGGCCCTTTAAATCGCAGAGACCCGGCGCGCGCGCGCCCTAGGGAGCGGGGCCGCGCGCCCCGGGACAGGACCGACGGAGAGCGAGTCAGGTACGGGAGCCGGGGTGCGCATCGCGAGCGGGCGCCACCCGCATCGCGAATCGCATCCCGGCTGGAGGCGGTATCGCAGCGCACCGGGTCAGTGGATCTGACCGGAGCGCTGCAGTAGCGAGAGTGTAGCGAGCGCTCCGGGGAGGAGCGGGGACCCGGAGCGCTCGGCGTAACAACTAGGAATGAGATGTAAGCCATGCATGTAACCAGGAATAAGAAGGGAAGCCATTCATGTGACTAGGAATGAGATGTGAGCCATGCATGTAACCAGGAATAAGAAGGGAAGCCATTCATGTGACTAGGAATGAGATGTGAGCCATGCATGTAACCAGGAATAAGAAGGGAAGCCATTCATGTGACTAGGAATGAGATGTGAGCCATGCATGTAACCAGGAATAAGAAGGGAAGCCATTCATGTGACTAGGAATGAGATGTGAGCCATGCATGTAACCAGGAATAAGAAGGAAAGCCATTCATGTGCCTAGGAATGAGATAGAGAGCCATGCATGTAACCAGGAATAAGAAGGGAATCCATTCATGTGACTAGGAATGAGATGTGAGCCATGCATGTAACCAGGAATAAGAAGGGAAGCCATTCATGTGACTAGGAATGAGATGTGAGCCATGCATGTAACCAGGAATAAGAAGGGAAGCCATTCATGTGACTAGGAATTAGATAGAGAGCCATGCATGTAACCAGGAATAAGAAGGGAAGCCATTAATGTGACTAGGAATGAGATGTGAGCCATGCATGTAACCAGGAATAAGAAGGGAAGCCATTCATGTGACTAGGAATGAGATGTGAGCCATGCATGTAACCAGGAATAAGAAGGTAAGCCATTCATGTGACTAGGAATGAGATAGAGAGCCATGCATGTAACCAGGAATAAGAAGGGAAGCCATTCATGTGACTAGGAATGAGATGTGAGCCATGCATGTAACCAGGAATAAGAAGGGAAGCCATTCATGTGACTAGGAATGAGATGTGAGCCATGCATGTAACCAGGAATAAGAAGGGAATCCATTCATGTGACTAGGAATGAGATGTGAGCCATGCATGTAACCAGGAATAAGAAGGGAAGCCATTCATGTGACTAGGAATGAGATGTGAGCCATGCATGTAACCAGGAATAAGAAGGGAAGCCATTCATGTGACTAGGAATGAGATGTGAGCCATGCATGTAACCAGGAATAAGAAGGGAAGCCATTTATGTGACTAGGAATGAGATGTGAGCCATGCATGTAACCAGGAATAAGAAGGGAAGCCATTCATGTGACTAGGAATGAGATGTGAGCCATGCATGTAACCAGGAATAAGAAGGGAAGCCATTCATGTGACTAGGAATGAGATGTGAGCCATGCATGTAACCAGGAATAAGAAGGTAAGCCATTCATGTGACTAGGAATGAGATAGAGAGCCATGCATGTAACCAGGAATAAGAAGGGAAGCCATTCATGTGACTAGGAATGAGATGTGAGCCATGCATGTAACCAGGAATAAGAAGGGAAGCCATTCATGTGACTAGGAATGAGATGTGAGCCATGCATGTAACCAGGAATAAGAAGGGAAGCCATTCATGTGACTAGGAATGAGATAGAGAGCCATGCATGTAACCAGGAATAAGAAGGGAAGCCATTCATGTGACTAGGAATGAGATAGAGAGCCATGCATGTAACCAGGAATAAGAAGGGAAGCCATTCATGTGACTAGGAATGAGATATGAGCCATGCATGTAACCAGGAATATGAAGGGAAGCCATTCATGTGACTAGGAATGAGATGTGAGCCATGCATGTAACCAGGAATAAGAAGGTACGCCATTCATGTGACTAGGAATGAGATGTGAGCCATGCATGTAACCAGGAATAAGAAGGGAAGCCATTCATGTGACTAGGAATGACATAGAGAGCCATGCATGTAACCAGGAATAAGAAGGGAAGCCATTCATGTGACTAGGAATGAGATGTGAGCCATGCATGTAACCAGAAATAAGAAGGGAAGCCATTCATGTGACTAGGAATGAGATGTGAGCCATGCATGTAACCAGGAATAAGAAGGGAAGCCATTCATGTGACTAGGAATGAGATGTGAGCCATGCATGTAACCAGGAATAAGAAGGGAAGCCATTCATGTGACTAGGAATGAGATAGAGAGCCATGCATGTAACCAGGAATAAGAAGGGAAGCCATTCATGTGACTAGGAATGAGATAGAGAGCCATGCATGAAACCAGGAATAAGAAGGGAAGCCATTCATGTGACTAGGAATGAGATGTGAGCCATGCATGTAACCAGGAATAAGAAGGGAAGCCATTCATGTGACTAGGAATGACATAGAGAGCCATGCATGTAACCAGGAATAAGAAGGGAAGCCAGTCATGTGACTAGGAATGACATAGAGAGCCATGCATGTAACCAGGAATAAGAAGGGAAGCCATTCATGTGACTAGGAATGAGATGTGAGCCATGCATGTAACCAGGAATAAGAAGGGAATCCATTCATGTCACTAGGAATGAGATGTGAGCCATGCATGTAACCAGGAATAAGAAGGGAAGCCATTCATGTGACTAGGAATGACATAGAGAGCCATGCATGTAACCAGGGATAAGAAGGGAAGCCATTCATGTGACTAGGGATGAGATAGAGAGCCATGCATGTAACCAGGAATAAGAAGGGAAGCCATTCATGTGACTAGGAATGAGATAGAGAGCCATGCATGTAACCAGGAATAAGAAGGGAAGCCATTCATGTGACTAGGAATGAGATAGAGAGCCATGCATGTAACCAGGAATAAGAAGGGAAGCCATTCATGTGACTAGGAATGAGATGTGAGCCATGCATGTAACCAGGAATAAGAAGGGAAGCCATTCATGTGACTAGGAATGAGATAGAGAGCCATGCATGTAACCAGGAATAAGAAGGGAAGCCATTCATGTGACTAGGAATGAGATGTGAGCCATGCATGTAACCAGGGATAAGAAGGGAAGCCATTCATGTGACTAGGAATGAGATAGAGAGCCATGCATGTAACCAGGGATAAGAAGGGAAGCCATTCATGTGACTAGGAATGAGATGTGAGCCATGCATGTAACCAGGAATAAGAAGGGAAGCCATTCATGTGACTAGGAATGAGATAGAGAGCCATGCATGTAACCAGGGATAAGAAGGGAAGCCATTCATGTGACTAGGGATGACATAGAGAGCCATGCATGTAACCAGGAATAAGAAGGGAAGCCATTCATGTGACTAGGAATGAGATGTGAGCCATGCATGTAACCAGGAATAAGAAGGGAAGCCATTCATGTGACTAGGAATGAGATGTGAGCCATGCATGTAACCAGGAATAAGAAGGGAAGCCATTCATGTGACTAGGAATGAGATGTGAACCATGCATGTAACCAGGAATAAGAAGGGAAGCCATTCATGTGACTAGGAATGAGATAGAGAGCCATGCATGTAACCAGGAATAAGAAGGGAAGCCATTCATGTGACTAGGAATGAGATAGAGAGCCATGCATGTAACCAGGAATAAGAAGGGAAGCCATTCATGTGACTAGGAATGAGATAGAGAGCCATGCATGTAACCAGGGATAAGAAGGGAAGCCATTCATGTGACTAGGGATGACATAGAGAGCCATGCATGTAACCAGGAATAAGAAGGGAAGCCATTCATGTGACTAGGGATGACATAGAGAGCCATGCATGTAACCAGGAATAAGAAGGGAAGCCATTCATGTGACTAGGAATGAGATAGAGAGCCATGCATGTAACCAGGAATAAACAGGGAAGCCATTCATGTGACTAGGGATGACATAGAGAGCCATGCATGTAACCAGGAATAAGAAGGGAAGCCATTCATGTGACTAGGGATGACATAGAGAGCCATGCATGTAACCAGGAATAAGAAGGGAAGCCATTCATGTGACTAGGAATGAGATGTGAGCCATGCATGTAACCAGGAATAAGAAGGGAAGCCATTCATGTGACTAGGAATGAGATGTGAGCCATGCATGTAACCAGGAATAAGAAGGGAAGCCATTCATGTGACTAGGAATGAGATGTGAACCATGCATGTAACCAGGAATAAGAAGGGAAGCCATTCATGTGACTAGGAATGAGATAGAGAGCCATGCATGTAACCAGGAATAAGAAGGGACGCCATTCATGTGACTAGGAATGAGATAGAGAGCCATGCATGTAACCAGGAATAAGAAGGGAAGCCATTCATGTGACTAGCAATGAGATAGAGAGCCATGCATGTAACCAGGGATAAGAAGGGAAGCCATTCATGTGACTAGGGATGACATAGAGAGCCATGCATGTAACCAGGAATAAGAAGGGAAGCCATTCATGTGACTAGGGATGACATAGAGAGCCATGCATGTAACCAGGAATAAGAAGGGAAGCCATTCATGTGACTAGGAATGACATAGAGAGCCATGCATGTAACCAGGAATAAGAAGGGAAGCCATTCATGTGACTAGGAATGAGATATGAGCCATGCATGTAACCAGGAATATGAAGGGAAGCCATTCATGTGACTAGGAATGAGATGTGAGCCATGCATGTAACCAGGAATAAGAAGGTACGCCATTCATGTGACTAGGAATGAGATGTGAGCCATGCATGTAACCAGGAATAAGAAGGGAAGCCATTCATGTGACTAGGAATGACATAGAGAGCCATGCATGTAACCAGGAATAAGAAGGGAAGCCATTCATGTGACTAGGAATGAGATGTGAGCCATGCATGTAACCAGAAATAAGAAGGGAAGCCATTCATGTGACTAGGAATGAGATGTGAGCCATGCATGTAACCAGGAATAAGAAGGGAAGCCATTCATGTGACTAGGAATGAGATGTGAGCCATGCATGTAACCAGGAATAAGAAGGGAAGCCATTCATGTGACTAGGAATGAGATAGAGAGCCATGCATGTAACCAGGAATAAGAAGGGAAGCCATTCATGTGACTAGGAATGAGATAGAGAGCCATGCATGAAACCAGGAATAAGAAGGGAAGCCATTCATGTGACTAGGAATGAGATGTGAGCCATGCATGTAACCAGGAATAAGAAGGGAAGCCATTCATGTGACTAGGAATGACATAGAGAGCCATGCATGTAACCAGGAATAAGAAGGGAAGCCAGTCATGTGACTAGGAATGACATAGAGAGCCATGCATGTAACCAGGAATAAGAAGGGAAGCCATTCATGTGACTAGGAATGAGATGTGAGCCATGCATGTAACCAGGAATAAGAAGGGAATCCATTCATGTCACTAGGAATGAGATGTGAGCCATGCATGTAACCAGGAATAAGAAGGGAAGCCATTCATGTGACTAGGAATGACATAGAGAGCCATGCATGTAACCAGGGATAAGAAGGGAAGCCATTCATGTGACTAGGGATGAGATAGAGAGCCATGCATGTAACCAGGAATAAGAAGGGAAGCCATTCATGTGACTAGGAATGAGATAGAGAGCCATGCATGTAACCAGGAATAAGAAGGGAAGCCATTCATGTGACTAGGAATGAGATAGAGAGCCATGCATGTAACCAGGAATAAGAAGGGAAGCCATTCATGTGACTAGGAATGAGATGTGAGCCATGCATGTAACCAGGAATAAGAAGGGAAGCCATTCATGTGACTAGGAATGAGATAGAGAGCCATGCATGTAACCAGGAATAAGAAGGGAAGCCATTCATGTGACTAGGAATGAGATGTGAGCCATGCATGTAACCAGGGATAAGAAGGGAAGCCATTCATGTGACTAGGAATGAGATAGAGAGCCATGCATGTAACCAGGGATAAGAAGGGAAGCCATTCATGTGACTAGGAATGAGATGTGAGCCATGCATGTAACCAGGAATAAGAAGGGAAGCCATTCATGTGACTAGGAATGAGATAGAGAGCCATGCATGTAACCAGGGATAAGAAGGGAAGCCATTCATGTGACTAGGGATGACATAGAGAGCCATGCATGTAACCAGGAATAAGAAGGGAAGCCATTCATGTGACTAGGAATGAGATGTGAGCCATGCATGTAACCAGGAATAAGAAGGGAAGCCATTCATGTGACTAGGAATGAGATGTGAGCCATGCATGTAACCAGGAATAAGAAGGGAAGCCATTCATGTGACTAGGAATGAGATGTGAACCATGCATGTAACCAGGAATAAGAAGGGAAGCCATTCATGTGACTAGGAATGAGATAGAGAGCCATGCATGTAACCAGGAATAAGAAGGGAAGCCATTCATGTGACTAGGAATGAGATAGAGAGCCATGCATGTAACCAGGAATAAGAAGGGAAGCCATTCATGTGACTAGGAATGAGATAGAGAGCCATGCATGTAACCAGGGATAAGAAGGGAAGCCATTCATGTGACTAGGGATGACATAGAGAGCCATGCATGTAACCAGGAATAAGAAGGGAAGCCATTCATGTGACTAGGGATGACATAGAGAGCCATGCATGTAACCAGGAATAAGAAGGGAAGCCATTCATGTGACTAGGAATGAGATAGAGAGCCATGCATGTAACCAGGAATAAGCAGGGAAGCCATTCATGTGACTAGGGATGACATAGAGAGCCATGCATGTAACCAGGAATAAGAAGGGAAGCCATTCATGTGACTAGGGATGACATAGAGAGCCATGCATGTAACCAGGAATAAGAAGGGAAGCCATTCATGTGACTAGGAATGAGATGTGAGCCATGCATGTAACCAGGAATAAGAAGGGAAGCCATTCATGTGACTAGGAATGAGATGTGAGCCATGCATGTAACCAGGAATAAGAAGGGAAGCCATTCATGTGACTAGGAATGAGATGTGAACCATGCATGTAACCAGGAATAAGAAGGGAAGCCATTCATGTGACTAGGAATGAGATAGAGAGCCATGCATGTAACCAGGAATAAGAAGGGAAGCCATTCATGTGACTAGGAATGAGATAGAGAGCCATGCATGTAACCAGGAATAAGAAGGGAAGCCATTCATGTGACTAGCAATGAGATAGAGAGCCATGCATGTAACCAGGGATAAGAAGGGAAGCCATTCATGTGACTAGGGATGACAGAGAGCCATGCATGTAACCAGGAATAAGAAGGGAAGCCATTCATGTGACTAGGGATGACATAGAGAGCCATGCATGTAACCAGGAATAAGAAGGGAAGCCATTCATGTGACTAGGAATGAGATAGAGAGCCATGCATGTAACCAGGAATAAGCAGGGAAGCCATTCATGTGACTAGGGATGACATAGAGAGCCATGCATGTAACCAGGAATAAGAAGGGAAGCCATTCATGTGACTAGGAATGACATAGAGAGCCATGCATGTAACCAGGAATAAGAAGGGAAGCCATTCATGTGACTAGGGATGACATAGAGAGCCATGCCGGGGACCAGGAATTTGATAGAGATCTATAATGGGGAGCCATGCTGTGTATTGGGTAATGAAATAAGTACACTTGATGGGGTCTATGAATCATATGGGGAGCGATGTTATGGCCAAGGATAGAGGGGAGTGATGCAGAGAACAGTCATTTTAAACATGATTAAAAAAAAACATGACCTTTTGGCCTCATCATCATTTGTGCTTATTTGCGAGCGGTACGTGCTTGCTGACTCCAATATCCTGCATTGATCTGAATGAGCAATTGAATGATTGTTCATACAAGTCTCCTAGGACTAAAAGGTGTAAAAATACATAAATGAATATATATATAAATTTTTTTTAAACATAAACCCCTCCCATAAGTACCTAAATCACCCCTCCCCCTTTCTCCAAAATTCTAAAAACATAAAACAAAAATAATATTTTGTACAAGTGCGGAATTGTCCAAACTATTCAAATATAAAACATACTGAAAAAGCATGTTGAATGGCGTAAACAAAACAAAAAATGCTAGAATTGCTTTTTTTTAAATGTTACATCACTTCCCTAGTGATTGATATCTCTAGAGCAGTGGTCTTCAACCTGCGGACCTCCAGATGTTTCAAAACTACAACTCCCAGCATGCCCAGACAGCCATGATATATCAGTGTGGACGGGCCCTATCTGCTGGCTAGGGACTAGATTTCTCACTGTGACCTGACTGGTTTCTATTAGGAACTAGCTTTCTCAGTGTGAGTTGGATAGTTCCAATACCTATTCAGGACCTGACCACTAGGGGCAGTGTTTCTTAACCAGTGGGCCCCAGCTGTTGCTAAACCAGCTCTCGCCGTGCATGCTGGGAGTTATAGTTTTGCAACAACTGGAGGCACATTGGTTGAGAAACACTGTTTTATAGAATTAAAAAAATAGCTCCCTCAAATTAAACAAACCATTCTTTATCCTCAGAAAGGACAGGGTGCCTCTGTTTGTAGATGCTGGAGATAAAGCACCTGTGAGTATGTCACCATCACGTGACCAGTACATCGAGTGGAGGTCAAGTGTAGGGATTACGGCTGAAGGACCTGTGATGATTACGTGAGTAAGTGGTAGGGCTATAAATGGAGTGGAGATCACATGACGTAGAGTAGGTGGGGCTGAACCGGAGGTCACATGTTTCCTGTAGAAAGTGGAGCTCCACTCTGCAGTTAGACGTGCGTCGCTGCGCGTGTAATCTCCATAGCAACGGAAGTGTACACAACTTGCGCTCGTGAGAGGGATCGGCGCTGTGAGCCGGGTGCACATCTTGCGTTACCGCTAGGATGCCGCATACACAAGCCGAGAGTGTGATCAAGAACATTATAAGGGAAATCGCCCAAGAATGTGCCGCAAAGGGCAACACGGTGTCAGAGACCATGGTGGCATTTGTGGTAGGTAGCCTTGGAGGAATAGCAGGTACATGGGCTTCAAGCCAGTGTGAAACCATAAACCTCAGATGGTCAAGGAATGTTGGGAGTTGTAGTTCACCCCAAGAGCCACCAGTTGTAGGGGAACATATAGAATGTTTTTTTTACAATGAAATTGGAGCCTTTACTAGCCTTGTGTCATTGGCCCAGGCATGTGTATGTCCTGCACATACTGTTGTGTTTCCCAACCAGGGTGCCTCCAGCTGTTGCAAAACTACAACTCCCAGCATGCCCGGACAGCCCAAGGCTGTCCAAGCATGTTTCGAGTTGTAGTTTTGCTACAGCTGGAGGCACCCTGGCTGGGAAACACTAAAATACTGTATAGTGGGGTACATACAATCACACATGGCCTCAAACCCGCAGCAGAAAACCAGCTCTTAACCCACTTGTGTGAACGTATCCTAAAGATATGGCCACACAGGGTAGAAATGTGTTCTTGAGCGGACATACTTTCCCCCGGCAGAATTCCGCTACAGCGATTCTGCAGTCTGAACTGAGCAGCAGAATCTCATTGCAAACAGTGGGACTCTGCTGCAAGCGGAATTCTGCAGAGCGTACAAGCCCGTTTGCACAGCAGAAAATCCACATATCTGCGTGAATGCTGCATGTGCATTGGTTCTGTGCAGAATGCCGCAATTTTATTTATCATTTGCGGAATGAGTCCGGAATACGTGCGGAAATTATTCCACATGATTCCGCAGCTCAGTAAAAGAAAGACTTTATTTAATAGGACTGTCATAGTATGCATTCCGCGCAAATTCTACACACATTCGGCAGCGATCAAGCCCCGTTGACTTCAATGGGATTCTGCAGCTGAAGAACAGACTTCCATTTTTCCGGACCACGGAATGCGGGATTTCTGCAGCGGAACGCCCACTGCTAAAATTCTGCTGTGTAAATATCCTTGCAGAATTCCATTAAAGCTAATTGCCAATAAATTTAGGCAGAATTCCGCACAAAAAATGAATGCGTAATTTCCATTGTGTGCATGTGGTCTAGGGCTTTGTTCACATTAAATTTTGCATGGAATTCTTCATGAAATTTCTGCATGAATTTATAGCCAATTCACTTCAATTGAATTGCGGCAGTGGAGATTCTGCTGTATTAATGGGACATAAAGTATTGGCCATAAATTCGTGCACATAGCTTATGGAGAACCACCGAATGCATCCTCTTGTGATCTCTTAAAGCTTTTTATTACAACCAGTATTATCCCAGGTACAGATCTTTACATTAATATTCACATTCTAACTTTTGAATAGTATTAGTTCCCATGTCCTGATGATATGGCATATTGTGTTTTTGGGTTTGGTATTTATTTTCTGGTTTGGGTGTTTTTGGGTTCACTGGCAGTTTCTCAAAATTGTAGCACGTTTAGACTATGGCATTTTTTGATAGAGGTCTATGGGAGGGTAAAATGCCAAGAAGTATGCCATGTTAGTTTAACATGAGCTTTTCTGGACTGAGTGCTCTGCGCCTGCCCAGCAAGAAGGCATTAACTAGCGATGCTGAGCATTACTAGTAAACTCCTTGGGGTATACAGTATGCAGCCATCTATTTTGGTGTCTGTATACTGTGTACAGTTTGGGTAGACGTCCACTTCCCCACCTCATTCCTGCTCCTCATCTGTAGCCCCAGGGAGAACTACAGAAGGGAATCAAAACGGCATGTTAAAATTGCATAGTATGAACAGAGCCTGACTCCTCATTCCTGCTTAGTTATCTTCATATGTAGTACTTCCTCCAGTGACCGTACAGTGTATATCTCCTGCCCAGCTTAAGATGTTTCTGTGACTGTATAGCCGCTGGCACAGCAGGGACTCCTGTCAGTATATTGATGGGAGTCCGGGCTCTGGTACATATTTCGGCCATACAGTATACATTGATTCATATGTTTTTTTTCCTTGAAATGGGACATATATATGTTGACTGTGTACAGAGGCTGCCAGACACCATCAGATGTCCATGCCTTATAGATGTTATTGTTGAACAGTGGCAGAAGTATTAAGTGCATGCCCCCCTTATACTGCGACCTGGCAGCTATATAAATCTAGCCTTGTCTTTACTATTTTAGGGTTCAGTTAATAATTGTAGTCGGAGCCTAATGTCACCCTAAAAAGCCTATCAAAATACAATAACTAGAATGAAATAATAAGATTTAAAACATTTTAATTTGTGTTTTTACTTTCAATGGTAGGTTAAAGCTATAGTTTTAGACCCCAGAAATGGATTTAACGTTGATCGAACTCTGACAAAGGATGATGTACAGAAGCTTATCAAGGTAACCAGCCAGCATCTGACATATCTGCACATTTACATAACTAAGTTGTCAGCCGCAGCCTGGGATAAATAGTCTTTATTCCTGCTTTATTATTTAAAGGGGTATTCCAGGAAAAAACTTTTTTATATATATCAACGGGCTCCAGAAAGTTAAACAGATTTGTAAATTATTTCTATTAAAAAATCTTAATCCTTTCAGTACTTATGAGCTTCTGAAGTTAAGGTTGTTCTTTTCTGTCTAAATCCTCTCTGATGACACCTATCTCGGGAAACACCCAGTTTAGAAGAGGTTTGCTATGGGGATTTGCTTCTAAACTGGGCGTTTCCCAAGACAGGTGTCATCAGAGAGGATTTAGACAGAAAAGAACAACCTTAACTTCAGAAACTCATAAGTACTGAAAGGATTAAGATTTTTTTAATAGAAGTAATTTACAAATTTGTTTAACTTTCTGGCACCAGTTGATATATAAAAAAAAGTTTTTCCCTGGAATACCCCTTTAAATGGCCCTTTGTTTATTCAGTGAGGTTATGTTTGTATCTGCTCTATAAATTATGTACATTTTGTTTGTTTTGAAGCTTTGCGTGGATAGACTACTTGACACAAAGAGCCCTTCCCTGGAAACTATAAAGATGCAAGTGTATTTTGACATGAATTATACAACAAGAGGTAAGTGACTACTTAGCATTCACCAGCATACCCTGTTTGCCATATTTAAAGTATTTTTTTTTAGGCATTTACGTTGCACATTTTCTGCCCTTATTAAAGGAGATCTGTAGTGCTCTGAACTTTTTTCCCCTACTGAAGGATAGGGGATGAGTTTTAGATCGCGGGGGGTCCGAGCACTTGGGCCCCCCGCAATCTCCTGTACAGGGCCGCAGCAATGTACAGGAAAGGGGGCGTTCCGTCCCCGCATGACTCGGCAGCCGGCACGCCCCCTCCATGTATCTGTATTGGATTCATGGAGGGGCGTGCCGGCTGCTGCGTCATGTGGGGATGGAACACCCCCTTTCCTGTACATTGCTGCGGCCCTGTACAGGAGATTGTGGGGGGCCCCAGCGCTGGGGATAGGGGATAAAGTTCAGAGCACTACAGATCTCCTTTAAGACCTCACTCATGCCCTTAAAGTGCTCAGCATTTGGAAGAACTGTCATGCCCCCTCCCATAGACTTGCATTGAGGGGTCTGGGTGTGATGTCATGAGGGGCGGGATTATGACATCACGAGCTCCCGACGCCGGCGTTCGGAACAGTTTGTTCCAAATGCTGAGCAGGGGAGTACCCCTTTTAAATGTGCTGACGGGTTCCCTTTTACAGTTTTGCCTAGTTTAAGTTACACATTGGCATCACTATCAACATGTTTTGGTTTAAAGTAAATCTGACAGCTGGTTCACTCACACTAAACCCAGTACACAGGGTTATTGTGCTGGTGAACCAGAGTAAAGTGATGTATTACTCTCCTGTTGTTGACTTAGAGCCCCTGTTGCTAATATTCAAATATTCTCCTTTGCACAGTGGAGGCGGGACTGGCTCTCCAAGCTTCTCTGTCTCCATCCCCCAGCTGCCATATGCCCGCCCATTGCTGAATACGCATAACCTTTTCAGAGCGTTCACGTCCTATAGAGCCTATAGAGCCTCTATGAGATGACCACACAAAAAATGGTTTTCTGTGAGGGTGTTCTTCTCAAATCACATATTATTACACAAAATCTGGTATGGATAATGGGTGGTCCTCTCAAAGTGGTGGGACGACATTTATCATTGTCTTTAGACTGTTTTTGTATCTAAAAAAGACACAAGCAGGGTTTATTTGCGCCTTTTGGTTTACACATTTCTGCTGATGTTGAGTTGCAATCCACTGATTTTGGCAATACACATGATATGGAAGAGTTTTACGAACTGCGCCTTTTTGTGAAAAGGCACAAAAAAGGCGCAAAGCCACTGAAAAGTCTCTAAAACGACACCAGCCCAGACTTAGCTTAGCTTTTTGGTGTATGTGAAAAGAGAAATTTTAGAAATTGTGGCCGTGGTCTTTTAGAGAGTTTTCACTGTACACTGTAATTTAATAAAGGCAGATAGGTTTTGTGAGTAGGTGACCTGTGATAACTATTGTGGACATTTCCTTTGCAGGTGAATTTCTTGATGAACATCATCGTGTCCTGGAGTCAAGGTTGGCAACAGTGAGCAGGGAGATCACTGACAGTCGAGCGCGCACAGCTGAGGAGCTAGAGAGCCTTTACCGCAAGATCGTCAGCTATGTTCTACTGAGATCTGGTCTTGGATCTCCTACTGATATCAGGGTTGTTAGAGAAGCTACAGGTCAGCAAAGCAACACTAGATAACAGTAAGAGTGCATTAGCATATTAAGTCTGCCGCATGTGGATAAAACCATATTCATAGGGAATGGATGCGTGATTTTACCAGCAAAAATGTGGGCATGGTTTCATCCACATCGGAGCACACACTCATGACCCATGAATAAACATGAAAAAAAATAAAGATTTATCAGTTGGGACAGCTGGTGACTGTTGACCCAACCATCATCGTCCAGCAATATAGCATGCAGCACCCACCTGTATCTGCTTCCGGCAGCGCTGGAGGTTCTGGCTCCGGACCAGGGGAACAGAAGATGGCGACATCACGACTCCGCCCTGTGTGACGTCACGCCCCGCCCCCACAATGCAAGTCTATGGCCCCCTCACATAGACTTGCATTGAGGGGGCGGGGCGTGACGTAACATAAGATGTCTAGGGGTGGAGTACCCCTGTAAAGATAGTTTTTTGGGGGGGGTTCATAGAATACATTGTTACTTGTTTCTGTGTCTTTTCGCAGCTGCCCTTCAGAGTGTCTTCCCACACACAGAACTTGGTACCTTCCTATCCCTTGTTAAAAAAGACAAAGAACGGCAGCTGAAAGAGCTCACCATGATTGTAACCGGGATCCGATTGTTTAACAAAGATTGTGGAAAAGGTGGAGAGGGTATTGATGACTGTAAGTATGTGGCTCTTTTGTATTTCTGCCCCTGACCTTGTGGTTCATCTGGGCAGATGAATGTTAGTTGGGTGATAAATAATCTGCAGTAGTTAGAGATAATGGGGGACATTTATAAAAACTTGCTTATGTATTTTTTTTTTATTGCACGAAAGCAAAACATTAACAAGTCACACGGCCTTTATAAATTTGTCACACGTAAGCAAATCAGCTTTTTCCCCCCATTCTGTTTTCCACCAGTTGATTCTTGTAGCTGAGGACCGGCGTTAACAGCCGACATGCGGCGATCGCCGCGGGCGCCTATTAACCCTTTAGATCGATGCTGTCAAAGCTGACAGCGGCGTCTAAAGGTACCTTTAACTGCTCCCTGGTGTACTAGTGGGGTGGATTGCCCCCACGCAGCACTATTGTGGGGGGACGATCCACTGTTGAGGTAGCCGGAGGGATTACCTCACGTCCTGTGCTGGCTGCGGCTCTGACAATGATAAAGCCTGGCAGGACCGGGCTTTATCAATCGAGTGCAGAGCGCACAGAACAATGTGGTTCTATGGAACCACATTGCTCTGTATGAAGAATCTAATGATTCCTCCTAAAAGTCTCCTAAGGGGACTAAAAGTGTAAAAAAAGAAAAAAAAAGTTTAAAAACACAAACTTCCTTATTAAAAGTTTAAATCACCCCCCTTTTCCCAAATTCCATATAAAAAATATATAAACATAATAAAAATAAACGTGTAAATGTCCAAACTATAAAAATATAAGGTAAATTAAACCACACGGTCAATGGTGTACACATAAAAAAAATTCTAAGTGCAAAATTGCGTATTTTTGGTCACTTTGTAAACCATTAACCCCTTAAGAACCACGTGTTTTTCCGTTTTTGCACTTTCCTTTTTTCCTCCTCACCTTTTGAAAATCATAACTCTTTCAATTTTGCACCTAAAAATCCATATGATGGCTTATTTTTTGCGTCATCAATTCTACTTTGCAGTGACATCAGTCATTTTACCCAAAAATCTACGGTGAAACGGAAAAAAAAATCATTCTGCAACAAAATTGAACGGGCTTCCGTTTCTACGCCGTACATTTTTCGGTAAAAATGACACCTTATCTTTATTCTGTAGGTCCATACGATTAAAATGATACCCTACTTATATAGGTTTGATTTTGTCGTACTTCTGGAAAAAATCATAACTACATGCAGGAAAATTTATACGTTTAAAATTGTCATCTTCTGACCCCTATAACATTTTTATTTTACCGTGTATGAGGCGGCAAGAGGCCTCATTTTTTGCGCCGTGATCTGAAGTTTTTAGCGGTACCATTTTTGTATTGATCTGACTTTTTGATCGCATTTTTTCATGATATAAAAAGTGACCAAAAATACGTTATTTTGGACTTTTTTTGCGCGTACACCATTGACCGTGCGGTTTAATTAATTATATATTTTTATAGTTCAGACATTTACGCACGTGGCGATACCACATATGTTTATATTTATTTTTATTCACGTTTTTTTTTATGGGAAAAGGGGGGTGATATGGACTTTTATTAGGGAAAGGGTTAAATCACATTTATTAACTTTTTTTAAAAAAAATTTTTGCAGTGCTATAGCTCCCATAGGGACCTATAACACTGCACACACTGATCTTTTACACTGATCACTGCAAAGCCATAGCTTTGCATTGATCAGTATTATCGGCGGTCGATTGCTCAAGCCTGCATCTCAGGCTTGGAGCAATCAAACGCCGAACGGACATGCCGGAGGAAGGTAAGAGGACCTCTGCTCGCATCCTAGCTGATCGGGACACCGAAATTTCACTGCGGTGGTCCCGATCAGCCCCACTGAGCAGCCGGGAAGCTTTTACTTTAGTTTTAGACGTGGCGTTCAACTTTGAATGCCACGTTTAAAGGGTTAATAGCGCGCGGCACTGCGATCGCTGCCGCACGTTATTAGCCCCGGGTCCCGGCTTCAGTTACATGCCGGGACCGACCAGATATGACATGGGTCAAAAAAGTTATAGTGGTCAGAAGATGACAATTTTAAACATACAAATTTTGGTGCATGTACGGTAGTTATAATTTTTTTTTTTAAGTAGTAAAATAAAGAAAACCTACATAAATTGGATATCATTTTAATTATATGGACCTACAGAATAAAGATTTGGTGTCATTTTTACTGAAAAGTGCACTGAATAGAATCAGAAGCTCCTAAAAGTTACAAAATGGCGTTTTTTTTTCCAATTTTGCTACAAATATATTTTTTTCTGGGTTCGCTGTAAATTTTGTGGTAAAATGATTGATGTCATTACAAAGTAAAATTGGTGACACAAAAAATAAGCCCTCATATGAGCTTGTAGGCGCAAAATTTAAAGCGTTATGATTTTTAGAAGGTGATGAGGGAACTCCGCTGCTCAACGTTTGGAACAAATATGATTGAGCATGGAGGCATACAAGTTCCTTATGTACGGTGTCCATTTTAGGACATCATCAGTTGTCAGCGGTACCTCCGTCCTCAGTCAGGGAAAACAGCGTCCCGCCTCCACCCTCGGACCAATCTCTGTCAGGCGTCAGCCGCAACTCCCTCTTCCCTCCTTTGTCATCCTAAAGTCTCTCATCCAAAACTCTGTCATCCCTCAGACGAAATACCTTCCTGCCGTGTAGCAGAGCCGAGTCAGTGTCGGCTCTCTGCTATACGGGTTCTGCTGTACTTGCTATTCAATGTCGGCTCTGCTATACAGTGCTGTGCAGCATTGGCTCTGCTATGCGGCAGGAAGTTGCGTCTAAGGGAGAATCGTCTGAGGCATGACAGCGTTTTGGATGAGGGACTTTCGGATGAGGGAGTTGTGGCTGAAGGATGACAGCGATTGGTGTGAGGGAGGAGGCGGGACTCTGTTTCGCCTGACGGAGGACGGAGTTGCGGCTGATGACTGACGTTGATAGGTCCGAAGGGGGAGGCGGGATGCTGTTTTGCCTGACTGAGGACGGAGTTGCGGCTGACGGCCGACGGCGATTGGTCTGTGGGAGGAGGCGGGACGCTGTTTTGCCTGATGGAGGACGGAGGTGCGGCTGACGATGTCCTAAAATGGACACCGTACTTATGCCATCTTGCTGTACTTTTGGCCACAGGCAGCTGGGCCTGTAGATCCTGCATACCCGTAGGTTGTTAAAGCTGGCTCACCTTTGGATAAGGGATAAGATGTGGGTGAGCGGAGTACCCCTTTAATAAATCTTCTCCAAATTTTCCGTCTTTCTTATTATGTCACATACAACTTTACATCATTTTGAGACCAAAATGTTCTTGTCTTGGCAGTGCCAACTATTCTGAAAGAGGCCATACCCGCCACCACAAAGCATATTGATTCAGAGCTTCAGTCATCTCGGGATATGATCTATAAGTACACTGCTCTCATTGAACAAATGGATGGTAAACGACAGAAAGGCAATGTGCTCAACCTAATCCAGCTGAAAGAAGCGCTCTTCAATGTCAGACAGCATGAGGCTCTTTTAAATATTATTCTGGTAAGAAAGTGAAATTCCACTAGCTGTACTAAGTGTGCGGCAATAGAAGTGTAAGGATTGTATTATAATCTTGTGATTATAATAGAACTGCTGAGAAGTGACCTCTAAAGAACAGGTGTCAACTATGGTGAGGCTTAGCGGTCGGTGTGAAAATGGCAAGATTATTATTATTTTTTTTATTATAGACACAGAAAACTAGGAAAAATTTCACAATTAAAAAAAAAATATATGTTTTTGAGTGGATTTTTTATTACTATAATTGATTTTTTTTTTTTTGACATGGCGAAACTTTTAGTTAGGCTCTAGCTGCTGATACCCCATTGATCACTAGCCCATTCCCATGTCGTTGTGTTGTTTGGAGAGAAGGATTAGTGGCAAACTACTATAAATTTACAGCTGGCTGACTGACTATCCTGGTAGTTTCAATCTGCATATATAATCAATTCTCTATGGGGGACATTTATCAAAATATTTGAAGCCTTTTATTGCTTACTCCAGGCGCACAAAAAGTCGCACGTGCGCCCAATCATTTTTTTGTGCGAATTTTGGGGGTAAGCAAAAAGTTACAAACAGCCTTACCTAAGCAGTTTCAGTTTTCACTTTGCAGTGGTCACAAATTTATAATGTGCGTAAAAGTCGCACCTAGGCAAAAACAAAAGTCGCAAACCCCTTACAAAAAGTCGCAAGTCTGCTCCAGGTCTGACCTGGAGTACAAAACTCCCGTACGTGAGCAAATTTAAAAAATTGCAAAAAAAAAGTCTCACAAAAGTCTCAGCTGCAACATTTTTGTTATGCTTATGAGCTCCAAATTTATCAAAATTCTGATAAATATGTAGCACATAAGCAAAACTAAAGCAAAACATTCCTTCAGAACTTGTTACCAAAGGAACAATGATAAATGTTACCTTATACGAACATGCATGCAGCAAAAAGTTGCCTAATAAGTATAACCAATGGAACATCTCCAAAATAGGAGTAAAAATAAATATTGGTACTAAGATCCTGCTGCAGAATATGTTAGGATGCTAAATGAGCGACCATGACCCAGCTATACATGAAGTAATCTTTAGATCACAGACCTATATATACTGTGTTACCACAATCAATATGTACAGGTGTCAATATCTGCAATATGGAGGATCAGTACTGAAACCTGTGTCTTAATTTAATAAGAAATAAATAAATAAAAGAATAGATGAGGTCACTGTATGACTTTAAGTGACGTAAAAAAAAAAAAAAATCAAATAAAAAAAAAATCACCACTATAGTGGCGTACTGTGCACCATAGTAATTTTTCTTAAATGGGCACTGGCATGAAATCTAAAAATTTATATGTTGTAGTACTTAAGTACTACAACATATCTCTAATATACTTTAATTAAAAAAAGTGATTTTAAACAAGTTTAAAATCACTTTTAAATTTGGCCACTAGCGGTCGCCCTCCTAGTGGCCGAATGCATTCTGCAGTGACGTCACTACTGGATTTCGACTCATTTAAGCCTGGCAATGAGTCGAAATCCAGTCACTGCGGTGCTCGCTCACGCCTGTCAATCAAACAGGCGAGAGCGAGCACACTGATAGCTGGGACTGCACGCATTGGCCAGCTCCACTGGCCTCGCGCGCGGCCCCGCCCGCCCCCGTTACCCTGTCCGGAGGCAGCTCATTGATCCTCCGGTAAGTCTTCACCACTGGAGGAATGGGGTGGGGGAAGCGGGGTTCGGGGGAGCGCCGCCGCTCAGCACTAGAGGCATGGGGGTGGGGTTCGGGAGAGCGCCGCCGCCGCTGCTCCCGAAGTAGCACTGCTGCGCTGGTTAAACAAAGTTATTGTTTTCACCACAGGGTGCCTTCAGCTGTTTCACCACTACAACTCCCAGAATGCCCTGACAGCCAGTAGATGTCAGGGCAAGCTGGGGGTTGTAGTGGTGAAACAGCTGGAGGCACCCTGTATAGTGAGCTAAGGGCGGAAGTGCCGGCCCCAGCAGGCATCAGTGACGTGGTGCATGCTGGGGAAGTCTGCCTGGTAGTGAGCACACTACCAGGCAGACAAAAAGGCATTTTAATATAGTAAAAAAAATGTAAAGGCAGGGAGGGGGTTAGGGATAGATGGGCAATAGGCAGGGACAGAAAAAAAAAATGGATGGTGGGAGCTACCCTTTAATCACTTTAATTTTGAATTAGGCGCCAAAATATATTTAGTGAGTGTTGTTCTCCCCACTCCCTGCCGCTTGTAACTGTGCATAAGGAGACAGAGCTTCCCATCTCCATAGCACCTGTAGCCAGAGCGAGACCCTGTGTAATGTGATTCTATGGCATAAGGGTATGTTCACACTGCGGAATCTCCTCTCGCATAATTCCGTCGAAAATACTTCGGCGGTAGGACCGCGGGGCACTGCGCCGTCACCATTGACGGCTATGCAGTACTCGCGGAAGCCTGAACCTGTCTTGAGAAAAAAGAACGCACATCCTCTTCGAATTCTATAGTTTTACATATCAGGACATAATAAGAGCATCTTGTCCTTAAAAGGTCTTAAAATGTTGTAAATACAACCTCAGATGAACAATGCACAGCAGATTTCACTCTATGAATGTAATACATATGAATCCAAAATGGAAAATCCATGTATCTAAAGCTACAATACCACAGTACAGTACAACTCTAATGTACAGCTTGTAGCACCATCTTTAGTAACAGTAACTTGAAGTAATGGTCTTTACCATGTTGCTTCAGTTCATTGAGGTCTGTGGGCGTGCAATAATGTCTGGACTTTAAAGGGGTTATCCAGGAATAGAAAAACAGAGCAAATTTCTTTTAAAAACAGCTCCACGTCTGTCTCCAGGTTGGGTGTGGTTTTACAACTTGGCTCCATTCACTTCAATGAAACTGAGCTGCAGAACCACACCCAACCTGGAGACAGACGTGGAGCTGTTTTTGAAAAAGTAGCTCTGTTTTTCTTTTCCTGATAACCCCTTTAACTGGGCTATTGCAACCTTGATTCTTTTCATTCTCAGCTATTCTATTGTAGATTTGTTGGTGTTGTATGACTCATATTCAGCAAAGTTTAGCTGTATGACGCTATAATATATCTGTATTTAGAGCTGTTTATGTGCAAGTGCCTGTAAAACAAGCCCCAATACCCCTCATTCACCACAATGCGTGAAAATCAATATGAGGTGTTTGCATTGATGGTAAGAACAATCCCGGCACTCACTATAATCTTCTGCCAAGTGAAATGTGTTTATTGAAAAACACTTTGCAAATACAATTGGACGCGTTTCGGCCAAAGCCTTTATCAGACTGACATACCAGTCAGTCTGATAAAGGCTTTGGCCGAAACGCGTCCAATTGTATTTGCAAAGTGTTTTTCAATAAACACATTTCACTTGGCAGAAGATTATAGTGAGTGCCGGGATTGTTCTTTCTACTATTGCCATTTATTCCACGTGCACCACCAAGGGACTCGAGTGCCGACCCTTATTTGTTACTTTTGCATTGATATGCTGTGCTTTTGTTTTCACCAAAAGTGCCGCTGTGCGTTATGGCCAAACATCTCCACATTGTTCCCTTTTGTCCAAAGGAAATTCTTCTGGAATTTTTTTTCCTCTGATATCTTTGCTCCTTTGCATTCTGCTAACACGGGGGAGATTTATGAAAACCTGTCCAGAGGAAAAGTTTCTGAGTTGCTCATAGCAACCAGTCATATCACTTCTTTTATTTTTGAAAAGGCCTCTGAAAAATGAAATGAGTGAAGTGATCTGATTGGTTGCTATGGACAACTCGGCAATTTTCTCTGGACAGGTTTGAAAAATCTCCCCCCAGTGTCCTGAATGCTCCAGACCCAACAAACTGCCAAAACGTCTGCTTTTATAGAGGTGATCACACTTGCGGATGGTCAGTTATTAAGGGCATTTATTTTGCAGCACTTGGCTTCTTAATTTCTATGAAAACAGTGGAGTCTTTTGCTGTTGTTGTTCTTCTTATTTTTTAGGCATTTTTTGGCTATGGAATAGCATTGAGCAGTGTATGCAATCAAAAGATTGCATGTTATAACCCCCTATGGGGACTTAAAAAAAATTAAGAACTTACTCTGTAGTATACAGCAGCTGATAAGTACTGGAAGGATTAAAGGGGTATTCCAGGCAAAACCTTTTTTTTTATATATATCAACTGGCTCCGGAAAGTTAAACAGATTTGTAAATTACTTCTATTAAAAAATCTTAATCCTTCCAATAGTTATTAGCTTCTGAAGTTTTCTGTCTAACTGCTCAATGATGATGTCACGTCCCGGGAGCTGTGCATGATGGGAGAATATCCCCATAGGAACTGCACAGCTCCCGGGACGTGAGTCGTCAGAGAGCAGTTAGACAGAAAACAACAACTCAACTTCAGAAGCTAATAACTATTGGAAGGATTAAGATTTTTTAATAGAAGTAATTTACAAATCTGTTTAACTTTACGGAGCCAGTTGATATATAAAAAAAAGTTTTGGCCTGGATAACCCCTTTAAGGCTAAAATGGGCCTGGTCCGTAGGTATTCCAGGATTTTTTTTTTATTTGACTATGCTACAGGGGCTGTAAAGTTAGTGTAGTTCAGAATATAGTGTCTGTACCTGTGTGTGACGGTTTTCTCACAATTCTTATGTGATTTTCACCCCAATATTTATTTTTAACAGTATACAAAATTACTGCTTTTCCCAGTGCGGCCGAGACCTGACTCACTAGTCAGCTGATGACAGGGAGCCTGTCTGCTTCAATGGGTGGAGGGATCGCTAGGTGGGAGAGAGATCAATCTGCAACTAAAGCAACAGCTGTAGGCACCCTGATTGAAAACCATAGGTCTTTTGAATGGATGCAGATCATTTATGTTTCAATGGGTGGGGTGGCTGATGGGTGGGTGGGAGGGAGGAAAATGGAATTATGGAATTTGTAGGCAAAAAAGAAAACTCAAACAGGAAATGCCAGTTCACAAAAAGCTAGGCACAGTGTTATGGTGGACTGACAACATAGCCATTTAGCCCCAAGACAAGCGCAGATCCTTCCTAAGCATGTCCATTACTGTCTGCCAGGTACGTACTAAAATCACCTTATGGTGGAGAACCCCTTTAAGGGGTTAACCCCTCCCATAATAAATGTGTGAATCACCCCCCTTTTCCCATTTTTTAAATAAAATAATGTAATAAAAAATAAAAATAATTGTGTGTGGTACCGCCGCGTGCGTAAATGTCAGAACTATTAAAATATAATGGTAGCTAAACTGCATGGTCGATGGCGTACATGTAAAAAAAATACCAAAGTCCAAAAATGTGCATTTTGGTCACTTCATATATCATAAAAATATTTATAAAATGGATCAAAAAGTCCCATCAAAACAAAAATGATACCAATAAAAATTACAGACCATGGCGCAAGCAATGAGCCCCCATATAGCCCTGTATGTGGAATAATAAAAAGTTATAGGGGTTTAAACAGGAACTGTCCAGAGTAAGAGAAAATCCCCATAGCAAACCTCTCCTGCTCTGGACAGTTCCTGACATGGACAGAGGTGTCAGCAGAGAGCACTGCGGTCATACAGAAAATAACTATACAACTTCCTGTGTAGTATACAGCAGCTGATAATTACTGGAAGGATTAAGATTTTTTTTTATAGAAGTGATTGACAAATCTGTTTAACTTTCTGCCACCAGTTGATAAAAAAAAAAGGTTTTCCACTGGAGTACCCCTTTAAGAAATAAGCATTCCATTACTTGCAGCATGATATCATAAGGCGACTATACATTTCTAATCTACTGTTTTGTAGTCGGATGTCATCACATGCGCTCAACAACTGGAAGTTATGGATAAACAGTATGGAGCTCAGATGGAACAACTAAAAGCTACCGTTCAGTCAAAGACTGCAATCCCTACTGCACAGGTCTATGTAAGTGGAGATCACACAGAGTATAATACTTTTCATTTTCCAAATGCATTGTTTTATTAAAATAAATACAAGAAGAAAATATTGCTTACAACTACAGTGGTTTAACACACAGCTTTTTGTGAGCCAGAAGTGGTTCCAGCAGAAGGGATTTAAAGGGGTATTCCACCCCTAGACATCTTATCCCCCATCCAAAGGATAGGGGATAAGATGTCTGATCGCGGGGGTCCCGCCGCTGGGGACCCCCGCAATATAGCATGCAGCACCCACCTGTATCTGCTTCCGGCAGCGGTGGAGGTTCTGGCTCCCGACCACGGGAACGGAAGATTGTAACGTCACGACTCCGCCCCCGTGTGACATCACGCCCCGCCCCCTCAATGCAAGTCTATGGGAGGGGGCGTGACAGATGTCACGCCCCCTCCCATAGGCTTGCATTGAGGGGGCGGAGTGTGACATCACACGGCGCGGAGCCAAGACGTCACAATGCTCCGGCCCCGAGATTGACAGTAATCAGACCCGGAGCAAACACGCTCTGGGGACTGATTTTAACGGGACCCCCACGATCAGGCATCTTCTCCCCTATCCTTTGGATAGGGGATAAGATGTCTAAGCGCCGGAGTACCCCTTTAAGTCCTTCTTTTATATTTCCTATTCTCACTAAATCCACTTCTGTCTCGATTACTGAATGAAAAACTGTCACGTCCCACGCTGCCCACAGGCACAAAATGAAGCGCTGTGGGCAGCGTGGGGGAGCTGGGCCAGTACGTTTTTCCCCATTCCCATTGAAGTAAATGGAAGTAGGATTTTGAGCAGTGACACCATGCTGTTATGGATATGGAAAGCTGCCGTAAGGTAAACTTTCTTTACAATGGCCCTGATTTATTAACCTGAAAACCTAGTTCTTTGTTTTTTTCCCATAATAACCAATCACAGCTCAGCTGTCATATCTTAACAAGCTGTGATTGGTTGTTATGGGAAAAAACAGACAATTCGGGTTTCTGGCTGATAAATAAATATGGACCAGTATCTTATTACCATTGTCAGGCTAGAGACTCTATTTCTAAATTATGTTAAATGTACACAAGAATGCTTAATCCCCAGAGGGTTACTATACTTTGTTTTTCCTGTAGCAGGAAATTGTACAACTCTGAACATTACTGGAGGACAGATGCAGATATGACAGGTAGTACAGTATTTGGAGTCATTAGAAAGCCACTTTTAGACCTAATCAGTGTTAGGTTAAGTTCACACATAGTATAATTTACTGATGTATTTCATTTTACACATGTATTTGTGGCCATAATCATCACAAAAAGTCTGTAAAAAGAATACAGTAAATTTTTGGCCTATTATGGACGAAATTGCCATTGTAAAATAAAATACGTCAGTATATTTTACAATGTGTGAGCTTGTTTCACGGTGAACATTTTAGGAAATAAATATAAAGTTAAACGAAAATAATGTAGTATTATTCTATAATATTATACTTCATATAATTCCTCCCGTTAAATGTCAGGGTAGTTGTTTTTAAAGGGGTACTCTGCTGCTCAGCGTTTGGAACAAACTGTTTAGAACGCTGGAGCCGGCGCCGGGAGCTCGTGACATTGTAGCCCTGCCCCCTTGTGATGTCACGCCCCTCCCCCTCAATGCAAGTCTATGGGAGGGGGCGTGACGGCTGTCACGCCCCCTCCCATAGACTTGCATTGAGGGGGCGGGGCGTGGCATCATAGCCCTGCCCCCTCATAATGTCACGCCCCTCCTCCTCAATGCAAGTCACGCCCCTCCCATAGAGCTGCATTGAGAGGGCGGGGCTATGATGTCACGAGCTCCCGGCGCAGGCTCCAGCGTTCGGAAAGGTTTGTTCCAAACGCTGAGCAGTGGAGTACCCCTTTAAGCTATTTGTTATCAGGTCAATCAGCTCTTTGCTGGGTGGATGTCTTTGTAAGACAACCCCACTTATTTCTTAATATACTGTTTGTAGTACTTTTGTGTAATTACACTATATCCTATACAGTTAAAAGATGAAGTCATGTTGCACAGTATATAGAGAGCAGCTGCATTTGTCTCTTTCAGCCACTTTTTATCTCATTGTCTAAGCTGTGGAACAGCTTCCAAGATGAAATTGTGCTGTTAAGTGTCCTTAGTAATATGACGGCAAATCTGCAACCATTTCTGAGTCTCCATGAAGAGCTTTTCCCTGAACACGTCATCCAGCCACTTCTCAGCGATTTAACAGTAAAATCTGATGAAGACAGAATTAAAGAAAGTGCAGGTAACTTCAGAGGCACCATGGGTAATGTATTACTTGTGAAATCAGAGGTTTGGAGTAGAGATGAGCGAACTTACAGTAAATTGGCAGTTGATGACTTTTCCTGCATAAATGAGTTCAGCTTTCAGGAGCTCCGGTGGGCTGGAAAAGGTGAATACAGTCCTAGGAGACTCTTTCCTAGGACTGTATCGACCTTTTCCAGCCCACCGGAGCACCTGAAGGCTGAACTAATTTACGCAGGAAAAGTTATCAACTGCCGAGCCGAGAAGTTCGTGACGAATCGAATTTACTGTAAGTTCGCTCATCTCTAGTTTGGAGTGCAGTTACCTCTTCACCAATGATAAGCTACAGCTATACACTATATTAACAGAAGTATTGGGACACCTAAGCTTTACACTTACAGGAGCTTTTAGGACATCCTATTCTAAATCCATACACATTAATATAGAGTGGGTCACCTCTTTGCATAACTGCTTTCACTCTTCTGGGAAGACTTTTTATACTATTTTGTAGTGTGTTTGTGGGAATTTATGCCCATTCATCCAGAGGAGCATCTGTGGTCAGATGACCCATTATTTCAAAAATGTTTGTAAAGTCAGACTACATTTGCTGGTGCTGGGATTCATACACTTGTGACATTGGGACTGAATGAAACATTTAAATTCAACGCTTAGGAAGTGTCTCCCAATACTTCTGTCCATATAATGTATACTGTGATACTACAGAAAATGTCGAATGGCATGTCAATATGTGACTCCAGCTAGAAGAAATGAAAGGAAATCAGACCCAATTCATCTGTAAAAAACATACTTCTGTCTGACATTTTAAAAGGAAATCCTTCAGAAAATAATAGAAGCTTTTTGTTGATCATCGAAAATGTTTTCAATTAGACTTCGTCCCTAAGTCTGTAAATAGTATTAGAAATTATGGTAAAGAGGAGCTGTGGTCAAAAGGAAAATGTTGTTTGTATAGCATAGATAGGCTATTATGCCCTGAACACATACCCTTTTTTTACCCCATGTTGATTGGGACCCCTGTTCCCGAGATATGAGACTGACTGAGTGAGAAGTCCATCAGCTTGGTGGGTGTACTGGTACTGGGGGCGTCTGTATTACATTTATTGTGCACAGGCAGAGCTAAGTGAGGGCAGTCACATGAGCTGTCATGGAGACGTTAAAGAGCAGAGTAGCGCAGAAGTAGACAGGAGCAGAGGCGAAGGTAGGAGGAAGAGCACCAATGTCCAAGCCACCTGTTCTTTCAGCATGACATGGGAGGGCGAAGGATCGAGGGGAGGAAGTCACATAGCATTTGGGGCAGATGAATTAGGACAAGTGGGTTGATGTGGACAGGGCCCAGAGGATGGCGCCATAGTTGCAGTTAGCCTAAAAACTCACCGGTGGTTTAACCTTCATTAACATAAAATAACCTTTGTCTTTATCTCTACAACCCCTGGACAGATTTGGGTAACCATTCATCTTTTTACTCAGGAGCAACCACACTATCTGCCTGTTTATTAAGGTTAGTGTGGTTGATCCATCTGTCAGTTACCCTTTAATTATGCAACAGATGTTATCAGCGCGGTTATCAAATATATATATATATATATATTTATATATATATATACACACTACTCGTTTGTAACATTATATAGATCATGACTAAGGCTGCATTCACATCTCGTTTTGTACATACGGGTGCCGGGGAGGGGAAGACCGGGCGCTCCCGTACCCCGGCCGGATCAGCCCGTGACTCCATTTACTTTAATGAGCCGACCGGAGTCAAACGGTGACTCCGGTCAGCTCAGTTTTGACCCGTATGCGATTTCCTGACCGGACCTAAAACCGTAGTATACTACGGTTTTAGGTCCGGTCCAAAACCACATACGGGTCAAAACTGAGCTGATCGGAGTCACTGTTTGACTCCGGTCGGCTCATTAAAGTAAATGGAGTCACGGGCTGATCCGGCCGGGGTACGGGAGCGCCCGGTTTGCCCCTCCCCCAGCCGGATCCGGCGCCCGTATGTACAAAACGAGATGTGAATGCAGCCTAAGGGCTGACAGCCGAAAATGCATTGATCGTTCCCTTTTACCCTTTTTTTTTAGCTGTGCATTTATACCTGTATGGTGTTTTACATATTTTTAATACAGTTCTCAAGCATTTATCCAAGTGCAGGAATCTTTTTTTCTTTTACTAATATGTTATTGGCTCCAGTTTCCATTCAGAAATCAAGTAACTTTAAAGTGTCTTCAATCTTGGAGGCTGAAGGACCGGGAGACGTCCACGGATGACACCGAAGCACTCGGAGGCAATGCCAGCTGTTTTGCACGGTACTCCGTGCTTCTTCCGGCCTCCAAGAAGCACGGAGTACCGTGCGAAACGGCTGGCGTTGCCTCCAAGCACTTCGGTGTCATCCATGGACGTCTCCTGGTCCTTAAGCCTCCAAGATTGAAGACACTTATTATGCAGTGAGTGCACGTAATTGCTCCTCTGTTATATTGTAATCAGTTTCTTTACACTTGGTACATTGCACCCCGCAGGTGTCTGGACCATTAGGCTGGATGGAGGATCGCGACCAAGTACATACCCACACCTTGTGGATGCGTTTTACTTTAAAGAGTACTTGTCATTAGCAATTATATATATATATATATATATATATATATAATGTAGAAAATAACATTATATGTATATTTGTAATATACATTAATTACAAAATGTGTATATTTCTGTCCCTGCAGCTACTGCCTGTGTGTCTCTGTAAGGAGACCAAATACAGGATGTAAGGGTGGACAAGCAGAACTCTGTGCACAGAGGACAAGCAGGGCTCTGTACACTGAGGACAAGCAGAGCTCTGTGCACCGAGGACAAGCGGGGCTCTGTACACCGAGGACAAGCGGGGCTCTGTATACCGAGGACAAGTGGGGCTCTCTACACCGAGGACAAGCGGGGTTCTGTACACTGAGGACAAGCAGGGCTCTGTGCACCGAGGACAAGCAGGGCTCTGTGCACCGAGGACAAGCAGGGCTCTGTGCAGTGAGGCTCTATGACATGCTCCTGGCTCACACAGCAGGATGATTGACAAGTCAGGAGGCTGCACAGAGCCCTGCTTGTCCCGCCCTCACTTCCTGTACAGAGACACAGGCAGTAGCTGAAGGGACAGCATTTTTTCACCCAAAAATATACACATTTGGAATTTCATTGTCCTACCAGGTTTAGCATTCCTCTTGTGTCTGGATGTCTGTTGTTTCCCAGGATCCTGTTTGGCTTGAGCCAATAGCTGATCATAGGGGTGGACCACCGGACAAGTCATCAGGGGGTGGATTGTCAGGGAAGACAAGAAAAAGCCAAGCCCCCTGTGATCAGCTGTTGTCTCCAGACGAATAGGAACCTGATAAAGTCCTGAGACAACAGTCATCCAGACACCAGAGGAATGATGAACCTGGTGGGGCCCCTTTAATTACTATATTATGCCTTTTGATCTTGGAAATGCCTTAACAACATATGCATTTAAAGGAATCTGTTAGCTCTAGGTCATGCCTTAAGCTCAAGTGTCAGAGCTCCTCTATCTCTTAGGCTATGTTAACATGGTGGAATTTCCGTGTTGAATTCTTCTACAGACATTCCGCAGCAGCAGGGGGGAGATGGAGGTGTGCATCCCTATTCTCTTTTGAGCAGACACACAGGGCTACCCCTCTGCAGCCCTGTGTGTGCAGCGAGGGCCCTGTGTGTGCAGCGAGGTTTGGAGGTAGGCTCGTGCCCACCCCCTTGAAATATGCTGTATATACCCTGCATGTGTGACCCTACCCTTATACAAAAATACCAGCAACAAATATGCAAGGTGTATACATGGCCTAAATGATTTTTCACATTGATCAGCTGCCTTATATAGAGTGCCTAAATGCAGTATTTTCCAAATGGCTTTGTTTGAGCTTGGCCTTCTTATATTAGCAGTCGACCACATTGAGTTTACATGTGCAGCCTGGTGACTTTTTTTTGTTGTTTTTTTTTGTTCAAAGTCTCTTTTATTGTTTTTTAAGGCATAACATATATACATACAACAAATAAAAGAAAACCCCACTCACAAAAGATTCATATCAATCTATTCCTGTAGTAGAGGTTATTCCATTATTGATCTATTCCTAGCCACTCCATTGTAACTGCCTTTTCTAAACTACCTAAAATAGAATTTGAGTATTGCTCCTGAACTCTTTCCACAATCTCCATCTTTGTTCATATAACATGGTGGATAACATTTTTTGTTCCACTAGGCCCTCCATCTTATAATTCCTATGTACAATGTTTAATAATTCACAAATGGTAGGGATTGCATCAGTTTTCTGCCACAAACAGAATGTGTTATTACTGTTAGTTCAGAATTTGGTTGTTAGAGAGAATAATGCCACTTCTGGGCTCCCATTTATAGAGTGACCTACAATACTACTAGATATGAGAATATCTGTTTCCAGTATTTTTGAATCTCTCGACATTCCCACCACATATGAAAAAAGGAAAGCACTTCCACCTTACCTCCAGCAGAGTTCCGGAAAATTAGATGAGATTTGGTTGAGTCAATATGGTACTCAATGCCATCTATACATTATTTTCCTAGAAATATCCAAATGGTTGGAGCATTGAGAGACTCTAGATGGCAAGCTTAAAACAAAATACCATTCTTCTACTGAAAAACTGCAGCCTAAATCTTTTTGAAATGGGAAATTATCTAATTTTCTGACAGAAACCAAATGGTTATATGCCCGTGATGTCCCCTTCTCCATATTGTCACTACTCAGAAAGAATTTCCCATATGGGGAGCAATTCATTAATTTACATTGTTTAAGGGAGGTCAAGAGATGTCGTAATTGTAAATATAAAAAAAAAAAATCTTTATTCAGAATCTTGAGTTTACAACACAAATCAGAAAAGAGGATCAACCTCCCTCCTATGATAATATCTGCTAGTTTTTGAATACCTAATTTGCTCCATTGTGTCAAGTCTGTTTGTGGTAGAAAATGTTGAAAAACTCTAAATGGTATTTCTGGGTATTTTACAGGGCTCAGAATATTTTTAGATAAAATATCTTTCCATATCTTGATACCTGCTTTTACTGTCGGTGTGTTTATAATAATTTTATATTGAGAAATTACTGTGGACCACAAGGCCAGATCCACATCCGGTAGTTTCATCATGGTGGTTTCTATTAAAACCCAAGTCTTGTCATAATGACACTGCCACCATGATTTTAATTGATTAAGTATTACTGCCTTGTGGTACACACCAAGATCCGGATAGCCCATCCCCCCCATTGCGATCAGTGCATGTAATATATTAGCAGCTATTCTAGCCTTTTGTCCCTTCCATAAATAACTCCATATAATAGATTATAATTGCCTCATAGCCCATACTGGATATAAAATAGGCAGATTTTAAAATATTTATAAAATCTTAGGCAGGAAGGACATTTTTGCCACTGAAATTCGGCCTATCCATGACATGGGAAGTTTAGAGTAAAGACCAGCATTTTCTTTGATAATGGAAATAAGTGGATTTATATTTAACAGAGGAAGGTTTATAAAATCTGTCGATAGCTCAACGCCTAAATAGGTAATACTATTTTTTGCCCATTTCAGTGTATATTTAATAGCTTATTCATTTTTTAAGGTTTCTTAAATCAGTATTGGTAATAAAAGTGACTTACTAATATTTACTTTAAAATAACTAACATTAGAAAATAATGTAATAAAATTCATGACAACTGGGAGTGAAGATGCTAAAGGGGTACTCCGTTGAAAACCTTTTTTCTTTTAAATCAACTGGTGGCAGAAAGTTAAACATATTTGTAAATTACTTCTATTAAAAAATCTTAATCCTTCCTGTACTTATTAGCTGCTGAATACTACAGAGGAAATTCTTTTCTTTTTGGAATGTTCTCTGATGACATCACGAGCACAGTTCTCTCTGCTGACGTTGTTATTATAATAATAATAACAACGCTTTATTTATTGTTGCCCTTAGTGGAATTTGAACCCAAGTCCCCAGCACTGCAAGGCAGCAGTGCTAACCACTGAGCCACCATGCTGCCCTTAGCATACATCTGCTATGCATGGTTGCTAAAATGGACAGAGATGTCAGCAGAGAGCACTGTGCTCGTGATGTCATCAGTGTTCCAAAAAGAAAGGAATTTCCTCTGTAGCATTCAGCAGCTAATAAGTACTGGAAGGATTAAGATTTTTTGATAGAAGTCATTTACAAATATGTTTAACTTTCTGCCACCAGTTGATTTAAAAGAAAAAAGGTTTTCACCGGAGTAACCCTTTAATGCCATCAGCACATCGTCTGTGAATAAGCAGATTTTATGATCTATGCCTCCAATCCTGACTCCTGAAATTCTACTTGATATAATATTCAAGTAAATATTCCGCGAGGAGCTCCATGAATAGAGTAAGGGTATGTTCACACTGAGGAATTGGGGCGGAAATCAAGCAGAAATTTTTTTGCCTCAAAATAGTGTTACTTTTCCACAAGAACTCTCAGAGATTTCGTGCGGAATTTTGCACGGAATTGGCACCGAAATCGCGCAGAATTCCACGCGGAAATGCAGGTTTCATGCGGAGGAGGAGTATCAAGTATTTCTATTCATAATTTTTTTTTTTTCATGCGTAAATTCCGAGCGGATTCCGCGTGGAAATGCTTCTGACTCAAAAAAAAAAAATAACATTGATCTCTATGGGAGAACGACGCTGATTCCGCCTGAAAGAAAGAACATGTTCTTTCTTCAAGCGGAACATACTTCCTGGTCAGAATTCTGCTTGAGGAAATTCCTCAGTGTGAACTGAGGGGCAGAAATTCTGTACAGCTCTATGGGGATTTTCACTGCTGAATGATTTGGAGAGGAAAAAGCGAGCAGAATTACTCGTGGAAATTCCTCTCCAATTCCTCAGTGTGAACATACCCTAAATAACAAGGGGGAAAGGGGACAACCTTGTCTGGTTCAGTAATAGATTTTGATTGTTAGAAAGAGCCCCTCCACTAAAGACTCTTGCAGACGGTTCTGAATACATTGCCATAGTGGACTTAATAAATTCTGGGGGGAGATGATATTTGTGTAAAACTGCTTCTAAGTATCCCCAATGTACTCTGTCGAATGCCTTCTCCGCATCCAAAAAGAGGAGCAGACCGTGCTTCGCCCTTGTAATAATATCCATAAACAGTCTGGTTCCATCTGATGTTTGCCACCCTTTAACAATGGTGACATTTTTTATGCATTTTGTTGGTATAAACTGTACAGCGGGTATGCTTGAATCAATCTATGGTACATTTATAAAATAGTTTTCTCTTTTGTAAAATATTTAGCTTGTTCATTGTTTTCTTCTATGCAGGAATGCAAGTAAATCCCTCAGATTTTCGTACTCAAGAATGGTATTTTCCAGAAACTACCGCAAATTATGATCGACTCCCGATTCAGTATCATGGATTTTGTGGTTTCACTATTGCTACAAGAGATGGGCTTCTCTTACCTGGTACTATATATATACTCAAATTGATAAATCTGTGTCACTTTGGCCGTGACAATTCTTATGTTATAGAATATAAGCCCTAGGGCTTACTCCTCTGGGCTTTCTTTCTTATTATATATACTGGTCGGTCACTGCTGTAGTTTTGTGGCAGATGTGCCATTGTAGGTATTGTTACCACGCGGTGGCTGAAAGCAATCTGTGTTCTTTCGTTTTTTCTTATTATTTGCATAGTGTCTTTGCCTAGAAATTGCCATCTCCATTATTGATTTCAGTGTGAAAAGGTGGCATTTAAAGGGTTTATCCAGATATAGAAAAAGAGAGCTAATTTCTTTCAAAAAACACTCCCCATCTGTCTCCAGGTTTGGTGTGGTTCTGCAGCTCAGTTCTATTAAAGTGAATAAAGCCATGTTGTAATACCACACACAACCTGAGGAGAGACGTGGAGCTGTTTTTGAAAGAAATGAGCTCCTTTAAAAAAAATTTTATTCCTGAATAAATTTAAAGGGGTACTCCATTGGAAAACATTTTTTTTTTTTTTTAAATCAACTGGTGCCAGAAAGTTGAACAGATTTGTTAATGACTTCTTGTCCACAGTGCTCTCTTCTGACACTTGATGCCCGTATCAGGAACTGTCCAGGACAGAGGTGCCAGCAGAGAGCACTGTGGACAAGACAAAAAAGAAATTCAAAAAGAAAAGAATTTCCTCTCTAGCATACAGCTGCTAAAAAGTACTGGAAGGGTAAAGATTTTTTTTTATAGAAGTCATTTACAAGTCTGTTTAACTTTCTGGCACCAGTTAATTTAAAAAAATAAAATAAATGTTTTCCACCGGAGAATCCCTTTAACTGTATTTAACTTTACAGATCTACAGATGATAAGCTGCCTTATTCTGTTACATTTATTCAGGGGACCCTGGCATTGGCATACTAAAGCACAGAGAAAGATACTACATCTTCAGCTGTAAGGAAGCTGCGTATATGTTCGCTCAGGATCCAGATCACTATATCAACTTAATTGGAGAAAAAGCCAAACAGTGTGCAGAGCTGATCCAGTTATTAGAGCTACACCAGCAGTTTTCATCCATCACACCCTATTCACAGGTAGGTGGCGTTCACGGTGTGACATCAAGTCGATGGCACTTAGATGTCTCACAGGCAAGGGAAATTTATTTTTATTGTCTAAAAGTTTATGCGTTAAGGACATGTAAGAATGAGGTTTCATTTATCTAGGACTAAAATCTCAAGAATTGCTAAAGGGAAAATTGAAAAGCAAATGCTGATTATATAGCAGTCATAAGTATAAAAAAAAAATGTGAAAATCATTTCTGTATCGTTACCTGAATAGAAAAGCGTTACATGGCAACATATAATGCACACATGATCTATAAACATGCCAGGATGGTTGCTCAAGAATAGTAGATGCCAAATTGCTGCCTTTTAAGAAGCAATCTGATTGGTTGCTATGGGAAAGTGGTCAACTTTCCCTCTACACAGGGTTTGATAATTCTCCTCAATTCTATTTTATATGTGATGCATATAAATACTGTTACATTTTTTTTATTTCAGATAATGCTTATTGAGTTAAAGGCTCATACATGCAAGTGTAGGGAAAAGTACATTAAAGTTGAAAAAAAAAAAAAGACAGACAAATTAAAGGGAATCTTTCATATCTTTTTGCTGGAACAGAGACGGTTGGATAGCTGTTTGGGTATAAAAGCACTGACGCTTATTGGTTTGGATTGGTAGTCGCTCTCAGACTTACAGTGTATAGAAACGGCAAAAGGACATAAATAATTAAGACTGGTTTTTCAAGTGCATACGTTAACTAAATAGGTCATCTGACTGGTTGCTATAGGCATCATACTCTAATTCAACACTTAAAGAGAACCTGTCATGATCACTGCCCTCATCATGCTAAACCACCCCCTGCCTTTATTTTTATTATTGTTTCGTTTTATACCTTGATATTTCTGCTCAGTCTCTGTCAGATTCACAGACAGGGGCGTTACCCAGCAGTTTTCTACCTTGATATTGCTCTGTATTTTCTGCTCAGTCTCTGTCAGATTCACACACACAGGGGCTTTACCCAGCAGGCGTGACATCATCCGAAGCCATACAGGGGAGAACTTCCTCCCTTACTCTGCTACACACAGCCCAGAGCAGTTCATTGTGAGATGAGCTATGATTGGATAAGGCTGCACCCCCCCCCCCCTTCAGCATTTCCTGCTTTTGGACTTCAGCCAGGCCAGCAGGAGTCCAAAGTCTGTGCAAGAGATGGGGGGGAAATGTGCTCTGGGCAAGTAGGGAGACACCTAGTGGCAGCTTTTTTAAACCCAAATAAAACATAGAAAACAAAGTAAATTAGAAAGATTTTTTATTTACCATAAGGAGTGCAATAGTAAAAATTAACTTTTCACTGGGGTCTTTCAAGGTAAACTGTGTGATTTAACTCCAAAAGGAGACGTGATGTATGTCGCAAGTACTTTAGAGAGGTAATCCGTTGCTAGACGTCTTACCCCCACGATCAGACATCTTATCCTCTATCCTGTGGATAGGGGATAAGGGGGGAGATTCATCAGCTATTGTGCAGAGGAAAAGTTGACCAGTTGCCCATAGCAACCAAACAGATGGCTTCTTTCATTTTTGAAAAGGCCTCTAAAAATGAAAGAAGCAATCTGATTGGTTGCTATGGGCAACTTTTCCTCAGGACAGGTTTTGATGAATTTCCCCCAAAATGTCTAACAATGGAGAACCCCTTTAAGGGACTTTAAAGGGAGCGCAGGAGCTAAGCTTGCTTCAAAGCCGGTGAGAATTGGGGGATTCAGTGTTTACAGTAGAAAGATTTGTAATGCATTGTTTTAGAGTAGTGTTGCCTTTAGCTGTTGCAAAACTACAACTCCCAGCATGCCCACACATCCTTTGTCTGTAGTTTTGCAAGAGCTGGAGGCACACAGCTGGAGAATACACAGCTCTAAAACAGAGTTTTACAAAGATTGTACCCCCAGCTGTTGCAAAACTACAACTCCCATCATGGGAGTTGTAGTTTAGGAACAGCTGAAGGCTGTAGTGGTGCAATGGTGATCTCCTATACTGGATACCAACACACTTTACGGCCGGTATCCAGTATGCTGCAAAATACAGAGTAGTCTGTCTGCATAAAGATAGATGACCCCTAGTGGCGGCTATTTTCATTTTACATTTTTTAGTAAAATTGACATTTTTTTAAATAAATGTATATTGAAAAAAGTCATCTTCTTATCAGTAGTACTGCAAAATATAAAAAGTTTTTTCATAATGACACTGCCTCTTTAATTACTTATCTTAGTCAACCCCACATTTTTAGTGTACTAGTTGTTTCCACATGATACCTTCAGACTTGAGTTTTTTTTATTTTTCACCTCCCTGTTTTTTCACATATTTTTCATCTAGGTTATGAGAAGGATTTTTACATGTCACTTCACAAGCCTTGCATTTTAGAAGAATGACTCAAGTGTATTATTCATCCAGTTGTGCTGCACCTTCTGTTTTTACATATTAAATTAGATGGAAACTATAGATCCAGATAAGAGAATATATTTAACATTTAATTATTTTTATTTTCATCAGCACAGTTTACCAATTTTAGTCCACAAAATCACAGGGTAATTCAGGCACTTCTGTATCTAAATTTGCATCCGAACAGAATATGACTTATAGGCCTTCTCTATTGATATAAATGGTCTATTCAGCTACAAATTGACTTGTGTGAAAGGGCCCCAACTATCCTTTCAATGTTTTTCGAATAGACCAATACTAGAAGCAAAGGTAAATAACATTATGGCCCAGAGTGGAGTTGAGTTTTGTTTGTGGTTTTTTTTTCCCCCAAGAGATATTTTTCCACAGGTTTCCCTACGTTTTGCACTTTTCCCTACATTTTGCTTCTTTTACAACTGCTCTGAGCCGTGGGGTTTTCCAGAGCTCAAATCCACCACATTTTCTGTGGAAACCTTAGTAAATATGTTGGGATTTTTTTTTTTTTGTAAATGTTGGGAACACGCCCCCATTTGTCAGCAACCACGCCCCTTTTTCAAATTTTTATATTTTTTTTTACATTTTTTGGCGCAAATTCTGGCACAGACACGACTTGTGGCACAATGTGCCAAATTTTTTATTTTCAATTTCGCCCCACAAATACTTTTTCTCTGGTTTTGTAATACATTACAGTAAAACCTCTCACCCCCTTATTAGACCAGGTTTTGTGTGATGGATCTTCAGTCCACTATAGTGGCCATTTTCTTTAAGAAGACCCCTTTTCAATGCAATTGTTGGTGACTTCTCAAGAAGACTTCAGTGTATATGGTAAAATGAAGGGTGTGACTAGTATTATACCTTGTTAATGTTATTTTTCTACCAGGCTGAAGCTTCTGAAAAACTACTTATGAAACCAATCACTAAATGCAATAGCAGCACACAAACCGATACTCACATTCTGGAAACCAACATTGTGAAGTCGTATGAGTGGAACGAATGGGAACTACGGAGAAAAGCAATAAAACTGGTAAGTATAAAAACATGTTCTGAAAATGTCACTGTAAAAGAAAAAAAAAAAAAAAAGGACACAGCAGCATAGATTGCTTCATTATTGTGTTTGTGGGGACATGAATTGTAAATTATGGGGTAGGGCCTCCATTGAGGGGGACTTGTTTTCCCGTCCCATAGATGATCCATGAGAAAAACATCTTCAGTCAATCCGCGCGGCATGTAAGCTGAAGTCCTGTTGACTAATGGACTTTTCTGGGCAGATCCACAGAGAGAATGAACATGTTCAATCTTTCATCAGAATCAAATTTCTTGTCCAGAAGGAATTGAACGGAGCAGCAGCCTTCCATGGAGACCAGTGGGAGGCTGCTGCAAGTGGAATCTGCAAAAATGAAAATTGGCTATGTCCTCAAAGACAAAATGGGCTAACATATTTGTGATTCTCTTAATTTACTAATAATGACTCCTTACCCCAGGTGCGGGACTTAACTAGCACTATGTTTAAGGGAAGGGGAGAAAGGCTGAGTGGTATACCTGTGAGCCTGTCTTGTTCTTACAGAGGCCTTACACTGCCCTTGAAAGGTAAATCAAGGCTCCCTATAAAAACTTACCCTAAACCAAGTTCTCGGCAGCTGTCTCTTGTGTTTCAACTACTGTATATAAACAGGGTTGTCTCCTAAATAAGAAACTAAAAAAAAAATACTTGCTGCTTTACATAATGATGGCGTAGGCTATAAGAAGATTGCCATACCCTATAACTGAGTGCAGCATGGTGGCCAAGACATACTCAGCGTCATATCCAGAGATCTTTGGAAAAAAGACGTATGAGTGCTGCCAGCAGTGCTGCAGATGTTGATGGATGGGGCAGTCAGCCTGTCAGTGTTAAGAACATATGCTGTACACTGCATGAAATTGGTCTACAAAGCTGTTATTCCAGAAGGAAGCTTCTTCTTAAAGGAGAACTCCAGAATATAAAAAAATTGTTCCCCATACTGCCAGCAGTAAAAAAAATAAAGATGTACATACGTACATACCTTCCTCCGCTCCCCCAGTGCCTCCGGTAATCGGCTCCGGTCTCCGCCACGATCCTCTTCCTGGTTGCCGGTGGTCGGAGAGTCTTACTGCGCTCAGCCAATCACCAGCCGCAGCAAAGTCCCGACTCGGCCGGCGATAGGCTGAGCGGCAGTGTGACGTTTTCGGCCCCGACAGCAGGTGCCGGTGTAGTGAAGAATTTTGTGTCCTGAAGCGTTCTCACACTGCCGCTCAGCCTATCCCCGGCCGAGTCAGACTTAGCTGCGGCTGGTGATTGGCTGAGCGCAGTATGATTCCCCGACCACTGACAACCAGGAAGTGGATCGCGGCGTAGACCGGGGGCTGGTTACCGGAGGCCCCGGGGGAGCGGAGGAAGGTATGTAGATCTTTATTTTTTTTACTGCCGGCAGTATGGAGGCCAATTTTTATATTATGGAGTTCTCCTTTAAGATTAAGCACAAGAAAGCCTGCAAAGAGTTTGCTAAAGACAAGCAAACTAAGGACATGGATTACTGGAACCATGTCCTGTGATCAAATGAGACCAAGAAACTTATTTGATTTAGGTGGTGTCAAGCATGTGGTGACAACCAGGTGAGCAATACAAAGACATGTGTGTCTTGCCTACAGTCAGGCATTTTGGTGGGAGTGTCATGGTCTGGGGCTGCATGAGTGCTGCTGGAACAGGGAAGCTACAGTTCTTTGAGGAAACCATGAATGCCAACATGTACTGTGACATACTGAAGCAAAGTATGATACCCTCCCTTTGGGCACTGGGCCACAGGACAGTATTCCAACATAATAATATCCCCAAACATACCTCCAAGACAACCACTGCCTTTCTAAAGAAGCTGAGGGTAAAGCATGGTCTGGCCAAGCATGTCTCAAGACCAAAACCCTATTGAGCATCTGAGGGGCATACTCAAATGCAAGGTGGGGGAGCGCAAGGTCTCTAACATTCACCAGCTCCATGATGTCAGCATGGAGGAGTGGAAGAGGATACCAGTGGCAACCTGTTAAGCTTAAGGCAGTGGTGGAATATAATGGTGATAACACAAAGTCTTGACACTTTGCACCCAATTTGTACATTGTCACTTAGGGGTGTACTCACTTATGTGATATACTGTATTTGAAATTTGGTAATTGCTGTAATATTCCAGAGAATATTTTTTTTTTGAAAAGTAAAAAAGGTGCCGAAAAGTTATAAAACTTCCTAAATTGTATTTACAGTTCTCCTGCTTTAGGCAGCTGCATGGGCACTGCGGCAATCTACACTACTGAGTAGTGCGTCATTGTCTCCTCTTGGCTAACTATGGTGACATAATCAGGTGGCATGCAGATAGCAGACAGTAAAACTATGGTTCAGTGACATACTGTAAGGATTCTGAACTGACAAGTACTGTATATACTCGAGTATAAGCCGACCCGAATATAAGCCGAGGCCCCTAATTTCACCCCAAAAACCCAGGAAAAGTTATTGACTCGAGTATAAGCCTAGGGTGGGAAAAACATCATCCCCCCCTGTCATCATCCAGACCCCCGTCATTAACACCCTCATCATCATCACCCTGTCATCATCCCCCCCTTCATCATTACCCTGTCATCATCCCCCCTTCATCATCATTACCCTGTCATCATCCCCCCCCCCTTCATCATTACCCTGTCATCATCCCACACCGCCCCCTTCATCATCACCGCTTGTCAATGTCTGATTTAACAGTGGTCTTCAACCTGCGGACCTCCAGATGTTCCAAAACTACAACTCCCAGCATGCCCGGACAGCCATCGGCTGTCCAGGCATGCTGGGAGTTGTAGTTTTGAAACATCTGGAGGTCCGCAGGTTGAAGACCACTGCCCGGGCCTTCGTCGTCATCCAGACCCCCTCCCCCCCCCCCCTTTAGTTTTGTACTCACCTCCACTCGGCGGGACGTTAGGGTGAGCTGGTCCAGGCCATCTGTGCTGCAGGGACCGTCCGGTGGGGAGGGATAGTCGTTCCGGGCTGTACATCTTCACCGGGGGTGCCTCTTCTCCGCGCTTCGGGCCTGGCCCCAGAATAATGGCGTTGCCTTGACGACGACGCACAGGGACGTTGCTCATGAACGCCAATGGCTGTCCGGGCTTGCTGGGAGTTGTAGTTTTGAAACATCTGGAGGTCCGCAGGTTGAAGACCACTGAGGGCGGAGAGTTCACTCGAATATAAGCCGAGGGGGGTGTTTTCAGCACGAAAAATCGTGCTGAAAAACTCGGCTTATACTCGAGAATATACGGTACAATAAACAAAGACCACTGTCTCTTGATTCAGAGATGGAGTTGGAGGGTCTGTCATTCGCTGAAAGGGGGGAGATGAACATCCATGGCAGTATAAAGCACTGTGTCAGCCAGAGAAAAGCTAAAGAACTTCCACGGACCCATATAGCTGCCTAAAGTGGTCCAATTTTTTTTAACAAAGATGATTTGGCAGACTTTATCAATATTGTGCACCTTTTCACCCCTTTAAAATAAAACACTGTGAAAATACTTATGGAAGGTGTGGATCACGGATGCATATCTGATCTAAAATAAACTGTATAGTGATTTCTATGAAAATTCTCATATTTCTTTTTCTCTCACAGACAAATCTACGAAAGAAAGTAACTCATTCTATGCAAACACATGGCAGCCACATGAGACGGGAAAATTTCAGTCAAGTGTATCTACCCAAACAAGTGGGCACACAAACAAAACGGGATGGTGCCAGCAATGTGCCTAAACCTCAGATCTTCCTGTCAGGGCTTCGAGGTTGTGGGTTATCACAACCTACAAACATGGTTAAAGTGAATCTGACAAGAGATGTGGAGGAATCGTAAATGTTATCCAGTATACATTTTCTAGTTAGACACATCATCTTGAGCCTTCAAAGAGGCACAAGTGCTAAAATATTGTAAATTATTATCAAGAATACCTGAGATTGTTGTCTGATTTACATAATGTCTGATGTTGTCTGCTTCAGTGATATAAAGACTCTAGGTAAAAAGTACAAAGAAAAGCTTATCATTTCACAATACGCATTCTGATTTATGTGTATGTGTTAACCCAAAATCCATTCTATGACTAGTCTTGTGGTGTGGTGCCCTTTCCATTAACATTATGTAGTCTCTCTGATCTGGCTACTTACTTAAAGGGAATCTGTCAGCTGTTTGTTGCTAAGAGCTGCAGACTGCATTCTAAGTGTATCAAAACAAACTACCTTTCCTGGAGCTGATGGTGGTTGCCATATTACCTTTTTATTTATAAGCCAAGTGTCAAGGAGGCGGAACATAGTTGCCCAGGCATTACTGCTTGGCAACCACCATCAGCTCCAGGAAAGGTTCAGTGCGTTTTTCCTTTAACTGTATAAGGTTCTGTGCTTTTATACCCAAACAGCTATACAGCAGTGTCTGCAGCTCTTAGCATTAAATAGAGCCGATAGATTTCCTTTAATGGGGGTTTCCAGGACAATATTATTGATGGCTTATCCACATGATAGGCCATCATTTACTGATCGGCATAGGTGCAGACACCTGGCACCCCCTCCGATCAGCTGTTCAGTGCCACACACTACAGGGTTAATGGGGCTTAAAAGCCCTGCACTGTTCATTATATAGTGGTGGAGCCAAGTAACTGCCACTTAGCCTTTGAATAATTGTGGGGGGTAAAAATAGCACTATAAGGGGGGTTACAATAAGACTTATTACAGTTCTTTACTGTGTGTAAATCAGCCCTAGGCCAATTTATATTCTATACATTTAAATCTTTGCTTAGGAGGCTAGTGGGCGCTCCTACTTAGTGATTGACAGCTATCTCTGTATGCACACTAATACAGGACAGTCACTGAGTAGGACTCCTGTACATAAAAAAAGCAGAATTAAGGGGGTTATCCACCATAAGGTGACTTTAGTACTTACCTGCCAGACAGTAACGAACATGCTTAGGAAGGATCCATGCTTACCTTGGGGCTAATTGGCTATTTTGTGAGTCCACTATAACGTTGCTGCTTTCTTTTTGTGAAATGGCTATTTGTTGGAGTTCCCTCCGTCCAACTACAAGTTCCAGGATCCCTTGTTTGTAAGTGCGAGTTCACTTTTCTCCCTCCCACACATCAGTCACCCCACCCTTTGCAGCACACCTCAGCTATGCATGCTGTTCATGAAACATGAAACTACAATTCCCTGCAGCCCTGTGGAGAATAATCTCCTTCCCACCCAGGGGTTGCTCCACCCATTGAAGCAGACAGGCTTCCTTTCAACACCTGACTAGTGATGTAATGTATAAGGCTGCACTGTAATCTGGGAAAACCTGAGACGACACTCATTTTGTATGCTGGGAAAAATAAACATTGGGGCACCTCTTTAGTCTCCTGCTAATCTGATGCCCCAGCGGAACTCCACAAATCTCTCCTCACAAGCCATGATGAGGAGGCATATCAGCACATAAGTGCTACAGCCATTCACCAATGTGGTACATCATGGCTACCAGCTTGTAAACATACACCTGTGGAGTGCTCGGTGGGACATTGAGGATGATCAGTGCTAGTTGTTGTATAACATTTGCTTTTTCCCCAGAACAAAGACAACACCATTTTTAAATCCCGCAGTTCATATCTTTCCTATTTACAGTATATGCCTCGGGGTGAGATTACTGCAATGAGGTAAAATAGGTTCATATACAGGTTCATTGACCTGAATTTTTTAATCATAAGGTTTCCTCCCTTAATGCATTGCCCGGAATTCCAGTAAAGTGACGTCTGGTCTCCTGTTTCTCAATCACTGCATACTGTAAAGCTATGATGACATGAGGGAAGTATAAAAAAAAATTGATTTATTGATGTATGGTCTGTTTCTCAATTACTGCATACTGTAAAGCTAAGGAGGACATGAGGGAAGTATAAAAAATAGTTTTTTTTTATTTATTTTTTTAAATACCATTTTGTAGCCTCAAGTGCCTTGACACCAACACTGCTCCAGAGAGCTAGGAATGTTGTTGACTATCTGCACCTTTCTCTGAGCAGTCAGGTAAAAACTTTGTTTTAAATAAAGGGGTGTAAATGCTAAGCTCAGGGTGTGTGAACCTGAATCACAGCCCTTTAGTCTCATATTTACACCCCTTAACCCCTTAGGGACTCAGCCCATTTTCACCTTAAAGGAGTAGTCCAGTGGTGAACAACTTATCCTCTATCCTAAGGATAGGGGATAAGTTGCAGATCGCGGGGGGTCCGACCGCTGGGGCCCCCTGCGATCTCCTGTACGGAGCCCCGACAGCCCGCGGGAAGGGGGCGTGTTGACCTCCGCACGAGGCGGCGGCCGACACGCCCCCTCAATACAACTCTATGGCAGAGCCGAAGCGCTGCCTTCGGCAATCTCCGGCTCTGCCATTGAGATGTATTGAGGGGGCGTGTCGGCCGCCGCTTCGTGCGGGGGTCGACACCCGCTATCTGGGCAGAGAGCCGGGGCCCCGTACAGAGAGATCGCAAGGGGCCCCAGCGGTCAGACCCCCCGCGATCTCAAACTTATCCCCTATCCTTAGGATAGGGGATAAGTTTTTCACCTCTGGACTACCCCTTTAAGGACTGAGCCCTTTTTTGCACATATGACCACTGTCACTTTAAGCATTAATAACTCTGTAATGCTTTTACTTTTCATTCTGATTCCAAGATAATTTTTTCATGACATATTCTACTTTATGTTAGTGGTAAATTTTCATCCTTGCTTGCATCATTTCTTGGTGAAAAATTCCAAAATTTCATGAAAATTTTGCATTTTTCTAAGGTTGAAACTCTGCTTGTAAGGAAAATGGACATGCCAAATAAATTATATATTGGTTCACTTATACAATTTGTCTACTTTATGTTTGCATCATAAAGTTGACAGGTTTTTACTTTCTGAAGACATTCGAGGGCTTCAAAGTTCAGCAGCAATTTTCTAAATTTTCACGAAAATTTTAATCTAAAGTTTTCAGGGACCAGTTAAGTTTGAAGTGGATTTGAGGGGCCTTTCTGTGAGAGATACCCTATAAATGACCCCATTATAGAAACTGCACCCCTCAAAGTATTCAAAATTACATTCCGAAAGTTTGCTAACCCTTTAGGTGTTTCACAAGAATAGCAGCAAAGTGGAGGAGAAAAATCAAAATCCGCATTTTTTACACGAACATGTTCTTCATATTTATTTTTATTTTTAAAAGTGGTATAAGGAGAAAAAGCCCCCCAAAATGTGTAGCCTAATTTCTCTTGAGTATGGTAATACCTCATATGTTGACATAAAGTGCTCTGCAGGCTCACAACTTGGCTCAATAGGAAAATAGGAACTGTGGGATTTTGGAGAGCGAATTTTGCTGTCATGGTTTTTGGGGGCCATGTTGCATTTAGTAAGCCCCTATGATGCCAGAACAGCAAAAAAAAAAAAAAACTCCACATGGTGTACTTTTTTGGAAACTACACCCCCCAAGGAACGTAACAAGTATAGTGAGCCTTAACACCTCACAGGTGTTTGACGACTTTGCGTTGAAGTTGGACGTAAAAATGGAAAATTTTATTTTTTACATTAAAATGATGGTGTTACCCCAAATAATAGGTAATACGATAAAATGCCCCCCAAAATCTAAAACCACATTTCTCCTGAGCATGGAAATACCCCATATGTGGATGTAAAGTGCTTTGCTGGCACACTACAGGGCTCAGAAGAGAAGGAGCAAAATTTGGCTTTTTCAAAGAGAATTTTGCTGAAATGGTTTTTGGGGGGCATGTTGCATTTAGCAAGTCCCTAGGGTGCCAGAACAGCAAAAAAAAAAAAAAAAAAACACACATGGCACAATATTTGGGAAACTACACCCCTCAAGGAATGTAACAAGGGGTACAGTGAGCCTTAACACCTCACAGGTGTTTGACGGGTTTGCATTGAACTTGGACAAGAAAACAAAAAGTTCGGTTTTTGACACTAAAATTATGGCATTACTCCAAATTTTCCATTTTTACATGGTGTAATAGGAGAAAATGGACCCCATAATTTGAAGCCCAATTTCTCCTGATTAAAAAAAAAAACAAAAAAAAAAAACAAAACAAAAAAACACCCCATATGTGGATGTTAAGTGCTCTGCTGGCGCTCTACAGGTCTCAGAACAGAATGAGCGCCATTGGTCTTTTGAAGAGAGAATTTTGCTGAAATTGAAGTCTGGGGTCATGTGCATTTTCTAACCTCCCATGATGCCAGAACAACAGAAACCCCCACATGTGACACCATTTTGGAAACTACACCCCTCAAGGAACGTAACAAGGGTTATAGTGAGTACTTACACCTCACAGGTTTTTTTGAACAGTGGGCCGTAAAAGTAAAAAATTTGATTTTTGGGGGCGCATGCGCGCGGCTCACCGGAACAGACGTAGGTGATGTGAGCTCCGCGCCGGTCTCGCCTTCTAAAGCCTCTCTTAGCGCCCTAAAGGCTCCTACAGCGGTGAAATCTGCCGATACAGCTGTCTGATATGCCCCAGTCCTCGCAGAAGCAGAACAAGAAGCTCTCCAAGGGTCTTTCTCAGTCTATCCCGGACTTTTTCAAGGCCTCCCCTCTCCCCAACATGGTGGCCGCTGCGTCTCCACAGCGCTCTGAGATGGCACCAGAGGGTGAGGAGGAGATCGCACCGGAGCAGCTGTCCAATTCCGACATGCTACGACAGATTAAGCGGATGTTCCAGACAACTTCAGAAGGCCGTGTCTGACTTCTCCGCTCAGATCCAAGATCTGGGCCAAAGGGTCTCAGACAATGAGAACAAGCTGGACGAGCTGGCGGACACGGCCGACGCTGACCGCAAAGATATCTATGCACAAGCGCTCAAACTTACCTCTCTAGAACTAAAGCTAGAAGATCTGGAGAACCGGTCTCGGCGGGCGAATATCCACGGCCTACCCAAGTCGGAGACGAATCTCAAATCTGCGGTGGACGCCATGTTCCAAGCGCTACTCCCACAGTACGAGCTGGAGCTGCTGCGGATGGACCGCATCCACAGAGCGCTGGGTAAACCCAGGTCTCCTGATATCCTTAGAGACGTGGTGCTTTGCCTACATTACCCGGAGGTGAGAGACCTCCTCCTGTTTGCAGCCCGGAATCTTACGTCCCTGCCCGGCATGCCCGCAGAGGTCCGCCTCTTTTCGGACTTGTCACCTTCGACCCTTGAGCACCGTCGCGCCTTCCGCCATATCACCCTAGCACTCAGCCGTGAGGGCGTGAAATATAAATGGGGGTTCCCCTTCTCCCTCATGTACCAGATTGAAGGCCGCTCTTACCAGGTTCGCACCCTACCGGAGGCCCTGACTAAAGAGGGGGATCAGCTGGGGAGCCCCCACACCTCTGCCATTGGACGCTCTCCCCCAGGTCCCCCGACTAGGACCTGGATTACGGTGCCCTCTCCGCAGCACAGATCCCGACGCCGTCTTTGCACTCCGGCTGACCCTTGATATATACGGGACCTGTCGGACCTACGTACCCTTTGTTTGGACTCACCTTTCTTTTTTCTAGAGGCAGGTGAGATTGGACTGTTGTGCACTGCAAACCTCTCAAGAGGATGGAAATATGTAGGGTCGCCCTAATATGCGACTCTTTCCTGGTGACTATTCCTGTTCCAGTTTGTGTTGTTTGTTTGTTTGTCTGTGGGTCATGGTCTCCATGCAGAACTCGCTGTGCAGTCGGATGCGCCACATTCATGGACTTCCTTATGTCTTTCCATGTGTCGCCTACTGTCCCATAACGTCAGGGGTTTCAACTCCCCTGCCAAGAGAAAAAAAGCTCTCAGGGACTATCAGAGACTTAAGCCGGACATTATCTGCCTACAGGAGACCCATTTCTCCTCCTCCTCCCACCCCACTCATATTCATCCGCAATACTCTAGAGTGTGTATGTCTACTTTCCAGTCTAAATGTAGAGGTGTTTTAACTTGTTTTCATAACTCTTTTCCCCTAGAGGTACAGCGAGTACATCATGATGAAGATGGTAGATACGTGCTGCTGTTGGGTGTCCTGTACGGTAAGCAAGTCTGCTTGCTCAATTCTTACGCTCCTACCCCTTCTTTTTCTCACTCTGCTCCCTGCTACTGTCTTATTCCTACGATATTCTCCTGTGGGCCGGGGACTTTAACTTTGTGTATAATGGGGTGCTAGATAGATCTTCCCCTGCCCTGCTCACTAGGTCTCGAGCTCTGCCACGGCGTCTATCTGTTGCATTTCGCTCACTGCAGCTTGTGGATGCTTGGTGAGAACACAACGGACAGGCTCGGGGTTACACATATTACTCCCCCTCCCAGCGGCATTACTCCCGTATTGATTGGCTGCTTTTGAATGCCCCCCCCCCTTTACCCCATATGCTTGTGACACTGTGTACTCTGTGATGGACTTTGTGGGCGGACCCATTTCTCCATTTAAGTGGCGACTCAATGAGTCTATGCTGACCAAGCCCGTAGTCAAACAATCTGTGACGGAGGATCTGACGTCATACTTCTCCATTAACACCTTCCCTAGCTCTGACCGATCTGGGTGTGGTCTACCCACAAGGCATTCATCAGGGGTCGTCTCATCTCCCTAGCCTCAAAGATGAAGAGGGACCGCACTAGACACCAGACCACTTTACAAGATAAACTAGCACGTCTCACTTTGGCCCACCAACGTAATCTGTCCCTCTACCTTTATCAGGCCATTAAGGAGACCAGGTTGCGGCTGGACGCGGTGCTGTCACGCGAGGTCGAGAAAGCCCTGCGATGGACTAAAGCCTCCTACTACCGGTATGCTAATAAGCCTGACAAGCTACTAGCTAGCATGCTACGGCAACGTCAGCGGCTTAATTATGTTCATGCGGTCCAGACGCATCCTGGTTCCAAGACATCGCACCCTGACCGCATTCATGAAGCATTTCACTCTTTTTACTCCAAACTCTATTCTGCTTCTACCTGTCGCCTACTGTCTCCTCTCACCTGCTTTCCTATCTTCACTCGCTTCACCTCCCTTCCGTCACCGACACAGACTCCCTGAATGCCCCAATTACCTACGAGGAAGTCTCTGACACTATCGCGTCCCTGAAATTAGGCAAAGCCCCTGGCCCCGATGGTCTATCGGCCATCTACTATAAAAAATTTTCTTTACTATTTATTCCCCATTTAGTTTCCCTGTTTGTTTCAGGCATCTCACCTGCCCTCCGAATACCTTGACGCCCTGATCACGGTGATACCCAAGCCCCTCAAAGATCCCTCTGTTGTCTCGAATTACCGCCCCATCTCCCTTCTTAACCTCGACACTAAAATTCTAACCTCTATACTCGCCCACAGGGTTAATAGGTTCTTACCCCGCTTAATTCACGCCGACCAAGTCGGCTTCATCCCTGGCAGACAGGCGGCCGACAACATTCGTAAAGTGTTGGGTGTGCTCCACTGGGCTTCCAACTCCTCCCCCTTAATGTTACTGGCATTGGACATCGAAAAAGCCTTCGATAGCGTCTCTTGGGCCTATCTGTGGGGTGTGTTGAGATCCTTTGGGTTCACTGGGCCCTTCTTGCATGTTGTACAATTACTGTACTCCACCCCCTCTGCATATCTAAAACTTCCCACTTCCTGTCCCATAACCATTCGGCGGGGCACTCGCCAGGGGTGCCCTCTGTCTCCGCCATTATTTGCTTTGGCCATGGAACCCCTGGCGACTCTCATCCGGAGCACTCCCGAAATTATGGGTCTTACTATCGGTCCTTCGACACATAAATTGAGCCTCTTCACTGATGATCTCCTACTATCCCTGACCCACCCTCTGTCTTCCTTACCCAATTTGTTCAGTATCTTGGCTTCCTTCTCTACCTTTTCAGGTCTGCGTGTCAATGCTTCCAAATCCAAGACCCTATACCTCAACACCCCTTCACATGTCCAAAAATTGATCTCCTTGAATTTTGCCTTCCCAGACCCCGCCCCTCACCTCTCCTACTTGGGAATACGCCTTACCCCTGCAATAGCCTCAGTATACAGGGCTAATTATCCCCCGGCCTATAAGGTGATTAGGCAGGACTTGCGCACTTGGGACCTGCCTCATCTGCCCTGGATCGGCAGGGTGCAGACTGTGAAGATGGTGGTCTTACCTAGGTTGCTGTACCTGTTCCGTACCCCGCCGGTTCCTGTCTTGATGGCGGACATTAGGTCCCTACAGACAGATGTGTTTCGGTTTGTCTGGGGTTCCAGGCCTCCCCGAATTGCACGATCGGTCATGTACTACCACAAACGGTTGGGCGGCCTATCGGTCCCCAATTTCCAGAAATATTATTATGCCGCCAGACTAAGCCAACTAGCGTGGTTTATGGCCGAGGGTGACGTCCCGATATGGGTCCAACTAGAGTCTTCCCTTTTGACACCACACTCCTTCCCCTCCCTGATGTGGTCCACGCTTCCAGTTGCAAAACATGTCCCATACTCTGCATTGCTTACCCTTCATTCTCTCTCCCTGTGGCGACTGGTCCGCTTCCGCTTTTCTCTGCAATCTAGCTCTTCTCCTCTCACCCCTATCCTTGGCAACCCTTTTTTTCTACCTGGGGTGGACCAGTTGAGCTTCTCATGGTGGACGGATCATAATCTCACTGTTGCTAATAAATTCCATGGACCCTCCAGGTATTCTCATTCCTACGCTCTAGATTCCCCAACCGCACTGTCCCTATTCTCACCAGGTTTGAACTCCTACTTTACGCCCCGACCCGGAGGGGTTTGCTTTCCATTATCTATGGCATGTTGAACGCTCCCCCGTCTGACTCTAAATTGCCTTTCATGTTGAAGTGGGAGGCTGATTTCCGGATGGAGCTCTATAGCTGCCTGGCAAGCTTGCTGTGACACTTTGAGCAGGGGAAGTTGGCAGGTTTCCCTTACGGAGACCTCATTAAAAATCGTTCACAGGGCCTACTATGTTCCGGCACGTCAACACGCCATATACCCCTCATCCTCACCTAACTGTTTTCGGGGATGTGACTCCCTGGGCGACATGCTACACACCTTTTGGACATGCAGGGTGGTTAAATCCTTTTGGTCTTCTGTCCTAGCTATCCTTCATTCTGTCCTTACCTTTCGCTGTCCTCTCCACCCCACCTTTTGTCTTCTAAGCAGGCGGCCGTGCAGGATGCCCAACGGCCAGTTCAGTTTGGCACACAATTCATCTTATGTCACCAAAGGTAAATATAACCCTACATATATAGTAGGTAAAGGTATGTAATTGTAATTATGACACCAAAAAGAGAACCATACCACAGAGTACACAGCAAAGTAATAGAATATACAAAATCAACTTTATTAATACAATTTAGTAATAAAAAATTTCAAATATTAAAATTGGAGAAAAGAATGAATAGGCACTGGTGAACATACAAAGATGTGGGGAAATGGTAGGACACAAATACATCAAAATATGCAAATATCAGGAGTAAATGCCACAATAGCTGGTAGGATACAAGGGTGCTGCCAACCAAAACTATGCAATAAAGGGTGCCAAACCATACCTACACCTGAACCCCAACGATCGTTTCGCTGTTATGCCGCTTCTTCAGGGGGCGTGACTAACCTAAGAGAGTCTGTAACCTTTATATCCTGCCCTAACCAATGGGATCCTCAGTATTATGATCGGCATCTATATACTCCAATTGTGGCATAGCCCATAGTTAAGACACAGGTGCTACCACTGACCTCACTTCCTATTGTGCATATGAGCACATATCTCCGTGGCGTGCTTTCCAGTGTGGAACGCAAGGATCCCTACGGTGCGCAGGCGCAACCGGAAGTCTCTAGTGCGTCCGTGATGGTGACATGTCACATGACCGCATTATGCGGTCACATGACCTGTCAGCACAAGATCGCTGGAGGCACAAGACCAAGCAGGGGTAGCCAGAAATCTCCAGCGCAGCTGGTCTGACAGCATATCATGTGACCACAAAATGTAGTCACATGATAGGGTCTCAGTCGAAACAAAATTGTAACTTTATTGATAGTGGACAATAATCGCAAGCGCAGAAACCTGACACCAACAATAGCAAACCACCAGGTGAGTAATCAAAACAAACTAGTGAATAAATAAAAGTGACAAAAAGTGACAAGTGATGGTGAATAATTATTATGGCATACGAATGTAATAAATGATGACCCACAACCAAAAGAAAAAAATATATAAATAAAATAAAATAAATTAAATTAAATTAAATATAAATAATAAATAGATATAAAAATAAAAATAGGGAATACAATAATGATTATACCTAAAAATAATAAAGAGAAAATGATATTAAACATGATCAAATTATTAAAAATTGTAAAAAATTAATAATAAATGAATTAAGTGTGTGGTAGAAAAATATATCATAAATATGTATAAAAATAATGAAAGAAGACATATAATTAATTCAATAGCAGATGGGGAACAGTGAAACCCCATCGTATGTGTAAATAATAACTTGTGTAGAGTAATTAGATTGGTGACCAAATTCATGGGGTATATAAATTAAAATAAAATTATTATAATAAAACAGATGAATGTGTAAAGGAATTAATAAGAAGACAGTAAGATAAATGATTAGAGGATGTATATATAATTAAATAAATGAGCTGATATGTGTGTGAAAATATAAGTATGTATAGAGATAATATACATGAATAAAGTGCACAAAGGCAGATGTGAATGATTGCATGTGAGTCATGACATAGAGTATATAACTCGTGTGTATGTAAACATACGCGTGCATGCGTATATAGTAAACATGAATAAAGTGCAAAACGTGCAAATATATGCATATGTGAACAATATGTACAAAGGAAAACATTTTTTTTTTAAAAAGTGAGGTTATGGTCTGGCACCCTTTAGAAATATTATAAAACAATGTTAAAAAAGGGGGGGGGGGAGGGGGGGAAAGGAAAATAGTGGATGTATGCGATCAAGATGGACAGAACGTGGACAGGATTCCCAAAGAACGGTTATTCAAGACAGGCTTCCAGCTCTCAATACTAAACAAAAGAGGAAAGAAGATGAAAATTAAAAGCAGATAATATAGATTAAAAAGTGAACAACCAAACGGTTAGTCACAACACTAGGAGGTATCCGATCAAGAGAAATATAAAAGTAATAACTTCAACAAGCGCATGAAAGAAGATGGAATCAGGTATTATAAAAATGGAGCAAAGGACAGATTCTCATTCAAACCAAATGGATGTAAAGTTTTCAAATGGTGGATCCACTGTGTTTCTCTTTGGGCTAAAAGTTTTTTCCAGTTTCCTCCACGTGGGCTTAAAAAAATTCTGTCTATGCCTCTTACCTGTAGATTTGTGGGGTCACATGAATGCTGAAGTTTGAAATGGCGTGGAATTGTGGTAAGTCTGGATAGATCTTCTTCTTCCTTGGCTGATATAATCCCCAAGACATGCTCACGCACCCTTCTCTTCAATTCTCGTGAAGTGAGGCCTATGTAAACCAAATTACAGGGACAGGTAGCATAATATATGACACCGACTGTACTGCATGTGATTGCATGTGTGATCTTATATTCTTTTGTCCCACTAGAATCAAGAAAGCTATTGCTTAAGAGAATATTCGGGCATGCCACACAGGATCCACATGGTTTACATCCCCACTGTGGACCTTTGGATCCAAACAGTTTAGGTGGTTGTTTGCCCCCATAATGGCTATGGACGAGCATATCCCTGAGGTTCGGTGCCCTCTTATACGTAATGGAGGGATGTGGTTGCAGATACAGTGACAGTGTGGGGTCTAGGCATAGGATGTCCCAGTGCTTTGCCAAGATGTTGCGAACTTGATCTGATTGTGAGTGGTACATAGTAATGAACCTCACCTGGTTATCCCGTCCTTTTGGGGGTTTGGTCTGGAGGAGAAGGTCACGATTCGTATATTTGGCCCGTTTGTATGCCTTCCTGATGCATCTTTCGTTGTAGCCTCGCTCTCTAAATCTCATACTTAATTCTTTGGCTCTACATTCAAATGTTTCCATGGTGGAGCAGATTCGGCGAATTCGTAGGAACTGCCCGGTCGGAATACTCTGTATTAGTTTGGCTGGATGGGAAGAGTTGGCATGAAGGAGGGCATTTGTAGAAGTTGGTTTTCTGTAGAGATCAGAATGGAGAACACCTTGGTCATCAACATGGAATAAGATATCCAAAAATTCCATGTTTTGCCTGCCAAATTTGTATGTGAGTTTGATATTACGCTCATTAACATTTAGAGCATCAATGAATGTCTGAAGTTCATCAGCTGATCCCTTCCATACAAAAATGATGTTGTCAATATACCTTGCCAATTCATCTTACTAGCAGCTCGTGTCCACATAGCCTCGAGTTGGAAGACCCCAATGCTGTCTATAGATAGGGTTGTAGAGAGGGTCAACTCCATGATGGTTCTAGAGAAAATTAACGCTATGAGATCAGATACCGTCGACAGCTATAATCATGTGTGGTCCCCCTGGCAGTCCTCCTTATATTGCCCTGATGTGCAATACTTGTTGTCCTTATCATAGCCGTGCTACCGTACTGAGCCTTTGACTTACTCGTCCTTATTGCTCTGCAGCTGGGAACTTAGACATTGCTTAATGACCAATGACTGTTCTAGTTTGTATGTATTTTACTTTTGATGTTCTTATTTGACCTTTACCTGCTTCGGGTTGCATCCCGAAAAGTTTTTTTATGCTTTAAGCTCATGTGCTTCTTGCTTCCTTAATAAACTTGATATGTTTAACACCAAAAATTTGATTTTTAACACTGAATTGCTGGTATTAACCAAATTTTTTTTTAGTTTCACAAGTAGTAAGAGAAAAAAAAAAAAAAAGCTCCACAAACTTGTATCCCAATTTCTCCAAAATAAGAATATACCCCCATATATGGCGGTAAAGAACTATGCGGGTGCAAAACAGGGCTTAGGAGTGAGACAGCACCGATGAGATTTGAGGCCAAAAGTGGTGCTTTGCACTGCAATGGTTGAGGTTCTGCCATAAAATCTAAAAAATAAAAATTAAAAACCCCGGCAAGTGACCACAATTTTGAAACTACACCCCTCAAGGAAGGTAACAAGGGGTACAGTGAGTACTTACACCTCACAGGTTTTTTTTGAACAGTGGGCCATAAATTTCACACAAATGCTGGGGTTAACCAATTTTTTACATTTTCACAAGGGGTAATGGGAAAAATTGGGTTACAAATTTTGGAGGGCTTTTTCTCCTGACTATGGAAATACATCCACATATGGGGTAATGTGCTGGGCAGGTGCACAACAAGGCTCAGAAGTCATAGAGGTCTGTTTGCATTTGAGGTCTATGGCATATCAGTAGCTGACGGTTACATACATTCAGAAGAAAATACAAAAATTAAACACCCACATGTGAGACAATTACAGAAACTACCCACCCTGAGGAATGGGTATACGGCTAAAGAGGACATTTTAAACGCACGGGTGTTTCCTAAATTTATTTTCCAGGAATAGATGAAGGGTATTTTGGGGAAAATGAAAATTGCAATTTTAGTACTGATATACCAATTATGTTCCCAGAATGATGACACAGACTATAACCAGAAGTAAAAATGATGCCCGCCCCAAACCCTATGCTCTGAATCATCATTCTGGGAAGGGGCCGTCTGTGTGGGGCCGTCCTTATTCTGTTACCTCAAATGCGCACACCGCTCGTGGGGAAGAGAGAGCGCTGCGCATTGGAGGCAACTGCAAACCCCCAATGCTGTTGACTCTTGTGTCCCATGACCCATTTTTGCGGGGAAACAAAAAAAAAAAAAAGTGATTATCAGGGGTATTGGGAAATACTTAATTATTTTTTTTTTTTTTGAAGGGGGGGGGTTGGTTTTAAAATTTTGACAATGTACATTGGAGTCAAATTCAGGGGAATTAAAATTAGGGAAATGATTAAAAATGTAGTGCTCCATGGAAATGATACTCCCTGAAGCAATCCTTAAAGGGGTACTCTGGTGGAACACTTTTTTTTTTTTTGTAAATCAACTGGTGCCAGAAAGGTTAAAGGGGTACTCTGCCCCTAGACATCTTATCTTCTTTCTAAAGGATAGGGGATAAGATGTCTGATCGCGGGGGTCCAGCCGCTGGGGACCCCCGGGATCTCGGCTGCGGCACCCCGCTGTCATTACTGCACAGAGTAAACTCGCTATGTGCGTAATGATGGGCGATACAGGGGCCGGAGCATCGTGACGTCACGGCTCTGCCCCTTGTGACATCACGGTCCGCCCCCTCAATACAAGTCTATGGGAGGGGGCATGGCGGCTGTCACGCCCCCTCCCATAGACTTGCATTAAGGGGGCGGACCCTGACATCACAAGGGGCGGAGCCATGACGTGACGATGCTCCGACACCTGTATTGCTTGTCATTACGCACGGAGCGAGTTTGCTCTGTGCAGTAATGACAGCGGGGTGCCGCAGCCGAGATCCCGGGGGTCCCCAGCGGCAGACCCCCACCATCAGACATCTTTTCCCCTATCCTTTGGATAGGGGATAAGATGTCTAGGGGCGGAGTACCCCTTTAATTCTTTTCTTTTTGAATTTCTTTTTTGTCTTGTCCACAGTGCTCTCTGCTGACACCTGATGCCCGTATCAGGAACTGTCCAGAGCAGGAGAAAATCCCCATAGCAAACCTATATTGCTCTGGACAGTTCCTGATATGGGCATCAGGTGTCAGCAGAGAGAACTGTGGACAAGACAAAAAAAGAAATTCAGAAAGAAAAGAATTTGCTCTGTAGCATACAGCTGCTAAAAAGTACTGGAAGGATAAAGATTTTTTTTTTTTAAAGTAATTTACAAATCTGTTTAAATGGGCACTGTCACTAACTTTATTTTTTGATATGTTGTAGTACTTATGATTTTGGAGTGGCAATCAGTCCTTTTTCAGTTAGGCTGCACTCGCTCACTGCCTGTCAATCAGACAGGCGGGAGCGAGCGCATTGGCTCCCCGGCCACTCCTCCCGCACATCGCCGCCGCTGTCCCTGCACGCCCGCTGCCGGACTCTGCAGTAACAGCAAGTGTAATGAAGGAACGGGGTATGCGGGGTTGAGGGAACGGGCTAGTGCCGCAGCTTGGGGTTTGGGTGAAACGGGCTAGCAAAAAAAATAAATAAATAAATAAAATAGGATGGTGGGAGCTACCCTTTAACTTACTGGCACCAGTTGATTTAAAAAAAATAGTTTTCCACTGGAGTACCCCTTTAACCTGTTGGGGATGAAGGGCATATGCATACGCCCTTGCGTCCTGGTACTTAAGGACGTATCCATACGCCTGTGGGAATTTCCCACGGGCGTATGGACCGGGGTGACTGCTGATATCTATCAGCAGGCACCCCGTGCAAATGCCCCGGGGGGTCATTAGACCCCCCCCCCCCCCCCCATGTCGGCGATCGGCGCAAATCGCAAGTGAATTCACACTTGCGATTTGCGCCGATTCCGGGTCATTACGGGTCTATGGTGACCCAGAATATAAGGGGGATCGCGGGTGTCTAAGACACCCATGATCCCCTGAAGCGATAGGAGTGAGGTGGCAGGGGTGCCACCCCTCCTATTGGTGGTCTAGACGCGACCACCAATAGCAGATCGGGGGCGGGGGGTTACTTTTGTTTTCCCTGTCCTGCCCACCCACAATAGGCGGGCCAGAATGGGGAAAACGAAAAGGAACGGCGCCGAAGATCACTAACCCGTCCGGAGGCAACGGAGCGACTGATCGGCGGCAGCGACGGAGATCTGCAGGCGGCGTGCGGCAGAAGAGGACGGCTCCCTGGATGCGACGGAAGCCGGTGAGTTGCCTAGCAACATCTAGAGGGCTACAGTCTGAGACCACTATAGTGGTCTCTAGACTGTAGCCCTCCAGATGTTGCAAAACCACAACTCCCAGCATGCCCACACAGCTGTTTGCTGTCTGGGCATGCTGGGAGTTGTAGTTTTGCAACAGCTGGAGGTCTACAGTTTAGAGACCATTGGACAGTGATCTCTATACTACCCTCTAGATCTTGCAAAACTACAACTCCTAGCATGCCCACACAGCTGTTTGCGCATGCTGGGAGTTGTAGTTTTTCAACATCTGGAGGTCCACAGTTTGGAGATCACTGTTCAGTGGTCTCTAAATTGTAGCACTCCAGATGTTGCAAAACTGCAAATCGCAGCATGCCCAAACAGCAAATAGCTGTCTCGGCATGCTGGGAGTTGTAGTTGCGTACCTCCAGCTGTTGCATAACTACAACTTCCAGCATGTACTGACAGACCGTGCATGCTGGGAGTTGTAGTTTTGCAACAGCTGGAGGAACACTGGTTGGAAAATACTGAGTTAGGTAACAGAACCTAACTGAAGGTTTTCCAACCAGTGTGTCTCCAGCTGTTGCAAAACTACAACTCCCAGCATGCATGGTCTGTCAGTACATGCTGGGAGTTGTAGTTTTGAAACAGCTGGAGGTTTGCCCCCCCATGTGAACGTACAGGGTACAGTCACATGGGCGGGTTTACAGTAAGTTTCCTGCTTCAAGTATGAGCTGCGGCAAATTTTTCGCCACAGCGCAAATTCCTAGCGGGAAACTCACCGTAACACGCCAGTGCGAATGTAACCTAAAAACACTACATTAACACCTAATAAAGAGTAAAACACTACATATACACCCCCTTACACTGTCCCCCCCCAATAAAAATGAAAAAACATATTGTACGGCAGTGTTTCCAAAACGGAGCCTCCAGCTCTTGCAAAACAACAACTCCACGCATTTCTGGACAGCCACTGACTGTCCAGGCATGCTGGGAGTTTAGTAACAGCTGGAGGCACCCTGTTTGGGAATCACTGGCTTAGAATACCCCTATGTCCACCCCTATGCAATCCCTAATTTAGTCCTCAAATGCGCATGGTGCTCTCTCACTTCGGAGCCCTGTCTTATTTCAAGGAAACAGTTTAAGGCCACATATGGGGTATTTCCGTACTCAAGAGAAATTGCACTACAAATTTTGGGGGGCTTTTTCTCCTTTTACCCCTTATGAAAAAGAAAAGTTGGGGTCTACACCAGCCTGTTAGTGTAAAAAAAAATTTTTTTACACTAACATGCTGGTGTTGCCCTTTACTTTTTATTTTCACAAGAGGTAAAAGGAAAAAAGACCCCCAAAATTTGTAACACAATTTCTCCTGAGTACAGAAATACCCCATATGTGGGCATAAAATGCTCTGCGGGCGCACAACAAGGCTCAGGAGTGAGAGTGCACCATGTACATTTGAGGCCTAAATTGGTGATTTGCGCAGGGGTGGCTGATTTTACAGCGGTTCTGACATAAACCCAAAAAAATAAATACCCACATGTGACCCCATTTTGGAAACTGCACCCCTCACGGAATGTAACAAGGGGTACAGTGAGCATTTACGCCCCACAGGTGTCTGACAGATTTTTGGAACCTTGGTCAGTGAAAATGAAAATTTTTTGAAAAATTAAAAAAAATTTTGTTTGCACAGCCCACTGTTCCAAAGATCTGTCAAACGCCAGTAGGGTGTAAATACTCACTGTACCCCTTATTACATTCCGTGAGGGGTGTAGTTTCCAAAATGGGGTCACATGTGGGGGGGTCCACTGTTCTGGCACCACGGGGGGCTTTGTAAATGCACATGGCCCCCCGACTTCCATTCCAAACAAATTATCTCTCTAAAAGCTCAATGGTGCTCCTTCTCTTCTGAGTATTGTAGTTCGCTTGCAGTGCACTTGACGTCCAAACATGGGGTATTTCCATACTCAGAAGAAATGGGGTTACAAATTTTGGGGGGCATTTTCTCCTATTACCCCTTGTAAAAAAGTAAAATTTGGGGGAAAAAACTGCATTTTAGTGAAAAAAAATGTTTTTTTTCTCATTTACACATCAGACTTTAACAAAAAGTTGTCAAACACCTGTGGGGTGTTAAGCCTCACCGTACCCCTTGTTACGTTCCTTGAGGGGTGTAGTTTCCATAATAGTGTGCGATGTGGGGGGGGGGTTCGCTGTCCTGGCACCATAGGGGCTTCCTAAATGGGACATGCCCCCCAAAAACCATTTCAGAAAAATTCACTCTCCTAAATCCCATTGTTGCTCCTTCTCTTCTGAGCCCTCTCGTGCGCCTGCCGAACACTTGACATACACATGAGGTATTTTCTTACGCGAGAGAAATTGGGTTACAAATTTTGAGAGGATTTTTTTTCCTTTTACCCCTTGTAAAAATTCAAAAACTGGGTCTACAAGAACATGCGAGTGTAAAAAATGAAGATTTTGAATTTTCTCCTTCACTTTGCTGCTATTCCTGTGAAACGCCTAAAGGGTTAACACACTTACTGAATGTAATTTTGAATACTTTGGAAGGGTGCAGTTTTTATTATGGGGTCATTTATGGGGTATTTCTAACCAGAAGACCCTTCAAATCCACTTCAAACCTGAACTGGTCCCTGAAAAATTCCGATTTTGAAAATTTTGCAAAAAATTGGAAAATTGATGCTGAACTTTGAAGCCCTCTGATGTTTTCCAAAAGTAAAAACATGTCAACTTTATGATGGAAACATAAAGTAGACATATTGTATATGTGAATCAATATATAATTTATTTGGAATGTCTATTTTCCTTACAAGCAGAGAGCTTCAAAGTTAGAAAAATGCAACATTTTCAAATTTTTCATGAAATTTTTGAGTTTTTCACCAAGAAATTATGCAAGTATCGACAAAAATTTACCACTAACATAAAGTAGGATATGTCACGAAAAAACAAACTCGGAATCAAATTTATAAGTAAAAGCATCCCAGTTATTAATGCTTAAAGTGACAGTGGTCTGATTTGCAAAAAATGCTCCCGTCCCTAGGGTCATAATGGGCTCCGTCCCCAAGGGGTTAATGCAGAGGCCCGGATGATAGGGCAAGTGTCACATTGAGTGGTTGTGTCCTTCCATATCCCCCTCCTGTGACAAACTCTGCCTTTCTTCTGGGATCGTCTCTTCTTTCCAGTGTGGGGGACGATTCCAGTTCCAGAGGTGCTCTGACCCTCTCCTTGGCGGTCACTAAAGATAAGGATCTTTAGAACTACCTCTTGGAACTGGAGGAATGTCCCTGTGTTGCCAGCGTACTGGGACAGTACAAAAGAGTTGTGCATGGCAACCTGTACCAAGTAGACCGCAACTTTTTTGTACCATATCAGTGTTTTCCGCATGGCGATGTATGGTTTGAGGACTTGATCAGAAAGATCAACTCCCCCCATATACCGATTGTAGTCCAAAATACAATCAGGCTTGAGGACCGGTCCAGCGGCACCTCACACAGGGACAGGTGAGCTGCCGTTCCCATGAATAGTGGTCAGCATAAGGACATCCCTCTTATCCTTATACTTGACTGGCAACAGGTTTTCATGAGAAAAGGCACAGGACTCACCCCGGGGGATAGGAGTCTGCAGGGGATAGGAAGGAAGGCCTCTTTGATTCTTCCGGACTGTCCCACAAGCGAGTGTGGATCTGGCAGCGAAAAATGCTGATCAGCACAAGTTTTCTCCTGCTATGCTCGATCCTAAGAAAACGTTTTTTTTACTTTTTTTTCCGGACAGAAAACTGTGGCCTACCACGGTTTTTGGTCTGGGTGAAAAACCATATTAAACCATATACGTTTTTTTTAAACATGGGAGTCAATGGGAACCGTACAGAAGCATACGATTCCATCCAGTTTTTGACTTTCCAGTTTTTTTTCTTGGAATTTCAATCAAACAAGTGAAACTTTACTCATTATGGAGTGAAAAGTTCAAAACACATATGTTTTTTTTCTTAAAAAAACGATTCAACCGGATTATTAATTTTAAAATCGTATACAGATAAAAATAGTCAGGTTTTGAGGAGCCTGTTTTTTTAAATCAAAAACCTGATAGGGAACTGTATTGCAAAAAACGTGGTGTGAACCCAGCCTAAGGCTATGTTCACACTGAGGAATTCAAGAGTAATTCACGAGGAATAATTTCGGTCAGGAAATTGTTGCCTTCTCCATCAAGCGGAATTCAAGTGGAATTTTCATGCGGAAATGAAGAGGAATGAAGGAGGAGGCTATTTAATCTACTTTTCTGAATTCCGCTTGAAAACGATGTCGGGCAGAATTTTTTTTTACCATCGACTTCTATTGGATTCTGCTTGTGGATTCCGCTTGAAGAATGAACATGTTCTTTCTTCAAGCGGAAAGGAATTCAGTGTCAGAATTCTGCTAGCAGAATTTCCGCAGTGTGAACAGGACAGCAGAAAAACCATTAAAGTCAATGGGCAGAGGGGATGTGCATTCATTTGGAGAGGAGAATTCAAGAGGAATTACTCAGTGTGAACGGGGCCTAAGGCTGCATTCACATCTCGTTTTTGCAATACGGGTCCTATATCCTGTTTCTGTACAAAAAACGTATGTCTCCAAACCGGACAGAAACGTATGCAACCGTATATGCCTCCTCACGTTTTTAAACCGTATGTCCGTTTGCATACGTTTTCCTTGAAAAAAAAAAAAAAACAGATTATGTTTTAGGTTTGTCAACATTGTAAATAAAGTTCTTTTTATTGAATTTCCAAAAAATAAAAAGGTTGGTTACGGTTTTTGACCGGGACACATAACCAGAGTAGACTACGGTTTGGTGTACCATTAAACACCATATAAACCCGTAAATGATTCAAGAAGTACACAACCTGATGCTACGGTAGGCATATGGTTTACAGTGAAATGTCTATATATACGGTTGGCAATACAGTTCGATACGGTTTTTTCAATGAAACCGGATACGGCAACCGTATTGCAAAAAACAAGATGTGAATGCAGCCTAACAAGTAATAATAAACGCAGGTTAACGGCAGCGTTTCAGAAGTACATTCTGCAAACCGCATCGTGTGTTTTCACCCATAGGCCATGTAAGTTCACACAGGACTGAAACTCTGCAGATTTGTGGCAGCATTTCTCAACTCACTGCAATAGGAAAGTCCCAACCGGTCCCATTTCAGCCCCGTGTGAACATACCCTTATAGTGTACTGTGGAGGGGTCACACGCTCAGTATCGGTTCTCCGACCTTCCTCCGCCATCGGCTGTAGGGACGGGCGCTGGGCCAGTGACGTCACTTCCGGCAGTGTCGCATAGCGGAGCTCAGTGTGTAGCAGCTGACGAGCAGGCACCATGGCAGCGCGGGGTAAGCCCACTCTATGGCTATCCTTGCATTGTATCGCTGTACTATATAGGCAGGGCATAGCGGAGGGGAGGAATTATGGAGCAGGGTTTTGTCTAGGACGATAGTAGACTGTGTGTTGGCTTCTTTGTAGGATGACTGTGATGGAGCAGTGCATGTATAGCAGTGGTCTCAGACTGCGGCCCTCCAGATGTTGCAAAACTTCCACTCCCAGCATTGGCCCATGCTGGGAGTTGAAGTTTTGCAACATCTGGAGGGCCGCAGTCTGAGACCACAGATGTATAGTATAGTAGAGGCTGTATGCTCCTGAAGAGCCCTCTCCCTGATCCACTGACACCTATGCCACCTCCCTGCCCAGCATTCCTAAAGCCCAGACAAGGTGGCACTCCTATCATGGGCAGCCTTCTTTCCCATACAGACATAGCAGTGCCAGGTTGCACAGCCCAAAGCCTTGTATTCCAGTATTATAAAGGCACATGGTAGGCGGGGGTCCTCTTTATTATGGTCAGGAGTAGAGATGAGCGAACTTACAGTAAATTCGATTCGTCATGAACTTCTCGGCTCGGCAGTTGATGGCTTATCCTGCGTAAATTAGTTCAGCCTTCAGGTGCTCCGGTGGAAAAGGTGGATACAGTCCTAGGAAAGAGTCTCCCAGGACTGTATCCACCTTTTCCAGCCCACCGGAGCACCTGAAAGCTGAACTAATTTACGCAGGAAAAGGCATCAACTGCCGAGCCGAGAAGTTCGTGACGAATCAAATTTACTGTAAGTTCGCTCATCTCTAGTCAGGAGCTTTAGACTTGTCCCTTTGCTTTGGAGTTGTACTTTCTTCTCCGTATACTGTCTGGCTGTATATAATACGGACATGCTGAGCACAGGGTATGGCAGGAGCATGGTGCCCCTGTTATTTTTTTTCTTCTAGATTTCCTAGATCCTATGGCAGTGTTTCCCAAGCAGGGTGCCTCCAGCTGTTGCAAAACTACAACTCCCAGCATGCCCAGACAGCCGTTGGCTGTCTGGGCATGCTGGGAGGTGTAGTTTTGCAACAGCTGGAGGCACCCTGGCTGGGAAACACTGTCCTATGGTATTGGCATGTAAGAAGATAGAACGTGCATATATATAGAGAAGGATCTAAGATACACCTGACAAAGCTGTCAGCTAAATGATTGTTCAGTTGACAGCTATTCTATCTGCTCTCCTATGCACATGCCTGCTCAGATCAGATAAGTGTGCTTGTTCTCAATGGGGAGAGAGGAAATAGTCGCTGGCAGACGGGCGGGGTGCCTAGAACTTCTCTGCGTTTAAGTTTGATTTCCTATTGACCTTTCTAAATCGGTGATCTCCAAACTGTGGACCTCCAGCTGTTGCAAAACTGCAACTCACGACATGTCAATGGCTGTCCGGGCATGCTGGGAATTGTAGTTTTGCAACAGCTGGAGGTCCACAGTTTGGAGACCACTGCAATCAATGTTCTTGTTACTGGGTTATTTGGAGGAATTTAAAGCGTAACTGTTAACTAAAACTTTACATATAATGTAGATAATAATACCATTATATGTATATTTGCAATATACATCTTTTTTTTTTTTTTTTAATTGGGTGAAAAAAAATGCTGTCACTGCAGTTATTGCCTGTGTGTCTCTATGAGGAGACTAGACATGAGTGAAGTTACAGTGATTCGATTCGTCACGAACTTCTCGGCTCGGCAGTTACTGACTTTAGCCTGCATGAATAAGTTCAGGTCCTCCGGTGGGCTGGCAAAGGTGGATACAGTCGGAGCAGAGAGCTTGTCCTCCCCAGTGTGCAGAGCCCCGCTTGTCCTCCCCAGTGTGCAGAGCCCCGCTTGTCCTCCCCAGTGTGCAGAGCCCCGCTTGTCCTCCCCAGTGTGCAGAGCCCCGCTTGTCCTCCCCAGTGTGCAGAGCCCCGCTTGTCCTCCCCAGTGTGCAGAGCCCCGCTTGTCCTCCCCAGTGTGCAGAGCCCCGCTTGTCCTCCCCAGTGTGCAGAGCCCCGCTTGTCCTCCCCAGTGTGCAGAGCCCCGCTTGTCCTCCCCAGTGTGCAGAGCCCCGCTTGTCCTCCCCAGTGTGCAGAGCCCCGCTTGTCCTCCCCAGTGTGCAGAGCCCCGCTTGTCCTCCCCAGTGTGCAGAGCCCCGCTTGTCCTCCCCAGTGTGCAGAGCCCCGCTTGTCCTCCCCAGTGTGCAGAGCCCCGCTTGTCCTCCCCAGTGTGCAGAGCCCCGCTTGTCCTCCCCAGTGTGCAGAGCCCCGCTTGTCCTCCCCAGTGTGCAGAGCCCCCGCTTGTCCTCCCCAGTGTGCAGAGCCCCGCTTGTCCTCCCCAGTGTGCAGAGCCCCCGCTTGTCCTCCCCAGTGTGCAGAGCCCCCGCTTGTCCTCCCCAGTGTGCAGAGCCCCCGCTTGTCCTCCCCAGTGTGCAGAGCCCCCGCTTGTCCTCCCCAGTGTGCAGAGCCCCCGCTTGTCCTCCCCAGTGTGCAGAGCCCCCGCTTGTCCTCCCCAGTGTGCAGAGCCCCGCTTGTCCTCCCCAGTGTGCAGAGCCCCGCTTGTCCTCCCCAGTGTGCAGAGCCCCGCTTGTCCTCCCCAGTGTGCAGAGCCCCGCTTGTCCTCCCCAGTGTGCAGAGCCCCGCTTGTCCTCCCCAGTGTGCAGAGCCCCGCTTGTCCTCCCCAGTGTGCAGAGCCCCGCTTGTCCTCCCCAGTGTGCAGAGCCCCGCTTGTCCTCCCCAGTGTGCAGAGCCCCGCTTGTCCTCCCCAGTGTGCAGAGCCCCGCTTGTCCTCCCCAGTGTGCAGAGCCCCGCTTGTCCTCCCCAGTGTGCAGAGCCCCGCTTGTCCTCCCCAGTGTGCAGAGCCCCGCTTGTCCTCCCCAGTGTGCAGAGCCCCGCTTGTCCTCCCCAGTGTGCAGAGCCCCGCTTGTCCTCCCCAGTGTGCAGAGCCCCGCTTGTCCTCCCCAGTGTGCAGAGCCCCGCTTGTCCTCCCCAGTGTGCAGAGCCCCCGCTTGTCCTCCCCAGTGTGCAGAGCCCCGCTTGTCCTCCCCAGTGTGCAGAGCCCCCGCTTGTCCTCCCCAGTGTGCAGAGCCCCCGCTTGTCCTCCCCAGTGTGCAGAGCCCCCGCTTGTCCTCCCCAGTGTGCAGAGCCCCCGCTTGTCCTCCCCAGTGTGCAGAGCCCCCGCTTGTCCTCCCCAGTGTGCAGAGCCCCCGCTTGTCCTCCCCAGTGTGCAGAGCCCCGCTTGTCCTCCCCAGTGTGCAGAGCCCCGCTTGTCCTCCCCAGTGTGCAGAGCCCCGCTTGTCCTCCCCAGTGTGCAGAGCCCCGCTTGTCCTCCCCAGTGTGCAGAGCCCCGCTTGTCCTCCCCAGTGTGCAGAGCCCCGCTTGTCCTCCCCAGTGTGCAGAGCCCCGCTTGTCCTCCCCAGTGTGCAGAGCCCCGCTTGTCCTCCCCAGTGTGCAGAGCCCCGCTTGTCCTCCCCAGTGTGCAGAGCCCCGCTTGTCCTCCCCAGTGTGCAGAGCCCCGCTTGTCCTCCCCAGTGTGCAGAGCCCCGCTTGTCCTCCCCAGTGTGCAGAGCCCCGCTTGTCCTCCCCAGTGTGCAGAGCCCCGCTTGTCCTCCCCAGTGTGCAGAGCCCCCGCTTGTCCTCCCCAGTGTGCAGAGCCCCCGCTTGTCCTCCCCAGTGTGCAGAGCCCCGCTTGTCCTCCCCAGTGTGCAGAGCCCCGCTTGTCCTCCCCAGTGTGCAGAGCCCCGCTTGTCCTCCCCAGTGTGCAGAGCCCCGCTTGTCCTCCCCAGTGTGCAGAGCCCCGCTTGTCCTCCCCAGTGTGCAGAGCCCCCGCTTGTCCTCCCCAGTGTGCAGAGCCCCCGCTTGTCCTCCCCAGTGTGCAGAGCCCCCGCTTGTCCTCTCCAGTGTGCAGAGCCCCCGCTTGTCCTCTCCAGTGTGCAGAGCCCCCGCTTGTCCTCCCCAGTGTGCAGAGCCCCCGCTTGTCCTCCCCAGTGTGCAGAGCCCCGCTTGTCCTCCCCAGTGTGCAGAGCCCCCGCTTGTCCTCCCCAGTGTGCAGAGCCCCCGCTTGTCCTCCCCAGTGTGCAGAGCCCCCGCTTGTCCTCCCCAGTGTGCAGAGCCCCCGCTTGTCCTCCCCAGTGTGCAGAGCTCCGCTTGTCCTCCCCAGTGTGCAGAGCCCCGCTTGTCCTCCCCAGTGTGCAGAGCCCCGCTTGTCCTCCCCAGTGTGCAGAGCCCCGCTTGTCCTCCCCAGTGTGCAGAGCCCCCGCTTGTCCTCCCCAGTGTGCAGAGCCCCCGCTTGTCCTCCCCAGTGTGCAGAGCCCCCGCTTGTCCTCCCCAGTGTGCAGAGCCCCCGCTTGTCCTCCCCAGTGTGCAGAGCCCCCGCTTGTCCTCCCCAGTGTGCAGAGCCCCCGCTTGTCCTCCCCAGTGTGCAGAGCCCCCGCTTGTCCTCCCCAGTGTGCAGAGCCCCCGCTTGTCCTCCCCAGTGTGCAGAGCCCCCGCTTGTCCTCCCCAGTGTGCAGAGCCCCCGCTTGTCCTCCCCAGTGTGCAGAGCCCCCGCTTGTCCTCCCCAGTGTGCAGAGCCCCCGCTTGTCCTCCCCAGTGTGCAGAGCCCCCGCTTGTCCTCCCCAGTGTGCAGAGCCCCCGCTTGTCCTCCCCAGTGTGCAGAGCCCCCGCTTGTCCTCCCCAGTGTGCAGAGCCCCCGCTTGTCCTCCCCAGTGTGCAGAGCCCCCGCTTGTCCTCCCCAGTGTGCAGAGCCCCCGCTTGTCCTCCCCAGTGTGCAGAGCCCCCGCTTGTCCTCCCCAGTGTGCAGAGCCCCCGCTTGTCCTCCCCAGTGTGCAGAGCCCCCGCTTGTCCTCCCCAGTGTGCAGAGCCCCCGCTTGTCCTCCCCAGTGTGCAGAGCCCCCGCTTGTCCTCCCCAGTGTGCAGAGCCCCCGCTTGTCCTCCCCAGTGTGCAGAGCCCCCGCTTGTCCTCCCCAGTGTGCAGAGCCCCCGCTTGTCCTCCCCAGTGTGCAGAGCCCCCGCTTGTCCTCCCCAGTGTGCAGAGCCCCCGCTTGTCCTCCCCAGTGTGCAGAGCCCCCGCTTGTCCTCCCCAGTGTGCAGAGCCCCCGCTTGTCCTCCCCAGTGTGCAGAGCCCCCGCTTGTCCTCCCCAGTGTGCAGAGCCCCCGCTTGTCCTCCCCAGTGTGCAGAGCCCCCGCTTGTCCTCCCCAGTGTGCAGAGCCCCCGCTTGTCCTCCCCAGTGTGCAGAGCCCCCGCTTGTCCTCCCCAGTGTGCAGAGCCCCCGCTTGTCCTCCCCAGTTTGCAGAGCCCCCGCTTGTCCTCCCCAGTGTGCAGAGCCCCCGCTTGTCCTCCCCAGTGTGCAGAGCCCCCGCTTGTCCTCCCCAGTGTGCAGAGCCCCCGCTTGTCCTCCCCAGTGTGCAGAGCCCCCGCTTGTCCTCCCCAGTGTGCAGAGCCCCCGCTTGTCCTCCCCAGTGCGCAGAGCCCCGCTTGTCCTCCCCAGTGCGCAGAGCCCCGCTTGTCCTCCCCAGTGCGCAGAGCCCCGCTTGTCCTCCCCAGTGCGCAGAGCCCCGCTTGTCCTCCCCAGTGCGCAGAGCCCCGCTTGTCCTCCCCAGTGCGCAGAGCCCCGCTTGTCCTCCCCAGTGCGCAGAGTCCCGCTTGTCCTCCCCAGTGTGCAGAGTCCCGCTTGTCCTCCCCAGTGCGCAGAGCCCCGCTTGTCCTCCCCAGTGTGCAGAGTCCCGCTTGTCCTCCCCAGTGTGCAGAGTCCCGCTTGTCCTCCCCAGTAGCTGTAGAAACAAAAATATACACATTTTTTTTTAACCAATGTATATTACAAAAATACATATAATGGTATTATCTACATCATATGAAAAGTTTTTGTTAACGACAGGTACACTTCAACAAAACTGTGACAGTCCCTGGATATAACATCTAGTACAATGTCTGGATGTCTAATATAACAGTAACTCTATAACTATTTTTTTCATGTTCTTTTTCATCTAGAAAATGTCAGCTTGGTGTTCAAGCTCTACTGTCTGATGGTGATGACCCTGGTGGCTGCTGCATATATTGTGGCCTTGCGATACACAAGAACAGTGACCACAGAGATGTACTTCTCTACTACAGCAGTTTGCTCAGCCGAGGTGATAAAATTACTAGCCAGTTTACTCATCTTGGCAAAGTAAGTTCCTTTTTGCTATATGTGAAGTGTGATGCCCAAAAGCAGAGCCTTTTATGTAATCTCCTTAACCTCCATCCTCTGCAGAGTAAAATCAAACTGCTTCTTTTATTATTAAGAAGCCATTTTGCAAATTTAACAAGCAGTCTGATTGGTCGCTATGGGCAACTGGTCCCTTTTTCCTCTGCACAGGTTTTGATAAATCTCCCCTTGAATGTATAGAACAAGGTCAGGTCATCAGTTCCTTAGCTTTTACACACACCTAAGGGTATATATCTGCTTGCAGAATTCCGTGAGCGGAGATTCTATTTGGCGACTGCCGCCAAAATACTTCAGCGGTAGCACCGCTGCCCTGCGCCGTCGTCATTGACAACAGTGCAGCTCTCGTGGACTTCTGCGCAAAGAATGAACATGTTCTTTCTTTGCACGGATCAATTTTAGCAGTGCTGAAGGACCCATTCACATTGATGTTAATTTTCACTTCACTTACCGTATTTTTCGCCGTATAAGACGCACTTTTTCTTCCCCAAAACTGGGGGGAAAAGTTGGTGCGTCTTAGACGGCAAATACACATTAAAACCGGCGGTCCCTGCGGCCATCAACGGCCGGGACCTGCGGCTAATCTAGGACTTCACCGATCGCGGTGATGCCCTGTATTAACCCTTCAGACACGGCGATCAAAGCTGACCACTGCGTCTGAAGCGAAAGTGACACTATCCCGGCTGTCAGACGGGCTGTTCAGGACCGCCGCGGTAAAATCGCGGCGTCCCGAACAGATTACAGGACACTGGGAGGGACCTTACCTGCCACCTCGGTGTCTGCTCCGTGCCGTGATCCCCTGCATGGCCGGCGCTCTCCTTCGTCGTCATCACGTCGTCGCCATTGCCGTCCTGTCATCCAATAGGAGCGGCGGCGGAGAGCGAGGATACCCGGCAGCAGAGACATTCCAGAGTGACGGGGACGTGGCGACATCCAGGGCAGCGGTGATGGGTCCAGAGTGGCGGGGACACGTGAGTACTACCTCCTATACCAGTGGTCTTCAATCTGCGGGCCTCCAGATGTTGCAAAACTACAACTCCCAGCATGCCCGGACAGCCAACGGCTGTCCGGGCATGCTTTGAGTTGTAGTTTTGCAACATCTGGAGGTCCGCAGGTTGAAGATCACTGTCCAATACTTTACATTGTATTTGGTTCAGAATCTTTATTTTCTAGATTTTTATGCTTTAAAATTGGGTGCGTCTTATATGCCGGAGCTTCTTATATGACGAAAAATACGGTAATTCCAATTGCGGATTGCGCAGTGTGAACATACCCTTAAAGTTTATGTATCTTATGTTTAAGGCTAATATACACCTATCTATCATTATTTGATATACAATGAGGATCGTGTTATCTCCGATCTCTCTAGGAATCAATTGCCCTTATCCAGGAGAGCTCTGTACTGCGTATAATGTGAGTCCTCTGGTCATAAAGCCATAAAATGTACATAGTACAGGTAAATATTAGAGTGGGTGTGCCATTTCTGTGCAGGATATTTATTTTCAACTTACAAATTTCGGGTAAGTTCACATCATAAAATTACCAGCGTATTTTATTTTATGCACACATGTTCGTCTGTAATTGGCAAAAAAGGGGCAGTAAAAAAAATTGCAACCATTTCTTTGTCAGTTATGAACATAAAAGTGTGTAAAATGAATTGCACGGTTACATTTTATGATGTATGAACTGAGATGTCAGTGTGCACTGAGCTTTACAGACAGATTATTTCAAGGAAGTGAAAGGTCAGGTTTAGAGATGAGCGAACTTACAGTAAATTTGATTCGTCACAAACTTCTCGGCTCGGCAGTTGATGACTTATCCTGCATAAATTAGTTCAGCTTTCAGGTGCTCCGGTGGGCTGTAAAAGGTGGATATAGTCCTAGGAAAGAGCACTGTTGTTGGGCAGAAAAGAACCACTCAACTTCAGCAGCTGATAACTACTGGAGGGATTAATATTTTTTAATAGAAGTAATTTACAAATCTGTTTAACTTTCTGGAGCCAGTTGATGTAAAATAAAAAAAATAAAAACATTTTTCCTGGAATACCCCTTTAACACCTCACACGTTACAGGATGGTCACATATCAAATGTCAAGCACCAGAAAGCTATCAAAGCCTGCATGCATTGCAAAACATAGCAAAAGGCTATAGGGTCCTGTTCACACTGACATCACTATAGATGAACTATTATCCTAATAAGATCTGTCCCCCTCCTAATGAATTCATGATGTCCGGTTTTAATTTTGGTTTTATAGAGTAGACTTTGGCAGCATGCTATGCTGTTCTGACCATCACAGGGCGATAGAAACCGGATGAGCAAAAAAAACACACAGGTGTGAACAGAGCCCAACACATTCACAGCATGAATTTGTTACATTTGTTGCAAGAAAGAAACTCGCTTCCCCCAGAATTCTAGACGTTTTCCATCATAAATACTGAGGTTACATTGACCTCATAGAACCACACCTAATGTGAGCAGTAACTTATATGTGGCCGTGTGAACCAGTGCTGCCTTGGGCGCTGTCACAAAATACACCTGCATCCATAAAATCTATTGTAACTGTACAACCAAGTCCACACAGGCACGTGAAAGGGGCATTGCCAACACAAGAGTCTCCTCACCAATAGGCGCTATGGAAATAGCTGAGCATGTTTACTCCCCCCCCCCAAATATTCCTGCCCATTCAGGGATGTGGAATTCCTATCGCCCGACGCCCGGGACAAGCAGTTTTGGACGTCGGGCAGGTGAATTTGTCCGGCCCTTAGCCCGGGCCTGACCTGACAAGCGCGGCGGCGCTCTGCAGACTGTATGGAGCGGGCTCCAAACTCCTGCCCGCCCCATACTCTGCAGCACCCGGCTGTAAAAACCTGAGTCCTCCGAAGCAGAGCAGGGGAGATGAGAAGCTGCGTACAGTATTTGTCTTCTCTCCCTTGCTCTGCAGACGTGCGTGGGAAGATGAGGGGGCGTGGCTTCTTGCTCCCCGTGCAGCACGATCGCAGGGGGGGCAATCCACTATGGAGGTAGCCGGAGGGCTTACCTCTGCTTCCTCCTGTCCCGGCTCTGTCATTGATAGATCCTGGCTGGACCAGGCTCTATCAATGGATCACAGAGCACACAGATTAATAGAGTTCAATAGAATCTATTCATCTGTCTGAGGAATCTAATGATTCCTCATATAAGTCTAATAAAGTGTAAAAAAAAAAAAAATAAATAAAATAAAAGTTTTAATATAAGTTTGAAAGACACATTAACCTAGTGGTCTTCAAACTGTGCCCCTCCAGATGTTACAAAACTACAATTCCCAGCATGCCAGGACAGCTGTTGGCTGTCCGGGCATGCTGGGAGTTGTAGTTTTGCAACATCTGGAGGGCCACAGTTTGAAGACCGCTGCATTAAACCCTTCCATGTTAAAAGTTCAAATCACCCCCTTTCCCTATATAAAAACATGCAAACATAATAAAAATAAACATATTTGGTATTGCTTCGTGTGTAATTGTACAACCTATTAAAATATAATACGTACGGTAAATGTAAAAAAATACCAAACCACAGATTTGCAATTTTTATAATATCCTAGAAAAAAAAGTTAAAAAGTCAGATCAATACCAAAATGGTACCGATACAAAAAACAGATTATGGCGCAAAAAATTAGCCCTCATACAGCCTGGTATGCGGAAATAAAAGAAAGCTACAGGGGTTAAAAAATGGCAATTAAAAAAATTAGAAAAACTTCAGAATTAGTCAAACATGACGTAAACAATACAAATCTGGTATTACTGTAATCAGGCGCCTAAAGTATAAAACTAACATGTTATCTGACCACAAGGTAAATGGCGCAGGAAAGAAAAACCACCAAAATCTGCTAAATTATCTTTTACTATTTCAATTTCACTTCCCTTGATAAATATATATATATATATATATATATATATTTTTTTTTTTTTGGTTCGGAGAATATGTTATTGAAAAATGAAAAGGTATCATTATAGTAGGTAGTTATGGCTATTATAGGGCGAGGAGGAAAAAATAAGAGTTAGGGCGAGGAGGAAAAAACTAGAGCATAAAAGCGAAAATTGCCCGGACAAGTGGATCGTCATGAGGGACAAGTAGATTTTGCTCCATTTTAGTCCTGTGGACAAGTAGTTTTTTATAAAATTTCCACACCCCTGCCATTACATACTCAGGCCGTGAAGGTGGATGTCATCAGTATTTTGATGCCTACAAGCCATTACTTTACACTGGAATCTTGGCAGGGTTTCTTTCTCTAGCCCAGTGTTTCCCAACCAGGGTGCCTCCAGCTGTTGCAAAACTACAGCTCCCAGCATGCCCGGACAGCCGAAGGCTGTCCGTACATGCTGGGAGTTGTAGTTTTGCAACAGCTGGAGGCACCCTGATTGGGAAACACTGGGCTAGCCTATTGTTTTCACCATTTGGACTGACATCTAGCTGTGTGCGCCCAGCTTTTGGACATCCCAGTTACAGTGATCCCCCCCGACCTACGATGGCACCGACATATGATCAAATCGACATACAATGCTTTTTTATGTCGGGGCCATCGCATTAAGTGCTATCCGGCAGCGCAGACTGCTTAAGCTGCTGCCGGATAGCAGCTTAATGTTCCCCGTGTGGTGCGGTGAGTATTACTTACCCCTCCACGATGCTCCGGGGTGCCCTCCGAGTCCAGCGCTGGTCTTCCGGTGTCTTCTCGCCCCTCTCCGGTGACGTCAGTACGCTGTTGCGCACGCCGTCCCGTCATCCAATAGGAACGGCGTACGCAGCGGCGTAATGACGTCGCTACGCAGGCCCAGTAAGGCCAGGAGAGCCCAGCGGAGGCCCTGGGTCACCATCGGGAGCGGCGGGACGCGGTCCGGAGCGGCGGGGACAGGTGAGTACAGCTTCCTATACTTTACATTGCACAAATCCCTCAACATACGATGGATTCGACAAACGATGGCTCGTTTGGAACGAATTACCATCGTATGTTGAGGGACCACTGTACTTTAAAGTTTACCTGTCGTCAACGAAAACTTTTAATATAATGTAGATAATACTGTATATTTGTAATATACATTGGTTAAAAATTGTGTAGATATTTGGGTGAAAAAAATGCTGTCCCTGCAGCTATTGTCTGTGTGTCTCTATGAGGAATCCAAAAACAGGAAGTGGGGGCAGGACAAGCAGGGCTCTGTGCAGACTCCTGGTTTGTCAATCATCCTGATGTATGAGCCAGGAGCATGTTATAGAGCCTCAGTGCACACTGTTCTGCTTTTTCTTAGTGCACAGATCCCTGCTCATCCTGTCCTCACTTCCTGTGTTTGGACTCCTCATAGAGACACACAGGCAATAGCTGCAGGGACAAAAATATACACATTTTTTTTAACCAATGTATATTACAAATATACATATAATGGTATTATCTACATTATATAAAAAGTGTTTGTTGACGACAGGTACACTTTAATGAGAACCGTGTAATTCTTCATTTCTTCTATGGGAAAGTGAATACTATAAAGCTGATCACTGAACATACCAGCAACTGGACCCCTTTATGGCACTCTGCTGTTTTGTTTTTGTATTTTTTGTATATGTTGAAGTGTTGGTCTTTTATATTTTGGCTCTAAAATGATATACATTTTTTTATATTCTTGACATAGAGAAACGGGAAGTCTGAGCAGGCTGATTTCCTCTTTAAAAGAGAACGTATTGGGAAGTCCTAAGGAGATGCTCAAGCTGTCTGTTCCCTCTCTGGTATATGCACTGCAAAACAACATGGCTTTTTTGGCACTGAGTAATCTCGATGCAGCTGTTTACCAGGTAGTATTGCCTTTTATCCTTTTTGAGTTTGTGTGACCATATATATAGATCAACATATCTTTCAGTGCTATTTTTGTTGAGCTTTGTATTGCTGTGAATGCTTCTGTACTGTAAATGATTCAAAAGCGTTCAAAAGAAGTGACGCTTGTATTTCATTCTCTTTGTAGGTGACATACCAGCTAAAAATACCATGTACTGCTTTATGTACTGTACTCATGCTGAATCGCTCGCTCAGCAAACTCCAGTGGTTCTCGGTCTTCATTTTATGTGGCGGGGTCACACTTGTTCAGTATAACCCGGGTGAGACCACACGGGTTCAGGTAAGTTGAGCACCTATTTAGATATGTATTTATGTCTTTTTTATGATTTTTAAAAGGGGTACTCTGGAGAAAAAAATATACAGTATCCTGCACAGGTTTTGAAGCTGCAGACTTTCTGCTGCAGATTTCAGTGTAAACTAATTGACTGTACACAGCATCAAATCCTGCTCATCAAATGTGCGCAGGATACTGTACGTGTGCATACACCCCAAATAAACTGGTGCTAGAAAGTTATACAGATTTGTAAATTACTTCTATTTAAAAGTCATCCTTCCAGTACTTATCAGCTGCTGTATACAGTAGAAGACGTTGTGTCTTTCTTTCCAGTCTGACCACAGTGCTCTCTGCTGACACCTATGTCCATGTCAAACTGTCCAGAGCAGGATAGGTTTGCAATAGGGATTTGCTCCTCCTCTGGACCGTTCCTGGCATGAACGGTGGTGTCAGCAGAGAGTACATTTATACATCTGTTTAACTTTCTGCAACCAGTTGATTTGAAATATTTTTTTCCTCCCGAGTACTCCTTAACCTGTTGGGGACAGAGGGCGTACCTATACGCCCTTCGCCCACTCCCTTTCTATAACGCTGGGCCACACCCTGCGTCATAGCGGGTCGGGACCGGCCTTTAACAACGGTTGGGACCTGTGGATAATAGCGCACGGCACTGATCGCGGTGCCGTGCACCATTAACCCTTTAGACGCGGTGTTCAAAGTTGAACGCCGTGTCTAAAGAGAAAGTGCAGTCATGCTGGTTAGCTCAGGGGGCTGTTCGGCTTCGCCGCAATTGCGGCATCACGAACAGCTTACAGGACAGCAGTCGCTGTCCGATCGCCGAATGACTGCTCAGTGCCTGAGATCCAGGCATGAGCAGTCAAGCAGCAGAATCATTGATCAATGTTATCCTATGAAAAACCATTGATCAATGTAAAAGATCAGTGTATGTAATGTTATAGCCCCCTATGGGAGCTATAACATTGCAAAAAAAAAAGTGAATAAAGATCATTTAACCCCTTCCCTAATAAAAGTTTGAATCACCCCCCTTTTTCCCATAAAAAAAAAAAAACTAAACTGTAAGTAAAAATAAAAATAAACATATGTGGTATCGCCGCGTGTGGAAATGTCCGAATTATAAAAATATATAGTTAATTAAACCGCACAGTAAATGGCGTACGCGCAAAAAAATTCCAAAGTCCAAAATAGTGTATTTTTGGTCACTTTTTATATCATAAAAAATTTAATAAAAAGTGATCAAAAAGTCCAATCAATATAAAAAATGGTACCGCTAAAAACTTCAGATCACGGCGCAAAAAATGAGCCCTAATACCGCCCCGTACGGGGAAAAATAAAGAAGTTATACAGGTCAGAAGATGACAATTTTAAACGTATACATTTTCCTGCATGTAGTTATGATGTTTTCCAGAAGTACGACAAAATTAAACCTATATAAGTAGGGTATCATTTTAATCGTATGGACCTACAGAATAAATATAAGGTGTAATTTTTACCGAAATATGCACTGCGTAGAAACGGAAGCCCCCAAATGTTACAAAATTGAATTTTTTTTTCTTCAATTTTGTTGCAGCATGATTTTTTTTTTTTTCCGTTTTGCTGTAGATTTTTGGGTAAAATGACTGACGTCATTACAAAGTAGAAGTGGTGGCGCAAAAATAAGCCATCATAGTACCAGGGGTACTCTGGTGGAAAAAAAAACATTTTCATATCAACTGGCTCCAGAAAGTTAAACAGATTTGTAAGTTACTTCTATGTAAAAATCTTAATCCTTCCAGTACTTATCAGCTGCTGTATACTCCAGAGGAAATTGAGTTGTTCTTTTCAGTCTGACCACAGTGCTCTCTGCTGACACCTCTGTCCATGTCAGGAACTGTCCGGAGCAGGAGAGGTTTGCTTTGGGGATTTGCTCCTACTCTGGACAGTCCCTGACACAGACAGAGGTGTTGGCAGAGAGCACTGGGGTCAGACAGAAAAGAACAACTCAATTTCCTCTGGTGTAAACAGCAGCTGATAAATACGGGAAAGATTACGATTTTTTAATAGAAGTAATTTACAAATCTATTTAACTTTCTAACACCAGTTGATTTGAAACTTTTTTTTTCCCATCGGAGTACCCCTTTAAATGTTCATATGAGCTGTTGGATGCAATGCTAGGTCTTTTGTATCATTAGGTTTTATTGCTAAAGGGTAGATCTAGAAGAATAAAATGGGTAGAATCTAGATGTGAATATACAGACTTATGCCATTTGTATTAAAGCATACCTGTCAGATACCACAAAAAACTGTTATATGTTATTTAGTACCTCATCATGTACATTCTCACAATCAGCCATATTTCACTGAAAAATAGCATATTACAGCTGCACAATGTCTCTCATCTTTCCAGAGGGAGGGGGTATGTCCTTCGCTTGCTTGCACTGTGCATGACTCCTCCCCTCCCTCACTCTGCTGATTCACTGCTCTTGGGAGCCTGGCAGCTCTTCTCTGTAACCCTTTCCTTTCTGGTTTTATGCTGTACACACACACACACACAATGACTTTTGGAGATTGCTTGTACACTACCACCAAAGACAATATGGTGAGTGTTTAGCTTACATCTTCCTAAATTAGTGCAAAGGTTTAGTGCTAAAAGTACAGTAGTTTTTTTTTATGAATACATTTTCTATATGTTCCTTTGTCATTCATGTGTATCATACTTTGCCAATCCTGTAATGCTAGGAGTTGTAGTTTTGAAATAGTTGGAGGTACAGGGTTTGGATAACTTTTTTGCAGCAGTGTTGCCTTCAGCTTTTGCAAAACTAAAACTCCCAGCATGACTAGACATCTTTGACTGTCCAGGCATGCTTGGAGGTGTAGTTGTGCAACAGCTGGAGGCACATTATTGGTAAAAATCTTATGTTACAGCAGTGTTGCTGGAGGCTGTGTTCCTCCTGCAGCCTTGTCAATCAGTCATCTCGTGTCCATGACCCTTGGACATACTCATGCTGCTGTGGGACATATCAGTGTCTCAGGAGGTATGGGGACCCCTAGTGGTGGGATTTTCAAAGGCAGTTTTCAGGCAGTGGTAAGAGATGTAGATTACACATTTGAATTATTGTGGTTAGATGAAAAAAAATAAAATATATATATATATATATATACTATATACCACCACTCCAGTCCTGCCCACTGGCTTTGCTTCTTTTTTGACAAGATGACATGCCCATATGCCCTGCAGCCAATCGCTGTACTGTGAGGCCATTGATTGATGGCGGCGAAACAGTGGTGTTAGATGAAGTAGGGATAAACAGGCAAAATGTGGTATATCTTTTATTTCATCACAATAGCAGGCCATAAAAATTTTTTTATAACATTTGGACAACCCCTTTACATATGTCAGATATGCATTGTTGTGAATGTCAGACAGAACGGAGTGTAGTTATATTCTGCTGCATCATTACTACAACTGACTAGACAATCTATTCCCACAAAGTTGGAAATACAGTAGTCCAAAATATCTTTGTAGCATTAAAGGCGTACTCCGCTGCTCAGCATTTGGAACAAACTGTTCCGAAAGCTGGAGCCGGCGCAGGGAGCTCGTGACGTCATAGCCCCCTCAATGCAAGTCTATGGGAGGGGGCATGACAGCCAGCCCCTCCCATAGACTTGCATTGAGGGGGTGGGGTGTGACATCATGAGGGGGCAGGGCTATTATGTCACGAGCTCCCGGCTCCAGCGTTTGGAACCGTTTGTTCCAAACGCTGAGCAGCGGAGTACTCCTTTAACATCACTATTCAGTGGAAATAAGGGGTTCAGCCCAAACCCTGATATCACTTCCAGAGGCAATTTGGAACTTGTCAGTTTTTTTTCGTACCTCACGATCAGAAATGACACTTGACAAAGGTGAAACCCCACAATAGTACCATGTAGAATGTGAAGAGGTGACATCAACATGAACATCTACATTTCTTTTACTTAGGGCACAGACTACACACCAAGCTAATTTCAATTTAAACTGAAAGGGGTTTTCCAGCATAAGGTGATTTTAGTACGTGCCTGGCAGACAGTAATGGACATGCTTAGGAAGGATCTGCGCTTGTCTTGGGCTAAATGTTTATGTTGTGAGATTAGCAGAACACTCTGGCTAGCTTTCTGTGAACTTGTATTTCCTGGTTTCTGTTTTCTTGTTTGCCTACAAATCCCATGATACCATTTTCCTCCCTCCCACCCATCGCTACCCCACCCATTGAAACTAAATGAGCTGCAGATCTGTGGTCTTCAATCAGGATGCCTCCAGCTGTTGCATTAGTTGCAGATTGATCCCTCCACCCATTGAAGCAGACAGGCTCCCTGTCATCAGCTGACTAATGAGTCAGGTCTCGGCCGCATTGCAAGCTGGGAAAAATTCCGAGACAACAGTCATTTTGTATGCTGTTAAAAATAAATATTGGGGTGAAAATCACATAAGAATTGTGAGAAAACCGCCACACACAGGTACAGACACTATATTATGAACTACACTAACTTTACAGCCCCTGTAGCATAGTCAAATAAAAAAATTCCTGGAATACCCCTTGAATCCTTTTTATATGCCACATTTAAAGTGTACCTGTAAACTTCACCTCCCGCCTGATCTTCATTTCAAGCACGGAGGGACTTGCCCAGGCAGCTGTACAACACCCAGCGAGTTTTGCCCACAGGCCCTTTTCTAATAAATAGGACTCATCCATGTAACTTCCTGGGTGTTGTTTCTTTGCTTCGGTAAGCTGACAGGCCAGTGTAGACCATGTCTGTACACCCCTGACTGCTAGATTTTTGCAATGGAACTGGATAAAACACTGAAACCTTTCGATAAGACAACCACTTTGAGAAGACCCCCTGTGATTGATTTTTCTCCCATTATAGTCTATTGAAGCTGACCCTCTATAAGTAGATCACCCCCTTATCTATCTGAAACCTTTTAGCACATTTTTTTTAGCTGGATTCCCTTTAAATACACCATGCATTGGACTTAAGAAAATAGGAGGAGACGTGGAAGGGACATTAGAGCTAGTAAAGCTGGAGGAAGAGCATTGGATAGGAGGCAGGAAGAATGAGGCTGTCAGATAGATGGATTGCAGCCCATGTCATGCTGCAATGTGGAGAGGAATCATGTCAAAGACCTGGAATATAATGGGGAGCCATGCTGGGGGCCAGGAGTAAAAGCGGATCCATGCTGGGGGCTACCAGGAATAAGATGGAAAGCCATGCTGGGGACACGGAATAACATTTGAAGTCATGCATGGGACCAGGAATGAGATAAGGAGTCATGCTGGAGACCAAGAGTTAGAGGGAAGCCATGCTGTGGACTATACCTGAGGTGCTGGAGCCATGCTGTGGACTATACCTGAGGTGCTGCAGCCATGCTGTGGACTATACCTGAGGTGCTGGAGTCATGCTGTGGACTATACCTGAGGTGCTGGAGTCATGCTGTGGACTATACCTGAGGTGCTGCAGCCATGCTGTGGACTATACCTGAGGTGCTGGAGTCATGCTGTGGACTATACCTGAGGTGCTGCAGCCATGCTGTGGACTATACCTGAGGTGCTGGAGTCATGCTGTGGACTATACCTGAGGTGCTGGAGTCATGCTGTGGACTATACCTGAGGTGCTGCAGCCATGCTGTGGACTATACCTGAGGTGCTGGAGTCATGCTGTGGACTATACCTGAGGTGCTGGAGTCATGCTGTGGACTATACCTGAGGTGTTGGAGCCATGCTGTGGACTATACCTGAGGTGCTGGAGTCATGCTGTGGACTATACCTGAGGTGCTGGAACCATGCTGTGGACTATACCTGAGGTGCTGGAGTCATGCTGTGGACTATACCTGAGGTGTTGGAGCCATGCTGTGGACTATACCTGAGGTGCTGGAGTCATGCTGTGGACTATACCTGAGGTGTTGGAGCCATGCTGTGGACTATACCTGAGGTGCTGGAGCCATGCTGTGGACTATACCTGAGGTGCTGGAGTCATGCTGTGGGCTTGGAATAAGTTGGGGAGCTATGCTAGAGACTAGGAATGAGATAAAGAGTCATGCTGGGGGCCAGGAATTAACTAATGGGATGCGGACCAGTAAAAAAGTCAGTAGTCGTGCTGGAGACTAACAATTAGACAGTGCATGACTGTACTTTTTGGTTATTTTCTTTGCTTTCTGGTTGTATGGGGTGTTGGGAGGTGGGAGCTGGTTGGGATTTGGGGTGAGGGATTTTGTTATTTCTATGTATAAATGCAAAAACATAAGAAAAAACAAATCCGATGGTGAGCAATGCTAAGGTCGACGAATGTAAATCAACAAAAAATTCAGTGAAACAGACAGCTATGTAGGGGAATGAGACTAAATGATTATGCTACATCTCTATGTGTATCCCAAGGTAATAGTAAGGATCATATGAACTCTGCCAAAATACAATATAGAAAATATAAGTCCTACAAAAAACAAATTGTGGTAGCGGAAAAATCAGATAAAAATGCGTGCTTTATTAAAATCCATTAAATATACAAAAATGACAATTACAGGACATACAAACAAATAACGGCAACTGAAAACATAGTGGCGGCCCTGCCTACTACAGATAAAGTGCTTTATGTAACGTAAGGTGCAAATGCCTCCCAAAGCTATACAAATGCACAAGGGACATATGATGATGTACAAGCTCCATAAATAAAGTGCACATGCATCAAAAGTAACTGAGCATATAGCAAGATCTGCAGCAAATAATAGGAAAAGCAGACTGGAGAAGCCTCAGAATGCCCACCCTTACGAGTGTTTTGGATAATTTCCTTCTTCCTTGTAAGGCTGAAGAATGGTAGGATGGACCATGCTGGGACCATTAATTCAATATATGATGAAAGACAATGTTTTGACTCATTCATCATTATTTGAGTGTGTGCTGTACATTGTACATGTGTGCTGACCTTATTAGACACTTAAAACTTCATGTATACTGTTTTCCTTGAGAAGACCACTCTTCTAGAAAACCAGTTTTTTTTACACAAATTTGTGTGGTTATCTTAGGTTTTACTGTAATTAGGAGGGACATCCACTTAGGTTTTGGCCATATACTGTATTTTAAGCATAACTTTTGCAGATGATATGTTACCTCCTTCTCTTGGCCAAAGAAGACAACAGACTGTTTGTGATGGAGGTGTGGTAATCTGGCAGGAGATGGACTATTCATAGAAGTAAAGCACTGGGCCTGTCTTTTTCCTACCACGTGGCATTACCTTTTTGTTTGTTCTTTTATACTTTGTATTCACTGTCCATTTATTACATGGGAAAGTCAATATTTGCATAAAAAAAGTCAAGGACTGAATTAGGGAGCGAGAAATTCTTTCTATTGTTTGCAAGGAGAGAAGCTACAGGTGAAGTAAATACCATTTATTATATTGTGAAAATGGAGCCTGTCAATGGGTGGCATATATTAGACTAAACCAGATTTATCAATGCTGTTTAACACCTAAACTGGTTGGGAAACACTGGTACACACTGGCTTTGTGGTGCAGGGTAGGCCGAGCTTGCTGGAGATTGACTCTAACACCATACTGTACAGAGTATATAAAACCCCAGTAGTTCTGCAAAGGCTTGGTTTGCGTCCTGATGCTACATGTCCGAGATGTGGCCAACTTGGTGCGCACTTGTTTTATGTGGAATGGGAGTGTCCTCTTCTGGCTCCTTACTGGAGGGCTGTGATTGTACTGATTCATATGGTGTATGGCTTTATACTACCATTGGAGCTTAAGCATTGTATCCTGGGCCTTATAGGATGTGAGGAAGAACCCTCTGGGATTCTTCGTGTTTTATACTAGGCTAGAAAACGTATTGCCCAATATTGTATTAGAGCTAGTCCTCCTACTGTGAATGATATGATTTCTAGGGTCTCTCTTTTATAGTTCACCTGGAGCAGTGTATCGGGGTATATGGTTTGGGGTCCTTGGGTAAGTTCCTACTGATCAGGTCATGCCCTACTACATCTAAGATGTCTGATCGCGGGGGTCCCGCCGCTGGGGACCCCTGCAATCTGTCATTCAGCACCCACCTTTGCGAGCTCTCCGCAGCGCTGGAGGCTCCAAGTGTGCAGTGTGACGACCAAGGGGCCTGAGTATTGTGACGTCACGCCCCGCCCCCTCAATGCAAGTCTATGGAAGGGGGCGTGCTAGCACGATACTCTGGGCCCATAGTTGTCACACTGCACACTCGGAGCCTCCAGCGCTGCGGAGAGCTCGCAAAGGTGGGTGTGCTGAATGACAGATTGCGGGGGTCCCCAGCGGCGGGACTCTCGCGATCAGACATCTTATCCTTTGGATAGGGGATAAGATGTATTGGGGCCGGAGTACCCCTTTAATAACTCTTCCCCCCCCCCCCCGCCTTTATATCTCTGAGCTGTTTGTGTTAATACATCCTTTTTTATGTGACTATGGTCAATTTCAGTGCTGCCTGCTGGGGGGGACTTCAACGTCACTGATGCCTGCTGGGGGGGGGACTTCCGCCCTTAGTTCTAACAGGGTGCCTCCAGCTGTGTCACAACTACAACTCCCAGCATGTCCTGACATCTATTGGCTTACAGGGCATGCTGGGAGTTGTAGTGGGGAAACAACTGGAGGCACCCATTCATAACTACCTCCCGCCCCCACCCCCCTCCCCTCCGGTCGCTCAGATGGATAGAAGAAGCCGGGACAGCGAACTCTCCGCTGCGCGGCAAGCTGCAGGGAAACGGGGAATCCAATTCAGTTACCGGAGTCTGCAGAGAGAGTGCAGACTCCAACTGGGCTGAGGTACAGGCTGCGTGCATGGTGCGGCCAGGGCGGCTGCTCCTGAACTTTACTGCGCTGGCTTCCTGCCTGTTTGATTGACAGACAGGAAGCCAGCGCGCAGTGAATGAATTTCGACTCGTTGCCAGGCTAAAATGAGTTGAAATTCTGTAATGACGTCACTGCGTGGCCGACCCCCTAGTGGCCGAATTTAAAAGTGATTTTAAACGGTTTTAAAATCACTTTTTTTAATTAAACTATATTAGAGATATGTTGTAGTACTTAAGTACTACAACATATCAATTTTTTGTTTTCATGACAGTGCCCATTTAATGCTTCTTTCTGTATCGATTTTGTATACTTATTAAAGTGCCTATGACTCATATCTAGAACGTTGTTCAAATTTTTGTTGTAGACATCTCAGACAATGTCCTTGTTTTACAGTAAAAAAAACATGCTGACAAGTCCATTTCAATAAAGAATCATTGCACATTTACCAAAGGGAATCTGTTTGTACAGTGAATCTTATATTTTATCACTTCACAGATTGAACAAAATCATTGGCTGGGACTGGGTGCTGTGGCAGTGGCTGTGCTGTGCTCTGGATTTGCTGGTATATGCGGTTTGAGATTGTCCTATTAACATTGTTGTACTTTTTGTAAGTAAAGTTGTGACAGCTGTGTTGTAACGTAGTGTCAGAATAAAACGTGCAAGATGCCCTCAATATGCGGCAGGTAACTTACATTCACCATAATCATACAGTGTATTCCACATACATAAGAAGCCATGGAGTGAAATGATACACCATTCACTCTGGGGACTTTGACCTCCATTTTTGTGATCAGTGGTGGTCCAAACAGTCTGACCTTGATTGACAGGCTAGTTATTCCCTACCCTGGTGTAACCCCTTTAATGTTCAGTGCTTGATGTAAAATCTTCCCAAAACAGAGAACATCAAACAACTTTATCATTGGCTGATTGGGCTGTTCTGACCTGCTAAAAAATCATTGGCCGTTGGGTGCAAATCTACCTGTATAATAGGAGATGTGCGGTCTACGGCTGATTGCAGGAAAGGGCTTCACAAATGATTGAACCTTATAAAAGATTGGTAAACAAGCACTGATCAGAGATTGGGGCTTATTTACTGTGCAGAATTGGCCACCTAATATGACCCTTAGGATCAGTACAAGATACCTTTTATGTAGATTATGGGAGTCAATTACTTAAGTGCTCCCAACAGTTTTTCTTGGGTTTTGTGCCCAAATTGTGTTGCACGCTATGTGCACAACCAAAGGATCCAACCAACCTGACCAACTCTCCATTTTACTCGGAAAGGGGGCGGGGCCACATAAAAAGGGACTTGTCCCTGACATTTCCAAAAAATCCCAACATATGAACTAATGTTTCCATGTAAATGTGGTGAATTTGAGCTGTGGAAAACCAGACAGCTCGGAAATAATGGTTGGGGGGAAAAAATCCACACAGAATACTACACTCTACTCTTAGTAAATCAGGGCCTATGTTTGTATGTAGTGATCAAAGCTGATCATGTGCTTTGACTCATGACATTTCTTTGTCTTATTTTATTGCAGGAGTGTACTTTGAGAAGGTGTTGAAGAGTTCTGACACCTCCCTGTGGGTGAGGAACATCCAGATGTACATCTCTGGCATCATCGTGACATTAGCCGGTGTCTTTCTTAATGATGGAAGCAATGTCATGGAAAAAGGATTTTTCTATGGCTACAGTTACATGGTCTGGTTTGTAATCTGTAAGTGCAAGCTTATTAGTTATGTGTATACAATTGTAGGATCTGTCCACTAACAATGTAGATCAGATGCAGAACAGAATCGGCAATCCTTTCCTGCCCTGTGTGCATGAGGTATAACTTTCATGTGTTATGATATTCTACATAAACTGCAGCCGTTGTGGGCCATTTAAGCCTTTGGTGACATCCACTGTAGATGTGTGCAAAAAAGAAACATGGCACAGGCTCAGCCCATTCCATAGGCTGTCTGTTGCCAAATGTGTTCTACAACTGACACCTATTGGCAGTGGCTGGGGTCTGAGATAATTTGGATGGTATCGTTATTTGTGATCGCTATTTGTCTAATAGCTTAGACAAAGAGATGGGTCCCCCTGTTACTTGATTGCTAAAACTACAGCTTAGGCTGGGTTCACATCACGTCTTTCCACATACGGCAGGGGAGAGCTAAAAACTTGCACTCCCGTATCCTGCTGTATGCGGTCCCGTATGCAATTCATTTCAATGAGCCGACAGGAGTGAACCGGTCGGCTCATTTTTCCCCGCATGCTGTTTTCTACCGGACCTAAAACCGTGGTTGACTACGGTTTTAGGTACCGTAGAAAACCGCATACGGGGAAAAATGAGCCGACCGGTCAACTCCGGTGGGGTTAATGAAATGAATTGCATACGGGACCGCATACAGCAGGATACGGGAGCGCAAGTTTTTAGCTCTCCCCTGCCATATGCGCTGCCGTATGGGGAAAGACGTGATGTGAACCCAGCCTTAGGGTGCGTTCACACATGCGTATTTTTGCTGCAGATTTGCTGCTGCAGATTTTTCTGCTTCAATGGGCAGAAAAATCTGTGGAAGCAGATCTGCAGCAGGGAATATGCACATGTGAATGCACCCTTTCTCTCAACCTCATAGCATATGTAGGAAAGTCAGACTCTATAGTGAGTGATGCACTGATTCTAAGGGAATGTCACCAGGAATGGTGGCATGTTAAGGAGCAGTTTTGCATATTCCCCTTCCCAGAGTTCTTAGTGGAAGGCTAAGTGGCTTAAAGGGGTTGTCCGCTATTATGCAGCTCAGATTCATTAAAGTAAATGGGACTAAGTTGCAGTACTACACATAGCCTGTGTACAGGAGTGGTGCTGTTTTCACAAAAATATAAAGAAGCAGCATTTTTCTAATAGACAACCGACAACCCCCTTAATATTCTCCACACCTTGTGCTCTCTCCAAGGAAAGCTTTTTTTTTTTTTTTTTAATAATGAGATAAATAACAAAGTGCTGTAGCAATACAGGACGTTCTTGTATGTGTGTGAGACTTGAGAAAAATTGGGGAATACATTGTCTTAGGACGCACAGCACAGCTCTCCTGCTGCAAAGATGGAAGAACATGCCCATCGAGCACAACTGTGGAGTACATGCTTATTTTAAGAAATGATACAGAGGATGTGAAAGACCCAAAATAGACACATATCCTCTGCAATTTTATGTGTATTGTATCTGGTACCACTTCTTTGCAATGTAAGGTATAGGAGTTTAAAAGCTTAATGATTCTGTGCTTGTTGTCTTGCAGTGCTGTCCAGTGTTGGTGGTCTCTACACGTCGGTTGTAGTGAAATACACTGACAATATCATGAAAGGCTTCTCAGCAGCTGCAGCCATTGTCATCTCAACCATTGCATCGGTCCTGCTCTTTGGACTGCAGATATGTAAGTTACTGTTCAGATTGCAGCATCATATTAATATTCTATGTGATTTAAAATGGTCTGCCGTAATAGAGGGCTGCCGGGGGTTAATTCTGAACTATAATGACATTCTCTACCATTTATTTATAAGTTTAGATCTATTCCAACTTCCTACTGTCACTATGAAATAGTTTATTTCCTGTTCAAGAAATTTATAGCAAAAAGATACATATGCACGATCTAAAAACTGAAGTCCACCAATGCATTAATGGTCTTCCTATTTATAATTTATCCCAAATGGGAAAACAGGCATGTACCGATTTACCATCACATTTCATGTTCTGGTCTAGAGATAAGCAAATCTCCCCATTTGGCCTGTCTGATTTAAGGTCCGATTCCGATTCGTACAGGAGCAGGGACTCTTGTATTGCACCTTTCATACATCATAGGACTCTCTGTAGTGCAGTGGTATTGTTTAAGGCAGTTTAGAGTCCTATGACATATGACAGCTTTGATACAGGAGCAGTCCCCTCAGCACCCGCCTAGCACACAGACATGAACCGCTTTAGTCTCCCTGTTCTTCACTTCTATTCCGTCACATCTTTGGCTCTTCTCCTGGCTTCACCACCTACTGACAGCGGGTGCAGAGCACACCGTGAAGCTACAGAAGATTATGTAAGTTATCTCATGCCATTCGTTACAATTAATTGCCCAAAAATCCTTTAACTGAGTGGGCAGACGTACAGTGTATGCCTCCCCACTTAGTGTACAGGAGCAGGGACTCCTACCTTTTGACAGAAGTCCCTGCTCCAAGATTTGGTTGAAACAAATCCCAAAAATTCAGATTCAGACGTATCTTTTTTTAAATTTTGAAATCTGATTGTTATACAAAGATTTACCATGATTGTGAAATCATGGTAAACACAGTTTTATAGAGCAAATATGTACTACAGCAGCAATGTGATTATCATTTGTGGAAATAGCTGAGACGTAACTGTTTTATTTCTATTCCAGCATTAACATTCGCTGTTGGAACGCTGCTTGTTTGCATATCTATATATACATATGGGCTACCCCGAAAAGACACAACAAAGCTTGAAATAAAGGACACCAGCAACCTTAATGCAAAGCTTATCGGTGTTTGATAGTCTATGGCTGGATGAACTCTTGTGCAGATGTAAATGTACGATGTAGTTATTGTATTAATTACTTCTGATGCTTCGATCCAAAAGGTCCACAGTGACCACTGCAGTAGTCGGTACTGCACAACTTTGGAAAGCACATGTACAAATGAATGTGACTTATGCAGCGTAATTTTATGAGATTCAATCAGTAGTTGTTTTAATTCTAATGTGGACATGTATATAGTTTATAATGAGGATTGACAAGAGTCAGAATGGACGTTTTTATTATTATTTTTTGCCTCAACACTCTTGTGGAGACAATGGACGCACTGGAGAAGCCCTAAAGAGGGCACATGATGGAACTATGCATAGTGATGATCTCCATTGCAACAATAATCAGAATACTTCAATTTCCTGTCCAAAGACTACAACGTTTTTTGTTATATCATGAATTTGCACTTTTACTTTCCTTAAAATTTTTGACATGGTGACTTTTTTTAAATAAAAAAATGAAAGAAAATTAGTTGGGATTAATACAGAGAAAGTGATGTTGACACCAAGTTTACTCTTTCATGCCAAGTTTTCTAAATAACTGCGCTTCAATATTAAAAGGGGATAAGATGTCTAGGGGCCGAATAACCCATCCAAAGGATAGGGGATAAGATGTCTGATGGTGGGGGTCCTACTGCTAGGAACCCCCGCGATCTCTCCTGCGGCACCCCGTCATCTGCTGCAGGGAGCGAACTTTGCTCCATGCTTGATGACTGGCGATGCAGGAGCTAAAGGCTCGTGACGTCATGGCCCCGCCCCCTTGTGCCGTCACTCCCCATCCCCTCAATGCAAGTCTATGGGAGGGAGTGACGACAGCCACGCCCCCTCCCATAGACTTGCATTGAGGAGGTGGGGCCATGATGTCACGAGCCTCCAGCCCCTGCGTCTTCTGCTATGACAAAGAGGATGCTGCAGTCAGACAGGATTATGTTCTGGATGGTATGAGGACTGAGGGTATGAGGTATGTTTTGGACTACATCTCCCATGAATCTTTGCCAGCATTTTGGTTGTAATAGCATCATGGGAGATGTAGTCCGAAACATCTGCAGTGCCGAAGGTTGCCTATGTCTGATTTAGGAGATACAATTATCTTATAAAGTATATTAGAAAGGTTAATGGTTTGCCAAGATGTACAACATATAAAAAGCTTTTGATTTTAACAGGGCCCATTTAAGGTGTAATGTATTTACATTCAGTAAATGTAAACCATACCTGTCAGATCCCACAAAAAAAAAAACTTATGTTACTCAGTACCTAATCCTGATCATGTAATTTTTATGTCTCTATCACCCATATTTCACTAAAAATAGCATATTACAGCTGTTCAATATATTTTCCATCTTGTCAAAGGGGAGGGGGGGGTGTCCTTGTCTTGCCTGCCTTGTGATGACTCCTCCCCCTCTCTCACTCTGCTGACTCGCTGCTCTTGGGAGTCTGGCTGCCCTGCTCGTGAGGCTGGGTTCACACTATGATTTGAAGATACGGGAACCGGGGGAATGGTTGAGGAAGTGAAAACCAGGTGCTACTGTATCCCAGCTGGACCCAACCTGTATCTCATTCATTTCATCGAGCCGACCAAAGTCTCTTAGTGACTCCGGTCAGCTCATTTTTGCCCTGTATCGGGTTTTCTGAATGAGATACAGGCCGGGTCCGACAGGGATATAGGAGAGCCAGGTTTTCATCCCCCCCCACCCAGTCGGATCCGGATCTTCAAATCTTAGTGCGAACCAACCCTTTCCTCTGGTTTTATGCTGTGTACACACGTGGGATTATTGGAGATTGCCTGTATTCTACCCCCAAAGACAATATGGTGAGTGTTTAACTTACATCTTCTGTGTCATTTATGTGTGTCAGCCTTAGGCAATCCAGTAATGCTGGAACTTGTAGTTTTGGAATAGTTGGAGGTACACTGTTTGGATAATTTTTTTTGCAGCATTTTTACCTTCAGCTGTGTGCCTAAAGCTTTTGAAATACTACAACTCCCAGCATGCCCAGACATCCTTTGACTGTCCAGGCATGCTTGGAGTTGTAGTTTTTACAGCTGGAGGCAAATGTTTGGTAAAACTCGGTGTTGCTGCAAGCTGTGTTCCTCCTGCAGCCATCTCTTGTCAATGACCCTTGGACACACTGCTGCTGTGGGACTCAGTGTCCCAGGAGGTATGGGGCCCCCTAGTGGTGGGATTTTCAAAGCTGTTTTCTTTAATAAAATTTGAAACAAATGCACCATTTTCATGAGGCTCCCGTTAAAATCACGCCTTGCACCTGCTCCCAGTCTGAAGCTCCTCAGTGCGCTCCATACCTGCTTGGTGGGACCCATAGCTAACATTGGACATCACTGATTAGGTTAATATCCGCCATTGAACATTTAGTTCATCACAGTGTCTAAAAGTGTAAAAATGTATGTCCTGGTTCTTTAGGGAAGCTGATGCTGATGACGGTGCTCCAAATGTGCAGGCAGCCTGTACAAGTGGAATGCCGATAACACTGATCAATGCTGTGCTATGGCTGTTCAGTGTTTACAATTAAAAGATTATAGGCAATAATCTCCTATGGGGACTAAAATTACCCAGGACAGATTACTTTCGGTAAGTGATAAACACGAGCTTGTCACTTTCTGGTGGTCTGAGTGCTAGTCACAAGACCTAGCTGCAGTAAAATAATGTATAGATGTATCAGAGCTGGAATTAAACAGATCGCACTGGTGATGTGCATTATATGGGCAAAAGAACAAAACAAAAAAAACAAGAGTTCTTCTTTAAAAGTAGGACAGTAGCAGAAAGAAGGGGTCCAGCTATAATATGGGTATAATTAGACCAATGAAGTTTTGATTGGTCAGGGTCTCAGTGCTGATCATTAGAACATCATGCCTTACAATGATCTACGCCCTGCTTCACTGGACAGTCCATTACACTTAGGCTGGGTTCACACAACGTAAAATTTTCCACACGGATATCCATGGCAATTTGTTGTTTATTTTATGTGCTTAAAGAAGATATCCCATGCAGCAAAGAAAAAAAAAATACCTAGCCATTCCATAGTATATTCACCTACCACCTCTCTGACATGTTTGTGATTTTTTTTCCGGCCCCCATTCACTGGCTATTCAGCTCATAAATTGCAGTTACTTCCTGGTTATGGTGGCTATGCCTGTGATCTCAAAGACTACATTTCCCTGCATGCACTGCTCACATTTCCTGCCCTCAGCTGCCTGAGCAGAGAACTTGTTACCACCCCTAACTTATGTTAGCCACTCCCACATAACACTGAGCTCCAATCATAGCCCTATACAGCAGGGTGGCCACGAGGAAACAAAATGTAATCTCAGTGCTCAGAGAGAGGGACCCTGGAGTTGAAGCTGCAGTTTTACACTGTAAAATCACTCCCTCCCCCTCCTCCTCTCAATGAAACAGCTTTACAGTGCTACAATCACCTCCCCCCCCCTTCTCTGCCCTGCACTCCTCTCTCCCCAGTGCTCAGTGTGACAATTCTACTCTCCCTCCCCTCCATTCTCAGTTTGACAGGTCTACGCTGGCAGCTCCCTCCCCCCTCTCCTCTGTTATCAGTGTAAAAACATTAGCAAGGAGAGGGGAGAGAACTATGATCTGAATCAGCCGACATATAGGCAGTGCTGCTCAGCCAATCACTGCAGAACAGAGGGAGGACAGTGTGAATATTCATCAGATGGGAGGGGCTAAGCCCGAGCTCAGGGAGCTCTCTGCAGCACAGGGGTTTTCTGGGTAATTGTCACGTCACGGCCCCGGGATGCTGCTGATAACAGCCTGAATAGGGGGTCGAAAGTCATGAAAACCTGGAACAGCTGATTTTCCTGTCAGACAGAGGAATGCAGATAAAGCTGGTTTCTAAGCAGCATTGGTAATGGAAGTGATTTACAAACCTATATAACTTTACCTTCTGCACTAAAAGCTGAACAATTGTTTACTGTGAGACTTGTCCTTTAATTTAAGCAGTGTGAACAGAACCTTAGGCTACATTCACACAATGAAATTTCTGAGCAGAGAAAATTCCCATGCAGCAGCTTCCTATTGTCTTCAATGGAATTCTGCTGCACTGTGCACCCTGTAGAATTTATGCTACATGAAAGGTCATTCCAGAAATTAACATATTCATTATTTTGGCAATATTCCTCATGGACTCCATTGTCAATACAGCAGCATGTTCATGCTATCCTATCGTCAATGGATTTCGGCGTAGCCCTCCAGTGGAGGAATTCTGTAGAGTAAGCAAACCCTTGTAAAGAGGCTGCAGGACAGATCGCTGGGAGCTGTTAACTCCCCACTTGTTCTACTGATGAGGTCAAAAGTTTTATAAAATGGTAGGAACACTTTAACCAACTCTACCTATGCAATTTGAATTTACATTAAAAGAGGTAGAATTAGAGGACTGGAGGCGTGAGAGAAACCACAAATTTAGTTATTGTATTCCTAGAATGGTATAAGGGTAGCAGGAGCTTGGAATATCTCTGGATCAAGAAAGACTTTGAAGACATCGGGTACTGTAACCCCAATATAACTACAGATATTAGGTAATGCCCTGTCATCAAATATTACTGGGAACAAAAACTGATAGATGAAAGAAAGATCCAGGAGACTCCCGTATAATGGTAGTTGTCCAACTGTACCGCTTTTATACATTATACTATTATAGATAAGTAGATTTTTTTATGCTTACTGTAAAATCTTTCTCGGATGATATATTGGGGGGACACAGAACTGTGGGTATATGCTCTTGCCGCTAGGAGGCGCTGACACATGACAAAAAAAAAAAAAAAAAAAAAAAAAAAAGTCTGCCCCTCCAGGATATACCCCGCCTACTGGCCCTGAGCTAATTAGTTTATCCCCAAAGCAGTAGGAGGCAACGGACAGAAAAAGAAACCAGGAGTCCGAGGGAACCAGACCAAAAAGGAAACCGATCAACCCCTTAGACAAAACTAACAAAAACTGTACTCAATCCATGGGTGGGAGCTGTCCGAGATTGTTTTTTCGTGACATATTCTACTTTAACACAGCGGTAAAATTTTATGGTAACTTGCATCATTTCTTGGTGAAAAATCCCCAAATTTGATGAAAAATTAGAAAAAGTTGCATTTTTCTAACTTTGAAGCTCTCTGCTTGTAAGGAAAATGGATATTCCAAATAAAAAAAATTTTGATTCACATATACAATATGTCTACTTTATGTTTGCATCATAAAATTGACGTGTTTTTACTTTTGGAAGACATCAGAGGGCTTCAAAGTTCAGCAGCAATTTTCCAATTTTTCACAACATTTTCAAACTCACTATTTTTCAGGGACCAGTTCAGGTTTGAAGTGGATTTGAAGGGTCTTCATATTAGAAATACCCCACAAATGACCCCATTATAAAAACTGCACCCCCCAAAGTATTCAAAATGACATTCAGTCAGCGTTTTAACCCTTTAGGTGTTTCACAGGAATAGCAGCAAAGTGAAGGAGAAAAGTCACAATCTTCATTTTTTACACTCGCATGTTCTTGTAGACCCAATTTTTTAATTTTTACAAGGGGTAAAAGGAGAAAATGTATACTTATATTTGTAGCCCTATTTCTCTCGAGTAAGGACATACCTCATATGTCTATGTAAAGTGTTCGGCGGGCGCAGTAGAGGGCTCAGAAGCGAAGGAGCGATAAGGGGATTTGAGAGTACGTTTTTCTGAAATGGTTTTTGGGGGGCAAGTCGCATTTAGGAAGCCCCTATGGTGCCAGAACAGCAAAAAAAAAAACACATGCCATACCATTTTGGAAACTAGACCCATTGAGGAACGTAACAAGGAATTAAGTGAGCCTTAATACCCCACAGGTGTTTCACGACTTTTGCATATGTAAAAAAATAAATAAAAATTTTCACTAAAATGTGTGTTTCCCCCCAAATTTCACATTTTTGCAAGGGTTAATAGCAGAAAAGACCCCCCAAAATTTGTAACCCCAATTCTTCTGAGTATGAAAATACCCCATGTGTGGACGTCAAGTGCTCTGCTGGAGCACTACAATGCTCAGAAGAGAAGGAGCGCCATTGAGCTTTTGGGAAAAAAATTGTTTGGAATGGAAGTCAGGGGCCATGTGCGTTTACAAAGCCCCCCGTGGTGCCAGAACAGTGGAACCCCCCACATGTGACCCTATTTTGGAAACTACACCCCTCACAGAATTTAATAAGGGGTGCAGTGAGTATTTACACCCCACTGGCGTTTGACAGATCTTTGGAACAGTGGGCTGTGCAAATGAAAAATAAAATTTTTCATTTTCACGGACCACTGTTCCAAAAATCTGTCAGACACCTGTGGGGCGTAAATGCTCACTGTATCCCTTATTACATTCCCTGAGGGGTGTAGTTTCCAAAATGGGGTCACATGTGGGTATTTTTTTGGGGGGGTTTATGTCAGAACCGCTGTAAAATCAGCCACCCCTGTGCAAATCACCAATTTAGACCTCAAATGTACATAGTGCGCTCTCACTTCTGAGCCTTGTTATGCGCCCGCAGAGCATTTTACGCCCACATATGGGGTATTTCTGTACTCAGGAGAAATTGCGTTACAAATTTTGGGGGTCTTTTTTCCTTTTAACGCTTGTGAAAATAAAAAGTAAAGGGCAACACCGGCATGTTAGTGTAAATTATTTTTTTTTTTTTACACTAACAAGCTGGTGTAGCCCCAACTTTTCCTTTTCATAAGGGGTAAAAGGAGAAAAAGCCCCGCAAAATTAGTAGTGTAATTTCTCCCGAGTACGGAGATACCCCATATGTGGCCCTAAACTGTTGCCTTGAAATACGACAGGGCTCCAAAGTGAGAGAGCACCATGCGCATTTGAGGACTAAATTAGGGATTGCACAGGGGTGGACATAGGGGTATTCTATGCCAGTGATTCCCAAACAGGGTGCCTCCAGCTGTTGCTAAATTCCCAGCATGCCTGGACAGTCAGTGGCTGTCCGGAAATGCTGGGAGTTGTTGTTTTGCAACAGCTGGAGGCTCTGTTTTGGAAACACTGCCATACAATACGTTTTTCATTTTTATTGGAGGACAGTGTAAGGGGGTGTATATGTAGTGTTTTACCCTTTATTATGTGTTAGTGTAGTGTAGTGTTTTTAGGGTACATTCGCACTGGCGGGTTACGGTGAGTTTCTCGCTAGAAGTTTGAGCTGCGGCGAAAAATTTGCCGCAGCCCAAACTTGAAGCAGGAAACTTACTGTAAGCCTGCCCGTGTGAATGTACCCTGTACGTTCACATGGGGGGGCAAACCTCCAGCTGTTTCAAAACTACAACTCCCAGCATGTACTGACAGACCGTGCATGCTGGGAGTTGTACTTTTGCAACAGCTGGAGGCACACTGGTTGGAAAACCTTCAGTTAGGTTCTGTTACCTAACTCAGTATTTTCTAACCAGTGTGCCTCCAGCTGTTGCAAAACTACAACTCCCAGCATGTACTGATCGCTGAAGGGCATGCTGGGAGATGTAGTTATGCAATAGCTGGAGGTACGCAACTACAACTCCCAGCATGCCGAGACAGCTGATTGCTGTCAGGGCATGCTGGGATTTGCAGTTTTGCATCTGGAGGGCTACAGTTTTAGAGAACACTGCAAAGTGATCTCCAAACTGTGGTCCTCCAGCTGTTGCAAAACTACAATTCCCAGCATGCCCTGACAGCAAACAGTTGTTTGAGCATGCTAGGAGTTGTAGTTTTGCAAGATCTGGAGGGTTACAGTTTAGGGACCACTATATAGTGGTCTCAAACTGTAGCCTTCCAGCTGTTGCAAAACTACATATTCCAGCATGCCCAAACAGCTGTCTGGGCATGCTGGGAGTTGTAGTTTTGCAACATCTGGAGGGCTACAGTTAGAGACCACTGTATAATGGTCTCAAACTGTACCCTCCAGATGTTGCTAGGCAACTCACCGGCTTCCGTCGGATCCAGCCGCACGTCATCGCCGCCCGCCGATCTCCGTCGCCTGCAGCCTCCGACGCCCGCCCGGATGGGTAAGTGGATCTTCGGCGCCGGTCCCCGTCGTTTCCCCGTCCTGCCCCGCCTATTGTGGGAGGGCAGGACGGGGAAAACGAAAGTAAACCCCCCCCGCCCCCGATCTGCTATTGGTGGTCGCGTCTAGACCACCAATAGCAGGGATAGGAGGGGTGGCACCCGTGCCACCTCACTCCTATCGCTTCAGGGGGATCGTGGGTGTCTTAGACTCCCGCGATCCCCCTTACATTCCGGGTCACTATAGACCCGTAATGACCCGAAATCGCGCAAATCGCAAGTGTGCATTCACTTGCAATTTGCCGCGATCGCCGACATGGGGGGGTCCGATGACCCCCCTGGGCATTTGCACGGGATGCCTGCTGAATGATTTCAGCAGGCATCCCGCTCCGATCCCCGCCCGGCGGGGACTAAAACTGCCCATGACGTAAATGTACGTCCCTGGTCCTTAAGACCCAGGGTGTCGGGACGTACCGTTACGTCATGGGTCCTGTAGGGGTTAAACCTATACATTTTCCTTCATGTAGTTATGATTTTTTCCAGAAGTACGACAAAATCAAACCTATATAAGTAGGGTATCATTTTAATCGTATGGACCTACAGAATAAAGAGAAGGTGTCATTTTTACTGAAAAATGTACTGTGTAGAAATAGAAGCCCCCAAAAGTTACAAAATGGCTTTTTTTTTTTTAAATTTTGTCTCACAATGATTTTTTTCTCCGTTTCGACATAGATTTTTGGGTAAAATGACGGACGACATTACAAAATAGAATTGGTGGCGCAAAATATAAGCCATCATATGGATTTTTTTTAGGTGTAAAATTGAAAGAGTTATAATTTTTTTAAATTAAGGAGGAAAAAACTAAAATGCAAAAACGTAAAAACCCCGGGTCCTTATGGGGTTAAGGGAGCTAAGGGTCAACTGTTGTTCCAGCTCCGATTGGAGAAAAGCAAGACGGCGCGGAAAAGAAAACCACCACCGGAGAAAAGGACTGCGCCTCTCACCACTGAAAATAAGCTTTCTAAGTGCAGTGGTAAATCCTGGCAGATGAAGGCTTCCGTGCCCGAATCATGGTATGCGACCTCAATACCGCGGTTTTAACCGCCACGCCGGCAAATGCAGCGAAAGTAAATTGGGGTGGCAAAGAGGACCCAGAGACAGAAGGTCGGGGCGAAGCAGAAGACGAAGCGGCATGTCGTCTACCAGTGTACCACGCGCGTCTGGTCCAATCTGGAGCCACCAGAATGGCAAGGAACACCATCCGCCTTGAGTCTCCTCAGAACCCTGAGCAGGGTTGGAAGGGGCGGAAAAAGGTAAGGGAGACAGACGGACGACCACAGAATGACTAGAGCGTCCATGGCCAAGGCCAGAGGATTGCCACAAAGAGGGGAACCCTCCTGTTGTGGCGGGACGCAAAAAGATCCACATTTGGGGTTCCGTGTGAGAACACCTCCTGATGGAGAGACCACTCCCCCGGATCCGCCAAAGAGCAGCTGAGAAAGTCCGCTTCCCAATTGTCCACACCTGGAATGTGAATCACTGAGAAAGCAGTGACTCAAGCCTCTGCCCAGAGAAGAATTCTGGAGACCTCCTCCATCGCTGAATGACTTTGCGTACTGCCTTGGCGATTGATTGTCAGACTGAACACGGACTGGCCAACCCTGAAGGAGATCCTCCCAATGGAGGAGGCAAAGAAAAATTGCCCGGAGCTCGAGAAGATTGATGGGAAGGCGGGATTCCTGGAGGAGACCAGCAACCCTGGACCATCAGGTCCCGAAACATACCTCCCCAGCCCTGGTGGCTCACATGGGTAGTGACAATCTGCCAATGAAGAGGGAGGAAAGACCTCCCTAGAAGAAGCAGAGGAGAATGGATCCACCAAAGAAGGGATCGCCACACTGCCGGAGGCAAAAGAATCTGGCGATCCAGGGAGAACGGAGACTTGTCCCACCTGTCCAGTATGGCCAGTTGGAGGGGGAGACAATGAAACTGGGCGAAAGGGACTGCCTCCAAGGTAGCTACCATCTGGCCCAAGACCTCCATGCAGAAAAGAACTGGAAACGGGGATGGTCGAAGGCGACAGACACCCAGCTGTAGACAGCGCCGTTTGTCTAAGGGAAGCGGACACGGGCTGCTGCTGTGTTGAAGAGGAGACCCAGAAATATTAGGGACTGGGAAGGGGACAGATGCAACTTTTCCCAGTTAATCACCCAGCCGAAAAAGAGCACAGAGTGTCAAGCGTGATCTGAAGACTCAAGATTTTGGCACCGGGACGGGGCTTTGATTAAGAGGTTGTCCAGGTAGGGGAGAACTGAGATCTCCCAGCTCCAAAGGATGGCAATTACTGTCGCCATGACCTTGGTGAAGACCTTGGGAACCGAGACTAGACCAAAAGGGAGGGACACAAATTGAAAATGGCCCGCCGGAACAGCAAATCGAAAGGAATCGTTGATGAGCCGGGAAGATAGAGATGTGGAGATAGGCATCCCAGATGTTCACCGACGAAAGAAAGAAACTTGCCCTGGTCCATGCAAGCCACCACGGACCGGAGAGACTCAGAAACGGTGATTGGGAGTGGAAGTAAATTCTATCTGATAACCTCCTGAAATGACACGTCTCACACCCAAGAATCCTAGACCTGAGCCAGCCAAATGTCCTGGAAGAGAGACAGGTGACCTCCCACTCAAGAAGAAGACGCGGGTGGGGGCGCCCCTTCAGGAAAAGGTAGGCTTACGGGTACTGCATTTGGCAGGGAAACTGCCAGATCGGTTGTCTGACTTCAATGAAGGACGTGTCTTGAAAGAGGGGGCTTTACGAGATGGGGGGGGGTGCACCTTTTTGGAATGGCGACCCGATGCAAATGGCGGGGGTCGGAGCGACGAGGCTTGTTCTGCGGTAGCAGAGAACTCTTACCTCCCATAGCTTAGGAAAGAATTTCGTCCAGTCATTTCCCAAAAAGCCGGGAACCAGAGAAAGGTAACTCAGTCAGTGACCTCTTCAAAGCTGCATCAGCATCCCACGCCTTAATCCACATGGAGCGGCGAATGGCATAGACAAGGGCCGTGCAGCGAGCGGACTCCAAAGTTGCTGAGCAGAGAAAATCACCAGCCTGAGAGATCTGGAGAGCCATGACCGCTAGTTCCTCCCTGTATCGCCAGAAAGGATACCCTGGCAGCGGTGGGCGGAGCTTCGCCAAGTGGAGAGAAGCTCTGACACCGCCACGATACAATAATCCCCGCAGCCAAGAAAGGAGCCGGCCACACGAGTCAGAAGCGGCCGGTATCTATATGACGGCCAGGATGTCAGTTGCGCGGGGCTCACGAAAACAAAAAAGGGATTTTTGTCTTACCGTAAAATCCTTTTCTCGGAGGATCCATTGGGGGACACAGACCTTGGGTATATGCTGTTGTTTCTAGGAGACTTGACAGTAAGGAAACCAAAAAAGTCGGCTCCTCCCAGCAGGATATACCCGCCTACAGAGCCTGAGGTAATTAGTTTAGTCCCCAAGCAGTAGGAGAGGACCGAGAGGCAGAAACCAAGACCAGTCCGAGGTAACCAGAACAAAAAAATTTACTAAACACACCCTCGGACAGCTAACCAAAACCGGAACACCAAAGAAAGGGCGGAAGCTGTGTCCCCCAATGGATCCTCCGAGAAAAGGATTTTACAGTAAGACAAAAATCCCTTTTTTTTCTATCGGCTCCATTGGGGGACACAGACCTTGGGACGTACCAAATCCGTCCCTAGGGTGGGCACAGAAAACAATCAAGGGGCAGGCTGGGCCACCACCGCCTGCAACACCTTACGGCCCAGACTAGCATCAGCGGATGCAAAGGTATGAACCTGGTAGAATTTAGTAAAAGTGTGCAAGGACGACCAGGTAGCCGGGAATGCCGGGAATGTCCTCCGCTTTGAGCTTCCTCAGGACCCTGGGAAGGAGAGGAAGAAGAGGGAACAGATAAGGAAGGGCGAACCCGATCAAAGAGGGGAACCTTCTGGTTGTGGCAGGATGCAAAAAGGTCCACATCTGAAGTTCCCCAGAGGTCGCAGATCTCTGCAAATACCTCCGGATGAAGGGACCACTCCCCGGGGTCGGGAGAGGACCGGCTTAGGAAGTCCGCTTCCCAATTGTGTACACCTGGGATGTGAATTGCCGAGATGGTCGGAACCCTGAGCTCCGCTCAGAGAAGAATCTTGGAAAACTCTGCCATCGCCGCCAAGCTGCGAGCGCCGCCCTGGCGATTGATGCACGCCACCGCAGTGGAGTTGTCAGACTGAACACGAACTGGGCGGCCCTGGAGAAGGATCTCCCAATGTAACAGGCAAAGGTAGATTGCCCCCAGTTCCAAGATGTTGATCGGGAAGAGTGTCTCTCTGGGAGACCAAAGGCCCTGGCTTGTCCGGTCTCGGAAAACACCCCCCAACCCGAAAAGCTGGCATCCGTCGTGACCACTAGCCAATGGAGGGGCAGGAAGGAGCGCCCGGAAGAAGTAGGGGGGAGCGGAGCAACCACAGAAGGGAGCGGCGAGATGTCCGAGGAAGTACAATCTTGCGATCAAGGGAGACCTGTCCCACCGGGATAGAATCGTGAGTTGAAGGGGTCGAAAATTAAACTGAGCGAAGGGAATGGCCTCCATGGCCACCACCATCCGACCCAGGACTTCCATGCAAAAGCGAATGGGCACCGGGGAGGGGTTCCTGAGTATATGAACCCCCGACAGAAGGGTCACCCGCTTGTCCGGTGGAAGGTGCACCCGGATGGACTGGGTGTCGAACTGAGGTCCCAGAAAAACCAAGGACTGAGTGGGGGATCGGTTGGACTTGTCCCGATTGACCAACCAACCTAAGCGAGACAGAGCCTGAAGAGTGAGGGTGAGACTCTCTAGATTCTGGTCTCTGGACGGAGCCTTGATCAGAAGGTCAACCAAGTAAGGAATCACTGAGACCCCCCTCGTCTGTAGCAGGCCGATCACCGGTGCAAGGACCTTGGTGAATACCCTCGGAGCTGTGGCCAGGCCGAAAGGGAGAGCCACAAACTGGAAATGTCCCTCCGGAATAGCAAAGCGGAGGAACCGCTGGTGTCCCGAAAAAAATCGGAACATGGAGGTAGGAGTCCCGAAGGAGGAAAGAAACTCCCCCTGATCCATGGTTGCCACGACCGAACGGAGAGACTCCATGCGGAAGTGGCGCAGGAGGAGATGCCGGTTGAGGAGCATCAGATCTAAGATGGGGTGCACTGAACCCCTTTTCTTGGGAACTACAAAGAGGTTGGAATAAAAACCTTGAAAGCGTTCCTTGGGAGGAACCGGGACAATGACCCCCTGAATGAGGAGGGACTGAAGCGCACCCCGAAAGGCCTTTGCCAGAGAGGGAGACCGTGGGGCTCGGGAAAGGAAAAAGCGATCCTTTGGAAGAAGGGCAAACTCGATCCGGTAACCGTTGGATACCACATCTCTGACCCAGGAGTGCTGCACATGCATGGTCCAGACATCCCGGAAGAGCAACAGATGACCTCCCACCCGAGAAAAATCCGTGGGTGGGGGGCATCCCTACAGGCAGAGGTGGGTTTGCGGATGCCCGCCTTGGCCGCAAAGCGGCCCGAACGGTTATCAGATTTCCAGGATGGGCGAGTCTTGAAGAAGGGAGCCTTCTTGTCCCGAGAAGGCGCCTGCCTGGCCCCCTTCATGACCCCGAAGGTCCGAAAGGAGGTAGATTTACGGCAGGAAGTAGTACTGCGGGCCTTATTTTGAGGTAATATAGAACTCTTCCCTCCCGTGGCTTCCAAGATGATCTCATCAAGGCGCTTACCAAAAAGCCTAGAGCCAGTAAATGGAAGCTCAGTGAGAGATTTTTTTTTAGAGGCTGCGTCCGCATCCCAGGCTTTGAGCCACGCGGATCTACGGAGAGCCACTAGGTTACCCGTGGCAAAAGCAGCACAGCGGGCCGACTGCATGGAAGCAGAACATAGAAAATCTCCTGCTTTAGGAGAATTAAGTCGGCTAGTTCTTCCGAGGAAGCCCCAGAAGAAATGCCCTGACGGAGTCGGGAAACCCAGATCGCAAGGGCCTTGGAAACCCAGGCAGAGGCAAAAGCAGGGAGAAGAGATGAACCCGCCGCCTCAAAGGCAAATTTTGCCAAGGTCTCCACCCTTTTGTCCGCTGGATCCTTAAAAGAAGCAGCATCGGGCAAAGGCGGGGTAGTAGTCTTAGATAGGCGGGAGACTGGTGGGTCCACCGTAGGAGGTGAAGTCCACCGGGCAATGAGGTCCTTAGCGTAGGGATAACTCCCTTGAACCTTCTTTGTTTCTTGAAATCTCTTGTCAGGATGCCTCGAGGCAGACTCCAGCATGGCTTCAAATTCAGCATGGGAGCTGAACATCTTGGGTGCCGGACGGGCATGATGAAAGGAAACTTCCGGGACAGCGTCTGAAGTTCCTGGGTCCTCTAGGTGAAAGGTGTCTCTTATGGCCGAAACCAATGAGTCCACCGTGTCGGTCAGGTCTATGCGATCTTCTGAATCAGAGGCAGAAGCTTCATCAACTAGTTCTCCAGGGGAGTGGGAACAGGTGGAGGCAGCTTTAGAAGAAGGAAACACTGACTAAGGAAACACGATTCAGAATGGCGACTCGGGGAGCATCTTCTAGAAGAGCGACACTTGTGGGAAGACGTAGCAGAGGGCGATTCCCATGAGGGGAGCGCCTACATCTGTACAAAGACTCCGGAGAGGAGTCAGAGGAATGACCCCTATTACGCTTGTGAGAGCGTTTAACATAGGGTGAAGGAGAGAGAGTCTCTCTTGAAGAACGGTGTAAGGAGGACCTTTTCAAGGCAGTCACCTCGGAATGGGAGACCTGCGCCAAGTCAGAGATAGACAGAGAGAGAAGACACCATTATTGGAGGGGCAGCAGAGCCCACTGAGTCTGGGGGATAATCCTGAGGATGAATACCAGGGGGTCAGGAGGTGCAGTGTTGCAGACGGAACAGGTGGGTTCAGCAGACCCAGGCATTTTAGAGTTGCAGCCCTTGCAAGAATAGTAGGTGACCAGGGCCCCAGGTACCTGCTTAGAGGGAGGAACAGTTCTTGGCTCGGACATGAGTAAAATAAAACAAACAGTCTCACCAGCATCAGTGTCCCCCACCAGGCAGCTGCTGTGAGAAGTTCTTCAGAAAGAGAGAGAGAAGCAGGGGCAGCAGGACCAATGAGAAGAGAGGGGCCGGGTTAGACTGGGGCACCTCCGATTGGTCCAAAAGCTCCCCTGCCTGTTCCCATTGGCTGTAGTGGTTCGCTTGTCTGCACTCACAGGGCGGAACCCCGCCGAGAGAGGACCGATGTCGGTGTGGAAATGTCGGCAGCTTACTGCCGAGAAAGTGAAAGTAAACTGTGCCCCGAATGCATCGGCACACGATGCGGCCGGAGCACAGGAGATAGGCAGAGTGAGAAGGCAGCCGCGGCTGCTGAAGAAAGGACAGAACTGCCAATGTTAAAACACTGGCGTCCAGAGAGGTGCTGAATCCTACACCACTGACCACCAGCCCCCCAGTTCCCCAATAAAGTAATAGGGAGCCCCTGTCTAGATAGTAAGAGAGGGGGATGAGCAGAGCCACCTCAGAAGTCCACACATTAGCTGATAATAGAGGAGTGGGACTAAAACAGGGGGTCTCCAGAGGTTGCAAGTCCCCAAAACCTGTAAGAAAAGGAGGGGAGGGGGAAGGTGGGAATACTCACCTTAATCAGAAGAACTTACCTAATGAAGTCTTCAGTCAGCTTTTAGTCACCTGCATCATGCCGGGCTGTAAAAAGCGAGACGGACAGGGAAAAGTGGGGGACCCGGACCTATGAGGTACAACCCCAGGCGCTGACCGTTGGCGAGAGGGGGTTGACAGTACATCCATGATGCCTGTGCCCCCTCAATCGCAAATGGGGAAACAGTGAACGCTATGTTCCTGAGTCCCCACCTGAAAAAAGGAAAATAAAAAGGGAATAAGAAACTAAACGTCCCTAATCTAGAAAAATTAAAAAAAGTTAGACCAGGTCTGGGGAGAACCCCGGACTAGTGTCCATCTCCTGCAGACACTAAGCTTAAACTGATTACCTCAGGCTCTGTAGGCGGGTATATCCTGCTGGGAGGAGCCAACTTTTTTGGTTTCCTTAGTGTCAAGTCTCCTAGCAACAACAGCATATACCCAAGGTCTGTGTCCCCCAATGGAGCCGATAGAGAAAGTAAAATCTCCTGCCGAACGCAGCGCAGCTGCAAGAGCTGCTGCGCTGTATAAAAGAATAAGCAGTGCCGGGAGAGAGAGTAGGGGAGAGGGAGAACTGTCCCACAATCCCCGAGCCCGGGCACTGAGAGTATATAAAACAGGCCATAAAATAGGACTAACACCGCAACTGCATGTTGTCCTAATATCATGTATTCCTGCACAGACGTTATCCCTGACCACCCTAGACAGAATAAAAAGGAGAGAAGTCCCATCCTCTCACATAAGAGGCTCCATAGGATAGTGTTGGAGGAGGAAGGGGGCGGGGTCATACTTAGCCTGTACCCGCTATACTCACCTGAAGATGTCTTCAGACAGTCTTATAGATACCTGCATCACGTCATGCTGCTACAGTCCAAGACGAGCAGGGAAAATAGGGGGATCTGGACCCAAGATGCAACCCCCAAGGTGCTGGCCATTGGCGGGAAGGGGTTAACGGCGCATTTGTATTATGTCCCGTGCCCCTTAGCCACATATGGGGGAACAGGTAGCGCCATGCTCCAGAACCCCCACCTGAAGGCAGAAAATAAAAAAGGATAAAAACCTAAAACAGGCCCTAACTGTAAAAACAAAAAAAGACCAGGTCTATAGAGAGAACTCCAGACTTGTGTCTTGCCTCCTAGAACACAAAGCTAAAACTGATTAGCTCAGGGCGAGTAGGCGGGGTATATCCTGCCAGGAGGGGCCGATCTTTTTTTTGTTTGCCTAGTGTCAGCACCTCCTAGCGGCAAGAGCATATACCCACAGTTCTTTGTCCCCCAATGGATTCCGACTGAGAAATACCTTTGATTTGGTGCCTCTTGCACCCTTTTAATATGAAATATATGGTACTCATTTTGGCATTTGTATGTTTATGCCCCTATTATATACTACAGGCTAATGCCCATTCCTTACCTACTAATGTGTGTCTGCTCATGACTGTACCTAGGTGACAAGAGATCCTCTCTGTGATGGCGCTGGTACCCGCGTTTCCTTATTATCTAACACACAATTAATTTAATATATATTCTATTCTTATAGTAGTAGTTGTGTGTCGTGTTTTTTTTTTACTGACATATGGCTTCTTATACAGTGAGCTCCATTCACTGCTTGACAACACTTCAGGTCAGGTTTTATTCTCTGCTAAAATCCTGCAAAACATGGGAACATAGCCTAACACAGAAAGGTATACAGTTAAAATATTAAAAATAGGCATGAAAACAAGTGTTCACAATCCACGTCATTGTTTATTCACCGCTAAATATTCACAACAATAGTTAAAATAAATTATCACAAACATGGGGCATATGTTTGTTTATTAGATACTGTCCTGGGAGTTTATCAATGACTATTTGAACTTTCCATCTCTAAATTTGGTCCCAGTTCTATTGGAACACCAATAGAGCCAATAGCCTATATTTTGCATTTTAATTTCAATCGGACCCTAATGGTACAATTTCCAATAGAGATGAGCAAACTTACAGTAAATTCGATTGGTCACGAACTTCTCGGCTCAGCAGTTGATGACTTATCCTGCATAAATTAGTTCAGCCTTCAGGTGCTCCGGTGGGCTGGAAAAGGTGGATACAGTCCTAGGAAAGAGTCTCCTAGGAAAGAGTCTCCTAGGACTGTATCCACCTTTTCCAGCCCACCGGAGCACCTGAAAGCTTAACTAATTTATGCAGGAAAAGTCATCAACTGCCGAGCCGAGAAGTTCGTGAGGAAACAAATTTACTGTAAATTCGCTCATCTCTAATTTCCAATCCCCATGTTAGTGCGTGCCTAACCATTAACATATCTCTTTTATTTAGAAGTACAATTGAACTGAATAAGACCTAACAGACCATTTACTATTGAACTCAATGGAAGAAAAAAAAAAGCCTCACACTTTTTTTGAGATGTTAAATGGTCAGTTTTGTGCTATTTTTAACAGGCACCAAACACTTTGCATAGATCAGTAGTAAAGCAATACAATATATCTTATCACACAGAAATGCTTCTTTCTGTGGTTGCCAAGTCCACCTAAACTGCTAAACTTTAATCCACTCTATGTTTACAAGAAAGTTCTGCAGCTTACCCCACAGATCATATTAGAGAGACAGTAAAGAGACCTTTGTAAGTAAGATCTTGCCCTAGGGCTGCATTTACAGTTTACACTGCGCACAATTGCTTTATCAAGCCTTCCATTATACTGCTGTTTCCTGGGATGTGTACAGAGACACACAAGTGCACTATCTATTCCTCTTTGGGTGTTCAGTGTATGGCAGACACCACAGAGGGTAGGCTCCACCCACCAGCTCAGGGAGAACTGAATATTATAGCTGAATTCTGCAGAGCAGAAATCTGCTGAAAAATGCCATGTACAAGTTATATAATGGCCACAAATAGTGCTGCTCTTCACAGCTTATCATGAAAAGTCAACTAAAATGATAGGTACACTTTAAAGGCGTAGTCCTGTAAAATGTACTATTGTCCTATTGTTCCCAGCCTGCCTAATAAAAAATAAAATAGCAAACACTTTAACTCACCTTCTTCGCCTCGCTTGTAGCACTGGTGTCATGGTGCCCCCATCTGATGCTGTTGACTCTGCTTTTCCCTTATCTGCAGAGCATATCATCTACAGCCGGGGGAACTTACAGTGCTGCTTACCAATCAATGGCCCAAGCGGGATACCACTGCAACCAGTGATTGGCTGAGTGGAGCTGTGACGTCACTTCTACAGCTCTGTAGCAGCAGATTGTTAGCAGAAACTGGTTAAAGACAGGGTGCCCTGATCCTGGAGCTACAACGGAGTGGAGAAAAGCTAGATAAAGGGATTGTTATTTTATAAGGCAGGCTGAGGACAACAGGACAATAAATTTTCTGAAACCCCTTTTAATCTCAAATAAAAATATCCCAAACAATTGTGTGGGCACAAGAACTGCTATAAGGCAGTATAGTGATACAGCTTCCCTGTCATTGGACAAACATACAACCAAACAAAATAATAAACAGTAAAATTGTAAGGTAGTAGGGCACTGTATGCTGTGCTGCCATGTGCATATAAATCCAGATCGTGCAGGCATTGAGGTCATGTGGTTTGTTAAAGGACAACTGCAGCCATAACAACTTATCCCCTATCCACAGGATAGGGGATAAGTGTCTGATTGCGGGGGGGCTCGACCACTGAGACCCCCCCACGATCTTCCAAACGGGCCTGGGCATTGCCGCTCTGTGCACGCGGCTAATGCGCGTAGCGTCGACCTTACTGAGGTTGACAGTACGTCCCCTCCCCATACAGCTCTATGGGAGAGGCGGGGAGGCACGAACGCTGCATCCCAGCCTCTCCCATAGAACTACATGGAGAAGGCGTGTTGGCCACGGCTTCATGCTGCAGCCGACACGCCTCCTGCACAGCAGAGCCAGCGGGAGATTGCGGGGGGGGGGGGTCGGGGTCCCAGCAGTCAGACCCCCCCCATGATCAGACACTTTTCCCCAGGGGATAAGTGGTTAAGTCTGCATATTTCCTTTAAAGCCATTACTGAATTCTAATACCGCATAAAAGTAAAATTATTACCAAAATTTGGAAACATGTTGGTTATTTGTTCTATTTTGTTCACATACTTTTGTGTAGGCACAGAGGAGAAAATTAATAAATGCGGCACTATATTGTCATTGCAGAGTTTCTGCCGTGAACAAAATACTGCAAACTTCTTTAAACCCATTTAGAAAAACCAGACCCACAAAAGTATTCCACTACAACTAGTGTGCTTTTGTAAAGTAACCATTGCAATAACATTTTTCACATATAGCATGGAACAGTTGATCTGTGTTTACCCTCAGCCACTTCCTCTCTGTACCCACTATATGCTTCTTATTTGTTTTGTGAAAATGTAACAAAGCCTCATTTCAGGATCAGCTTCCTTAATTTTAACTATGTAAATGAAAAAAAAAAAAAAAAAACACCTCTTGCAATGTCAATAAAGATTGCTGCTATATAAAATTCTAAAAGGGGGTTTCCAGTTAAGAAAATATATTATTCATTCTTAGCCAGTAATTAAAGGAAAACTGTCAGCTTGCTCCCCCCGCAATAACCAGCGGTACTGGCTGGTAGTGCGGGGGGCGCTGATCAGTTTGTTGCATACCATGCCCGGATCTGCCGCGCTGTTCGCCCGTTATCTTCTTTCTTCTTCATATGCAAATTAGCTGCTAACTGGCACAGGCACGGTTACTGCCTTCATCTGGCACTGTGACGTAACCACCTCCCGGCTTATGAATATTCATGTTCTCCCTCATCTCCCTCTCCTCCCTGCTGATTTCAGGACTTCACTGCGCTGGAGCAGCTTCCGGGTGTAGACAGGAAGCCAGCACATGCGCAGTGGAGTCCTGAAATCAGCGGGGAGGAGAGGGAGAACACCAATATTTATAAGTCGGGCAGTGCTGTGGGCCGGGCGGCGGTTACGTCACAGTGCCAGATAAAGGCAGTAACCCTGCCCGTGCCAGTTAGCAGCTAATTTGCATATCAAGAAGAAAGATGATAACGGGCGAACGGCACGGCGGATCCGGGCATGGTATGCATCAAACTGATCTGCGTCCCCCACACTACCAGCCAGTACCGCTGGTTAGTGCGGGGGGGGGGGGGGGGGTTGGTGCAAGCTGACAGTTCTCCTTTAAAAAAGCATCTCTTGCTTTTCAGGTTCTGCCCTGTTCTGCATTACAGATATAATCTATGGATTTGACTAGCCATTGTGCAATAATTGATTTCCCCTTTGGAGGCGCTGTAGAGAAATGTAACACAAATCAACTTTCCTCACAGATTACAGCCCATGACTGGGGGTCACAGAACTGGGACGATTTAAGATTATTATTATTATTATTATTATTATTATTAAAGCATACCTCTATGCTAATTTTTTTTTTTACAAATGACTATTGTGTAGCACTTTGCATTAAAATGGCTGAATGGGAAGCTTTTCTCCCTGTTACTTTCAGCTGTGTACTGCTGTGCGTATGAGACGAGCTTCTCGCTGCATCTCCATAGGACCCATCTCCAAAAGAGAGACCCAGTTCCACAGAATTACAGTAATCTTGCTGCTGTCTCAAACTCTTCTCTAGAGGATTGTATAAATTACAGACATAATATGCCATAGACCCTTGATAAAGCCAGAGGTCTGGTGAAACGTCAGGAGGGTAGGGAGTGTTTATTTTAGCTCAGTGTTGCATTGTCATATCAACTCAGACCACGTTTGCAATGATTTATACTATATGATAGAGATGAGTTTGAGACAGTTCCTGTGGATACTGATAATTTTTGGTATAGTGTAAGCTACCCTCCTGGGGTTAGGTGCAAGTGCATGATACAATCTATAGGAGCTTTAGGCTATAACTGTCTTAAAGCTCCATACCCTTACCAAATGATAAGCTGCCGAAAAGTTTGCAGAGCGCTGAGATAAGAATCAGTGAAGATAGTAACAGACTTGTTTCATCATGTAAGCCTGCACACCAACATCTATAAGTATAGTGCTTTATCATAAAGAGCTGTGTCAATTGTATTAGCACTATAAATACCATGTATAGAGAGCTGAGCTACTTTGTCTGTCCTCCCCTCTTTAGGGATGTGGGCACTGGAGTGAAGGCACAGTGCAGTCCTAAAGTCTTACTTTGTAATTCAGGTGAATGTTGCCACCTTAGTTTCATTTTTGGCAATTTGGCCATGGTTGCAACATTGTAAGCACTATTAGCATAACAAGCGGTGTGTAAATATTCACCTTAGAGATATACAACATCTATCTCCTAGCAGAGCTGTGATACATTAAATGGGTACTCCACTGCCCCAGCGTTTGGAATATTTTGTTTTGAATGGGTGCGGGCTGCGGGGATCGTGGCGTCACGCCATGCCCCCTGAATGCAAGTCTATGGGAGGGGGTGTGGCAGCCATCATGCCCCCTCCCATACACTTGCATTGAAGGGTGTTACCCCGAATGCTGTGGCAGTTGAGTACCCCTTTAATACCATTCTACATAGAGTGCTGTGCATTTCATTGGTAATATAAATATCACTACAGAGAGGCGAGCTCCACAGTTCACAGTCCTTGACATAAGATTTGTATACATATACACATTCTAATAGATTATTAATGCAGCACTGTAACTATAGTCCTTTCTTGAGAATTTATGTTTATTATTAAATAAAAGTTACATTTTATTTGGACAGTTAATTGTTTTTCAAAAGCACCTGGGAAATGGGTCCCTTTTTTTCTGCTTTGGCACAATTGTTGTATTGGCACCTGAAAGCAGTGGGGAGAAATACTTCCCGTCTGGCCATTTAGGCGCAAACTTTGAAATGGTTCATATATAGACAAATGACTATAGTGCACAGGGCTGCACAACAGTCATTTGTGAAAAAAAACCTCTAGAGATACACTTTAAGGAACACTTCTATCAAGTAGGAACTGTCTGCAGCAGAAACCCCCCTTAATCTCTTTAAAGAAGATGACTCCATTTCATGTAGATATTTTATTAAAATAATGTTTATTGGCATTCCTTACATTTTATCAACAGGTGTAATCCCAAGAAGTTTCATTCCACTTGCAAGAACTACCCGTATGGTATTAAAGAAATGAAGCCGAGCCTGTAGAAATATTAGTATATTCATATTACATTTTATAATGTTAAAGGTTGCAAAACCTAATTGGACGCATTCTAAATAATAATGCAACCATCTTATGGGACTTACATGTGCAACTTCTTGGGTGCTTCCTTTAACGTGGAGAGAGTGATGTGCCACATTAGCTAAATGACTGTAAAAAAGATACAGGATTTAGTGTACAATAAAAATGCAAAACACATTAAAATTCTTTATGATTTTAGCCAGATTTTGCTATACTGAAAGCTTCCGACGTCATTCTGATATCTGGCATCAGGACAGTTATGGAGGACATATCAACACTTCTGTTTTAGTAAATACATGTGTACTCCATGCACTCTACAGACAACTAGGTGCTACGATTGTGAATGGGGTATGTCCCTGCACACTGACACTAAAGAGTGATTGGACAGTGTCACACTGTGTAGGGCTTACACATAAACTTGTCAGTGTACAGGAGAGGCACCACGCAGGGTTTTAAAAAGATGCATCGAAACGTATACTTTGTAGGGAATATAAATATTTACTAACTCATTAAATATTTGGAAGGTTGGGGAATAAACTGCCCCAATGACAAAGTTAAGTTGATAACCATATGCAGTGAGTAACCACATTTATAGGGAAACTATGGCGGAATATAATATTCTATCAGGGGCATTAACAGGGTGAGGCTAAACAGCCATCCTGCTTCCCATCTCACCATTCTCTGTTCCTCTGCTATTCACCTGGCTCCTGTCTTGGCATGCTGCTTTGTGACCAGCCGTTTCACACTGGTTTGTGTGCAAAGCAGAAGTTGCTTTTTCTGCGTGAAACGGCTGGTAACAAGGCAGTGCACTGGGACAGGAACCGCACAGTGAGGTGGGGAGCAGAGCAGCTGTTAGCTTCACCCTGCTAATGCCCTTAGCAGGGTGAAGCTTTAATCTTGGTACAAATCCATAGCAGATCTTGTTGTAGAATTTTAATGTTATCTTGTTAAGGCTGTAGTACCTTGCACTGCTGCTACATATGGTAAGAGTCCATGTAAAACATTAAAGAGCCTGCACTACTAATTTATAAGGGCTGGAGAAACACTTTATTAACTAGAATCAGAGTAGAATAAGGCGTGGCTTTTTTCCCATTGTTTTTATGATAAAGGTGTAGTGGTAAAAATACTGTGCAAAAAGAATTGGTACTAACCCAAGACCCATGAGATAAGAAACCAAATATCTTGGTTGAAGTTCCTTCAGTGTCTTGTATATTACTTCATCATATCTGTATACAAACAGAAAATAAGTAATAAACCAGTCCATCAATCCATCTATCTATCCATCACCAGTCAAAAATTTGGACACACTTCTATATTCCATTAGAACGATTAAAGGGGTACTCCAGTGGAAAACAATATTTTTATTTTATTTAAATCAACTGGTGGCAGAAAGATAAACAGATTAGTAAATTACTTATATTTAAAAAAAAAAAAGTATCCTCCCAGTACTTATCAGCTGCTGTATGCTCCAGAGGAAGTTGTATAGTTATTTTCTGTCTGACGACAGTGCTCTCTGCTGACAACTCTGTCCATGTCAGGAACTGTCTAGAGCAGGAGAGGTTTGCTCTGGGGATTTGCTCCTACTCTGGACAGTTCCTGACATTGACAGAGGTGTCAGCACAGAGCACTGTGGTCAGAGAGAAAAGAACAACTCAACTTCCTCTGGAGCATACAGCAGCTGATAAGTGCTGGGAGGATTAAGATTTTTAAATATAAGTAATTTACAAATCTGTTTAACTTTCTGTCACCAGTTGATTTAAATAAATAAAAATTTCACCGGAGAACCCCTTTAAGGAACATAGATGGAGTTAAGTAGTAAAAAAAATGTGTTAAACCGCACACACTCCCATCTCCTGCATATCACAAAGACCTAGCGGTTAAAACTATAACTCTCAAATACACTCATCAGAATAAAGTACTGATTTCCACAGGAACACAATGTATTTCTTGGCCCAAGCATTTCTTTTCCTGTTGTCATTGTTCCCTAGTAGTGGCTCCTTTGCAGCATTTAGACCATACAGGCCCAATTCTCGCAGTCTCACTGAACAGTTGATTTGAGAGGTGCCTGGTACTTCTCTGTGATGCATTTATGTGGGCTATATTTGGAGTTGCTGTTAATTTCATAAATCTAATGAATTTATCCTCTGCAGAAGAGGTTACTCTTGGTCTTCATTTCCTGGGGGAGTCCCCGCGAGAGCCATCATAGCATTTAATGGTTTTCATGACTGCACTTGAGGATACCTTCAAAGTCATGCTGACTGACCTTCATATCTTAAAGTAATGATGGCCTATTTTTTATTTATTTTTTAACATAGTTGGAGTTATTTCTTGTCATAACACTGTATGGAACTGTACTTTAATCCTACATTCCAGATGATATATCTTCATAAGGCATATCTGTATATTGAAGACTATTCCAGGTAACTGGCTCATGAAGTGATTAGGAGAATGCCAAGAGTGGGCAAAACAGTCATCAAAGCAAAAGGGGGGCTTTTTAAAGAAGCATTCTAGGACTTTTTTTTTCACTTTTATGGTGCAGTACTGGCTATTATTAGATAATTATGTAAAGCTTCTTGTGTACCTTTTCTTAACTCTTTTTGCTAATGTGGCATGCATGGGATAGGTCCCATTTGATTTACAAATGCAATGATATGGTTTATGTGATTTGGTCTGACATTTCCCTTGAATCCTCTGGTTTTGGCATTTGACGAGATGACTAGGAACAATAATCAGGATGCTAGTGCTGGAGATCATTAGACTGACATGTTGGTTAGGGTAAATTCACACTACATGCAGTTTTCAAGTGTTTTCTTACAGTTTTCTTAATTTGACCTATAATCACAATTTCATACATTTTTACAGTACATTTTACTACTATTATAAAGTTTTGTGTGTGTGGGGGTATGGGTGTGTTCATTTTTATTCTGTATGTCGTTACATGTATGCAGTTATTGATAAAGAATCATGTTTTTCATACTATGTTTCAATAGTGCTGTTTTTTGGAGTAAGAATTGCAATGTGTAAACACAGCCTCAGGAGAAGTGTATAACTACTATACTGTATAAGGCTGGGTTCACACAACATACATTTTTCTGCTTGTATTTTATTTTCAAAGTGGATGTCCCTCAAAATGTGGCCGCAATTTACATATTACAACTGCATTTTCTGGGAAAATCGATGCGTAATTTAAAGTATATTAAGATTGATACAGTAATATTGTATATTTAAAAATTATTTTAAATTACACATAATTATTTTTTCATATGGCAGAGACCTATTCAGCTTTACTTGACACTAAGCTAAAACTGGTGTACTGGGTGGGCTCTATACACCCCAAAACTCTCCAGATTCCACATGAATCACAGATGTATCATATTCACCAATGTTCTATGGGGGAGATTTATGAAAACCTGTTCAGAGAAAAGGCTGACCAGTTGCCCATAGCAACCAATCCGATTGCTTTTTTTTTTTTATTATTCAAAGGCTCCTTAAAAAAATAAAAGAAGCCATCTGATTGATGCTGTGGGCAACTGGTCAACTCATCCCCTGAACAGCTTTTCATAAAGCTTCCTATGTCTATTTTCACATGCCATATTTTACATCACTGTCACTGATTTCACCTCCAAACTTATCATTCAGGGAGGGGGGTAACAAGGACAATCTCGTCTATTACTGACAACCAGCTCCACAAGAAAACAACACTCTTTCTGAGAAGTTCTTAATCCACTTGCCTTAGATACAAGTGTACAAAAGTTGACTTAGTGATAAAAAAATTTAAAAAAAGAGAGGAAAAAATTCTGTTCAGTTTTATGAACATTTTCTGATCTGTTACTTTGTCTTATACGCCACATTGATAAGTCTGTCTGTATTTATAACTGATGAATAAAGGGGGATTTACCTAAGAAGATGCTGCAAGGTGGCAATAGCAGAAGGTTCCTGCAGACAGGACACATTGAAGTCTTCTTCTTCGCTGGTATTCCAAAGCGTAAGTAAGCTGTTAACAACAGAGGTAATTGGGAACAAGCCAGGCAATAAAGCAAAAGTCATTAAAAAGGAGTTGTCCTACAGTGGACATTTATTATGTTTCCAGAGGATGAATGCTGGTTGTCCTACTTCTGGATCCCCTACTGATCTCTAGGAACAGAGCTGCCCCAAGTGATCAGAAATGTATCCATTGTTGGACAGTCACTTTATAGCAAATACAGCAGATTGCTGCTCTGATCCATTTTTTTTTTTTTAAGGCCCATTTCACACCTGCGTCCAAGTTTCTGTTTACATCAGAACCCACAATGCAGGGAGAAATTGATTGTACAATGGATAGCACCAGTGCCTTGCACACTCCATGGGACATATAATGGGTTCAATTGTGGAGTCAGTCATTGCTGAGAAGGACAGCAATGAATATGACCGATATCGTTTTTTTAGGGCCGATACCGATAATCGGTGGAGGTTAGGGCCGATAACTTATACCGATATTCCGGTATAAGTTATCGGCTATTTATCCCCCCGCGACACCACTGCAGATCATTGATTTAAAGCGGGCGCTTTAAATCAATGCACTGCAGTGGCTTTTGCGGCGCCATAGACCGCCGCCGCCGCCACCACCACCCGCTTCTCTCCCCCTACCTGTCAGGGTGGTCCGGGCCATCCATCCTTTCTGTAGTGTCCGGCGGCATTCCGGGTGGAGGGTGAACCGGTCCGGGCTGTCCTTCTCCGGGGGTCTTCTTCTCCACTCCGGGCAGGCTCCGGCCTAGTAACGCAGCATAGATGCCGCTGCGCAGTGACGCACCTGACGTCATGGCGTAGCGGTGTCTATGCAGCGTACTAGGCCGGAGCCTGCCCGGAGTGGAGAAATGACCCCCCGGAGAAGGACAGCCCGGACCGGTTCACCCTCCACCCGGAATGCCGCCGGACACTACAGGAAGGATGGATGGCCCGGACCACCCCCATTACGGGTAAGTTTAAATTTTTTTTATTGACTCGGAGGGTGGGGGAGGGGCGGTCGCGGTAGGGGGCGGGGCATTATCGGCTTATCGGCAAGGTAATTGCTGATACCGATAATGCCCAAAATCGTGATTATCGGCCGATAATATCGGCCATACCGATAATCGGTCGATCCCTATTAAAAATGAGACAATTATTGATTTAGCTATACTTACATTACCTTTGCAATCGTGCATGTGTATACTGTAAAAAGACACCAGTGTCTCCACAGCTTTGCAGTGCTTCGTCCCAGTTAAAACGGTAATCTGCCTGAAGTTGGCCTTTAAAATCCTAAAAAAAATAATAATAATAATACAAAAATGCATGAAAACAGCAGTCATGTTTTAACAGATGTCATAGATATAAATGTCAAAATATTTCATAAGTTGTGGAGGCTAGATGAAGCGCTCAGCTTTACACTTCACTCTCTTTTGTTTCAGGAGATAGGTTTTATTGAAAGTGTATGGATGGGGAGTAAAGCGCTTAGCTGAGGTTTTTTTTATGCTCGTTTGAGTAATTGGTGGTGGTCTCAGGACCTAGGCCCTGACAAATCAAAACTGATACATCAAAAATAGAGACACAACATTTTTTTTTTCCTTAAATGACAATGATGCTCTAAATGAGGCTATACCTTACCTGTACAATAAGAGCAGCCACACCAATTTTTTCTGCAGTATCCTCTGGGTATTCGGTGGTTTTACTTGCTATTGAAATAAAACACAGCCAAAACATTAATACACTTAGTTATTGAGCTTAAAGGGGTATTCCAGGCAAAATATATATATTATATATATATATATATATTATATATATATATATTATATATATATATTTAATATATATATATATATATATATATATATATATATATATATATATATATATATATATAATATATATATATTTAATATATATATATTTAATATATATATATTTAATATATATATATTTAATATATATATATTTAATATATATATATTTAATATATATATATATATATATATATAGGCTCCGGAAAGTTAAACAGATTTGTAAATTACTTCTATTAAAAAAATCTTAATCCTTCCAATAGTTATTAGCTTCTGAAGTTTTCTGTCTAACTGCTCAATGATGATGTCACGTCCCGGGAGCTGTGCATGATGGGAGAATAACCCCATAGGAACTGCACAGCTCCCGGGACGTGAGTCATCAGAGAGCAGTTAGACAGAAAACAACAACTCAACTTCAGAAGCTAATAACTATTGGAAGGATTAAGATTTTTTAATAGAAGTAATTTACATATCTGTTTAACTTTTTGGAGCCAGTTAATATATAAAAAAAAAAAAGTTTTGGCCTGGAATACCCCTTTAATTAGCAATAGCAAACACATACTATGCTTTCTATACCACTGAAGTGCTTGATGCAGTCAAACCAAGAAGTGGAACCAGAAGTATAAGACCTTTCTTTAGGTTTCCTATTTCTTTTGAACTAACTTTAGATAAAAAATAAATAAATAAAATAAAAATGAAATACTGCAGAGAGAAAAACTCCCAAAAAAGAGTGATTTGCCCTCAGCAACCAATCACAGCTCAGCTTTCATATCTTAACAAGCTCTAGTAAAAGAAAAACTGAAACGTGGTCTGTTACGGGCATATCATTTCAGTTTTGTCTTGATAAATCTGGGCCTGTGTGTAAAACTAAGTGCATAACCAACACGATACTTCTACATTCTTATGGAATCTTGGGAAGCTGAAACAAAATAGACTTTGATTTCCATAAAGCAAAAGCACGATGTATCATTTATCCATTTTAAAAATCTGCCTTTTTCTTTTGGCAACATCTCAATTTCAGAGTATAAAAAGGCAAAGCAGGCGCATGCCACGTTTTTAGATTACTTCTCTTGGCTTGTGAAACGGACGTTGCTCTTTGGGATGCACCTGTTTTGCCCCACATCTTCCTTGTTGGACTGTATTAGAATTTTAGCTTATACAGTGGTCCCTCAAGTTACAATATTAATTGGTTCCAGGACGACCATTGTATGTTGAAACCATTGTATGTTGAGACCAGAACTCTATGGAAACCTGGTAATTGGTTCTAAAGGCACCAAAATGTCATCCAAAAATAGGAAAAAGTGAGGATTAAAGAAAAATAAGTAGATAACTAATACAGATAAAGCAAATCCTTACATATAAAAGTAATAAAGATCTGCTGGGAGCTGTAATCACTGTCTATTTCAGCGTTTCCCAAGCAGGGAGCCTCCAGCTGTTGCAAAACTACAACTCCCAGCATGCCCGGACAGCCAAAGGCTGTCCGGGCATGCTGGGAGTTTTAGTTTTGCAGCAGCTGGGGGCACCCTGCTTGGGAAACACTGGTCTATGTAGGACAGGAGCTTCTTCGGGGTCCTGTACAGTACATGCAATGTCCTAAAAAAATAACATGGATTTGCCCTTACCTGGTGTCCAAAGGAGCAGCTAACCCTAGTACAGGTAAAGTGTACAGAACATGTAATACCTCCCTGTACTGTAGGGGGCGCTACCAGACACCAGTGACTGCATACACTTCAGTAATACAGGTGATTTACCAGTAAATGCTCATTCTGATTGGTCGGTTCTTCCGGCCATTGACACGTTTCACAGATCTGGACTGTCTGTAACATTGTATGTTGAGTCTGGTTTCAACTTACAATGGTCCAGAAAAGACCACTGTATGTTGAAACTATTGTATGTTGAGGCCATTGTAAGTTGAGGGAATCACTGTATTACTTTACATCTGGACATTTTAGCAGCACCACTTTACTAGTCTTCTATGCTGGGACAGGATTATCTCATACAGAGATGTCATATTATATATGCTGGAGTCACTGATATTTACTTACCATGATGGAAATCTTATTTAATCTATCTGATCCTACAAATAAAAGTGTCAATTTAGTCTAACCTGTTTTCTAGCCCAATCCTGGTATTTCATCTGAAACAATAAATGGTAAAGCCTTACTTTGAGCTTTAGCCATATTTTGCAGCATCCTTGAACGTGCTTCATCCAAGACATCTTCAAGAAAAATCACATCCCCTCTTCTGGTCTGCATTCCCTGTACTCTCCCAAAGTTAACATGCTGACAGCTAAAAGTGAACAAAGTGGAGGAAAAAGCTTGTGATGAAGCGATAGCGAACTTTTGACTGAAATGTGTCAAAATAATAATAATGGTGTATTTAATATAGAACAGTTTGCTGTGTAAACCCCCTTAAAAAAATTAATGGGTGACAAAGTATATACATAGCAGAATTATTAAAGGGGTATTCCGGCCTCAGACATCTTATTCCCTATTCTGTGCCGGGTGCTGTTCCATTCTCGGAAATGCTGGTTTTCCAAGACGGAGATGTCCCGCTTGCTCCCATACACATGAATGGAGGGTGCGCAGTGTGGCGTTATGTCACTGCCATGGAAAAAGTAGATTTTTATGCTTACCGTAAAATCCCTTTCTCGGAGGATCCATTGGGGGACATACAGACAGTATATGCTGCTGCCACTAGGAGGCTGACACTAGGCAACAAAAAGAAAGTTAACCCCTCCTGGCAGGATATACTCTGCCTACGGACTCCGAGCTAATCAGTTTAGTCCCAAAGCAGTAGGAGAGGACTGACAGGGAAAGAAAAAAAAACAGCAACTGTCCGAGGAAACCAGACAAAAAAAAAAATTACTGAACCAACCTTCGGACAGGCAACCGAACCAAGGACACCAGAACTGATGGGTCGGTGCTGTGTCGCCAAATGGATCTTCCGAGAAATATTTTACGGTAAGCATAAAAATCTACTTTTCTCGGTCAGCTCCATTGGGGGACACAGAGACCGGGGTACATACCAAAGCAGTCCTTTGGGTGGGAGAGAACCCAAGCAACTCAGGTGGAAGGCTGGGCCACAACTGCCTGCAACACCTTGCGACCCAAACCAGCATCAGCAGCCGTAAAGGTGTGCACCTGGTAAAATTTTGTAAAAATGTGCAAGGACGACCAGGTGGCTGCCTTACAGACTTGCAAGGCCGAAGCCCTGTTGCTGAGAGTCCAGGAGGCCCCGACGGAACAAGAGGAATGAGATGAAACCTGGAAAGACAGAGTCTTTCATTTGCAGCGGTAAGCTTCCGAGATGGCAGAACGGCTCCACCGCGAAATGGTCGCCTTCAAAGCAGGAAATCCCTTACAACGACCCTCCGTAAGCAGAAAATTAGTCACACTGGCGAAAGGATGAAGTGACCGAAAGGTAAATCTGAACGGTCCATACCACTCCAGTAGTCTCCAGCATTGAAGAGTTGAAGAGCAAGATCCGCCAAATCTTCCAAAGGGGCCCCGGACAAAATGCCCTGGCAGAGCTGGGAAGCCCAGACAGAAAGGGCTTTGGACACACAAGCAGAAGCGAAAGCAGGAAGCAAGGATGAATCCACGAACTTGGCAAGATTCTCAACCCTCTTGTCCGCCAGGTCCTTAAAGGATGCCGCATCTGCCAATGGTAGAGTAGTAGATTTTGACAGACGGGAAACCAGAGGATCCACAGCCGGCGGTGATGTCCATTTCGCAATAAGGTCCTAGGCAAAGGGAAACTGCATCTGAACCTTCTTAGTCCCGTGAAAGCGTTTGTCTGGATGCTTCCATGCATCCATGTTTCTAGTAAGGTGTAAAATTCAGCATAAGAGCTGAATACCTTAGGAGAGCGACAGGAACGATGAAAGGAAACTTCTGGAGCTGGGTCCGATGTTCTGGTGTCCTCTAGGTGACAGGTGCCCCTGATGGCTGACACCAAGCTGTTCACCATGTCAGAGACGCTGGCTTGGTCCTCTGGATTAGAGGCAGAACCTGACATCTCATCTTCCAGCTCCGCAGGAGAATGGGAGCAGGTGGAGGCAGCCTTAGATGAAGGCGAGGCGGATCTGGCACGCAGACCTGGAGACTTAGGATGGCGACCAGGAAAAGCGACCACTAGAGCAGGGGTGCTGCCGAGGAAGGGAGGAGGAGCGAGACCCATGAGGAGATCGCCTGTCTCGAGCTCTGGATTCCGGAGAAGAGCCAGAGGAGAACACCCTAGGGCACTTGTGAGATCACTCGAAATAAGGATCAGAGGAAGGGGAGCGAGCCTCTCTGGAGGTCTGGCGTAAAGAAGATCTCTCCAATGCAGTCACCACGGAACGGGAAACCCGCGCTAGTCTCACACGGTTTCCGTGTTCCTCAGATGTAGAGGAGAAGCAGGCTGTAGTGTGAATAGCGAGAGCGAGAAGAAAAAAAAGAGAAGAGAAAGGAGAAGAGAGAGTTGAAAGGCAATAGGGCATGGTGAGAAGGGGGCCAGGACCCCCCGCATATATGCCTGGCCCATGGGGAGTGGGCGGTGCTAAATGACGCGATTAGGCAGCATCCTCAGTCAATGACCCCCAGTGCTCTGGTTGGCTCAGGTGGAGGACAGCCAAAGTGAAGTAAACTGCCGGCCGTGTGTGTGCAGCGCAGCAGACAGGGAAAAGCAACCCCCGGCGCTCGGGTCGCCTCACACGTGAAGGCAGCCGAAGTGAAAGTAAACTGCTGACCATGCGCGTACAGAGCAGCTGCCAGGGAGTGGAACTGTGGGGCTCTGAAAAATGCCCCAGGTGAAATAAGCTGGCCCCAGGACTGACCCTGACTACAGGATGGCCGAGCAGGAACTGTCCCTAGAAATTAATGAAGATGAGTGGGACCAAAACAGAGGGACTCTAGAGGTTGAAAACCCTGAATAAAAGATGCCAAGGCAGTTAAGGGAAAGGGGGAAAAAAAAACTACTCACCCTGTGGAGATAGGACCATCATGCTGTTGCATGGGAACATAATGGTGTCGGAAGCTGTCAGGAACTAAAAAGGTGTGCAGGATTCTTCAGACTAATGTTGGCAGTAGCCAATAAAGCATGAATGTGTAGTGTACAGCAGCCTGTAAGAGACTGTATAATAATGCATTCATTCTATACTTAACAGTCCATTGGATGGCCTTGATTGACAGTTGATCCCTATGTATACTTGCACTAACAAAGAAGTGACTCAGTGAATAAGTAAAGCTGGCAGTAAGCAAAGACTAAAATAATAATAATAATATATGTACAGCTCATCCAGCTCTGTAACATTCTATTTTTTTTTATATGTTGTAGTACTTATGTACTACAACATATCTCTAATATACATTAATTATTATTTTTTTTCATTAAAATTGTTTAATTTACATTTGAAAACCGGCCACTAGGGGGTCTCCTTCCTAGTGGCCGGCTGCAGCCTGGCGTGACTTCACGCATGATGCCCGGCCGGGCATCGGTCCTAATTTATTCAGCCTGCGCTCGCTCCCTGCCTGTCAGACAGGCGGGAGCGAGCGCTTTGAACTTAAAGGATGTGCGCAGGCTCCCTGGCCTCGCACGCCGGCCCCGACTCCCGGTGTGAGGTAGGACTGCCCTGCACTTTATTCAATTTATTCGGGTGGGAAGCAGGTTGCGTGGCAGCGGGTTGCGATGCGGGGTTCGGGGGAGCAGGATGTGAGGCAGCTGTTTTCACCACAGCGTGCCTCCAGTTGTTTCCCCACTACAACTCCCAGCATGCCCTGACTGCCAATAGATGTCAGGACAAGCTGGGGGTTGTAGTGGTGAAACAGCTGGAGGCACCCTGTGTAGATAAACTAAGGGCGGAAGTGTCGGCCCCAGCAGGCATCAGTGACGTTGCGCCTGCTGGGGAAGTCTGCCTGGTAGTGAGCACACTACCAGGCAGACAAAAAGCCATTTTTTATATAGTAAAAAAAATTAAATAAATTAAAGGCAGTAAGGGGGTTAGGGATAGATGGGCAAAAGCAGGGACAGAAAAAAAATAAAAATAAAAAAGCATGGTGGGAGCTACACTTTAAGATAAAAACATTTGCACATTAAGACCTGTGAAACTGCCTTGAATATACATTTTGAAAAGTTATTTATGTGAAGAAAGTAATTACTTTGAACTGTGTCTTTTTTCAGTTTATTTAAAATCGAGATTAAAATGGAGAATCATCTATTGAGTTGGCAAAAAAGTTGAGATTCAAATTTTTCACAAAATCATCCAGCCATACTTACCGGTCTACTTTATCTTTTTCAAGCATCTTTAAAATCTTGAATAAATTTTGAAAATGGCTTTGTTGACTTTTATCGGTCTTCAATTAAGACAAGAAAAAAATACAACATGTTAATACATATGTCAGTACTATATTTATAATAAGACTGGTCAAAATTACAATTAAGAGCCCACCGCCCTTTACTCTGTTACAAGCTTTAATCTCCACTTCCTTTTACGCTTCCACACTTACCATGCTGTATCATTAACCTAATTTCAGGACAAATACATTTCCTACTTTATTTATTTTCTACTATATCAACACAGCTACACATCACTTGGGCTGGGTTGACACACACACCCAGGCTGCCTAGACAATCACCACAAGCAAAACCACACATATTTTACTGTGAATGGCTGTAGTTTTGCAAACATCAGAAAATACCACGTACACAAGTCTTTGTATGCTACGTGTAAACTCTGCTTTCTAGGTGCCACTAGACATTTAGAGGAAAATTACACTGAATTGTGGATTATATGGGATATATAGGGTGAGCCATTTATATGGATACACCTTAATAAAATGAGAATGGTTGGTGATAACTTCCTGTTTGTGGCACATTAGTATATGTGAGGGGGGGGAAACTTTTCAAGATGGGTGGTGATCATGGCGGCCATTTTGAAGTCGGCCATTTTGAATCCAACTTTTGTTTTTTCAATAGGAAGAGGGTCATCTGACACATCAAACTTATTGGAAATTTCACAAGAAAAACAATGATGTGCTTGGTTTTAATGTATTTAATGTACTTTATTCTTTCATGAGTTATTTACAAGTTTATCTCTTTGTTTACAGCCATTGACATGTCGTTGAGGTTAACACGTGAGGAGTGGATAGAAATTGTGTTGATGTCTGGTGAACGCAGTAACCGGGTCATTGCAGCAGATTTCAATGCAAGACACCCTACAAGATCTCCCATGCTACAGTTAAACTGCTTGCTAAGTTTCGTGAAACTGGTTCAGTGTTGGATTTGCCAAAATGTGAACGCATGAAATCTGTCACTAATGAAGAAACATCAGTGGTTGTCCAAGCTTCATTCAGCAAGAGCCCACAGTGTAGCACTCGCCGCATGTCACTGGAGAGTAGCTAATATCCGCCAAAGGGATGTTCCACTAATGCCACTCACAAATGGCACCCTTACAAACTGCTACTGCAGCATCTCAACGAGGATGACCCAGATCGGCGCACTGAATTTGCAGAATGGGCAAAACAAAAATTGGAACAGGACCCTCAGTTTACGCAGAAAATTTTGTTCAGTGATGAGGCAAATTTTTATGTGAATGGTGACGTTAACAAACAAAACCACTGCTATTGGTCTGACACTAACCCACATTGGATAGATCCCTCCAAGACTGTTGGAACACAAAAATTGATGGTATGGTGTGGTATATGGGGTACAAAGATAGTGGGGCCATTCTTCATCAATGGAAACCTCAAGGCCACTGGATATGCGAAATTGCTACATGATGATGTGTTTCCCTCTTTATGCACTGAAGCTGGCATGTTCCCTGAGTTTTTCCAGCAAAATGGTCCGAGCATGAACAGTTTCCTGGAAAATGGATTGGTCGTCGTGGGCCAGTTGAATGGCCCCCAAGATCTACCGATCTGACCCCCTTAGACTTTTATCTTTGGGGTCATCTGAAGGCAATTGTCTATGCTGGATACGAAGATACGAGATGTGCAGCACCTGAAACTATGAATACTGGAAGCCTGTGCTAGCATTTCTCCTGCGGTGTTGCTATCAGTGTGTGAAGAGTGGGAGAAGAGGGTTGCATTGACAATCCAACACAATGGGCAGCACATTGAACACATTTTATAAGTGGTCAGAAACTTGTGAATAACTCATGAAAGAATAAAGTTACGTTAAAACTAGGGATCGACCGATATAGTTTTTTTAGGGCCGATACCGATAATCGGTGGAGGTTAGGGCCGATAGCCGATAACTTATACCGATATTCCGGTATAAGTTATCGGCTATTTAACCCCCCCGCGACACCGCTGCAGATAATTGATTTAAAGCGGGCACTTTAAATCAATGCACTGCAGTGGCTTTTGCGGTGCCATAGGCCGCCGCCGCCGCCACCACCCGCTTCTCTCCCCCTACCTGTCAGGGTGGTCCGGGCCATCCATCGTTCCTGTAGTGTCCTGGGGCGTTCCGGGTGAATCGGTCCGGGCTGTCCTTCTTCTCCGGCGGTCATCTTCTCCACTCCGGGCAGGCTCCGGCCTAGTACGCTTCATAGACGCCGCTGCGCAGTGACGCCCGTGCGCAGCGACGCACCTGACGTCACGGCGTAGCGGCGTCTATGCAGCGTACTAGGCCGGAGCCTGCCCGGAGTGGAGAAGATGACCGCCGGAGAAGAAGGACAGCCTGGACCGGTTCACCCTTCCCCCGGAATGCCCCCGGACACTACAGGAACGATGGATGGCCCGGACCACCCAAATTACGGGTAAGTTTATTTTTATTTTTTATTGACTCGGAGGGTGGGGGAGGGCCCGACCGGTATACCGCCCAGCAGCACAGTGGGGGGTGCGACGCGGTGCGGTGGGTCGGGGGTATAGGCGGTCGCGGTGCGGGCGGTGCATTATCGGCTTATCGGCAAGGTAATTGCGATACAGATAATGCCCAAAATCGTGATTATCGGCCGATAATATCGGCCATACCGATAATCGGTCGATCCCTAGTTAAAACCAAGCACATCATTGTTTTTCTTGTGAAATTCCCAATTCCCTCTTCCTATTGAAAAAACAAAAGTTGGATTCAAAATGTCCGACTTCAAAATGGCCGCCACGGTCACCACGAATCTTGAGAAGTTTCCCCCCTCACATATACTAATGTGCCACAAACAGCAAGTTAATATCACCAACCATTCCCATTTTATTAAGGTGTATCCATATAAATGACCATTCATTTAAAGGAGAACTCCGGGATCCCCCCACGATCTCCCGCATAGAACCCCGGCTCCCTGCATGGGAGCTGGGCCCCCCGCGATCTCCTTCATAGAGCCCCGACTCCCTGCATGAAACAAGCCTTTTCGACCACAGCATGAAACTGCGGCCGACACGCCCATACATGCAGTTTTATGGCGGAGACGGAGATTGACGAAAACAGTGCTCCGGCACTCCCATAGAGCTGCATGGAGGGGGCGTGTTGGCGGTGGTCGACACGCCCCATTAATGCTGAGAACCAGGGCGTCATTCAGGAGATCGCAGTGGGCCCCATAGGTCGGATCCCCCGCGATCTAACATTTATCCCCTATGCTTAGGATAGGGGATAAGTTGTTACATCCCAGAGTTATCCGTTAACCATCAAACTACTTCTATTTAATGTGTATGGCTACTTTTACTGTCACTTGTTCCCCTAAAATAAACAAATAAAAAAAACAAAAAAAGCCAAACACACTAACATTCTAAGTCAGTTACTTTCCTAAAACGGATAAATGTAAATACATACCACATATACCATTTCATCAAAGTTGTATTTTTCCATTCTGTCAATTGCAGCAGCTACGTCTCTGGAAACAAGTTGCAGGGGGGAAAAAAAAAACAGTTCACAAATTCAATAAAAAGCAGTCAAAAAGTTAAAGGAAATCTGTCACCAGCATCACCCGCACTAAGCCTGTTACACAGGCTTGTAGTGCGGGTGATGCTGATTAAAACGCTATGTACCTTATTAAAAACCGAGTAGTGGATGTTTAGAAATCTTTATATTTACTTACCTGTCAATCACAGGCTTGGGGCTCAGTTACGTCAGCGGGACTCGGAAGCGGGATTCGGCCAGCCATTGATGTAAAGTTTCCTGTGATCTAAAGTTTTTACAAGTGCGCATGCGCGGGTTAACGCTAGCGGGTTAACGGTTTTTAATAAGGTACATAGCGTTTTAATAAGCATCACCCGCACTACAAGCCTGTGTAACAGGCTTAGAGCGGGTGATGCTGATGACAGATTTCCTTTAATAGAACATATAAGACAAACATAAAAAACAGTAGAAACTCACTATGTTCAATTCATATCATGTACTATGTCGTGGCAGATTTATCATTGCCTCTGTCTTTTTTTGTTTAGCACTTTAACTATTTATTTCTGATATAAATATTTATTAAATACATCTTCACCCAATAGTCTTCTATTCATACCAGTATTTCACTACTCTAGCCTCCTTTTTTTAGGTTGGCTTGTTTATTTCATATATGCACTTTAATTATGTATACTTTATTCTCAACACCCGACTAGCCTCTGCACTTTTAATTATGTAGGCTGGAACTTTATCACTCTACATGTACTTTCATATACATATTTTCAACTAAATCTTACATTTGAATACTACCAGTTATTGTGTTAGTTTTGAGCACCTATATATTTACTTCCCCTTATTTTATAAATTTTACCTAGTGTAACCTCCTTCCTCATGATAACCACTATGCATTTTATAATTTATGACATGTATTAACCCACCTGAATTATCATTTTATAACTTCTGGTTTAAAAATTTACCCATTTTCATGTTCTAGCTCTGAGTACCATCCCCCACACATACAATTCATAGCACAGTAATTTTAGGGATAAGTATCTGTTTGTCTTACACGATCTATGCACTGGCCAAGCTGTGGATCAACCCAGGGGCTAGGCAACCTGGTCCGTTCTGTGCTGTGGTTGCCCAAATCTGCGCCTTGTCGGGCAAATTTTGGAGGTGTGTTGCGGTACTACTAGATCACAGTGGTGGGTTATAGTGTAGGTGCATATTTATGCATCCCTCTCAATACTTATTATTTGTGTTCTCATCTATTTTTGTACTTGTACGGGAGACCCGTTTTTTGCTCTGTTATATAACAGGGTGGTTTTCTCTAGATTGCATGTAGATCATACATCATTAATTAATATTTTTTATGTTTTCTGTCTTAAATTTATGTCTAAATCCTTTTTTTTTTTTTTTTTATCCACCTTTTTGTGTTTCATTTATCTCTGCATAGGATCTGTTACTCATTTGGAGTATCTTGTGTTTTGTGAATTAAATTTACCAAAAACATTAAACTACTTAACAGTCACACCTTGTAATATACAGGGATGTTCCATCGCTACGCATTACTGTTGCAAATGCTGATAGGTCTCCATTTTCTGTCAGGTCTACCACTCCAGTACCTTCTCTGTAATAGAAAGGTTAGTTATCAGTGCTCAGCAATATATCCCTTGTGAAATAGTTCATGGAGTATGCTAAACAAAACCCTGTCTATGATCACCTGTAAACTGGCTCAGGCCTGGTCCTTCTTCCTCAAAATCTGCTGCCAAGGGAAGTGCAGGTGGTCCCCATACACATTAGATGTTTTGTTGGTCTTGCTCAGATATTCGAGTTTTGCCAACAACCCAATGTTTATAGCTAGTGTAAGCTAAAGGTGCCCATACAGCAGTAAAAAAACAGTATAGACCCAGCAAGTAAGGAGGAATCACATTTCTTACTTTTTTTTTTTCATTTTAGGCTTTAAAATTGGCATCCAAAGTTAAATCACATCAACGGGGCTAGCAGAAGCCAACATCTTGGCAAAACAGAATGAGTGGAAATCTGGCAATTCCACTGAATGAATGTAGCCTAAAATTTCAGATCTTTCTTTCCCCTGAAACTTGCTGTCAAGGAACACTTAAGACACACCATAAACATTGGATGGTTGGCTGTTCATCTAAAGTGTATGACCACCTTAAGACCATACTAAGGGTAGGGTTACAAGAAATGGATCCCCAGCGTATTTTACGCTGAAGATCTGTTGATGATTGACCCTAGAGTGTGTCTCCTACTGTGCCTGCTCATAGCAGCAATCTGCCGCTAAGAGCAGACACATAAGGACCTGTGAGTCACGCGCACACACAATGTACTCACAGACATCGCAGTCGCTCCCCCTGCCCCCTGAGCTAGGCTGAGAGCTGCCTCGATGTCTGAGTACACTGCGCATGCACGCAGTGACTCGCAGGTCCCTGTGCTACGAGCAGGCACAGCAGGAGGCACACTCTAGGGTCAGTCATTGGCTGATCCATAGTGTAACATACATTGCAGATCTGTTACGCGTGACCCTACCCTTAAGGAGTTTCCCCCCCCCCCCATCTTGGAAAGTTACCTCCCTATCCACAGTCTCGAGAACAGGGACCAGAGTCTGTTGGAATGGAGCAGAAAGGTACTACATTCATTCTTAAAATTTACTGGTTTAACAGTACAACATTTTTCTGTCTCCATGGCTCTCAAAAATAATGAAGCGATTGTGAGTAGGAGTGGTGCGCTACCCCATTCTAAAAGGAAACTCTGGTTTCGGTTCTCAAAATCAAGGGAGGCTTCAGCTGTCAGACCCCAGCAATCAGCTAGTTAACCCCTTTATGTAAGTGCAATAAAATATGAAATATTATTTTGCAAAAAAAACTAATAAATGGGTAGCAATTCTTACTTGGTAATCTTAAGAATGTTTTTGCTTCGCAAAAGGTTCAAGACATCTTGGGATTTTTCCCTATAAAAGGACTCGCCAGCATATTCATCAAATTTAATACCAAGTCGCTGTAATACACAAAGGGCGGACAGTAAACTTACCAGAAATCCCTTTAATAAATTAAAATATGACCTATACCAATGATTAAAAATTGTACAACAAATCATCTTGGGAGGGGAGGGTCCTTTTTTAGTTAGTTTAGATAGTTATCTATCTATTCATATATGTTAGGATTTACACTGTGCTTTATAAAACATGTACTGTACCTTATAGACTTTAGCATATTCTTCTATGCTCAAATCCCTAAAGTGTGTCCATAGAGATATGGCTTGTGGATGGCCACTCTCAAGTTTTCGCAGAAATTCCTGAGCAGACTGCTTCATCTCTTCATCTTTTTCTGCTGCTGCATTGACCTTCACATAGACCTGAGCATTGAATAGCAAATAAAAAACATTTTCAAAAAAGTTAAACTTCTATTTTTGTTTTTGGAAACTGCTACACAGCTGATACTTTAGAAAACATAGCTATAAATAAGACTTACCTCAAAAAGGTGCTGTAGAGCATTAGTCTTGAGCTTATCTTCACAGCCAAACTTGCTAAAGCCAGCACCCAAAAGACCTGGTAAATTTCAATAGAAAAGATTTTTCTATGGCTTCTATATGTATTGTACATTAAGAACAAATGCTTTTTGAATAAACATTGCTGAACAGCAAAGGCCAGTGTAAGGATCATCAATATTCTTCTTTACTGATCAGAGTCAAATACTTAGACATGTTTATTTTTATTTTTTTTGTTTCTATTTTCTGATTGTCATTTTTGTAATTAAAAAGATGTATTCCAGGATTTTGGAACTTTTAACCTAAGTGCCACTGATGCCAAGTTATGTATGGTGTCAAGTTGGTTGTATTACCTGTACTGAATGAATTGTGTGTTTCTCTATATGTTTAGGTCCTCGGAGGTTCAGCTTTCTTTGGCACTATGGATGACTGTCGTTTCAAGCCTTTTTTCCGGGATCCAGTGAGGTTCGAGACAACAGCTGATCACAGGGGGCTTGGCTTCTTCAAGTCTTCCCTGACAAGCCAGCCCTCTGATTATGCGTGCAGCCCATATGTGCCTGTGTTGAATGTGCCCCTTGCTGTCAGTTTGCAGACTGCGGGGACACATTTAACAAACCCAAGGCGGGACGCAGAGATGGGCCACACATGTCATCAAGCGGCTGACTTGTCAGGGAAGACGAGAAGAGGCCCCCTGTGATCAGAAGTTGTCTCGAGCCCAACAGCAAGCCTGGAAAGTCTTAAGATGACAGTTATCCATAGTGCAAGAAAGCAGAACATCTAGGGGACATGAAAATACAAAGCCAAGCCCTGTAAAAGAAGAGCCATGAGGCATGCAGCACTCTAGCACCTAGAACCTTGCCTCCGGACAACTTTACTATTTTAGATCGATGGAGCAACAATCTACTGGAAGTGCAGCAATATTGGCTGTAACAATGATGCATAGACCATTCTAAGCCTACAACACTTGCACATCTTTAAGATCTCAAAAAGTGCAGAGAAAAGGCAACAAATAAAGTTTAAGTCACTTTGTGCTTCATTTAATCTTAGATGAAATATAATATTAAAACATATGTAGCTTGTTTGATAGTTAAAACTTACCAAACTGTAGACCCCAGTCACCCAAGTAGTTTACTCTTACAACTTTATTACCAGCTGCCTCCTTGAGGTTTGCTATAAAATTTCCTAAAAGAAAAAAAAAAAAAATCTATAATAACATAACTTCCCAGAATCTGTCCCAGAACATAAATTATTAGGTTGTATTTACACCAGAGTATACAGTACACTAAAAGCCACAAGACTCTGTTCACAGTAGTCATGGCTCCTGTAAAAACTGCTGCATCGCATCTACTCAATACAAAAAAAAACTGACACACCCCATTTACTTTTAGGCTCAGGGTTCCAGTATTTTTAAAAAAAAAGTTTTCTCATCTGAAAAAGTTATCCCCTATCCACCAAATAGAGAATAAATAGCAGGAGGGGGTCTGACAGCTGGGGGCCTTCGCAATCTTGAGAATGGGTACCCCAGTCTGTTAGAACCGAGTGGCAGATTAAGCATGCACGCTGCCAATCTATTAATTCTCTATAGAAGCTGCTGGAAACAGTCGGATACTGCTCCATTCAAAAATCAAAAAAGAAACACCGGTGTGAACAGAGCCTTATATAATCTGTTATATGAAATATTCTATGTCCAATTCTGGTTAACCTTCAAAAATGTTAAGGTCATGTGGACTCATGTTGTACAATACTGGTTATAAATCCCCATAGACCTTAGAAAGAATATGCAATGAACAGGAATTATAATAAAAAATATATAAACCCTTATATTCTGAAATGGAATATCTCACCTATTATTGTGGATCGCAAATGTCCAACATGAAATTTTTTGGCAATGTTGGGTGAACTGCAAGAGAAACAAAGGTCCTTTTTTTTAATGACCAACTGCATTCAATTCAGCGATCTCTCACCAAGTCTACACTACCCACTAGCCTTTTGATAGGGCAGCGGGGAAAGGCAAATTCACACCCTCTTGTGGCAAGAGTCTCATCGGATCACACCTGTAATCATATACATATATGCCTGGGACACAATTGTGTATGCTGGGTTTTGCAGCAACTCAACATCCCTATCTGGGTGCATTATTATTTTTTGGTCAATGAACATATGTTAGAAATCACATGTTATCACATGGAGAAAAATTGTTTAAAATGAGAGCAACCACTCAAGAAATCTGCATTTCTGAAACTATATTTTCTGTGGAAACCTTAGTAAATATGTTGGGTATTTGTGAAAATGTCGGGGACACTCCCCTTTTTGGTAGCCATGTCCCCTTTTCCGACTGCCACGCCCCCTTTTCAGGTTTTCCCAGTAAAATGGAGAGTAGGTCGGGTTTTTTTTTCAATTCTGGCGCAAATTCTGGAGCAATGCGCCAGAAACTGGCGCACAACCAACAACACATGTCGGTTTACAATAGTAAATCAGGGCCAATATGTACAAAGCTTTGTAAAAATCTTATTAATGTATATGTGCTTTAAATGGAACTAGAGGAAATAAAAAGACAATTTTCTATGCCATGTAAGAGAAATTGTTTCATACGTAAACATTGTTTTGTTGTCTTTCATTTCACCATCTATGAACTGAACTCCCATGTTATGTGTTATCAGTGATTTCTTTATATACTATAAATTCCCAGTTAAAAGGGTAATTTCATGTCTTGAAGTGATTGTTTACTGTTAGGATTGTCACGTGTCAAATGAACGCGACTGTAGATTTACTTTATTGAGATCTTAACCCCTTAAGGACCAAGGACGTACAGGTACGTCCTTGGTCCTGCTCTCTTGATATAACACGGGGTTACACAGTAACCCCGCATTATATCACGGCGGGCCCGGCGTCATAGTGAAGCCGGGACCCGCCTCTAATAGGGCGCAGCGCCGATCGCGGCGCCGCACGCTATTAACCCTTTAGCCGCGAGCTCAGAGCTTTCGGCTAAAACCGAAAGCGAAAGTTGCCGGCTAGCTCAGTGGGTTGTTCGGGATAGCCGCGGCGAAATCGCGTCCTCGCTGTCCGATTGCCGAATGACTGCTCAGTGCCTGAGATCCAGGCATGAGCAGTCATGCGGCAGAATCTTCGATCACTGGTTTCCTCTGAGAAACCATTGATCAATGATGAAGATCAGTGTGTGCAGTGTTATAGGCCCCTATGGGAGCTATAACACTGCAAAAAAAAAGTGAAAAAAAAAGTGAATAAAGATCATTTAACTCCTCCCCTATTAAAAGTTTGAATCACCCCCCTTTTCCAATAAAAAAAAAAAAAAAAAACACAGTGTAAATAAAAATAAACATATATGGTATCACCGCGTACGGAAATGTCTGAATTATAAAAATATATCATTAATTAAACCGCTCGGTCAATGGCGTGTGCGCAAAAAAACTCCAAAGTCCAAAATAGTGCATTTTTGGTCACTTTTTATATCATTTAAAAATGAATAAAAAGCGATCAATAAGTCCTATCAATGCAAAAATGGTACCGTTAAAAACTTCAGATCACGGCGCAAAAAAGGAGCCCTCACACCGCCCCATACACGGAAAATTTAAAAAGTTATAGGGGTCAGAAGATGACAATTATAAACGTATTAATTTTCCTGCATGTAGTTATGATTTTTTCCAGAAGTACGACAAAATCAAACCTATATAAGTAGGGTATCATTTTAATCGTATGGACCTACAGAATAAAGATAAGGTGTCATTTTTAACAAAAAATGTACTACGTAGAAACGGAAGCCCCCAAAAGTTACAAAACTGCGTTTTTTTTTCAATTTTGTTGCACAATGATTTTTTTTTCCGTTTCACCGTAGATTTTTGGGCAAAATGACTGACGTGATTACAAAGTAGAATTGGTGGCGCAAAAAATAAGCCATCATATGGATTTTTAGGTGCAAAATTGAAAGAGTTATGATTTTTTAAAGGCAAGGAGCAAAAAACGAAAATGCAAAAATGGAAAAAACCCCGGTCCTTAAGGGGTTAAAGGAAATCTGTCACCAGTGTCACTTGAACTAACCTGTCGGTACAGTGCAGGTGACACTGATGACAACGGTACTTACCTTGTCCCGTACCATGGCGAGGATCTTCAGTAATCTCCTCCGTTAGCTCCGCTCCAGGCACCCTGCTTGGGGCATGGGCGGAGCTTACTGAGGTGACGCCACTAAGCTCCGCCCATGCCCCAAACCGTTGCTGCTCTCTGCTGGATCTCGCTGTGAGAAAACGGCAGCGGTGACGTCAGTAAGCTATGCCCGTGCCCCAAGCCGGGTGCCCGGAGCGGAACTAACGGAGATTACCGAAGATCCCCGCCACGGAACAGGACAAGGCGAGTACCGTTGTCATCAGTGTCGGTATCGACAGGTTAGTGCTGGTGACACTAGTGACAGATTTCCTTTAATGTTTAGTGCTGCGTCCCTCATATACCTGCACAGTGGAATCTTAGGAAGGCGCACAGCACTAACCATAAAATCAATAAATTAGTTCACATACTTTAAAAAGGACACTGTGAAGTGTGTATGGAGAACACATACCTGTATTCCACCAATGTCAAACCTTTTGGAAAGCCTGACAAAAGCTCAGAAGTAAATCCATATCTGAAGCCATCTTGTCTTATTTTGTGCATAACTTTCTGAAATAATAATACAGACAATAAGTTACAATGCTTACTGTTTCCTACCTATGAAATAATTTATAGAACTCACCTTAACCAATAATGGTCTGTTGACTGTGACGGTCAGGAGTCCCCGCGTTAAGCCGAAATTACTAACTACTGAGTCTGCAACCAGCTGAAATGCAGAAAGGATTTTTGTGAGAATAATCGTAATACTTTAAACATGTTTTTGACATTAGGGGTCATCTGGAATTTTTTTATTTTTGAATTCTGCCTGGGTGCTGCAATAAAAATAATAAACTTTGACTTACTTTCCACTGCTCCCCAAAAGTCCTCCTGTCCTCCAGCTAGTGCTGGGCGGTATGACCAAAAATGTGTATCACGGTATTTTTCAAACTTATGGCAGTTCTATGATATTTGACGGTATTTTTTTTTTTCCCCACTCATTTCCCCCCTAATCCCCCCCCCCCCCCACCTCGAGTGAATTATCAGCCACAGTGCGCTGGGGAACTAATCATATATGACCCGCGGGCGCTGCTCTGCTTTTCCTCCCCCCCCCCCCCCACCGAATGAACCAACTGCAGCGCTGTCCCCACATCGGGGGAATAATCATGTTACCTGCAGGCACTGCTCTCCTCCTCCTGTGAGCCGCGGCGCTGGAAATGAATGAGTCGAGAGCCGCGGCGCTGGAAATGAATGAGTTTTGAGCCGTGGGTGCAGGACTTCTGTTCAGAGAACGGAAGCTGTCACCTCCCCCTGCAAGCGCAGAAAGCCAGTGGGCCACGGGCGCTGCAGAACTTCTGATCAGAAAAGAAGAACAAAAAAAAAAAGACAAACATTTTAACAACACTTTTCAGTACCCTGTCTGATAATTTCTCTATCTTTTCCTGGTAAAAGGCCGCATCAGCAGGATCATCCAACACAGACTTCAAAAAAAGCCGAAAATCAGGCGATGAGCTAGAGGGGAGTTAAAGGAAAAAAAGTTAGGCCATGTTCATATGACAGTTCTCGGCTGTGGATTTTCACACTTGAGCTCCATTAATTCATAAGAGTCACTGACACAGTGTAGGTCACCCGTTTATGTCTATTGGATGTTTTAGTAATCCCAGTAATAACAGCATCCCAGAGGCAGGAGCCACATCAGACATTTAAGGCACATTTAGGGAGATAGGAATACCATTTAAAGGGGTAATCCACTGGAAAACATTTCTTTCTAAATCAACTGGTGCCAAAAGGGTAAACAGATTTGTAGATTACTTCCATTTAAAAATCTTAAATCAGTACTTATCAGCTGCTATATACTCCACAGGAAGTTATTTTCTTTTTGAATTTCCTTTCTGTCTGACCGCAGTGCTCTCTGCTGACACCTCCATCCATTTTAGGAACTATCCAGAGTAGGAGCAAATCCCCATAGCAAACCTGTCCTGCTCTGGAGAGTTCCTGATATGGACAGAGGTGTCAGCAGAGAGCACTGTGGACAGACAGAAAGGAAATTCAAAAAGAAATATAAGAACTGGAAGGATTAAGATTTTTTTTTTTTTTTTTAAAGTAGTAATTTACAAATCTGTTTGCTGGCACCCGTTGATTTAAAAAAAAAAATGTTTTTAAATTTTAAAAAATAAAAATGTTCCCCAGTGGAGAACCCTTTAAAAGATGGATAATGACATTCACATTGATTGTGGTATTTGCATATTTTATAAACTAAATTCTGACACCAGCTAGCATGTTTCCAAATTTGCGATATAATGATGGAAAAGCAAAAACTTAAATCTATTTACACTCATTACAAACAGTTAAAATTAACTTTTACTTTTATTCCAAACTGTAGGAAAGAACAAGCTGCACTCACCGATTCGTTTTCTTCAGTGCTTTATTTCCACTCCCCAGCATCCGGAAGTTTATTGCTCTGAACGCTGTGTGCGGGCTTCGGAAGAAGGGCAGCAGAGTACCCCTTTAAGGAGTCTTTGATACTCCTTAAACCAGCAGACAAACTGTGATGTGCGAGTTACCCTGCAGTGTACTCGCACACATCGCGGCCGCTCTCTGTGTAGCTCAGGGAGCCGGTGCGATGTGCGGATACACTGCGAATCGCACATCACAGTGTGTCTGCTGTAGCGGCGGATTGCCGCTATTAGCAGGCACAAAGAGGGCAGCACTTTAGGGGCCTTTGTCAGCGGATCCGCAACTGCGGATCCGCTGACAAATACCCCCGTGTGAACGCACCCTAAAGGTGTAAAATGCTGTTAACAGCTATTTTTCTAAGCCAAGGGCTAGCTGGTGTAGATTTGAGACTTGACATCTAATTTGCTAAATAATATGCAAAATAGCCATTTATGACTTTTATACAAGCTCTAATCTTTTTGATAAACTCCCCCTATGTATGAACCCAGTGATAAGACCATTCTGTACCCTAGTCACAGTCAGGGACATGTCTTCCTGGCATTGCAATAAGAATAATTAGAGACTTTGTGTTGAGTTAACGCAACAATAATCTTTAATCTAATACTGAGTAATATTTTAACACAGGTTTAGAGATACAGTGAGATAAGGGGTGTGTATCACAAAAAGCCAACAAATATAGGATAAAAAAAACGTTCCCTTACCGTTTCCTGTTGACTGGAATTGCATGAACATGATCTATTATTTTTTCTGACGTCACTCCAAGAATTTGGGAGACCTATGGAAAACAAGATGACAAATAGAATATAATATGTATTGTATGTTAAGTGTTACTGTATGTAAGTGTTACTTAACTTTCAGTAAACTTTTGCCCAAAATACTCCTTAGGCTGCATTCACACCACATTTGGACATACAGCAGCCGGATCCAGTGAGAAAATGTGAAAACTGGTTGCCACCATCTCTCTGCCCGACCCGCGCCATACTTCATTCATTTCAATGAGCCAGAGAGAGGCAGCTAGTGACTCTGGTCGAGGTCTGAAGAGTGCAGCAGACCTTGGTTTTCAGTTTGGCAAAAACCTGGATATGGTCTAAAAATAAGTCGACTGGAGTCACTAGCTGACTCATTGAAATGAAATGAAAGGGGGAAGAAACGGGTCTGGCAGGGATACGGAAGCAGGGATGTGGAAATCCTATAGCCCGACGCCCGGGACAAGTAGTTTTGGGCACCGGGCAGGTGAATTGTTTATAGATTTAGCCCTGTATCGGGCTAGCAGGGACAGACAGACTTCCCCCTTATTTTTCTTTAATGTCGGTGTGAGGCGCGGGAGCGGATGGAAGTCTCCACCTCATACCGGCACTCAGAGTGTATGGAGGGGACGGCGGGGGCCTCCAGTTGACTGCAGAGCCCCCTTATCTCCCCTCCCGAAGGATGGACGGAGCTCAGAAGACACAGCAGGGTGAGAGAAAGGACGTAGACAGCTCCGTACACAGCTCCATCCCCCGCACACAGCTCTATCCCTCCCCTGATCTGTCTCCACAGGACCTAATCCACCACGGGGCGGTTGCTAGTTTGCACGGGGAAAACACAGAGCGGGGGGGGGGGGGGGAGGACGGAAATCTCACCTCACACCGGCCGGGACTACAGCTCTGATGTCCACTCATGGCGGCTCAGGTGAGGAGGCCGAGAATACATGCGGCGGCAGGAAGGGTGGTTGTATATGTAGGGTGTGAGTGTACGTGTGATGTGTGTATGTAATGTATGATGGGGGGGCAGCGGCAGGTGTATGTATGATGTGTGCATATGTATGGTGTATAACAGTGTTTCCCAACCAGGGTGCCTCTAGCTGTTGCAAAACTACAACTCCCAGCATGCCCTGGGCATGCAGGGAGTTGTAGTTTTGCAACAGCTGGAGGCACCCTGGTTGGGAAACACTGGTGGATATGTATGGTGTGAGTGTATGTGTGTATGATGTCTATGTGTGATGTGTATGTAATGTATGATGTGTGTATAATGTCTAAGTGTGATGTGTATGTAATGTGTGATGTGTGTATAATGTCTAAGTGTGATGTGTATGTATGTGATGTATGATGTGGGGTGGGCAGCGGCAGGTGTATGTATGGTGTGAGTGTATGTGTGTATGTAATGTATAATGTGGGGGGGGCAGTGGCGGGTGTGTGTGTGTGTGTATGATATGGGGGCAGTGGCTGGTGCATGTATGATATGTGTATGCATGAATGTTTTGTATAGGAGCGGATTGTCACGTTGGGCATTAGGGCAGTTGTGCCATCTAATTTTATTTATTTTTAGTGGCACCCGCACTGAATTTCCCCCCCAGAATCCCGCCCCCTTCATACTCACCCGCCAACCAAGAGTCCCACGGATGCACACAAACACCCCCGAACCAAAACTACAACTCCCAGCATGTTGGACCATAACCTAAACTGTAGAACTATAAAGTGCAACATGCTGGGAGTTGTAGTTTTGGTTCGGGTCAGCTGCAGAGCCATAGGCTGCATCAGGGCATGCTGGGAGTTGTAGTTACTAACTGTAATTCCCAGTATTCCTTGACATAGACTATGGCTCTGCAGCTGACACGAACCAAAACTACAACTCCCAGCATGTTACACTATAACCTTAACTGTACTACTATACAGTGCAACATGCTGCAACACCCACACAACCATAGGCTGTATCAGGGCATGCTGGGAGTTGTAGTTATCTACTAACTAAATGCAACTTCCAGCATTTTCTGACACAAAATGCACCATATAAACTGGAGAAGCAGAACCCCCCCCCAGTAACACATAAGTCCCTATTGAGACTGAAAAATAGTGATTAAAATATTTTAAAAAGTGCGTATATATGTGAATAAGCCCCTTTCCTAATAAAAGTTTCCAATTTTCTTTAAATAAAAATAATGTACAAAAATAAACATAAGTGGTATCGCTACATGTGGAAATGTCCAGACTATTAAAATATAATGTTAATTAAACCGTATGGTGAACGGTGTAAATGTAAAGAATAGTCCAGAATTGTTCATTTTTGGTCACTTCATATGAGACATTTTTTATGGTGATCAAAAAGTTATCTGGGCTTGTTGTCTGGGGTGTAAAAGGATCTACAACTCTCCGGCCGCTAATAGCCTGGCATACCGCTGTCAGCAGTGTCTAAAGGGATCTTATATCCATCCCTGGTGGTCTAGTGGGGGGGGGGGGGGGTCAGACTATTTTGGTTGAAATTATTTCATCAACCAGGACAAGTGGATTTTCTTGAGGGACAAGTAGATTGTGTTCCGCTTTAGTCCCTTGGACAAGTATTTTTTTTTTTTAATTTCCACACCCCTGGGAAGCAACTGGATCCAGCTGCCGTATACCCAAACGTTGTGTGAATACATGCTTAAAAAGGAAAACTGACAGGAGGGTCACACGCACTAACCTGAATATACAAGGTTATAGTGCAGGTGACCCTGTTTTTAAGTAGGTTTCTCTTACCCCATTCCGTGCAGCTGTTACAGAGATATGCAGCAAAATATATATATGCAAATTATGAGAGACAAGAAATGGGGATGTTCCTATTGCTATTTTAGCAATCCTAACGCTGTCATCTTGCAGCCATTCCACCTGCCCCTTCATCAGTATTCACGGCTCCCTGCCAGGATATACCTCGGGTGCAATCGACCTTCCCAGGGCCATACCGTGAGAACCAGGGTGGACCCCCTGGAGACCTAGCTGAGATGTCCAACCAGCCAAACTAAGAAGGCATCAGAAATGGAGACTTGGAGGGTGCCTAGGTTGTGAGCGCAGGATGTTGCCCAAGAAGACTGCTGTCCGGTACAGAGCAAGTAGAAAAGTATGGAATACATGTGGAAAACCGCCACTATAGGAATAGCTAAATACTAAGAGGCGCAGCAAACCCAGGTACCAGTGTTCTTGTGGGAACTGAACCACACGCCAGTTCTGCAAGGCAACAGTGCTAACTACCGAGCCACCCTGCTGCAGAATTATAGCAGGCACCAAGGGCAATGGAGGAAGATACTCACATAGACAAGGGAGCAAAACACAGTGTAGACAGCTCTCTCACTCGTACCTGGAATAGTCTGTACAGAAAAGGACGTCCAACGCAGGGTGCGGTAAAAACAGGTACTTTATTGTAGGATCATCGGACACAAACTTGCATCAGGACAGACACAGACGCGTTTCAGACCATTACAGGTCCTTAGTCATGTTATACCATGACTTAGTCATGTTAGTCCATTGGACTTACAACGACCTTTTCATCGTGCCCTCTCCACTGGCAGTGGGGGGGGGGGGGGGAACAGGACTCAAGCCATGGGTGCGGCAGTTGGCACGTTCTCCATGGATGATGTAGAGGGTCTGTTGTGTCGCTAAACTCTCACTCGCGTGGATGTGGAACATTGTGCTCTCTGAGGTTGCTGAGAGGGTCCATATCACAGTGAACTCACACTCATAGTGAAGTACCATAACTGCAGCTGCCAATGGGCCAGACATCAAGGTCTCCATGGATGCCGTAGAAGGTCAATGGCACATTAGTGAACTCTCGCTTTTGTGGAGTACCGGAACTGCAGCCACGGAAGCGGCAGACATCACGCTCTCCACTGATGTCTTAGAGGGTCCATTGTACATCTGTCACCTCCCACTTATAGTGGAGAGCTGGAGCTGCAGATGAGGCACATCGTATCTCCATGGATGCCGCAGAGGGTCCGTTGCGCTTATAGTGTCACCCCTTCAGTCACCTCGCACTGGCAGTGGGGTGCCGGAAGTCCAGCCGCAGATCCAGCAGCCACAGCATGGGTGATTGGCTGATGAGGAAAGCAGGCAGAGCAGCGACTGGTTGCCGGTAACCTTCAGGGGAAATTGAGGGCTGCTTGGCAGACCACGCCAACTACCGTACCTGAGAGTGTCTCTCTACAAGCACCCCATTATAGAGGGCCACACCTGCCCTATTCACTTAGGACTGAACCGTGGTGAATAAAGTTTTAATGCCATTATGCATGAAGGCGGTGCTGACATACGAACTCAGGATCTCCTGTGTACTAAACAAGGGCTTTAACCAACTAAGCCACTGCACCAAGGGGAAGGGACATGTGATGCCTGGCAAGAACAGGGCCATAGGTCGGCAGAGGGCAACAGAAGAGAGTTCCAAGTCGGACCCTGCTGACAAAATATGTTGACTATATAGAATACGCGGTCCCTGGCTAGGGGACCTATCAGATATTAAACTGATAAGAACAGTGAAAACAGAAGTTTTAACTGTAATAGCAAGTGGTTGCCACATGAGGGAACCCACGCCGGCCGGGGACTAAGGTATGGACTGTCCGAAGTGCAACTTCCCAATCCTCGCTAAGAGGGGAGGGGGATGGGGTGTCATAAAAACTGACCACTCTGGTACACACTAGAAAATAATAAAATAATGCCTCCTACTGACACGAGCTAAAACGGATTACCTAACTTCCAGTGAACCAGGGAGGAGCCGACTTTTCCCCCCTAGTCAGTGCCTCCTAGTGGCAGAGCATATACCCATGGTCACAGCGGGAAGACACAAAGCCTTATGGGTGGTATGGGCAGACAAGAGACACACCCACCAAACCATACGGTTTGGTGCATTCATACTACGTTTTGGCCATATGACTGCCGGTGAAATTTAAAAAACCAGCCACTTCAGTATCCCCGCTGGGCCCGTGCCAAATCCCACTCATTTAAATGAGCCGGACGGATTCAGATAAAGACTCCGATCTGCTCATTTTTACACCGTATTCGGTTTTGTTGCACCAAACCGTGGTGCAAAAATGAGCCGACCGGATTCCGTCCAGCTCATTTAATGAAAGAGATGCGGCGCAGGTCTGGCGGGCATACAGAAACAGACAGTTTAAAATTTCTCCTCCGAATCCGGCAGCAGTATGCCTAAAACATAGTGTGAATGTAGCATAAGATGGATGCCAGCAGCATCTGTTTTTGGGGAAGTCTGAGAACATAGCCGCTTACCAAATATCTATGGAAAGTGAATAGGCAGCTTTATACAATTTATAGTCCTATTGTGGTGGCCTTTAAAGGGAACCGGTCATCAGTTTTTAGCGTCTGAACCACAAGTCATTGGCGCCAGTCCCTTTCTCCGCCTCTCCAGCCTTGATCAATAGACATCTCCCTGTTGGAGTAGAGGAAGTCATCCGTCCCGGTGGGGTGGCTGCAATGACTGGTGGTCCAGGTAGGATGATAGTGATGATAGGACAACACAGCTATCAGTACTGAGACATTTCTTATAAGGCTTCAACATCTAAGTATGAATGGAAACATGGTTAGAAATTATTATTGGTTCCAGGGCACTGTACATACAAAAATGTGTTAAGATACATTTCAAACACAAATAGATGGCAGCGCATGCCAGATGGCAGCGCATGCCAGATGCCACACCGCCATGCCAGGTGACATGCCCTGTGGCAGAGCTTCTCTGAGAGCCATAACCCTTCACTGGCTTTTGTGTGCACAACTTGTGTGAAAAACTACAACTCCCAGCATGCCCGGACAGCCAAAGGCTGTCCGGGCATGCTAGGAGTTGTAGTTTTGCAACAGCTGGAGGCACCCGGGTTGGGAAACACTGTTCTAGGGCTACTATAGGTTGTAATACAACTTTATAGAACCAAATAAAGGATCAATGGGCGTCTCAAAATCTTAGTAGCTATATTGTCCCCTGTCTCCAACTAGAACCAGCAGTCACCTCTCCTCCTTATCTACCTGCTGGGGTCAGTATATAAACCAGACTCATCTCCCACAATGCACTGCATTCACACTGTACGTCCTTATGGACGTCACCACAGTACCTGCTCCGCTATTGCTCTCCTGAAGTAACAAGCCATGGCCCTCCGCAGTGCACGTCCAGATACAGACGACCTGCGTTATGAGGCTGAAAGCACCATGTGAACTGAGGACAGGACACAGGAAGCGGCTTCTCACCAGACACACGTGCTTCCGTATGACCCGCCCCCGGCACGGCTCTCCTCCAATCACCGCCCGCGCTGGTCATGTGACCCGGCTGGAGGGAAGGCCTGAAAGTGTGTGACACCGGAGAAGACAACGGGAGAATACGGTACCGGAGGGAGGGGTGAGGGCTGTGTACCGTTAGCAGGGGAGGGGGCAGTTCCGTGCATCTCTATGGAGTTTCTGGAAGCCTTGCTTCTCATGTCCTCACTACACCTGTCTGATGTAAGACTTGGCATGGTGCCCCCTGCAATACACAAGAAGTGGAAGTATTGCATTACATCTGGGGCTCGTGTAATGCTACACTCCAATCTTTTATTGGGTGGGCAATGCCATCTTTCAATGCTGTGGCATATTACTGATGTATGGTATAGGGTAGATGTATGGTATGGGGTAGATGTATGGTATGGGGTAGATGTATGGTATGGGGTAGATGTATGGTATGGGGTAGATGTATGGTATGGGGTAGATGTATGGTATGGGGTAGATGTATGGTATAGGGGTAGATGTATGGTATAGGGGTAGATGTATGGTATAGGGGTAGATGTATGGTATAGGGGTAGATGTATGGTATAGGGGTAGATGTATGGTATAGGGGTAGATGTATGGTATGGGGTAGATGTATGGTATTGGGGTAGATGTATGGTATTGGGGTAGATGTATGGTATAGGGGTAGATGTATGGTATGGGGTAGATGTATGGTATAGGGGTAGATGTATGGTATAGGGGTAGATGTATGGTATAGGGGTAGATGTATGGTATAGGGGTAGATGTATGGTATAGGGGTAGATGTATGGTATAGGGGTAGATGTATGGTATAGGGGTAGATGTATGGTATAGGGGTAGATGTATGGTATGGGGTAGATGTAGATGTATGGTTTAGGCTGTGTGAGACAGCTGAAACGTCGCCTCCTGTATGTTTGGTTGAATAAAGCCACACATTTTTTCACGGAATTGAGTGCTGCTGCTTTCTACGTTGGTTTAGGGTAGATGTATGGTATGGGGTAGATGTATGGTATGGGGTAGATGTTTGGTATAGGGGTAGATGTATGGGGTAGATGTATGGTATGGGGTAGATGTATGGTACTGTATAGGGTAGATGTATGGTATAGGGTAGACATGTACAAAATTCTTCAAAGTCTGCCTTGTTCCAGAAAAAGTAGTAATGTTAAGAAAACAATGAACTAGTCTACCAGACTATAGAGAAACATCTGTGATGTTATCTGTGATGGGGGAGAATGTTATCTGTGATGGGGGGGGGGGGAGAATGTTATCTGTGATGGGGGGGGGGGGGGGGAGAGAATGTTATCTGTGATGGGGGGGGGGGGGAGAGAATGTTATCTGTGATGGGGGGGGGGGGGAGAGAATGTTATCTGTGATGGGGGGGGGGGGAGAGAATGTTATCTGTGATGGGGGGGGGGGAGAGAATGTTATCTGTGATGGGGGGGGGGGAGAGAGAATGTTATCTGTGATGGGGGGGGAGAACGTTATCTGTGATGTGGGGGGGAGAGAACGTTATCTGTGATGTGGGGGGGAGAGAACGTTATCTGTGATGTGGGGGGAGAGAACGTTATCTGTGATGTGGGGGGGAGAGAACGTTATCTGTGATGTGGGGGGGAGAGAACGTTATCTGTGATGTGGGGGGGGGAGAACGTTATCTGTGATGTGGGGGGGAGAGAACGTTATCTGTGATGTGGGGGGGAGAGAACGTTATCTGTGATGTGGGGGGGAGAGAACGTTATCTGTGATGTGGGGGGGAGAGAACGTTATCTGTGATGTGGGGGGGAGAGAACGTTATCTGTGATGTGGGGGGGAGAGAACGTTATCTGTGATGTGGGGGGGAGAGAACGTTATCTGTGATGTGGGGGGGAGAGAACGTTTTCTGTGATGGGGGGGAGAGAACGTTATCTGTGATGGGGGGGGAGAGAACGTTATCTGTGATGGGGAGGGGAGAGAACGTTATCTGTGATGGGGGTGGAAGAGAACGTTATCTGTGATGGGGGGGGGGAGAATGTTATCTGTGATGGGGGGGGGAGAATGTTATCTGTGATGGGGGGGGGGAGAATGTTATCTGTGATGGGGGGGGGAGAATGTTATCTGTGATGGGGGGGGGGAGAATGTTATCTGTGATGGGGGGGGGGAGAATGTTATCTGTGATGGGGGGGGGGAGAATGTTATCTGTGATGGGGGGGGGGAGAATGTTATCTGTGATGGGGGGGGGGGGAATGTTATCTGTGATGGGGGGGGGGAGAATGTTATCTGTGATGGGGGGGGGAGAATGTTATCTGTGATGGGGGGGGGGAGAATGTTATCTGTGATGGGGGGGGGGAGAATGTTATCTGTGATGGGGGGGGGGGAGAATGTTATCTGTGATGGGGGGGGGGAGAATGTTATCTGTGATGGGGGGGGGGAGAATGTTATCTGTGATGGGGGGGGGGAGAATGTTATCTGTGATGGGGGGGGGGAGAATGTTATCTGTGATGGGGGGGGGAGAATGTTATCTGTGATGGGGGGGGGGAGAATGTTATCTGTGATGGGGGGGGGGAGAATGTTATCTGTGATGGGGGGGGGGGAGAATGTTATCTGTGATGGGGGGGGGGAGAATGTTATCTGTGATGGGGGGGGGGAGAATGTTATCTGTGATGGGGGGGGAGAATGTTATCTGTGATGGGGGGGGGGGAGAACGTTATCTGTGATGGGGGGGGGGGAGAACGTTATCTGTGATGGGGGGGGGAGAACGTTATCTGTGATGGGGGGGGAGAACGTTATCTGTGATGGGGGGGGAGAACGTTATCTGTGATGGGGGGAGAACGTTATCTGTGATGGGGGGGGAGAGAACGTTATCTGTGATGGGGGGGGGGAAGAGAACGTTATCTGTGATGGCGGGGGAGAATGTTATCTGTGATGGGGGGGGAGAACGTTATCTGTGATGGGGGGGGAGAACGTTATCTGTGATGGGGGGAGAACGTTATCTGTGATGGGGGGGAGAGAACGTTATCTGTGATGGGGGGGGGGAAGAGAACGTTATCTGTGATGGCGGGGGAGAATGTTATCTGTGATGGGGGGGGGAGAGCATCTGTGGGGGGGAGCATTATCTGTGATATAGGGGAGAACATTAATAGGAATCAGTTAAAGGGGTGCCTCTTTTGGGTTTTTAGTAGGTCAACATGTTTGAATTGTGAGAAAACCGTCACACACAGGTACAGACACTATATTATGAACTACACTAACTTTACAGCCTCTGTAGCATAGTCAAATAAAAAAAAATTTCTCGGAATACCCCTTTATGACCTGAACAGCCTATCTTAGGCCATATTCACACGTCCGAGTTTTGGCATTAAAATCTTTTTTAAAAAGCGCAAAATTCGCCAATTTTGGTACAAATAGAATCAAAAAGATCAAAAGGTAGCATGATACCAAAAGGTAATGCTTGTCCCACAAAAAATAAGCCCTCACTCAATGCCGTCGGACGAAAAATGAAAAACTTATGGCTGTCGGAAAATAACACAAAAAAGGGGAAAAAAAGAATTTTGCTCAGAAAAGGAAAGAACATAAAAAGCTATATAAAATGGGTATCGCCATAATCGTACTGACCCACAGAATAAATATAACATCACTTTTACAGCATAGTAACCACAATAAAAAATAATAAAAAAAACACCAGAAATTTTTCAGTTTTTCACAATATTTTGGAGTTTTTCACAAAAAATGCTGCATGTATCAGCAAAAATGCACCTCTTACATAAAGTACAATATTTCACGAAAAAACTATTGCAGAATCGCTCTGCTCAGAAAAAGCGTTCTAAAATTATTACCATTTAAAGAAACACATGTCAAATAAATAAAAAAAAAGAGCCTGGTCATTAAAGGGGTTGTCCAGTGGTGAAAAACTTATCCCCTATCCTAAGGAAATGGGATAAGTTTGAGATCGCGGGGAGACCTGCGATCTCTCTGTACGGGGCCCCGGCTCTCTGGCCAGATAGCGGGTGTCGACCTCCGCACAAAGTGGCGGCCGACACGTGCCCTCGATACATCTCTATGGCAGAGCCGGAGATTGCCGAAGGCAGCGCTTCGGCTCTGCCATAGAGTTGTATTGAGGGGGCGTGTCGGCCGCCGCTTCGTGCGGAGGTCGACACGCCCTCTTCCCGCGGGCTGTCGGGGCTCCGTACAGGAGATCGCAGGGGGCCCCAGCGGTCGGACCCCCGCGATCTCAAACTTATCCCCTATCCTTAGGATAGGGGATAAGTTGTTCACCACTGGGTTCACCACTGGACTACTTCTTTAAGGTAAAAAATTAGTCTGTCCTTAAGGGGTTAAATCAGAACAATAACTGAAAAATATCTGTATTTTGTGTTTATAGGTCAATAAGGACATAATCAGAAAATATTTTCTGTATTTATCTTTTCGGGAATCCATCATGACAACAACATCTGTTTCCAAGGTAATTCCCCTTTGCTTGGTGTAGAGATGTGTTTTTGTTATTGGTTGCTTTTTTTTTAGATGTATTGTTATGTCGTGTGCATGGATACAGAGTTTTATTGCTTAGAATGTGGTACATGTTAATGTAACAGTATTGTGATCCTTCATTTTGCTAGACAAAACCAAAAAATATGTTTGAGCTCTCCAAGAACCAATGATACATACATACCAGCCCACCAATAAGAGCATTTATAAGAAGAGTAGAATATAGGCCAAGAAATTCTATATACTGTATACCTCACAGAGGATATAATATTAGACTGGGTGTAGTATGGGACTATATAAGGTCAGTATTAGAAAGACATTTATTTACTGGTAAATATGTTAACTCCCACCTTTTATTCAATGTAACATTCCATGTTCTAGGATTGTTCCGGGGAGTGTTCCGCACAGAAATTGAGAGATCCCTGTAAATGTCAAAATTGTCAAACTATTTTGAGTTTGAGTATTTAGGTGACAACACAACTGTGAGCTGTACTGGTAGCTACATTAAATATCTTTTATTTGCATGAATAATCCTTTACTGAAACATGACCTGTAATATTTTTTTATTTTTAGGGTTGCTTTGTGTTCAAGCCTAGTGCAAAGAAAAAAAAGCTTTCTCTTACAGCAGGTGTGTATATTGTGCTGATAGGGGAAGACTGTTAGTTGTCTCTTTTTTGAATGGTCACTCTCATGTCAAACAACTTCCCTCTGTGTGATAGCCAATGTGGTTCCTAACATTTATCCTTTACCAAAAATGACTCCATACCCCAGAAAAACATCTCTGTAGAGCACTATAGGCACAGTGGCCACTGTCTCGCTTCTCTGTAATCTGCTGTCTATTAGTCTCCGTCTGTCTCTAGCAACAGAGACACCAAGATGGAACACAGGAAGTGTGGGCTGGGCTTAGCTAGTGCTGTGTGCAGGAGAGAGAGCCTGGGCTGTGTACCTGGAATTGGTCAACCTTTACAGAGGATCTGCACAGTCCCTGATATAATATCTTATTAGGAATACTGAGCTATTTTCCCCTTGTCTTTTATATACATAGGTAAACAAAGTTCCTTTTATAGGAATTTTGCGCTGTTAAATTTAATATCAATGCCCTTATATGTTTCTATTCTATGGCTATAAGCCTTATATAGTATATATTAGTGTGTCATTTTACTTTCATTATGCAGTATAGTTCATTTCATTAGTTGACCATCATTATACTACATATGTATCAGTATACAACAACAAAACCGCTTTCACATTAATCCTAATAATCTAGTCCTGTATATCTAGAATCTTAGGGGGCGATTTATCAAAACCTGTCCAGAGGAAAAGTTGCTGAGTTGTCCATAGCAACCAATCAGATTGTTTCTTTCATTTTTGGAAAGGTCTCTGAAAACTGAAAAGCAAGCGGATTGGTTGCTATGGGCAACTCAGCAACTTTTCCTCTGGACAGGTTTTGATAAATCTCCCCCATAGTGTCTCTGGTATCGACATATTGCTATGCTTCCTAGATAAATCAGCAACATGTTAAGTGTTTTCCTGGTGAGTAAAGTGTGGGTGCCCAATGGGTCTTGTTTGATTTCCATCCTTTGTTATTGGTCTAGTTACTATCTCCACAATAGGAGTGACTTATTGGCATCTTGCTTTATGCATCTTATGATATAGCCTGAGCCGTCTATGACATGATAGGACACTTTCCCTGTTGTAACGTTTTTATGCCATTGTATATTACATATGGTCACATGCTGTCTTTTCGTGATCTTTTTCTGAATATTGTATATGTTTATTGTAATTTATAATCATGATTTAAATAAAACATATATTTTTAATTGTATTTATATGAGTGGTTGTTGACTCACTATGTAGACTATGTAGAAAAGGCATCACAAAAAGGTTGTTTGGCCTATGTTTTTATAGAAAACGCAGGTTAATTTTGTCCACATATACTGCATGTCTTGGAATTAAATCACCTTCTTTATTTCTAGCTGACTATTTTATTGAAAGTCTTAAGAATTCTGAAGATGGCAGAATGCGCTTTGAGAGCTGCCAGTTGCTATGGCAGCAGATGAAATCTCAGACAGAGGTCAGTGGAATCCATTATAAGTTGAGGGGTAGTGGATGTATTCCTGATCAGCGGATGACTTAGTCTCACCATACCATAATTGTAAAGCTACCTTATCATAGAGCTCCAGTAATTGTATCATTTGCATCCAATTTTATGTGTCATCAAGACAATGAAAAGGAAGAAAATGTGTGCACTTTACATTGTTCCTGGAAATGTTCAAGGGCCAAAGAGTTCTGTTCCAAATGCTACACATAAAAATGAACTGGTTCCATGGCTGTGTGTTCATAAAGTTACTAACTTATACATTTTTGCATCAGTATGTTGTCTGGAATCCCCAGCCTGACTGTGGGTAATGACCTGAGCTGACACCTGTCAGATCAGCACTTGCAGCCGTAATACAGATGCAAAAATGCAAACGTATTATGCTAGTGTTCACCCAGCCACTATGGCCCTGATTTACTAAGAGTAGAGTGGAGTTTTCTTTGTGGGTTTTCATTCCTACAATTTTTTTCAACAGTATTTACTAAGGTTTCCCTACATTTTACACTTTTCCCTACATTTTGCTTTTTTTTTACACATTCTCTGATCTGTAGAGTTTTCCTCAGCTCAAATCCACCACATTTTCTGTGGTGGAAACCTTAGTAAATATGTTGTTTTTTTGTGAAAATGTTGGGGACATGCCCCCTTTTTGACGGCCATGACCACTTTTCCAGATGGCCACACCCCTTTTTCAGGTTTTCTCAGTAAAATGAAGAGTTGTTTTTTTTTTTTTTCTTCTATTCTGGCACAGACAGAATTTCTGGCACACAACCCATCAAAACATGTCGGATTTACAATAGTAAATCAGGATCTATATCTTTTGTAACATTCATTTCATGTTCGTGTCATTGGGGACCACAGAAGACCTTGGGTAAAGAGAGACAACATCAAGCAAAAAGTGTTATCTCCTCCCCACGGGCTATTTCCCCCTCCTGCAGACACTCTTTCTCTTTCTGCTGGTTTCTGCTCTTTTAATTCTTTTCTGCTTTTTTCATTTGAGTAAAAAATGTTTTCTCCCCCACAGCTTGTTTCCTTCCACCCCCCCCCCCCCCTTCCCTTGCCCCTCTACATCTCCCCGGTCAGCCATTCGTGGTTACCCATCCCCATCTTCCTTTCAGTTATAGAACCCTTCATTCTTTTACCTCCTCAAGCATTCATTCACCTCTCCCTCCCACTACACATAGGAACAACGGTCTTTCATAGTTTCCATCTACCCACATCCAACCACAGTGGTTTTGAGCCCATCCACTACACTCATAACTGTTTATTTGCACATTTGTGAGCCCTATATAGGTTCTAGAGTCCACTAGTATTAGCTTTTTGTCACGCACACTCTCTACTTCCTGTTCCAGTAAACACTACCACATTCACTACGATAATAGCTGCCACAATAACATCTAGCCGCGCTTTCCCCACCGCTCCGGCACTGCCATGCGCATGACCGGCAGTGGCGTATGTGCAGAGTCGCACACCACAAGTGGCGGCACCCGTGTATATAACAGAGCGCCTCACAACAGAGAGACTCACAACCCACAGCCACTACACAGGAAACCCAGCCAGGACTACAGATCAGTAAGTACATGCCTCACTGTGTCTGCCTACATAGGGAGATGTATAGCAAACTTTGAGGAGGATAGGAATTCCGGCGCTGACCAAGGAGGAGACAATAGAGCCAGGTGTGTAGCGAACAGATTTAATCCAGTGCGACGCGTTTCACCGCGCTTGCGCGGTTTCATCAGGCATAATATGACCAGGATCATCATATCAAACGCATATCCTGGTTGTGTGGGAGTGCACACAACCTGGCAGGTTGAGCCTTTACTTTTTCCCTCCCCTCCCACACACCTGTGATCCCGTTGATTCTCCACAAGGGAGCGCCTGTTTTTCCTTGTTTTACAGATCTGCCTACATAGGTTATACACTATGCACTAACACCAGATAGAGATCCTAAAATAATGTAAATGTATATCATTTTTCATTTAACTTTATTTACAGAAAATCTTTAAAAAAAATATAATACAATATAGAAGATAACCTTAATTAAAGCAATAACTGACCTCTCTGGCCTCCTGTCATTGACTTTGTGTTTCAGCAATTGCAGGAAGAGCTGAATACGAAACTTTTCGACAATCTCATAGGCTTTTTGAAGAAATCTCATTCAGATTTTCTGAACAAAAAAAATGACTGGAATTGCCGAGTGAGGTCCAGTGAAATCCCTACTGCTGCTCTTCTACTTGGTATGCCCATCCTCTTCTGTTTTTTTATCATTATTATTTTAGCAGGATTTTTTGTATGTTTTTGTGCTTTTTAGTTGGTCTTTTTATAGACACAGAATTTAGAAGTTTTTCCATCATCCTGCACTTATTCCCACCTAAATCATGTACTAGCTAGCTTTAGCAATGAAAAGAAAGTCAAAGATATGTGCCATATAAACTATGGCTTGAATTCCCATTGATATTATTATGGGATATTATTTGGTGGTGAAACTTATGGATTTTGGCTTTAAATACACCCTGAAATCCATTTGAACATGCCCCCAGGTAACACTTCCTTGGTTTGTGATATATTTCTAGGAATACTGGATTTTGTAGTCTACCAATGGGAAGCATTTCCCCTGTCCCTTTTATAGGCGTTAATGGGGATTTTCCAACAAACAAATTATCCACAGCAATAATAATTATAACATAGGGAGAGGAAACAATCCAGACCAGCTGTGTAATACAGTATTTATTAAGGGTGACAGGGATTTAGACGAAGACAGACCAAGAACAAAACACATGAAACAAACCCAACTAGAAGGAGAAAGAAAATACAGAAGAAGGAAAAGAATGTAGAGTAGAGCGCTCAGGGCAGGTACCAAATGACCTGTGGCGCACCACTGTGGCACCAGGCCAGTACAGGTCACATACAGAAACCAATAATATCCTCCATATGCTGGATATGCGTAACCTTGTCAAACCACTTCGCCAAGGTAGGGGGGGTTGGGAGATTTCCACCATCTAGGAATCATGTTTTTTTCCGCCCGAAGGAGATTTCTGGACAGGGTTTTCATATTTTTTTCCAGAGGACAAGCCTGGAGGCAACTCTGGAGGGTCTGAGATCAAAAGGAGGGGCCCTAGTTTATCTAGTAGGTGACAGAAGCATGCAGGTAGAGGTAGAGTGACATGAATAGAGTGCAAAGGGCATGGGTGCAGAGGTCTTGCAGTAGGTGAACCCACAATTTAGAGTTGGTGTTGTAAAATAGGTTGAATATTCGGGCGTGAGTGCAGGCCAGATAATACAAATGGCAATTCCGGTAGTCCCGCCCCACCAGAAAGCGTATGCCTTGACAAGGTGATCCTATTGAACTTAAGGCAGGAATAAAACCAAACAAATGTGCCATAGCACCACTGCAAACTACGCCAGAACACAGACAGAATATGAATGGGAACAATTTGCATGAGGAATAATAGTCGCGCTAATAACATCATTTATAGGTAATATATCTTTGATCACTGGAGCCTCACCAGTCATTAGAGCAGGGGTCCCATGTCCCACAATTCTCCTCACCTGCGCCAATAAGAAGGAGTTTCTATTGTGCCTGTTTCCATAGCTCCCATGCTGGATCATTCAGATTTCTTCTCATTGTGCTTATATTATAAATGCAGCGATTATGGGGTCCAAGCAGTAGAGTCCCAGTGATCAAACATTTATATTGTAATAAGTAATATATGTATTTATTGTAAAAACATAGTAAATGTATCCTTTTAAGAGGGTTCACATGATAACTGCTGTCTGAAACAACAGTCATCTTTCCATAGGTCATTGACTTTACTGCTGACAGCAAACATTCAAGTCATAGACTGCTGTGTAATATGATGTGTTTTACAATTTTCTAGGTGTTAATGTCACTGACCATGAGGTAACTTTCAACAGCCTGTCGGATAATCTTAATGAACATGTAACTCCATATGTAGTGTTATTGCAAGCAAAGGAATGCCCAGGTAAGTCTTTTTATTTTATTTTTTTAAATGCACACTATGTAGATTCTTGTTTAGTTCTCTCTTTACGTAGTAAGATCAATAGTTTTTTTTTATTACATTTTCCCCCTCCGTCTCCACGACTCCTCCTCCTGATTGGGACAGGAAAAACACTGAGAGGTTAAATTCACCACCCCTTCCTCTCCACACCAGTGTTTTTTCCTGTCCCTGTCAGGGAAGGAGCTGAGAGGTGCGGGGACCTAGTCTCCTGTGCAAAAAGAAGGTCCTTACCGGGGCCTTGTAGACTCGGGGTGCTGAAGCAGCGCACCCCCTGTCCCCTTTCTCTCCCAACGGTCCGGTCCGCTCTGCAGGTCCACTCCAGGAGTACGGAGGATGCTGTAACGGGAACTGCTTCTGGCAGTGATCTTACAGCGGTCCCGGCTTCCTCCAGCGCAGCCTGGCTTCACTGCCAAGTGGGAGTGCTTCCTAGTGATAACACTTCCGGAGTTTCCCTTCCAGCCGGAATGATGGCGTCTGACATCACTTCCGGCGAATTTGAATCTGGAGACCGGCCTTTTCCTATAAAGAGCCCCTCTCCCAGATGGAAGCTGCTCTGCCTGATTTCAGCTTTGGATTTTTCCAGGCTGCATCATGAGCTCTCCTGCAAAATATTCCAGATCCTCCAGTGGTCCCTGGATCCGTGAGTACTGAAGGCCTATGGGTTTGCCCGGACCTGTCTTCTTTTGCTTGGTGTTTTATCCTTCTCTTCCTTGTATTTTCAGGGAGACAAGGAATCTGTGGGTTCTTCGGTTAAACCAAAACAGAAATCAAAACCTAAATCATGCATAATGTACTACAAAGAGTTTCTTGAATCTACTTCTAAACCTTTGTGTAAAGCATGTATTGCATCTGTGATTAAGGATGATTCTCTCTTATGCAAGAAGTTAAAACCATGATCCATTCGGAGATAAACTCAGCTTTAGCTTCATTTACTCTACCTGCTACACCTGTGGCATCTACTGCTACTGTTAATCTCTCAGCTGTAAAGAAGACTAAGACGGTGTCTTTTTTTGGATTCTGAAGAAAGTGTATCTCCAGAATTGGAGAAGGGGAATATGTAGAAAAACCTCATGAAGAGGAAGTTTCTTCTCTGGCAAAGTTTTTATTTAATTCTGATGATATTGAATCATTAAGTCTATCCGTACTACTTTAAATCTGGAAGAAGTTCAGGAGACGAAATCTATCCTGGATGAGCTTTTTGGAGGCCTAGGAAACAGTAAGTCTTGTACTTTCCCTGTTCATGCTAATTTACATAAAATGATTAAGCATGAATGGGCAAAACCAGAAAATGTTTATTCTTAAAGGTCTGAAAAGGCGATACACCTTTAATGACTCAGACTCTAGCACTTGGGATACGATACCTTTTAGTTGATGACCCGGTTGCTAAAGAAGCAAAATGTACCTCTCTGCCTTTTGAGGATGCTACACAACTAAAAGATCCGATGGATAGAAAGGCAGAGAGTTTGTTAAAAAAAAAGACCTGGGAGGCTGCTTCATCTTTGTTAAGACCCAGTGTAGTCTCTACTTCTGTGGCCAGAACTCTAGGAGTCTGGTTAGATCAACTGGAATTCCATCTTCAGTCTGACACCCCTAAAGACCAGATTTTGGAATCCTTTCCTCTTCTTATAATGGCTTCTAGTTTTTTGGTCTGATGCCTCTGCTGAATCCGTTAGACTTGCCTCTCGTACTGCTGTTTTGTCCAATACCACTAGGCTTGTACTATGGCTAAGATCTTGGTCGGGAGACATGACCTCTAAAAGTAAACTCTGCTCCCTTCCTTTCCATGGTAAATTTTTATTTGGTCCAGATCTGGTCTCTATATTGGAAAAAGCAGCAGACAAGAAAAAAGGATTGCCCTTTAGATAAAGTTCAACCAGTCTTCCAGAGGAGGTAAAGAGAAAACAGGACTTTGGTCATACAGGAAGGGGGGTAGGGGAAGGAATCTCTTTGCTAACCCCGGTCAGTCCTCTTCCAACCCTAAACAGTAAAACCAGGCCAGTAGGGGCAAGGCTTTCTCGTTTTGGAGTCCCTGATTCCCAATCCCTGGATAATATCCCAGGGCCTCCAGATCAAATTGTCATCACCTTCCCCTCCAAGGTATGTTGTTACTCAACAGAGTAAAAAAAAAAACAGAGATTGGTTCTCAAGGGTGTTCAGGACCTTTTCAGCATGGGAGCTATCCAGGAGGTTCCTCTCCTTCAGAGGGGCCTAGGTCATTACTCTTCCCTGTTTCTAGTTTCCAAACCAAACGGGAAGTTCTGTACAATTATAAATCTGAAACCCTTGAACAAATTTGTGGTTTACTGGAAATTCAAGATGGAAACTGTAAAATCTGTGGTTCAGTTAATAAGGGAGGGGGGCGGTGATGGCGACAGTCGATCTACGCAATGCATATTATCACATTCCCATCTATTTAAATTCCCAAAAATGTGCCATCCGATGGGGTTCCAGTGTCCGGCACTTTCAGTTTGTTTGTCTCACATTCGGCCTGTCATCTGCTCCTCAAATTTTCACCAAGGTCTTGGCAGAGGTGGTAGCCCTCCTCAGGAAGGAGTCTATTCTATCTATCCCTTATCTAGACGACATTTTGATAGTGGCAGACTCAGTTCCTCAATTGGAACTTCATTTACAGAGAACTATTCTTGTTCTCCAGAAGTTGGTTTGGATTCTAAATCTGGAAAAATCAGATCTTATTCCCAGTCAGAGGAAGATATTACTGGGTACCCTCTTGTATTCGAGAATCCAAACCTCCTTTCTTCCAGATTCCAGGAGGGTAATACTTTGTGCCATAATCTCCCGGTTCCTTACCATTCTCTTATGTTCAATTAGGACAGCAATGTCCACTCTGGGCCATATGACATTGTGCATTCACTCAGTAGCTTTGACCAAGTTTCACTCCGGGCCTCTACAGAAGTGGATCCTAGACTTTTGGGACAAATCTCAAAGGACTTTAGACTGAAAAGTGTTAATTCCCACTCAAGTAAAATCCCATCTAAAGTGGTGGATGGTAAGAAAAAATCTAGAAAAGGGAGTGATTTGGTTTCAGACAAACCCGTTACTTATAACGACAGATGCCAGTGAGTGGGGATGGGGAGCTCACTCAGAGACTCAAGCAGTCCAAGGAAGGTGGGATCCCCAGACAGCAAGGAAATCTTTGAATTTCAGAGAACTACTGGCCATATGGATGACACTCAAAGAGCTGCAGAAAAACTGCAAAAATCGCCACATCCTCATTTATTCGGACAATACGACAGCAGTGGCCTTTATAAGACGTCGGGGAGGCCCAAGACACACTGCCCTTCAGTTGATTTCTCATCAAATATTTTCTTGGGCAGAAAACAAAGTTCTTTCCATCTCAGCAGTTCATCTCAAAGATGTCTGGAACCTGGAAGTGGACTTCCTGCGCAGACACGTACTAGACCCCGGAGAATGGTCTCTAGCTTCTTGGGCATTGAAAAATGATTACGGAGAGATAGGGAGTTCCTCAAGTGGACCTTTTTGCAACCAGGAGAAATCACAAAGTGGATCTATTCTATTCCCTCAATCCAAAAGACTCTCCACCAGAATTAGATGCTTTGGCTCAGGACTGGACATTCAGATTAGGTTATGCATTTCCTCCCCTGCCTCCTGATATCTCGGGTCCTTCAAAAGTTAATGAACTGCCATTGCATTCTATTTCTGATAGCTCCATACTGGCCAAAAATGAGCTTGTTTTATCTATTGAGAACTCTGAGTATAGAGGAGACTATCAGGCTTCCTCCTCAAGCCTCAGCTTGACAGCATGGAAATTGAAAAGTCCATTCTGCTGAAGGAAGGTTTCTCTGAAAAGGTAGTAAATACACTTCTATCTAGCCGTAAAGATACTACCTCTAGAATTTATGCTAAAACATGGAAGAAATGTATCTCTTGTTGTGGGGATTTGACACTCCGGTGATTCCTAAAATTCTAGACTCCCTTCAGCAGGGATTTGATATAGGTCTTTCCCCTAGTACCCTCAAAGTGCAGGTTTCTGCTCTGAGTGCTCTCTGTCATGTAAACTAGCTGATAACATGTGAATTTCTAGATTTATTGTAGACTCAGACCTAAGACTTTTTAAATCTCTGTCCTCAGTGGAACTTAAAAACGGTCTTAGGACCTCTACCTCTGGATCCTTTTGAACCTCTGGATTCTGTTTCTGATAAGTTCCTGACTCTCAAAACTATATTTTTAGTCGCCATCACTACAGCCAGAAGAGTAGGTGAAATTCAGGGCCTTTCTATCCAGGAGCCTTATATCAGAATTATGGATGGCAAAATTATTTTTAAGCTTGTTCCAAATTTTTTTACCTAAGGTTGTATATGTTTTTCATAGGTCTCAGGATATCGTAATTCATCCTTCTGTTGTAATCCAAATTATGACCTAGAAAGATCATATAGTCTTCTGGATGTTAGAAGAGCTGTTCTCCAATACATTGAAAGAACTAGTCAGTGGAGAAAAGGTAATCTATCTGTTCAGTTTGCTGGTCCTAATAGAGGTAAAAAAGCCTCTAGAAGTTCTATAGCCAGATGGATTAAAACCGCAATTTCGGAAGCTTATGTGGCCAGAGGTAAATCCCCACCTCTTCAGATGAAAGTCCATTCTACTAGAGCAATTTCCTCGTCATGGGCAGAGAGAGCTGGAGCTTCTGTAGAGCAAATTTGTAAAGCTGCTACTTGGAAAAACCTTCATCCCTTTTCCAAGCATTATAGAGTTCATGTTTTGTCTTCTAAGGATATGGCCTTTGGACGTAAAGTCCTCAGTGCTATAGTCCCTCCCTAATAAATTCTTTGGTATTTCTCATGGGTGCTGTCGTGGAGACGGAGGGGAAATGGTGAATTATACTCACTGATAATTCCTTTTCTGGAAGTCTCCATGACAGAACCCATACATCCTACCCTTTGTTTTTTTTTGTTTTTATTGTGGTGTTCTTATACACTTTTTTTTCCTTTCCATCAGTGTTCTTTGTAATTACACTGGTGTGGAGAGAAAGGGGTGGGGAATTTAACCTCTCAGTGTTTTTTTCCTGTCCCAATCAGGAGGAGGAGTTGATATCATGGGTTCAGTCATAGAGACTTCCAGAAAAGGAATTATCGGTGAGTATAATTCACCATTTTGAACATATTTAAGCCCAATAAAAAAAACATACACAGATACAATATAGCAGTATAAATCAAACTGGATGTACATTAATAAGTAACCAGACCATGTGCTTAAGGTGGTCTAACACAAGAAAAAATAATTTGTAATCAATAACACAGGAAAACAATGACTGAGGGTAGTGATAATAGGAAAAATAAATTCCTGACATAATCAATGACGCCTAATGCTGTGCACACAAAAAGATATACACTGCCTAAGTTTAAAAAATACTTTAAAGAACTTTAAAAAAAAAAAATTCTAATTATTGTAATCTTCTGTGTATATGTAGCTGGTATGCTATGTTGCAAAATGTATTATATTGTAATATGCAACCTGATAGGCCTGCTTGGGTTTCACTGTCATGTTGTGTTACATCTTTAAAAGGTAACAGTACAACATAGGCACAAATATTGCTTTATCCCTCTCACACAGCACTTTTTTTAGTTTAATTTTTTTAATACAATTCTTTTTAAGTTACCGTATTTTTCGCCCTATAGGACGCACCGGCGTATAAGACGCACCCAATTTATAGGTGCAAAATCTAAAAAAATAAATATTTTGAACCCAATAGTGGTCTTCAACCTGCGGACCTCCAGATGTTGCAAAACTACAACTCCCAGCATGCCCTGACAGCCACTGCATAGGAGGTAATACTCACGTGTCCCTGCCGCTCCGGACCCGTCACCACTGCCCTGGATGTCACTCCATCGCTGTCGCCGTGTCCCCATTGCTCCGGAACGTCTCTGCTGCCGGCCGTGAATCCTCGCTCTCCATCGCCGCCATCACGTCGTTACGCACGCCGACGCACGTACGTGATGACGAGGAAGGAGAGCGCCGGCCATACAGGGGATCCCTGAACGGAGAAGACACCGAGGAGGCAGGTAAGGTCCCTCCCGGTGTCCTGTAAGCACTAACCCGGCTATTCAGTCGGGCTGTTCGGTCAGCTTTGATCGCCGCATCTGAAGGGTTAATACAGGGCATCACCGCGATCGGTGATGTCCTGTATTAGCCGCGGGTCCCGGCCATTGATGGTCGCAGGGACCGCCGCGATAGGGGTGTATTCGCCAGTTTTGGGGAAGAAAAAGTGCGTCTTATATGGCGAAAAATACGGTAATCTGTGTTAGAAGTACTATCATATATGAATGTGTAACTGCCAATCCTTCATTAACAATTCTCAATTCATGGTTTAGGATTATGCATTTTCTTCCAGGTATAAAGCAGCTTCTTCAGAAGCTTCTTTCGCAGCTCATAGGATGCGTAGCAGATCTGGATGAAGATGAAGAGGATGGCCACACTCCTATCTCTCAGAGAAAGATGAACTGCTCCATGGCCTCCCTTTCAGGATGGTATCAGAATATTACAAATGTAATTGTCAATATACTTCTTCTCATGTTTAGAAGTTACTTAAAGGGAAACTGGCAGCCAGTTTATCCAAATCTAATCCAACACAAAGGGTTATAGTGCGGGTGAACCTGAGGAAAATGATTTATTACTTACAAAAACTGGTCCAGCTATTTCTGAGTTACAGGCTCCGTTGCCAGTATGCAAATATGTTCTTTTGCGTAATGGAAGCGGGAGCTGGCTTTCTGAGCTTCCCTGCCTCCGTGCATAAGTCTGCATAAATTGGAACAAAATGGAACATTTGCAGAAAATGGGCGGGCATATGAGAGGAAGGAGGCAGAGAAGCTCGGAAAGCTGGCCACCTCCATTGCGCAATGGAGCCTGTAGTATTTGCATACTGGCAATGGAGCCTATAACTCAGAATCGGCTAGACCTATTTTTTTTATAAGCAATTTAATAATTTTTCTCAGGTTCACCCGCACTATATCCCAGTGTATATCTAGTGCGGGAGAAGTTGACTGTCTGTTTCCCTTTAATAGTTCGAATTTTATTTCCTTTTCTAAAAAATACTATTGTTATACTGTTAACATATTGTTATGGTATCAGTAGAAACTAGGCGCTCAAATTATATTCTTTCACTTCTGTGCTCCATTTTACTTGCTACGAATGTAAAAACTCCTGCACACAGTTTACCTAAAGCGATATGAGGTCTCTATAGAAAATGTAACTGAATAAAAAAGCAACTTGTTCACTGCCCCCCACCTTAGTTACTGAATGCAGGCTTCCTTCTGTTTCTATTGGACTAGGGACACACCCCACAAGCAATTTTTTACATTTATACTATTAGGTGAATGTCCACCTTTTGAGCACCATTTTTTTCCAAAAGCACAGGAAAGCTTTATCAACATCATCCCACATGAGTCCCTGCTTAGAAACATTATAAGGCTAGGATTCCACTTGGTTTTTTTCTGGAATCTTTTGGAGATCTGCCACTGCAGTTTTTTTAGCCAAAGCCAGAAGTGTATTCATAAGGAATAGGACATATAAAGGAAGGACTTATACTTCTCATCCCTTATGGATCCACTTCTGACTTTGGCTCAAAAACTGCAGTGGCAGCTATACAAAAACTGACAGAAAAAAAACCAAGTGGAATCCTAGCCTAATAATGATGCATGATTACAGTTAGTGTTCTCCATCAGTCACAGTTTGTGTTTCTTTTTGGCTGTTTGTGTAACTGTAAAAGATTGTCATTTTTGCTTATATTTAACTGAAGAAATCAAGTTCTCCAAAGAAAAAAAGACGGGCCTCATCTGAAGGTTTGCAAACACCTCCTATAGTTGTAGTCTTCAAAGATCTAGAAAGTTTTACGTCTTCTGTACTGCAAGAATTTATTTTTATTAGCAGGTATGTAGCCAGCAAGGTCAGTGCACATTCTACTTTTATTATTACTTTTTTCATTTACTGTATAACAACAAACTACAAATGATAAACACTTACATATCAGATGGAATAATTCATTCACTTACACATTACTGGTATAACATGTGCAGAATATTTTATTGTCTTTAGTACAGTAAATTACATCCTTTTTTACAACTTTTTTATATGCTCCACACCATCAGTGTCTGTAACTGTACGTTGGGCAACATAAACACTTAACCTCAAGAAACAAGGCACCAACCATAAGAAAATACACAAAAATAGAAATTGTTATTGATCATATACCCATAATAGCAGATAAAAAGCACATAAAGGATGTCAAGCACTAGACTAGGCTTACAGCAGATAAGGTGGCGATCATGACTGAAAAAGCATGGATATAAAAGAACAGGAACAGATGTAAGAAAGGTAAAACAATATACTAAATAGCCATGGCAACACTCACATTATAGGTATACCATACATAAATATTGGACCTATAATGGTAAAGAGGGAAGACACTGCGATCTAGTATATTGTTTTACCTTCCTGACACTTGTACTTGTTTATATCCATGTTTTTTCTGTCGTGATTACCACCTTATCTGCTGTAAGCCTAGTCCAGTACCCAACACAATTTCTATGCATTTTATCTGCTTTTATATGTATGTGATCAATATACATGATTTTTTTGCATTCTCTTGTGGTTGGTGCTTTATTTCTTGGGGTTAATCATTTTTTTCTATGTCAAAGGCATCCACCTTATAACGTTGCCCAACACCTTGCACCCACAGAGATAAGCGGTTTGAAGAAGCTATGGCATTCATGAAAGTGCCTTAGCCTCTCCAATATTTACTGATGCTTTTCCTGCAGCAACCACACTTTTAGTTGTGGTGGTAAAAGGCACTGAAGAATTGCCCTATTTAAGTGAACCACGCTGCTGTTCTTTTCACCACTGCTACTAAAAGGATGGATATGGAAGGATGAGCAGCAGTAGGTATTAAAGAGGCAGCCTCTTTAAACAGCTGATCGGCCGGGGTGTCAGGAATCCGACACCAGCCAATCTTATATTGATGTCCTATCGTGTAACCCATTTAGGATTTGTGCACTGCTTCTATAAGCAGCAGCATGCCATATAACTTAGCGAAGAACTCTGCAAAACAGAAATATATATCTTGTGTTAATCTTAGACATATGTTACAGTGGGGATGAAAAGTTTGGGCACCCCAGGTAAAAATGTGTATTAATGTGCATAAAGAAGCCAAGGAAAGATGGAAAAAATCTCCAAAAGGCATCAAATTACAGATTAGACATTCTTATAATATGTCAACAAAAGTTAGATTTTATTTCCATCATTTACACTTTCTAAATAACAGAAAACAAAAAAATGGTGTCTGCAAAAGTTTGGGCACCCTGCAAAATTTATAGCATGCACTGCCCCCTTTGCAAAGCTGATACCTGCCAGTGTCATGGATTGTTCTCAATCATCATCTGGGAAGATCAGGTGATGTCAATCTCAAAGGTTTTAAATGCCCAGACTCATCTGACCTTGCCCCAACAATCAGCACCATGGGTTCTTCTAAGCAGTTGTCTATAAATCTGAAACTGAAAATAGTTGACGCTCACAAAGCTGGAGAAGGCTATAAGAAGATAGCAAAACGTTTTCAGATGTCAATATCCTCTGTTCGGAATGTAATTAAGAAATGGCAGTCATCAGGAACAGTGGAAGTTAAAGCAAGATCTGGAAGACCAAGAAAAATATCAGACAGAACAGCTCGCAGGATTGTGAGAAAAACTATTCAAACCCCACGTTTGACTGTACAATCCCTCCAGAAAGATCTGGCAGACACTGGAGTTGTGGTACACTATTCCACTATAAAGAGATACTTGTACAAATATGGTCTTCATGGAGGAGTCATCAGAAGAAAACCTCTTCTACATCCTCACCACAAAAATCAGCGTTTGAACTTTACAAATGAACATATAGACAAGCCTGATGCATTTTGGAAACAAGCTCTGTGGACCGATGAGGTTAAAATTTAACTTTTTGGCCGGAATTAGTAAAGGTACGTTTGGAGAAGAAGGGGAACAGAATTTAATGAAAAGAACCTCTGTCCAACTGTTAAGCATGGGGGGTGGATCAATCATGCTTTGGGGTTGTATTGCAGCCAGTGGCACAGGGAACATCTCACGAGTAGAAGGAAAAATGGATTCAATAAAATTTCAGTACATTTTTTATGCTAACTTCATGCCATCTGTGAAAAAGCTGACGTTAAAGAGAGGATGGCTTCTACAAATGGATAATGATCCTAAATACACCTCAAAATCCACGGGGATTACATCACGAGGCGTAAACTGAAGGTTTTGCCATGGCCTTCACAATCTCCTGACCTCAACATAAGTGAAAATTTATGGATAGACCTTGAAAGAGCAGTGCGTGACAGACAGCCCAGAAATCTCATAGAACTGGAAGACTTTTGTAAGGAAGAATGGGCAAAGATACCTCAAGCAAGAATTGAAAGACTCTTGGCTGGCTACAAAAAGCGTTTGCAAGCTGTGATACTTGCCAAAGGGGGCAGTACAAGATATTAACTCTGCAGGGTGCCCAAACTTTTTTTAGTTTTCTGTTATTTTGAAAGTGTAAATGATGGAAATAAAATCTAACTTTTGTTAATATTATAAGAATGTTTGATGCCTTTTGGAGATGTTTCCATCTTTCCTTGGCTTCTTTATGCACATGAATACACATTTTTACCTGGGGTGCCCAAACTTTTGATTCCCACTGTACATCCCCCTACCTCAAACATTTAGTTTTATGTAGTAAAAGTAGGTGTGGCATTGTAAAATAAGGAAGAGAAGTGTCATGCTAGATCTTTTAGTTTGATAAGGCTGACACTATAATTCCTAAGTCTGCTAACCCGACAACACTATTGAGGACTCATCTCAAATGTTGCCAAATATATTATTACAGTTATATATTATTTAAAAAATGTCTAAAAATTTACTTTCTCACTCATATCGTTGATGGACACAGACGACTGGATGCTGCCACTAGAAGGCAGCACAAAGCAAGTTAGCTGCTCCCACACAGCCTATACCCCTCTTGCAGACAGTGAGCTTATCAGTTTTAGCTCGGTGTCCGTAGGAGGCAGACTATTTGTGCTCGGCAGATCTGCTACATTTTTTTTATTTTAGTTTTATTACTTTCTGTTCCCTTTTAGGTGGTGATTGAGGTTTACCCTCTCACCTTTTTCTGGGGGGTCATCAGTGTGGGTTGCCACACTAGACTCAATTCTTCCTAAGGGTGCTAGTTTGAAAATGAGGTAGACTGCTGCCATAAGCACCTTCCTCTGCATGTCACTCTTCCTCTTTTACTGCTGCCGGTAATCCCACTATGAGTACAAGGTTACTGGCTGCACCCAACGAAGTTGGACGGGTGAATATTACACTATTATGGGTTTCTCTCCGATCTGCACACACTTTTACACAATCCACTACCATGAGGCTCCAACAGTCTCATTTCCTCTCTTGGGCATGGGACTTCCTGCTGCAAAGGTTCCCATGTCTGCTATATGTAGTTCCTGGCATGTTATGTAAGCAGCCACATTAATCTGTCTTATCCGTCTTCCCACTCTGTTTACATCCAGCCCTCAAGGATTGCAGGAAGCAGGTGTATCATTTGTGCGGTTCAGTCACCCCCACTTTTCCTTTCCTAGGTCGGTAATTGTTTTTCTAGTCCGTTCAACCATTGCGGCTACAAACACTGTTTCATCATGTCCTATCAGGATATGAGCGTTGTCGTGCGCTGACTGCCCTTTTACGCATGGAACCTGGTCTAATGGGGCATCGCTTCCTCAGCTAGTGTGGATGCCTCTCTTTGGGGCAGATGCTTTAGCATACTTCCAAACCGTCCTTCCTCTTTTTTTCTTTCGCAGCTCCTGAGTCAATCTCATCTTGACCTCTGGTGTCATCCAATTAACCTCCTGGGATTACATTGTGCCTGACATTGAAGCCTTAAAGCCTCTGTATGGCAGGAGCTATGTGTCCCTCCTGCTCTTCTAGGATAACTCTGGTCTTGCTGTGCATTCTAATGCTTTGCTTCTCTCTATCAGTCTGTCTCTCAGCCTTTCTTCCTGTGTGGTTGCTCTTCTCAGCACCCACATGGCATCTTTCAGTGTTTCTTTTGGGTCTCTTCAGTCTGTGAGTCCTTCTTAGCATTCTCCTGCAGGCCACATTCTGTCCTGTACTATACATTAGTGAGGGCATGCTCCTATTTTTCTTTCCGGGACAGTTTTTGCCAGGCCAAGCTTTCCTACGGTTCTTCTTTTCTCTGTTTTCCCAAGGCCTTGCTGGTGGAAGGTTGTCCATGTAATTTCATTTATTCAGCCCATTTCCTAGGTGATCTCCAACTTCCCTGGCTTCTTTCCTGGTGGTGCATCACTCATCTTATGGAGACTTACCCCTCGATTCTTTCCAAGGTTTTTCCCCTCTCCTTGCTTTTCTAGCCCCCATGGTGTATTAGGTAACCTTACCTCCTCTGTTTGCATTTCTCAGCTATTGACCTTTGTAGGTCCTACAACATAGACTCCCTTTTACCTGGTATCCCCTACAGCCCAGGCCTGTACTGTTCCAGTACTCCAGATTGATCTTGTCAGGCTGGGCTCACCTAGGATCTCTGATAGTGCTATGTTCTTGTTCCCTCCCTCGGGGACTGCTTTTGGATGTCCCGCGATCTTTTGTGTCCCCCATTGATACAAGCAAGAAAAAAGGATTAATGTGTTACTCTCCTGTAAAATCCTTTTTTATCATCCTTTTTTAGTTCATGGGGGGGGGGGGGGAGACACAGCTACCACCCAGTTCTTTTTTTTCTGGACTTTGGATATCTTCCGGCCTTCCTCGACAGCCCAGACTCATTCTAGGGTTCCTTTTTTACTTTTGGTGTTGGCTTCTCCTGTTTCTCCTATTGCCTGTGTACAAACGGAGTAGCTCACTGTCTGCAGGAGGGATAAAGGCTGTGCAGCAGGAGCTAACACTTTTCTTGCTTATTTGTGCCTTCTAGTGGCAACAAACTATACCCACGATCTTCTGTGTTCCTCAGTGAAGTTCGCGAGAAGAGAATTTTACAGGCAAGTAACTTAAATCCTTTTTTTTAAAGTGATAGTAAATGTATGGGAAAATGCAACACTTCTTATTTATTACATCCGATTAATGAATTAATGGATTCCAATTCATTTATCAGCATTTTCTTATGTTGTTTCAGCCGTTACTGCAAGGAGTTGCCTCTGGTTCTGGTATTTGGCATTGCCACATCTCCAATGATAATTCACAGACTTCTGTCTCACTCTGTATCCTCTCTGCTGTGTATAGAACTGTTTCCATCCTTGTCGTGCACAGAACACTTGGCAACTGTAGTAGATAAGGTAATTATGTGTTTTCTTCAGAACATTATCACCCATTTTACACTGTATAACATTATTGTAAAGGGCTTATTTCATCAGACATAAACTAAGGATAATGCATTTCACCTGCTCCCAGCATCCCCAACAAACAGTTACATTTCTGGTAGGCATGGCCAGCCAGACATTACCTATGGAGTAGTGGAGGAGGTCTTTATTTTCCTGCTCCAATGTGGTGTACATGGAAACAATCATCAGCTAGAAAGAAAGATCCAGGCACTTGTGAATGCTTGCTTTTGTTTTATTTAATTTATTTTTCCATTTGTCATATTGTAGTAGAGATCTGCTGGATGCATTGTGGCTTAAGTATTTTCTTCCTTTCCTTTGGAGTGCTTGCTGCAGTGGAAACATAGTATTACATGGCAGCAATTCATTGTTAATGACATTGTAACACAAGGATTGGTTGTGTCTACCAGAACTGGAGATACAGAGCATTTCCCATTCTGGCTAACAGAGGAGGGTCCTCATGTAGAACACTCCAAATCTGTGGAATCCATATGCCCTAAAAGACAAGAGAGGAAAACAAAAGAGGTGGTGCTGCTATTCAAACCAACCACATAACAAACAAATTGGACAATATATATAATCATACACTCACCTGGTGTGTGTGGGGGTTGGACCCCCCCCACGATCTAAAACTTATCCCCTATTCTTTGGATAGATGATAAGTTTTTTCAGCATGATCTATCTACTTTAACCCCTTTCTGCATTGTGCCATAATAGTATAGCATGGGGCGTGAGTAGTTCCCTCTCCATTCTGTACTATGTCAGGAGCTGTTCATATGCCTTCCATAGTGGGTGTCAGCTGTTGCCCTGCTGCAATAGACAGGATCAGCTCCTCCATACTACTCTTAAAATTTGGTTCCACTCTGGTGCCTTACAGTATGCTACATATAGGACTACTAAATGTAACCTAGCCTTTATCGGTATATAAATCCTTTTTTCTTGGCAGCTGCTTCTCTCCAATCAATTTCCATTTAAACTGAGCGGGCGGGTTCTGCAGGTCCTCATCACAATATTTCTCTTCCATGATTTCTCTGTGCAGAACTTCATCAAGGGTCTTCAGGTGAGAAGATGGTTATCACTGGTGGTCACAATGAATTACACAGGTACACAGGCGATAGCTGTCGGTTGAACATTCAATTGGCCGACAGTCATCTTTCCCAATATCTCTAATCATTATTGCTCAGGTGAGTGTTCATGTGTTCTTAATGGAGAAAGGAAGGGTCCGACACCTTCGGGAAGCTTTGGCGACAGCTTATCTCTTTGAGAACAAACAGATGGGGCGGGTGAAATCTAACATGCCCACCCTTCTCTACCCCTTCATCATCTGTCAGAGGAGAGTTGAGAGGCCCCCCCATGCATAATAGATAATTGACAGATCATCCTTTTTTTTCTAAGGTGGAAACATATTTAAATATTTTAGCTTTTCACACTGACCACTAGACCAGTCACACAAGGCTTTCACTTCATGACTTATAGCAGTTCACATGTCCGCTTTGCTCTCTAGGCTGGATTAGAGAATGAAGTGTGTGGGGAATTCTTATGTACTGCTGGAGGCCTCCGTAAAGAAGAAGAATAACACTACACACAGATAAAACTCTGTATTTAATTCCCCTGACACTCTCTGAGGTAGTCAGCTATATTTCATCACTTTCTGGAAACTATAAAAATCTATAACATTTCTCTTTCATGTATCTCCTATTCATTTCAGCTGCCATAAAGCATACACATTTTGCACTGTGTATAATGACAATAGAGAAGGGAGTGTGTGATTCCTTAGCTATATACATTAAAGAGCTGTTCACCAACTTCAGCTCTCTCCAAACTCACAAATAAATGCTAATAATTCTAAGCATTTATATAACTAGGGATGTTTGATGATGGAAAGCTGGAAGGGCATGCTTTTTATTATAATGTTTTATTTTCCTAAAGGGGTACTACACTGGCCCGCGTTCAGAAAATTTTGTTCTGCACACGGTGTGTGCTGTGGGGGTCGACCACGCCCCTCTTAATGTCACGCCGTGCCCCCTTAATGCAAGTCTATGGGAGGGGCCGTGACAGTGCAGATGGTGGAGGTTCATGAACTTCCATACATGCTACTGAATAAAACCTTATGGATTAGAGGACATGGACTGCATTTTCATATTCACATCATCATCCTGGAATCTGCATTTAATACATATGGGTTTTTCTGTAGATTTCACACCATGCTGTTAACTGAAAATATCTGCCGATATGCAGGGCCTTTCCAAGCTGACAGATAATACACTGCACAAAAAAATAAAGGAACACTTAAACAACACAATGTAACTCCCAGGCAATCACACTTCTGTGAAATCACACTGTCCACTCAGGAAACAACACTGATTGACAATCAATTTCACATGCTGCTGTGCAAATGGAACAGACAACAGGTGGAAATTATAGGCAAGACGCCCCCAATAAAGGAGTAGTTCTGCAGGTGGGGACCACAGGCCACTTCTCAGTTGCTATGCTTCCTGGCTGATGTTTTGGTCACTTTTGAATGCTTGCAGTGCTTTCACTCTAGTGGTAGCATGAGACTGAGACTACAACCCACACAAGTGGCTCAGGTAGGGCAGCTCATCCAGGATGGCACATCAATGCGAGCTGTGGCAAGAAGGTTTGCTGTGTCTGTCAGCGTAGTGTCCAGAGCATGGTGGCACTACCAGGAGAAAGGCCAGTACATCAGGAGACGTGGAGGAGGCTGTATGAGGGCAACAACCCAGCAGCAGGACCGCTACCTCTGTCTTTGTGCAAGGAGGAGCACTGCCAGAGCCCTGCAAATGACCTCCAGCAGGCCACAAATGTGCATGTGTTCACTCAAACGGTCAGAAACAGACTCCATGAGGGTGGTATGAGGGCCTGACATCCACAGGTGTGGGGTTGTGCTTAAAGCCAAACACCGTGCAGGACGTTTGGCATTTGCCAGAGAACACCAAGATTGGCAAATTCGCCACTGGCGCTGGCCCTGGGTTCCTCCTAATGCAAGACAATGCTAGACTTCATGTGGCTGGAGTGTGTCAGCAGTTCCTGCAGGAGGAAGGCATTGATGCTATGGACTGTCCCGCCCATTCCCCAGACCTGAATCCGATTGATCACATCTGGGACATCATGTCTCACCCCATCCACCAATGCCACATTGTACCACAGACTGTCCAGGAGTTGGCAGATACTTTAGTCCAGGAAGGACATCCCTCAGGAGACCATCTGCCACCTCATCAGGAGCATGCCCAGGCGTTGTAGAGAGGTCATACAGGCACGTGGAGACCACACACACTACTGAGCCTCACTTTGACTTGTTTTAAGGACATTACATCAAAGTTGGATCACCCTGTAGTGTGGTTTTCCACTTTGATTTTGAGTGTAACTCCATATCCAGACCTCCATGGGTTGATAAATTTGATAATTTGTGTGTCATTTTTTTGTCGGCACATTCAACTATGTAAAGACGAAAGTATTTCATACGATTAGTTAATTCATTCAGATCTCGGATGTGCTATCGTAGTGTTCCTTAGTGTTTTTCTGAGCAGTGTAAAAGAAGAAAATGGCATATAAAAACTGCTCTAGGTGGAGATATTCTGTTCTCTCTCAATTTGTTCAGGTGGAACTTGCTCCATTCTCTATTTTACTGCTGCTATGTGATGGTGATAATAGTGCAGTGGTATTTACTGTATGTGGTCATCGTTTTATTATTATTTTCTTTTAGCTTTCTGTGATGGAACATTTTAACTCCCAGCCCTTGAGTGTTTTATGTTGTGACCTCCAAGACGTGAAAAATCGAGTGAAGAGCTTATCACATGATCAGTGTGAAAACATTCGCCATGTTGCATCTTTTATGAGGTATGTTATTCTTTTTATGTATAAACCACATGAACTGATACCCAGTGAGTGACATAGAAGGGCCCAGACTCCTGCCTATTTATGGCAATGCAATACCTTTTATTATACGTCATTCCCAATATGGGAAGGGATTGGAGAGAGACCTAAAATTGTACCTTTCTGAGAAGACTACTCCTGATGTGTCCTCTGCTACAATTTGGAATGCCTACAAGGCGTATATAGGAGAGTTATATAATAAACTATGCGATGCCCATAAAAAGCCCGAAGTGTACCCCTTGATTGTTTACTAGATAGAGGATCTTAATATGAAATCCCCCTCTCCTCAGTTAGCTTCAGAACTACGGCTTATCCCCTGTGAAATATAGGATTGCTTGGTGGAAAACTATGCCAAGTTCCTTCAGAAATGTAAAGCTCGATACAATGCATATGACAACAGGGCAGGAAAACTGTTAGTTGCTAGTTGAAAAGAGAAGCATGTTAAATCTAGCATCCCATATTTGTTATATAATGAACAGCCTGTAAAATATATCTTCCTCAACTTATTGCGGATAAATTCACGGAGTGTTACTTCAGTCTTTGTAACCTTAAAGGGGTACTCCAGTGGAAAACATTATTATTATTATTATTATTATATATATATATATATATATATATATATATATATATATATATATATATTTTTTTTTTTTTTTCAAATCAACTGGTGCCATAAAGTTTAAAAGATTTGTAAATAGCTTCTATTTAAAAATCTTAATCCTTCCAGTATTTATTAGCTGCTGTATGCCACAGAGGAAGTTCTTTTCTTTTTGCATTTCTTTTCTGTCTGACCACAGTGCTCTATGCTGACACCTCTGTATCAGGAACTGTTCAGAGTAGGAGCAAATCCCCATAGCAAGCCTCTCCTGCTCTGGCCAGTTCCTAACATGGACAGAGGTGTCAGCAGAGAGCAGTGTGGTCAGACAGAAAAGAAAGAAAACTCAACTTCCTCTGTCGTATACATCAGCTCATAAGTACTGGAAGGATTAAGATTTTTTTTTTTTTTTTTTAAATAGAAGTCATTTACAAATCTGTTTAACTTTTTGGAACCAGTTGATAAAAAAAAAATGTTTTCCACTGGAGTACCCCTTTAACTTAGGTGAAGCTACCCCTCAACCGACTCAAAGCGGAATTCAGACCTTCCTGGAGGGGCTTGCTCTTCCACAATTGTCTTAGTCTCAACTGTTCTCGTTGAACTCTTCTATAGTAAAAGAGGAAATTTAGAAGGTTAACTTGACCCTCCCTGTGGGTAAATCACTGGGCCCTGAAGGCCTCACTACCTCTTATTATAGAAGATACTCCTATTTCTTACAGAATGCATTTCTTTCTGTCTCCCTTGCTGAGGAGATTTCCTAAGTAGTTACCTTTCCAAAGCTGGGGAAATCTCCATATACACCCAGTAATTTTAAGCCCATATCCCTTTTAAATGGGGACCTATAGGAGTTATCTGGTGCAGGACAACTTATCGCCTATCCAAAGGATATGGGATAAGTGTCTGATCATGGGATGTCTCCTGCACTGCGCCCCGGCTCTCTGCAGGGAAGCAGCTGTGCTGCAACGGCAAGAAGCGGGGATAAAAGTCTCCTCGCGCAGAGCAGAAATCTGTGCACTAAGAGAGTGAGGTATCCTACAGGAGATCGCAGATGGCTAGGGGATAAGGTGTCCTGCACCACAGAACTCCATTACATTTTTTTGCAAATTTACTAGCTAGTCATTTTGCCCCACTGTTGCTTATTTGTGACCAAGTGGGCTTTTAATATGTGAACAAGCCTATGACAACACATGCAGGGTCTTAAATTTATTATCCTATGTGAAGTCTGAGAATTTACTCACCTTATTTTTGTTGGTAGTCCACATTAACTTTTTGTTTGCTTTTTTGGTACGGCATCATACAGGGGTGTGGAAATTTTATAAAAAACTACTTGTCCACGGGGCTAAAATGGAGCAAAATCTACTTGTCCCTCATGACGATCCACTTGTCCGGGCCAATTTTCGCTTTTACGCTCTAATTTTTTCCTCCTCGCCCTATAATGGCCATAACTACCTACTATAATGATACCTTTAAATTTTTCAATAACATATTCTCTGAACCAAAAAATATATATATATTTGGGGAAGTGATATTGAAATAGTAAAAGATAATTATGCAGATTTGGTGGTTTTCTTTTCTGCGCCATTTACCTTGTGGTTGAGGTAAAATGTTAGTTTTATACTTTAGGTCTCCTGATTACAGCAATACCAGATTTGTATCATTTACGTCATGTTTTACAAATTCTGAACGTTTTCTAATTTTTTTAATTGCCATTTTTTAACCCCTGTAGCTTTATTTTTTTTCCCGCATACCAGGCTGTATGAGGGCTCATGTTTTGCGCCATAATCTGTTTTTTGTATCGGTACCATTTTGGCATTGATCTGACTTTTTAATCGCTTTTTAACTGTTTTTATGGGATATTATAAAAATTGCAAAACTGTGGTTTGGTATTTTTTTTAAATTTACCGTACGGGATACATAATGTTATATTTTAATAGGTCGTACAATTACGCGCGAAGCGATACCAAATATGTTTATTTTTATTATGTTTGTATATAGGAAAAGGGGGTGATTTGAACTTTTAACATGGAAGGGGTTAATGCAGCGGTCTTCAAACTGTGGCCCTCCAGATGTTGCAAAACTACAACTTCCAGCATGCCCGGACAGTCCTGGCATGCTGAGAATTGTAGTTTTGTAACATCTGGAGGGGCACAGTTTGAAGACCACTAGGTTAATGTGTCTTTCAAACTTTTATTAAAACTTTTTTTTTTTTTTTTTTTTTACACTTTATTAGACTTATGAGGAATCATTAGATTCCTCAGACAGATGAATAGATTCTATTGAACTCTATTAATCTGTGTGCTCTGTGATCCATTGATAGAGCCTGGTCCAGCCAGGATCTATCAATGACAGAGCCGGGACAGGAGGGAACAGAGGTAAGTCCTCCGGCTACCTCTATAGTGGATCGCCCCCCTGCGATCGCGCTGCGGGGGGGGGGGGGGGGCGATCCACCCCACTAGCCCACCAGGGAGCATTCACATCTCCCTTTAGACGCCGCTGTCAGCTTTGACAGCGGCGAGCTAAAGGGTTAATAGCCAGCCGCGGCGATCGCTGCATGCTGGCTATTAGCGGCGGCCCCCGGCTACTGAGAACAGCCGGGGGCTGCAGAGTATGGAGCGGGCAGAAATCCCGAGCCCGCTCCAAAAATACTGCAGAGCGCCGCATGCATCTCCCCGTGCAGACGCGCCTCCTCCCCTCAGCTCTCCGAAGCTACAGCTGGGGGGAGTGAAGGCAGAGGACGCAGGTCTGCACGGTGAGCAAGAAGCCACGCCCCCTCATCTCCCCCCGCACGTCTGCAGAGCAAGAAGCCACACCCCCTCATCTCCCTCCGCACATCTGCAGAGCAAGGGAGAGAAGACAAATACACAGCTTTTCATCTCCCCTGCTCTGCTTCCTCGGATACAGTTTTTTATTGTCGGAGGCGGCAGAGTATGGAGCGGGCAGGAGTCGGCAGCCCGCTCCATACAGACTGCAGATCGCCACCGCACTTGTCAGGTCCGACCCTGCTTGCCCGAAGCCGGGCTAAGGGCCGGACAAATTCACCTGCCCGGCGCCCAAAACTGCTTGTCAGGCCTCGGGCGATAGGATTTCCACATCCCTGTGGGGAGCCCCACCTGATGATGAGATAGGGGTTCCCAATAGGTGTACAGGTCCCCAGATATATATGACCCCTAGGGCTGGGCGGTATACCTGTTCATACTGAATAATGGTAATTTTATATATAAAATTTTCACCGCCCGCACATAAGGATAATGGGGCATCTTCTATATGCTGGGACCTGTGTGTCACAGTGGGGGAGTGAGCTGTGACACTCTGTGCAACCAGTATACCGCTGTTTCTCCAACCAGGGAGCCTCCAGCTGTTGCAAAACTACAACTCCCAGCATGCCCAGACAGCCATTGGCTGTCTGGGCATGCTGGGAGTTGTAGTTTTGCAACAGCTGGAGGCACCACCTGGTTGAGAAACACTGGAGAAACAGTGGTATACTGTCTGCACAACCAGGAAGCCTCCAGCTGTTGCAAAACTACAACTCCCAGCATGCCCAGACAGCCATTGGCAGTCCGAGCATGCTGGGAGTTGTAGTTTTGCAACAGCTGGAGGCACCACCTGGTTGGGAAACACTGTGCAGCCAGTATACCGCTGTTTCTCCAACCAGGAAGCCTCCAGCTGTTGCAAAACTACAACTCCCAGCATGCTCGGACAGCCAATGGCTGTCTGGGCATGCTGGGAGTTGTAATTTTGCAACAGCTGGAGCCCCACCTGATAAAGAGATAGGGGTTCCCAATTGGTGTACAGGCCCCCAGATATACATGATCACCCAGGTAGGGTTCATATTTAAACAATTATACCCCCTTAAAAATATCTCTATGGACGTTTTACACTTACTGCTGCCTGTAAAGATCGCAGGACCTTGCTTTCGGGCCGGGGGATGCACGATGCGCGGGCCGGGGGATGAACGATGCGCGGGCCGGGGGATGCACGATGCGCACGTCAAGTGACGTCATCCCAGGCGCCGCACGGGATTTCAGCGTCACGCCGCTGCCTATGCGTCCCGGCGTCCTGCGCTTCCTATGACGTCACGGATTGTGCGCACCGCTTCAGGAAGGAGGCCGCAGGTACAATACACACGCTGCGCACACATTTAAAATTCTTTCGGCATTTAGCGCTGCTTGCCCGAAGCCGGGCTAAATGCTGGAAGAATCCACCTGCCCGGTGCTCAAAACTGCATGTCCCGGGCGTCGGGCTATATCATTTCCACATCCCTGAGATTCATATGAGCATAGAAGGGGGAATGCTCGCTGTCATTATGGCATTGTATACAGCCCCACCCCGAATGTGAGATTATTCACACATGGCTCTCTTTCACTGGAATTTGCTATAACCAATGGGATTTGGCAGGGCTGACCCCTTTAATTTTTGTTTTTTTGCATGGAATAGTCTGCACAAGCTATGCGTGTATATCCTTATCACTGGCATCTATGTTGGTGACCAGTGTTATCTAATTTCTTTATACCCTGATGGCGTTATCATCACTTTGACAAACCCAGAGACGTTGTTGTGATAAAAAGATTAAACCAGAAGTGTCCTGTCTGGCCAAATGGGAATAAAGAGAGGAGAAATACTAAAAATATTGGATGAGGCCACTTTGACAGTAGTATTTTGGTCAGTATTTTGCATCAGTGTTTGTAAGACAAAACTAAGAGTTTAACCTACAGCAGTGATGGCGAACCTTTTAGAGCCCGAGTGCCCAAACCGTAATGCACGCCAACTTTTTTTTCCCTCAAAGTGCCAGCACAGCAATTAAATCAGAATACTGAGGTTTAAGTTTAGAAAAAAAACTCATACAGTTGTCATAACTTATTAACATCTTTTGTTTTAAAAGAACACAAAAATAGAGTTCAATTATCCAAACTTAGTTTTTTTTTTTTTATTGAAAAAACATCCATTCTAGTGAAAAAAAACACTGGTTGTTGGTGGTGCATCACCTAAATAAGCACCTATTCCCACCTATCCACCTGCAGTTTGCACACATCCTACATGCTGCTTTGGCACAGTTTACATCAGAATTACATCAGGTTTTGGTGCAGCTTTGCATGTATGTCAATAGACCTTCATTTTTCTTCAGGTTTCTGATCGTCCAGCTGCACCAAAGCTACATGTAAACTGTGCCAAAGATGCGTACAAGGGGATATCCCCAGCCCATGCAGTGTGTCCCCCTTCACACGTAGAAATCATCCCCAGTCTGTGATGTCCCCCCCCCCAGCCCGTGCAGTGTGTCCCCCTTCACACATAGAAATCATCCCCAGTCTGTGATGTCCCCCCCCCCCCAGCCCGTGTAGTATGTCCCCCTTCACACATAGAAATCATCCCGTCTGTTATGTCCCCTCCCCCCAGCCCATGCAGTGTGTTCCCCTTCACACATAGAAATCTTCCCCAGTCCGTGATGTCCCCCTTCACACATAGAAATCATTATGGAGGGGAGATGAGGAGCCGTGGAGGTCCTCTCTCCCCTGCTCTGGCTTCTTTTCCCCGTGGAAACTTGCGTCCTCCGAAGGCAGAGCAGAGGGAGGGGAGATGAGAAGCTGTGTACGTCCTCTCTCCCCTGCTCTGCCTTCTTTCTCCCATGCAGACCTGTGTCCTCCGGGGGTGGGGGGGGGGGAATGGGTGTGTGTGGCTTCTTTCTCCCATGCAGACCTGCATCCTCTGCTCTGCGGTCACAAGTCTGCACGGGTCGCAATTTTCCATCTCACACTGGCGGAGCGCATCAAAAGGCATCCATGGTGAACTATGGCCATGTGCCCACAGAGGGGGTTCGGCGTGCCACCTGTGGCATGCGTGCCATAGGTTCACCATCACTGACCTATATACATAGAAAAAGTATACTGGAAAGATTTGTATGTCCATGTTTTGGACCCATAACAGAAACTGCAGTATTGCTTTTCTCTTTCATTGATTTTAGTAGGAGAAAAACTATTTTGCAGATGCTTTTCTAATACAGTAGTCTTGTACAACCACAGGTCTTAGAACATGGCCACTTCCTTAGCAGCTAAAACTGTTTTGACAAACCATGTAAAAGCCAGCACTTCTTTTTCAGTTTTTTTGTTTTGATCATTTTATTTCAGTTTTGTGGAAAGTCAGACACCAGAAGCTCAAGTAAAACTTCTTACAGATGACATCTATTTAAAGGTAAAATTTCAGTATTTCGGCTAAATTCATGAGTGATTATTATTTTTTACTTTTTCCTCTACATTTTATGGCTGTTATTGCAGTAAAGTTCCTTAAATCCAGGGTTTGGTGGGACTTGATAGATTCTGGAATATCATATAAATTTACTTGTTGTTTCTCAATGAGAAGTAGACAATTTATAAAGAATGGGTGATAAGTCTCCTACACAAACTTTGCCATCCAGCTGTTAAGTTGCTTAGTGTGCTTGCAAGCGGCAGTGCGTTTTTCGCCTATCCTTCTGGCTGTTTTGCTCCTTTATGGCAGGCGCCAGGCAGGGAGAGGGAGGGATACGTCGGCTGACAATGTTACTGGCTTGCGTCTTCTAGCAGACGATTGTATACTAGGACTGTCTCCAGGAGAGATGGAAACTATGCACCCCGCTCTACACTTCCTCGTGTGCCACTGAAATGCACTCCATGTGCCGGGGGTCGCCAACCCCTGCAATAGATGATCAGTGGTTGCTGAAAATTAGAATAAAAAAAATATATATGTTTAACATGAAAACTTTATTTAAAAATAGGTCATATCTGATGACATATATTCCCTTCAGTTTAATAGGGCTGTATGTCAACTATATAATATTATATGTATAGAAAAGTGTAGTTAAAGGGTTTTTCACACTTGCCTGGTTCCCTGCTGCTCAGTGCTCCATCCTGCTCTCACTTCCTGGTTTGGATGGCAGGACAGGCTGGCATCTGAATTGTCAAGAAATGGTAGCTGTCATATCTGATTCAATAGTTTTTTTGAAAAAGGAACTGCACATGTAGGTCCAGCAGAAGACCAAAATCATATGTGCTTTCAAAATTAATAAGAGAAAATAAACCTAATTACCAGTCTAGATTAGGACAGGGAGGAACTTAGAATAAAATATAACTTTTAATGATTCTTATTAAAACATGTACAATACAAAACACCCAGCGTGGAGTGTCTTAAAAAAGAGGCCAGAAGATGCAAGACGCAATCTCTGGCTTTGGTCATGGGACCAAAAAAAAAAGAACAGACGCTAATCAGTAAATATGAATTTCTAAATACTATGCACTGACATAGTCATACAACAGCACAGTATTTATCGGCAATCTTGCCAAAAAGAACTAGGTTCATAGATGCTAGTGTTGTTTTATATTAGCACAGTATCTTTTATAATAATTATGCCAAAAGAATGCAATATATAACAAGAATGAAGTTCCCAACGTGTTTCTGCCACGATAGCACAGCGTCCTCAGGGGTAATTCATAGATTCTGTCATCAATAAATGCACAAGAGGATATAGATATATAGCAAATCAATTGATAGAATGCTTTAAAGTTTTAAGCATAAAGATACATCCCTTAGGGCTAGAAACTCATAATGACAAGTTTGCAGGTAATGTATCCCCAAATTAAGGGTCAATCTGCTGTGAGACTCCAGGTACAACCATTCATTGATGTACTAAGGCACGGTCCCGACGTCCGGCATGTAGGTCAGATGGAGCGCATACCTGCAGTGGCAGGGAGCCGTAACCACTGGCTTCTCTGTGCTCTATGCACTGATAGAGTGCAGAGAAGCCGGTGGTTACGGCTCCCTGCCACTGCAGGTATGCGCTCCATCTGACCCACAATCTGGACGCCGGGACCGTGCCTTAATACATTAATGAATGGTTGTACCTGGAGTCTCACAGCAGATTGACCCTTAATTTGGGGATACATTACCTGCAAACTTGTCATTATGAGTTTCTAGCCCTAAGAAATGTATCCCCTTTATAGCATTCTGTCCATTGATTTGCTGTTTATAAATATATTTTTATCTATTGTGAATTTATTGATGAGAGAATCTATGAATTACTCCTGAGGATGCCGTGCTATTAGGCACTCCATTCTTGTAATATATTGTATTCTTTTGGCATAATTGTTGTAAAGATACTTTGCTTATATAAAACAACACTAGCATCTATGAACCTAGTTCTTTTTGGCAAGATTGCTGATAAATACTGTGCTGTTGTATGACAGTGTATAGTATTTAGAAATTCATATTTTCTCATTAGCATCTGTTCTCTTTTTTTGGTCCCATGACCTTGTCCTTTTTTGCGAACAGACGCTACTATCCGGCAAAGCCAGAGATTGCGTCTTGCATCTTCTGGCCTCTTTTTTAAGACACTGTACACTGGGTGTTTTGTATCGTACATGTTTTACAGGGGTACTCCACTGGAAAACATATATATATATATATATATATATATATATATATATTTTTTTTTTTTTAATCAACGGGTGCCAGAAAGTTAAACAGATTTGTAAATTACTTCAATTAAAAAATCTTTACCCTTCCAGTACTTTTTAGTAGCTGTATGCTACAGAGGAAATGTTTTCCTTTTTGAATTTCTGTTTTGTCATGTCCACAGTGCTCTCTGCTGACACCTAATGCCCGTATCAGGAACTGTGCAGAGCAGGAGAAAATCCCCATAGCAAGACAGTTCCTGACATGGACAGAGGTGTCAGCAGAGAGCACTGTGGACAAGACCAAAAAGAAATTAAAAAAGAAAAAAATTTCTTCTGTAGCATACAGCTGCTAAAAAGTACTGGAAGGTTAAAGGATTTTTTTTTAAATAGAAGTAATTTACAAATCTGTTTAACTTTCTGGCATCAGTTCATTAAAAAAAAAAAAAAAAAGTTTTCCACCGGAGTGCCCCTTTAAAATCCTAGACAAGGGGATGAGGGGGTGCTACAATGCTCTCATAATGTGCCCATGTTAGATTCTGATTTGGAATCTTGCATAGTATATATCCTGTAGCATGAAATGGAAAATGTTCTTTATTTGCGGTGTGCTTCTTGACTTCAGCTGTGATTGGGGCAGAATATATAAAACTGCTTAATAGGGTTTTTTTTCCATCTTATCTTTTTGCTCACAAAAGAGAAAATGAGTAATTGCGTTTAATCCTGGCACATCATGTCTCTCTGGGCCCATCACAAAGTATGTATTTTTCTTTCTATCAAACTTGATTCATGCTACTTTTTCTGCCTCTCAGGTACAGCTAGTTTTCATCCTCTCACAATTGCATTACTGGGCTCCCATGGGTGTGCTTCACTCAGCCCCACTTGTCTTGTTCTTGGAGTAATTGGCAAGCTATTGATTTTTCTCTCTCTCTCTTTTTTCCTATTTTCACCTTCTCCAAGTCTAGTTTTGTCAGTGAAAAGCTGCCTGTGAATTGCTTTAATAATGTTACAAAGGAACACATCAGGAGAGGATAACAGGAGTTTATTTTTTATGGCAACACATGACCAGAGTAAAACCAATCATGAATAATGAGAAAGTATGACTTTGTTCCTGCAGTATTTCAATAAAGTTTAAAATGTCATTTTTTTTCCCCCTGCAAAACAGCAGCAATATTTCTGACAGTCGCATTAAATGAGAAGCCCAGTGTAGGAAAATCTATCCCCTATCAAAAGGATGCTGCTGGGGCTTCCCGCGATCTCCTGCTTGGCGCTGACTCTCCCTGTGCACTGAGCAGTGTTGACACTTCCCCTCCATGCTTCTCTATGGGAGAGCCTGAGATACATGAGTACTCCAAGCACGTCAGCTATCCCATAGAGATGCATGGAGGGATTGTACCGACCCTCACTTCGTACACAAGTAGAGCCCCAGGCAGGAGATAGTGGGTGGGCCCAGTGGTTTAACCCCCTGCGATCAAACACTTATCCCCTGTCCTTTGGATAGGGCATACATTTTCCTAAAAATGTAAACTGGAGTACCCCTTTAAAAAATATATATCTTGACTGCACAGTGAGAATATACTCTTGTAAAAACCTTTCCAGTATTTGTGAAAATTGTAAAATCTTCAGTAGAGATATTTGCACAGTTTACACACATAGTGAGCAAGGGCAAAAACATTCAACAGCCTATCAAATTCATTCTGTAAAGGTGTAGTCTTACATTTTGATGTTGTTTTTGAAGTTTGGAAAGGATTATAAATAATGAGACTTGTGCAATTCCTGGCTTTGGCTTTAAAGACAAAAAAAAAACACACCCAAGGGCTAAGTTCACATTACGCTTTTCCGTATAGGAAACTTTTATGTTAATAAGTTTTGTAAATATTAATGCTATATAGCATATATCAGGATGCACTGATAGACTTAGATGTCAACTAGAACATTATAAGCTGCAAAACAATGCAGTCCTTAATAATGTGCTGTAAAGAGAGGCTAGAATCAGAAGCAATACATTTCCTAGAGGCCATAGAGAATAACATACACCAGGAAGTGCATACATTTACGTTCTCTTTACGTGAAGGGTGTGTGCTGCCGGCTATTTCCACTTTAAATGCTGCTGTTAATGTTGACCATTATTGATATGAAAAACACACATAACTTGTCAGTTTTACCTGACAGTGAGCTGCATAAAAACTGACATGACATGTTTTTTTTTAGCCAAAGCCAGAAACGGTTTTGGTTTAAACTGCAATGTGTGAATGTATTCTTATGGCTTGAATCATTGTCATGCTGCATATATAATTAACATGTTATCTTCCACAGTTGTTTGCAAATATCTAATTAGCTGTGTTTTAATTTTTTTATTTTAGAAGATGACCAAAACGTGTTTGACAGATTTACATGCTTACCATGAAAATTATACCCCTGTTTTAAGATGTCTGCATCATTTCACATGCATTCTTCCTAAGTATCCCTTAGGAAAGCAGGTACACAATAAGATCTGTCTTCTGTGTGATAAATAGAGAATATAAGTATATTAAATTGCTGGAATTACAATGTTATATTAGTTCTAAGTACATTGGTGTTCAGAAGCTGCAGATTGTGTATATTTTAGTTTTTTCTGGTCTTCATATCATGTATTTGTCAACAATAACTCTGGGCTAACATCTTTTGTGCAGTCTAATAGGACAGGGCTTGACAAATCCTGAGCACTAGGTCCCCATGGGGACTTAAAATTCTGTGGTGGCCCAGGTTTTGTCAGCCCTTTTCGAAGTGTCCGTCTTTTAAATAAATAAACTGCCTTCGATCGGCACTTCAGTGTTACAGGAACTGGATGTCAGGTGACCACCGCAGGCAATCAGCGGCCTCAGCAATGATGCTCTGTAGTCAGAAGTATGGAGTGTCACGTCACCACTTGAGGCTGCTGATTGGCTGTGACAGTCACATGACACTGGAGCGCTGACTGTAGACATCCGTTGCTCCACACCGGAGGCTAAACAGCATGGGGATGGAGACAGAGGTAAAAACAGTTCAAAAAATGAAAAAAGATGGGAGGAAATTATGACACATGGGGAGATGAGAGGGCACTGTGACACAGGGGGAGATGAGAGGACACTCTGAGTAGATGAAGGAACACTGTGACACACGAGAAGATGAGGGGAAACTAATGATTGTGACACACGGGAGATGAGATACTGACTGTGTCACATGGGGAGATGAGGGGACACTGTGACACATGAAGGACATGAGGGGACACTGTGACACACAGGGGGGATAAGGGGACACTAATAACTGTGACACACAGGGAAGCTGAGGGGACACTAATGACTGCGACACACAGGGAGGAAAATGTACAAAAAAGATGGTTTGCATCTTTCTCTCAAGGGAACAAATGTACTCAGTGAACAATTCCAAGAATTTGCTAAGGAGTATTAAAAATGGTGGGCAAAAGAGTAATAATCCAAGAGTCCAATTGCCCCCCCCCCCCCCCCAAACAATGCCAAAACATGTCAGTAGCACAGAAGTTAAGAAATGACAAGCCCAGAGTCCTGTCTACAAATGCTCACAGTTTAGGTAATAAGATCATTGAACTTGGGTCAATAATGGCATCTGGGAATGTTGATTTAGTGACTGTTACTGAGACATGGTTTAATGAAAGTAATGACCGGGACATAACTATACCAGTATACTCTTTTTATACAGAAGAGACAGAGAAGGCAAGAAAGGAGGAGGAGTGGCACTGTATGTGAAAGATAGCATAAAATCTAACCTAATACAAGTTAGTGAGGCCAACATAGAGTCAGTTTGGGTTATGTTGCAGTTTGGTAATCAGACAGTAACTCATGTAGGTGTGATATATTATATAGACCACCTGGCCAGGTTAAAGAATTAGATGATCTACTAGTTGAGGAAATAGCTAAAATGACAATGAAAGGAGAAGTTGTCATTATGGGAGACTTCAATCTTCCGGATATAAACTGGAAAGCCAAAATAGCTAGTTCTGCCAGGAGTACAGATATTCTAAATTCCCTACTGGGATTATCTCTACAACAAGTGGTTGAGGAGCCAACCCGGAGGGAGGCCATTTTGGATTTGGTATTCACAAATGGGGATTTGGTATATGATGTTATTGTTGGAGAAAGCTTGGGATCTAGTGATCACCTGTCAGTGTGGTTTAATATAAGAACAGTGAAGGAGTCACACCACACAAAAACTAAAGTTTTAGATTTTAGAAAAACTGACTCTTCAAAAATTAGATTAGTCATAAATGAGTCCCTATCAGACTGGAACAGATTACATGGAGTTCAGGAGAAATGGGACTACTTAAAATATGCATTATTAAAGGCAACAGAAAATTGCATTTAACTTGTCAGCAAAAGCAGAAAAAGGAAGAGACCACCGTGGTACTCAGCAGAAGTGTCCAAAATCGTAAAAAAAACAAAAAGCTAGCATTTAGTAACTATAAAAAAAATTAAAAAAACAGAGCAATGAAGATAGGGAAATCTACAAGATTAGGCAGAAAGAGGCCAAGCAAAATATAAGAACTTCTAAAGTGCAGGCAGAAGAAAAACTAGCTCAGTCTGTGAAAAAAGGGGATAAGACATCCTTCAGATATATAAATGAAAAAAGGAAATGAAAAACAAGGAATAACTAAATTAAAAGCAAAGGAAGCAAGGTATGTAGAAGAGAATAAAGGGCTAGGGGACTACCTTAATGAATACTTCTGTTCAGTTTTTACAGAAGGAAAAGGACCTCAATTAAGGAGGAATACTAATGAATCGTTTGATACATGTGTCTTTTCAAAGGCAAAGTGAAGACAAATAAGTAACAGGTGCCTGATGGGTTACAGCCAAAATTTTTAAAAGAGCTTAGCGGAGAACTAGAAAAACCGTTAACAGATTTATTTAACCAATCACTGGTAACAGGAGCCATCTCGGAAGATTGGAAATTAGCAAATATTGTGCATTCACAAGAAAGATAGTAGGGAGGAATCAAGCAACTATAGGCCAGTAAGTCTGACATCAATAGTGGGAAAATTAATGGAAACCCTACTAAAGGATGTGGAACATCTAAAATCCCATGGATTGCAAGATGAAAAACAACATGGGTTTACTTCAAGGAGATTGTGTCAAACAAATCTTATTGATTTTTTTGATTGGGTGACTAAAATAATAGATGGTGGAGGGGCAGTAGACATCGCATATCTAGATTTTATTAAGGCTTTTGACACTGTCCCACATAGAAGACTTATCAATAAACTACAGTCATTGAGCTTCGACTCCCATATTGTTGAGTGGATTATGTAGTGGCTGAGGGACAGACAACAGAGGGTTGTAGTCAATGGCCGATTATATCGGTTTGGCCAATGTTATCGGCCGATATTCACGATTTTCTAAGTTATCGGTATCGGGTATTACCTTGCCGATAATGCGCTTTAAATCAATGAACTGCAGCGGCTTTTGTGGGGCCAGAGACCACCGTCGCCGCCAGCTTCTCTCCCCATGCCTGTCCTGAGTCCAACCACCAATTCTGCCAGAGACCGCCGCCGCCACCCGCGTCTCTGCCTGTCCTGAGTCCAACTGCTGCCAGAGACCGCCGCCACCGGTGCCCCATTGCCTCCCCCATCCCCCGTTTTAGAATTTCCTGTTCCCGGGGTCCGCGCTACTTCTGGCTCCTGCGGCGTCCTGCGCTGTTGCTGTGCGCTGCACAATGACGTCCTTAACGCAACGTCACAGTCAGTGGCCTGGCGCACATTGACAGCTCAGGATGCCTGGCAGCGGCGGTGGTTGGACTCAGGACCCCAGGACATGCAGGGGGAGAGAAGCGGGTGGCGGTGGCGGTCTCTAGCCCCACAAAAGCCGCTGCAGTTCATTGATTTAAAGTGCCCGCTTTAAATCATTGATCTGCACCGGCTTCTGCGGAGCCAGAAACAGTTTATCAGGGTATACACGCACCCTTATTTTACCAAGGATATTTGAGGGGGGGGGGGGTTAAAATGCATGGAATATCTGTTTGAGTTCGGCCTGAAAGTTCACAGGTTATCGGTATCGGCTCTACAAAATCAATATCGGTCGATCCCTGGTAGGAAGACAATGTAATAGAGCAGCAGGAAACACTAGCAGAATGCTTGGATGTATAGGGAGAGGTATAAGCAGTAGAGAGTGGGAAGTGCTCATGCCGCTTTACAGAACACTGGTGAGACCTCACCTCACCTCTAGATACTCTAGAGAGAGTTCAGAGAAGAGCTACTAAACTAGTACATGGATTGCAGGATAAAACTTACCAGGAAAGGTTAAAGGACCTTAACATGTATAGCTTGGAAGAAAGAATAGACAGGGGGGATATGATATGATAGACTTTTAAATACATAAAGGGAATCAACACGGTAAAGGAGGAGAAGATGAGGGGACAGTAATGACTGATCACGTGATGTCACGTAACTTCATGTTCCGTAATGATGTTACGTTACATGACGTGTGGCATCCTGGCTCCTAACATTTTTTTTTTTTTTTTTTGGTGGCTCCTATATTCTTAACAAATTTGTCAAGGCCTCTACTAGAGAGCAATTATCTTGCATTGTATAATCTGCATTGTCTGAGCATCTGATGGTCATTGACTGAATACAATAGCATGAATGGGAAAAATGCATGCTTAGTGTTCCAACAAAGTGAAAGCTTTGACATAAAGTACATAGGGGGTTTGTTATTCACTCTGGTTTACGTTCTTCATAGGCTTTATGAGACTGTAACTCTTAATGCAACCAGCAGATGGCACTGATAATACAGAACCAATGAGTACTGCAGCTGTGCATGTACAGTATGTTCACACACGTCACATGTTCATTGTATCCCTTGGCGTGCCTTGGGTATCCTGCAGCTACTAGAGCAAACGCCTCAGCTTCAGTAGTGGTCAATACAGATAATTTGGGATGCTGTCCTGGAATCCTCAAAATAGGATTCTTAAAAAAGGAAAACCACAATCAATAAAAAACAGCCTAACATTAATAAAAAATAAATAAATAGAAAGGACAGAGCTGTACTCACACTTGCATCTTCTATTCATTACGAAAGACGCAACATTCTGCCAGACTCATCGTATCATGGATACCACTGTTCCCGATGAACCCCAATGATTAATATAATCGTCAGCACAGAAGTGAACAGAGCCTTACACCCTGCTTACATCATGTTGCTTATCTGCGCTTAGTGTGTAAACCCACAGTATTTGGATTTTTGGTATTTATTATGGATCACACACCTCTCAATGAATCAGGCACTACTGCAGCTACCTGTCCACTGAACTAGAGTAGATTTCAGCTACAATATATGCTAGTTCTCTAGTGTATGTTGTAGTAAATTTAGTTGTGTGCAATGGCCATGCCTCATTTTATGCTAAGTGAAGTCCACTTGCTTCGAAGTGGCACAGCCGGCATAAAATGTCGAAAATTTCTACGCCAAACCATCGGCGTAGAAGCTTGATAAATTGATCATCTTTAAGATGATTATGACTGGACATGTTTTGGAACGACATGGCTCTGTCTATATAAGGTCTCACAGCCAACAATGCATATCAAAGCAAAAACCAAGCCACTACAGAACTTTACTAATATGAGTAATACCGCAGAGTGGCCACAAAGAAGCCGCTCCTCAGTAAAAGACGCAAAAGCCTGGAGATTGCAAAGCACCTTAAGAAGTGTGAGAAACAAGATTTTCTGGCCTGATGAAACCAAGATGAAACTTTTTGGCCTCAATTCTAAGCATGATGTCTGACAAAAACCTGGCACTGCTCATTGCCTGCTCAATACCATCCCAACAGTGAAGTATGGTAATGGCAGTATCATGCTGTAGGTGTGCCGTGTTTTTTAGTGTCTGGGATAGGGAAAATTAGTCATAGAGAAGCTGAATGGAGCAAAGAACACAGGGGAGATGTATCAAAACCTGTGCACAGGAAAAGTTGCACATAGAAACCAATCAGATCGCTTCTTTCATTTTGCAGAGGCCTTGTTAAAAATAAAAGAAGTGAGCTGATTGGTTGTTATGGGCAACTGGGCAACTTTTCCTCTGCACAGGTTATGATAAATCTCCCCATAGATTTTTTTTTTAAATGCAAAGTTTAAAGGAGTACTCCGCCCCTAGACATCTTATCCCCTATCCAAAGGATAGGGGATAAGATGTCAGATCACCGGGGTCCCGCTGCTGGGGACCCCAGGGATCGCTGCTGCAGCACCCCGCTATCATTACTGCGCAGAGTGAGATCGCTCTGCACGTAATGACGGGCAATACAGGGGCCGGAGCATCGTTACGTCGCGGCCCGCCCCCGTCACTACAAGTCTATGGGAGGGGGCGTGGCGCTCGTCACGCCCCCTGCCATAGACTTGCATTAAGGGGACGGGCCGTGATGTAATGAGGGGCGGAGTCATGATATGATGCTGCTCTGGCCCCTGTATCGCCCGTCATTACGCACAGAGCGAACTCGCTCTGTGCAGTAATGATGGCGGGGTGCCGCAGCGGCGATCCCCGGGGTCCCCAGCAGCGGGACCGCGGCGATCTAACATCTTATCCCCTATCCTTTGGATAGGGGATAAGATGCCAGGGACGGAGTAAACAATTAGCAAACATTTCTAAAATTCTGTTTTAACTTGGTCATTATGCGGTATTTAGGATGATGGAGGAAATGTGATATATATATATATAATAATTTTTTTTTTTTTCGTGGCGGGGTTTAGCACAAAGCTACAACATCACAGAATGAAAAAACGGAAAGGTCCTAAAAACTTTACGAATACTGAATTATGATTATAAACATTTTGTGTTTTTTTTTTTTTATTTTATTTACAAATACATCAAGTTTATGCTAAAAACTCAGCATGCTAAATATCTGCTTCTAGACCAGGTTCTTGGAGTTTTTCAATGTTGTGTTCACCAAACCCCATAGTTACCAATGTCATTGTGACTGCAGCACTGATCGCCAGAGACAGAGGGAGGGAGCTCCCCCGTTCACCAACGGAACGGAGGCACCGCGACACGATCGTGGGTCGCCGTTGGTTGCTATGGCAACAGGAGGTCAGATGATGACCTCCTGTCTGCTTGCTATAGAAGCCTGTGAGATCCAGCCACAGGCTGGATCGCATAGGCTGTACTGTGCGCAGCTGATCAGGTCATACTGTATTGCAAAAAATTAGATAAAAAATTCTTCAATAAAAGTATGAAGTAAAATAAAAAAAAAAGCCCCTTTCCCAATAAAAGACCTGTATTATCATCAACAAAACAAACAAACCACAAACCACATACATAATAGGTATTGCCACATCCGTAATGACATGTACTGTAAAGCTACAATGTAAATTATCCCGCACTGTGAACGCTGTAATAAAAAGCAACAGAATAGCACAACATTCAGCACAAATAGCAGAATAAAAAAGATCAAAAGGTAGCATGTATCGCAAAAATGATGCCAATAGTACAGCTTGTCCCGCAAAAAATTAGCCCTCACTCAATGGTGTCAGACGAAAAATAAAAAAGTTATTGCTGTCGGAAAATAACCCAAAAAAGGGGAAAAAAAGAATTTTGCTCATAAAAAGGAAAAAGAACATAAAAAGCTATATAACATGGGTATCACCATAATTGTACCGACCCACAGAATAAATATAACATCACTTTTACCGCACAGTGAACACCATAAAAGAAATAATTTTGAAAAGCCAGAAATTTTCCAGTTTTTCATAATATTTGTGAGTTTTTGACAAAAATGCTTTGTGTAAACAAAAATGCACCACTTATATAAAGTACAACATGTCAAGAAAAAACAATCTCAGAATCACAGGAAAAGCATTCTAAAGTTATTACCATTTAAAGAGACACATTTCAAATTAAAAAAAAGAGCCTGGTCATATAGGTAAAAAAAATTGTCCGTCCTTCTGGCACCAGTTGATTTAAAAAAATAAAAATTCCACCTTAGTACCCCTTTAACCCCTTAAGGACCCTTGACGTACATCATGGGGAATTCAGGTCCCCGCCATGCACGCCGGGCGGGGATCAGACCGGGATGCCTGCTGAAATCATTCAGCACTCATCCCGTGCAAATGCCCAGGGGGGTCATCAGACCCCTCATGTCGGTGATCGCCGCAAATTGCAGGTGAATTCACACTTGCGATTTGCGCAATTCCGGGTCATACGGGTCTATGGTGACCCGGAAAATAAGGGGGATGGGGGTTGTCTAAGACACCCACGATCCCCCTGAAGGAATAGGAGCAAGGTGGCAGGGGCGCCACCCCTCCTATCCCTGCTATTGGTCGTCAAGAAGCAACGACCAATAGCAGATCGGGGGGGGGGGGGGGGGTTAACTTTCAGTTTCCTCGCTCTGCCCACCCACAATAGGCGGGGCAGAACGAGGAAACCGACAGAGGACCGGCACCGAAGATCCACTTACCCATCTGACGGCAGTGGGCGATGGGGATCGGCGGACGGCGATGTCGTGCGGCTGGCTCCCTGGATCCTACGGAAGCCGGTGAGTTGTCTAGAAACATCTGGAGGGCTACAGTTTGAGACCACTATACAGTGGTCTCTAAACTGTAGTCCTCCAGATGTTGCAAAACTACAACTCCCAGCATGCCCATACAGCTATTTGCTGTGTGGGCATGCTGGGATTTGCAGTTTTGCAACAGCTAGAGGTCTACAGTTTGGAGATCACTGTGCAGTTATCTCTAAACTGTGGCCCTCTAGATCTTGCAAAACTACAACTCCTAGCATGCCCACACAGAAGTTTGCTGTCTGGGCATGCTGGGATTTGTAGTTTTGCAACATCTGGAGGGCCACAGTTTGGAGATAATTATGCAGTAGTCTCTAAACTGTAGCCCTCCAAATGTTGCAAATCCCAGCATGCCCAAACAGCAAACAGCTGTCTCGGCATGCTGGGAGTTGTAGTTGCGTACCTCCAGCTGTTGCATAACTACATCTCCCAGCATGCACTTCGGCGATCAGTACATGCTGGGAGTTGTAGTTTTGCAACAGCTGGAGGCACACTGGTTGGAAAATACTGAGTTAGGTAACAGAACCTAAATGAAGGTTTTCCAACCAGTGTACCTCCAGGTGTTGCAAAAGTACAACTCCCAGCATGCATGGTCTGTCAGTACATGTTGGGAGTTGTAGTTTTGAAACAGCTGGAGATCCCCCCCCCCCCCCCCTTCCCCATGTTAATGTACACGGTACATACACACTGGTGGGTTTACAGTAAGTTTCCTGCTTGAAGTACGATCTGCGGCAAATTTTTGTGCTGCAGCGCAAACTCCTAGCGGGAAACTCACTGTAAACCTCCGCCAGTGCGAATGTACCCTAAAAACACTACACTACACTAACACATAATAAAGGGTAAAACACAAAATATACACCCCCTTACACTTTACCCCCCCCCCCCCAATAAAAATGAAAAATATATCGTACGGCAGTGTTTCCAAAACGGAGCCTCCAGCCGTTGCAAAACAACAACTCCCAGCATTTCCGGACAGCCACTGACTGTCCAGGCATGCTGGGAGTTTAGCAACAGCTGGAGGCACCCTGTTTGAGGAATCACTGGCGTAGAATACCCCTATGTCCACCCCTATGCAATGCCTAATTTAGTCCTCAAATGCACATGGTGCTCTCTCACTTCGGAGCCCTGTCGTATTTCAAGGAAACAGTTCAGGGTCACATATGGGGTATTTCCGTACTCGGGAGAAATTGCACTACAAATTTTAGGGGGATTTTTCTCCTTTTATCCCGTATGAAAAGGAAAAGTTGGGGGCTACACCAGCCTGTTAGTGTAAAAAAATAAAACATTTTACACTAACATGCTGGTGTTGCCCCATACTTTTTATTTTCACAAGCGGTAAAAGGAAAAAAAGACCCCCAAAATTTGTAACGCAATTTCTCCTGAGTATGGAAATACCCCATATGCGGGCATAAAATGCTCTGCGGGCGCACAACAAGGCTCAGGAGTGAGAGCGCACTATGTACATTTGAGGCCTAAATTGGTGATTTTACAGGGGTTCTGAGATTAACGCAAAAAAATTAATACCCACATGTGACCCCATTTTGGAAACTACACCCCTCACGGAACATAACAAGGGGTACAGTGAGCCTTAACACCACACAGGTGTTTGAAGAATTTTCATTAAAGTTGGATGGGAAAATGAAAAAAAATAAATGTTTTCACAAAAAAATGCTGGTGTTACCCTAAATTTTTCATTTTCACAAGGGAAAATAGGAAAAAAGCCCCCCAAAATGTGTAACCCAATTTCTTCTGAGTAAGAACATACCCCATATGTGGATGTAAAGTGCTCTGCGAGCGAACTACAATGCTCAGAAGAGAAGGAGCACCATTGGGATTTTGAAGAGAAAATTTGTCCGGAATTGAAGGCCATGTGTGTTTACAAAGTCCCCTGGTGCCAGAACAATGGAGCCCCCCCCATGTGACCCCTTTTTTGGAAACTACACCCCTCACATAATGTAATAAGGGGTACAGTAAGCATTTACCCCCCACTGGTGTCTGACAGATTTTTGGAGCAGTGTTCCGTGAAAATGAAAAAAGGAATTTTTAATTTGCACAGCCCACTGTTCCAAAGATCTGTCAAACGCCAGAGGGGTGTAAATACTCACTGCACCCCTTACTAAATTCTGTGAGGGGTGTAGTTTCCAAAATGGGGTCACATGTGGGGGGGTCCACTGTTCTGGCACCACGGGGGGCTTTGTAAACTCACATTGCCCCTGACTTCCATTCCAAACAAATTCACTCTCCAAAAGCTCAATGGCGCTCCAACCCTTCTGAGCATTGTAGTGCGCCTGCAGTGCACTTGACATCCACACATGGGGTATTTCCATACTCAGAAGAAATGGGGTTACAAATTTTGGGGGTTATTTTCTACTATTACCCCTTGTAAAAATGTTAAATTTGGGGAAAAACCAGCATTTTAGCGGACATTTTTTTTCCATTTACACATCCAATTTTAACAAAAAGTCATCAAACACCTGTGGGGTGCTAAGGCTCACTATACCCCTTTTTACGTTCCTTGAGGGGTGTAGTTTCCAAAAAAGTATTCCATGTGTTTTTTTTTTTTTGTGTTTTTTTGCTGTTCTGGCACCATAGGGGCTTCTTAAATGTGACATGCCCCCCAAAACTTTTTCAGAAAAACTCACTCTCCAAACTCCCACTGTCGCTCCTTCCCTTCTGAGCCCTCTATTGCACCCACAGAGCATTTGACATACACATATGAGTTTCCTTACTCGAGAGAAATTAGGTTACACATCTTAGGAAGATTTCTCTCCTTTTACTCCTTTTAAAAATTCAAAAACTGGTTCTACAAGAACATGCCAGTGTAAAAATTTTCTCCTTCAATTTTCTGCTATTCCTGTGAAACACCTAAAGGGTTAACAAACCTTTTGAATGTCATTTTGAATACTTTGAGGGGTGCAGTTTCTATAATGGGGTCATTTATGGGGTATTTCTAATATGAAGGCCCTTCAAATCCACTCCAAAACAGAACTGGTCCCTGAAAAATTTCGATTTTGAAAATTTTGTGAAAAATTTAGAAAATTGCTGCTATACTTTGAAGCCCTCTGATGTCTTCCAGAAGTAAAAACATGTCAACTTTATGATGCAAATATAAAGTAGACATATTGTATATGTGAATCAATATATAATTTATTTGGAATATTAATTTTCCTTATAAGCAGAGAGCTTCAAAGTGAAAAAAATGCAAAATTTCCAATTTTTTCATCATATTTTGGAATTTTTCACCAAGAAATGATGTAAGTATCGACAAAATTCCCGAAGTTATTAATGCTTAAAGTGACAGTGGTCAGATGTGTAAAAAATGGCCGGGTCCTACACTGAAAATTGGCTGGGTCCTTAAGGGGTTAAGGGGTTAATGGTTGATTTAGGGACAAACTTACAAGAAGCGATGTCCTTGCCTGTGAAGGCTTTTTCAAGCAAATCAATGATGACTGCATGTGTAAACAGAAGAAGACAATGATTTCATGCACCATCTCCCTTTAAAAGCATCCTATCTAATTCAGTCAGCATGACAGCTACCCATGTCCTTGATAAGTTTATTCTGCAATTCATATGACCTATATCATAACAAGCTAGAGTTACCAAATAACCACTATAAAAACTTTGTAAAAAAAGAAAACTAATTTGTCTGTCCCCAAATGTTTGTCCATGACTGTAGAATTTAGTCCCAAATGTTTTAAAGCAATAAAATTGAACAGTGATGAAGTAGATTCTTTCACTAAAGTTTTTGATCTGCATTTGGTTTCTAGATTAGAGAACTTTATTGTGCCTGTTTAGAGAAGAATATATGGGAAACAGAAGACTACAAGTCGGCATTAAACCTCTTACGGTATGTCTGCTAATTTCTGTAATTCTATATGTTGTTATGATAAAAGAGCAATAAAAACATTGCAATGCTGCCTGGGCAGTTTCTGGATTTCTTAAGTATCCAGCAGCAGGCAGTGTTGCTTTGCAGTTTGTTTCTGGATGAACACAGCCCAGTCAGGAGCCTACTGATGGATAAGGTCTTACTCATTCCATGTTTTATATATACATAAGGCATGTAAAAAAAAAAAATACAAACCTCTATCCGTAGCACTTTATCTCCTTTATGTGAAGATGTACACATCTTGTATACAGTTGCCTATGTCTTATTAATGCATTTGAGTACATGCTTGGCAAAATTCTAAACATCTGATGTGAGCTTTAGGTTTTATTAACACTGCACCGTCATGTAGTTTTTTAGTTTTTTTTTTTTTTACTGCGATTTTTTTTGAAATTTTTGAGAAAGTGTAAAATGACACTGAAATGTGAAAATATACTAACAAAGAAGCGTTGGTAACTTTGACTTTCTCTAGACTTCATGTTGATTTGAACTCTAAACTTGTGTGTGCTTATAGAATAAGAATCACTGCTACCTAGAAACCATCAACTGTGCTTATAGGCTGGGCAGCAAATGTTTTAATCACTTCTGTAACCCCTAAACACAGCCATATAGTGTTTTTAAAGGACTTCCTGCCTATGATGCTTCAGAATTTTTTTTTTGTGCTATGCACTGTACCATACCAATGCTCAGACTGCCAGTAAAAACTTTCGGTATCAAGGTGCTTATCAAAGACCAATAATGTTGGATTTCCTGCCGACAGTCACAAGTAGACAGACAAAGCTACGCAGCAGCATCTGAGAGATTGCTACTGTAACTCTGTGTGCCGGCAGCTCATCCGCGGTATCAAATATGCTGCTGATGCGCTCCCGCGTGAATACACCCTTAAATCGTTACTGTTGTTAGAAACAACTTTTTTCCATTTAATACTTCCTTACAAGCTAAGCATTTTATTAATACTGTATACCTCATTTAAAAAAAATTTATTGCTAAAGATGTGAAAAAAGGGTTTAAAAAATGGCCACTAGGTGTCTCTGTCTCTTTAATTTTGCACATGAACCCTGACATTTCATCCTTTTTGGTCCATCAAAAAAATAGGACCAAAATAACTGAGGGGAAGGGGAGGGATGTGTGGTTATCTCCAGAGCAGTGTGTAATCCAGCTTTCAAAAGCATGAGCTGAACACCTGTAAGATTCAGACAGCTTGCAGACACTGACAAGCAATACAAGGTGCTAAAATATAATTTATTTGCAAAATGGTTTCTCTTTAGTCGTTTTATGAACTTATTTCTTGTGTATTTGCACCATATAGGTTCCACATTGCTGCTTTATTGATCATTCAGTCATCATTACAAGTCATACAATAATTTACAATCGCACAGCATGACGGTACAATATACAGCACAGGTTCCCTAAGCTATACACACTACCACATGATACACGAACATTCCGCTCCATCACTCGAAACAATACATTACAGTCTGTGATCGAGGAGGGGAGTGGGATGATCACAGGGCCAAACTACTTAGCAAACATATAGGGAGGTAGGGGAAGTAGAGGGGCGTAGTCCTCTTCTTCATTGACGTCTGTACTGTCCAACATGGCTGCTTTTAGGGTTATAAAAAGCATGTAATTTGGTCACAAATCTGTAAAAATGAAAATTTTTTGACATAAAATGCAGTTTTTTCTTCTGTCCTTGCACCATATGGTTTCACATGGCTACATTAGAGTTTTATAGAGCTTGCATTTAGGTAGAAAGTTTTGCAAATGTAAACATTTTGTGCTGACCTCATGACGGGGGAGGGGGGAGGAGAGGAGCTAATCATATTTGAGGGGAAAGTCTCCTAGAGAAATTCATAAAGACTCATCATAGTAATACATAGATCAAAAGGTATTTTACATATTAACACATTCATATCATTATGCATACAAGTCATAAGGCACATTACTACACTGACTTAAGCATTTTTTTACATTTTCTTATAAATGACAGTAATGCTTTAAACTTTAGACTCCACAGTCAGTAGTGACTAGGTGTTTGACAGAGGTAGAGAGCCCGCCCCGGGTAACTCAATCACACAACCAGTGGCAGGTTTACTGGTAGATTGTGGCTTCAAGTCCCCTACTGGGATTTAAAAAAAAAAGTAAAATTTACTAAAGTAAAAAAAAAAATGTTTATATATAATTTTTTTTTCATTTGTTTTCACCGCAAAAACTAGATACATAATTGGTAATGCTGCAAAGAGGAATCAATAATCAATAAATTATATTGATCATAAAGTAGCACCAACAAAAACATCAACACTTCTTATAGAATTGAAAAAAAAAAAGCAATGGTAGGTTTGCAATTTTTTGCATCCTCTGCCAATAGAAAAACAGTAATGAAAGCTCTCCAATAAAAATGATGTACCCAAAAATGCTGCCACTGAAAACTACAACTCATGTGATATTAGGGGTTGAATGGCTTATATGGTTTATGCTTAATAGGATTTAGTCCAGTTTATTTATTCACTGTACTTATCCATCAAGGTAACCATTGATTACTGTCAGTAAAATACCAATTATTATTTTTTTTTAGGGAAGTAAATCTGTGACGGTACAAAATATGAGCAATTTCCTTTATCTCTGAATTGCCAAACCTGTGTTGTTTGACATGTAGATAGTTGTCGTCATTTACTCGGAGATTGCTTTGTTGTAAGCACACAATGTCAACTTAGTTTGTATTCTGAACATTACTAGTTACTTTTGCTTTGTGACTTGGTTTGCATCATGCAATAGTGAAACAAATGGTGAAAGCTGTAGGAGAGTTTATGTAGAAACTGCTTTGTTTTAGGGGTGCCTTACTAAATGACTGAGGACAACTGGATCTTTATAGGGGTTTATTACAAGGTATACAAATATAAAGGGGTATCCTAACTAATTAAGGGATAGTGGTGCAATGAAGAAGGTAAGGTAAGTAACAATTATAGCAGTCATCAACCCACGTAACCCATACATTGCCCATCACAAGACCTCTCCATGGCCAATCAGAACAGTTCCTTGACAATCCACAAACAAGGTTGTTGAATGTCATCCTGTAGGTGGTTTATTTGCATTTCAATCAGCTCTTGTCCTTTGATGGATTCTTATGTTTGGAGCCCTCTTTGGAGCCCACACTGCAGGGGTTGGTTTTATGGCTTTTCGATAGGAACTGCAGCTCACCTCCAATCCTATCACTCAGGGGCAAGGCTTATTGTATGGCTTTAAACAGGATGAAAGCAAATCAGCTGGTTGCATCAACCACCATTCCTGGAGCCAGTCCTGCCAACACCTTACACCCATTCCATCCATGAAATTCCACTGCATTCCATTGTCCTCTTCATTGTTTCTGAGTTCATCATATCAACATATCAAATTATACTGCTGTGGCCAATGTTGGCTTCCAACAGTTTATGATGCTACTAAATGTGTGTCTATTTAGTTTTTCTGTTAGTACTTTATATACTGTGGTCCAGAGACCACCTTGACTTCTAAAGGTAGCCATACACCTTCAGCTATTTTTCTTGATGCCCCTTCCCCATACATATGCATACTGGGCCAAGTATGTTTTCAGTAGGAAAAGGGGAATAAGCTGCTGCGAAAGGATCAGACATGTTGGAATTTGATATGCCCGATCCTTATTTCTCCTGAGCTTTGATATTGGAGAAAAGCTGGAACCCCCCCTCCACATATACATAAGATGATAGGCTGGTCCCATTAAATTAATGTTCAGCTGACCTTCATCAAATGTGCATGACCAAATATGCATGCCAGGTCACAACCCGAGTCCAAACAGGATGTCTATCAGCACTTTGCACCTGTGTGATCCCCCTTCCCCATACAACAATGTGACCTCCCTGCATCCTGTGTGGTCTGATTTTACCTTACCAATAACATATCAAGAACTATGGCCTTTTTTCTTTGTTCAGTCTTTTTATTGACTGGTGTCTTTTCATTGCAGAATGCTGGCAAAGGATGAATTAGTGGCTACACTTCATAAGTGTTTAGAGGTTCTGAAGCCATATTCTGAAAGACCGCTTGACAGTGCTCTAATAAAATTGGAGGAGTTCCTGGCCCATTTCCAGTCTCTTGAAGGTGAATATGTTATGCAGTACTCTTCTTTCAGTATCTGCATGCTTAATATATCTTTCTGGATAACCATAAATACCTACCTTTGCCAATGCATTCTGCTATTTCAACTGACTAAAATAAAGCATGTCTCTGCCCATGGGTGGCCTTTACTCCATTCATCTCCTTGTTTTCCTCTTGATCGGAATTTAGAGTAGGGGGTAGGGAGGACTAAGAACTAATGGTTAACCCTTTACCACTTATATTTGCTTAACCCCTTAAGGACCAAGCATTTTTCTGTTTTTGCACTTTTGTTTTTTCCTCCTTACCCTTTAAAAATCATAACCCTTTAAATTTTGCACCAAAAAAAACATATGAGGGCTTATTTTTTGCACCACCAATTCTCCTTTGTAATGACATCATTTTACCCAAACATCTACAGCGAAACGGGAAAAAAATCATTGTGTGACAAAATTGAAGAAAAAACACAATTTTGTACATTTTGGGGGCTTCCGTTTCTACGCAGTACATTTTTCGGTAAAAATGACGCTTTCTTTATTCTGTAGGTCTATGTGATTAAAATGATACCCTACTTATATAGGTTTCATTTTATCGTACTTTTGGAAAACATCATAACTACATGCACAAAAATGTATACATTTTAAATTGTCCTCTTATGACCCCTATAACTTTTTTATTTTTCTGCTAAGGGGCTAATTTTTTGGGCTGTGATCTGAAGTTTTAATTGGTACCATTTTTGTTTTGACCAGACTTTTTGATCGCTTTTACTCCTTTTCATAAAAAGTGTCCAAAAATACGCTATTTTGGACTTTGGATTAAAAAAAAAACTTTTAGTGTCCTTTTAGGTGGAATCAGTAGATTCCTCATACAGAGCAATGTGGTTCCATAGAATCACATTGATCTGTGTGCTCTGCTCTGCGCTCGATTGATAAAGCCTGGTCCTGCCAGGCTTTAGCATTCTCAGCACAGCAGCAGCCACATCACGTGAGGTAAGCCCTCCGGCTACCTCATACCTCAGAAGTGGATCGCACAGTACTTATTAGCTGCTGAATACTACAGAGGAAATTATTTTCTTTTTGGAACACAGAGCTCTCTGCTGAATCACGAGCACAGTGATCTCTGCTGACATCTCTGTCTATTTTAAGAACTGTCCAGAGTAGGAGAAAATCCCCATAGCAAACATATGCTGCTCTGGACAGTTCTTAAAATGGACAGAGATGTCAGCAGAGAGCACTGTGTTCCAAAAAGAAAAGTATTTCCTCCTTAGTATTCAGCAGCTAATAAGTACTGGAAGGATTAAGATTTTTAATAGAAGTAATTTACAAATCTGTTTAACTTTCTGGCACCAGTTGATTAAAAAAAAAAAGTTTTCCACCAGAGTACCCCTTTAACTAATGACTATAATAATAATAATTAACTTTTGTTAACTAATAAAATGTAAATAAGCACAAATTGTCATGTTGTCCTGCAGCATGACCCTAGACACCAATCTGGCTTACATAAATTTGGGCTAAGATTTGGAGAAGCAAGAAGTTATAGCAGGATTAATAATATTTTGGTTAAGAAAAATATCAGTGGCAGTGCAGTATGTAACCTTGGCATAGTACACTCTGTGAATTGGATGGCTTGAAATACACATTTTTTTATAATTCAAATTAATTTATTTCAGCAGATACTTTAGAAAATGTAGATTATGAGGAAAGCTCCACACAAACAGGCCTGCAGAAGAAGACAGACCTTTACCAGCTTCAGAAAGTATGTACCTATTGTTCAAATCAAGTTTTTAAGTAAAACACTTTTTTTTTTAAATAATTTTTGGTAATGTTTTTTCTAATTTAACATTTTTCTATTTATCAATTAATCCTGAAATCCTGCAGTTTTTACTCTGGTCACTAGGCCCAATATAAATCTGAGACTTCCTGTTCTGTACAGATTATTTTAAGCAGCCCCCTATTCATCAGACAGGATTACAGTAAAAGGTGACACCAGTGTATAGATAAAACATGATCTATCACCATTTATAATAGGTGATGCATGGAGCTCGCATTTCTCTTTGCCTGTACTCTGTACAGGCTACAGAGCATGTCTGGAACACTCTATAATAAGGATCGTCCGATCATCGGTTTGGCCGATATTATCGGCCGATATTCACGATTTTGGGCGTTATCGGTATCGGCAATTACCTTGCCGATAATCCGATAGTGCCCCGCCCCCACCGCAACCGCCCCACCACACTCCCCTGTCCCATTGCCTCCCCTATCCCCGGTTTTATAATTCCCTGTTCCTGGGGGCCGGGGTCCACGCTACTTCTGGCTCCTGCTGCGTCCTGTGTTACGCTGTGCGGTGCGCAATGACGAGTGACGTCCTCAACGTGACATCACTGTCAGTGCGCACAGTGACAGCTCAGGAGGACACCACCAGAGCCAGATGTAGCGCGGACCCGGACCCCGGGAACAGGCAATTATAAAAACCGGAGATGGGGGGAGGCAATGGGGCCGGCGGCGTGCGGGGGGTGGGTGGCGGCGGCGGTCTCTTGCACCGCAAAAGCCGCTGCAGTTCATTGATTTAAAGCGCCCGCTTTAAATCAATGATCTGCAGTGGTGTCGCCGGGGTGGGGGGGATAAATAGCCGATAACTTATACCGGAATATTGGTATCGGCCCTAACCTCCACAGATTATCGGTATCTGCCCTAAAAAATCGTTATCGGTCGATCCCTACTCTTTAATACAAGGTAATCGAGTCCCACCCAGTCTTTTGTGCCTATGAGGGAGATTCATCAGGACCTGTGCTGAGGAAAAGTTGACCCATAGCCACCAATCAGATTGCTGTTATTTCTCAGAGGCCTTTTCAAAAATGAAATAAGCAAACTGATCGGTTGCTGTTTCCGTACTACAACAACTCAAGTTTGTGACTATTTTTTGTGCAAGAATATACACAGAATGTGTGATTGAGGAACAACTTCCAGCAAAGAGGATCCAGTGGACATAAACAGCTCATCGACAAAAGGGGTCAGAGGAGGATGTGAAGAACCTCCTGTACACAATCTAGAAATGTGCAGCTGAATACACTATTGGTGCTCCAGCGTACATGTCCCAATGCACAACTCTCCGCTCTGTAGCAGAGATGGACTGTAAAGGAGTTGATCAGTTTAAGTGCCACTGAGTTCTGTCTTATGTTCACACAGGCAAAAAAGCCCTTTATATAATGTCCATCTTCCATCTGTCATAGACTTCAGTGAGGAAAAAAAAAAAGCATGTGGTTTTTAACAAACAGCACCATGAAAAGAAGCGACATGCCACTTTTCAGAGAAGTTCAGCTTGGATGATCTGATGTGTGAGGATGAACACTAGGATAGTAGGGCTTATCTAAGCATCGTAACTGCCCAAGTTAATTCCTTCATAGTCATAAATTGCTTTCATTGTTCCTTTTTTCCCTGGCCATCGCCAGCCCCTAGATCTTAAGGGGAATGTGTCACCATAAATTTTTTTTAATAAATAAAATTATTCTATCAAGATAAAGCATTTCATTTGTGCATTTAATTTTAGGACAGTGTAGTTTTTATGTTATTTATTAATAAAGTGTGTACTGGGGGCTGCCATTACTGTAGCCTCTTTGTGGTGTGTCACTTCACACCTTTATGGCAGGCACAGGGCAAGAAAGTTAAGACTGAGAGTGTCTCATAGAAAAGCATGGGCTGCTCACTGCACATGTGCATAGCACAGGCTAGGTAAAATGAAAGGGGGACTGGAGATCTCATATACCTGGTTTGACGGAGGAACAGTGTTAGGAGGTTCAATTATCTCACACACTGGTGTCCCCCGCCGCGAATAATAAGATTACCCAACTTTATATCATCCATAGTTGCTATCTTACACCAATCAGATTATATCGTATGGGTAGAGCTCAGAGTGATCAGTGCTATGGGTGTAGCTTTCCCAGGGCGGAGTTTTGGCACCTTATTTGGTCTTGTCCATATGTGTGCTCTTTCTGGAGGGAGGTGACTTCCTTTCTCTAGTCTTTATTGGTAGGACGGTTCCTCGTGTACCCCTGTCTTGTTTGTTTGGTATTTTTGATGAAGAAAGCTGGCCCTATTTTACTAGAGTTCTGCTACGAGAATCGCTGTTCATGGCTTGTAAGGCTGTTGCTTTAAAATGGATGGATCCTAGACCTCCTACTATGTCTACGTGGAAGAGATTGATTAACACTGTATTACCATTTGAGCGCCTGGTATATAAACATAGGAAATGTGAAGCAAAGTTTGATTAGGGACGCGTTGTTGTCCCACACTCCACCCTGAACTAGATGCTGATTGTTGTCTACCTAGGGACCCTCCACGAGATCCCCCTTTTCCTTTCTTTCTCTCGTTTTCTATTCTTTTCTTTGTTTTTCTCTTTCGTGCTCTGCCCTTCCTCCCTTTTGGCCCTTTCTGCTTTTTGTTGATTTCTGTGTTGTTGCTCCTTTTGTTTTCTTTACCCTTCCCGTCCGCTGCCCCCCCCCCCCCCCACCATCTCTTTTTGCTTGATTCAACAGTAGCAGTAGTTTGCTGATAGTGCCCAAAGGTAGTTGGATTTGATAAATGCATCTGTTTTATATGATAGCGGTGCACTTATATTGCATGATTCACACCGTACCTGACTGTTGTACTTTATTCTTTCTTATGTACAACCATATCACCCCTGCGTGGGTATTTTGTCGTGTGTAAACATGGCTTGTGCAGAGCCATATGTTTTGTTTTTTCTCGTTTTGTTGTCTTTATTTCCTGTTCAATAAAACGAATAAAAAATAAAAAAAAAATGAAAGGGGGAGCCAGCACCATTTTCTTGAAGTCCCTGAGGAGCAGTGACCTATCAAGAGACATCTAGTCTGTTCTTTACCACTCTTTAGACACCAACAAAATGGTGACAGTGGAATTGAAAAAAAACTACAAAACCCACTCCCCCTCTCCTTTTGCACATACATAGACAGAGGAGGAAGGTAGACGGACGAGGTCTAATTTGCAGCAGCCAAACAAGTTGCTTGCTTTCACCAGATTCCTCATGTTAGCTCCCCTGCTGGTCCACAGTGGGAGATATGACAAGTTATTTAATTTTTCATATTTTGTGACTAGTAAACTTTTTTTTAATATTTCCAGAAATATTTTTAAAAAAAATTAAAAATTATTTAACCTCTAAAAAATAATCACATTTGGTTACACATTCCCTTTATTCCTATAGACCACCTCTGAGATGAGGTAGAACAGGCTGTTTAAAGCATGTCAGTACCTTCATCTAACTTACAGCAACTGAGAGAAACTCTCCTTTCCACAAGGTTCAATATTCATGAAGAACAGTTTTTACACCTAGTAGAATGAATGCCTTGATGAATTTTAATTTTGTAGGTTCATAAACTAGAAAGATACATTTCTGATTTTCTCTGTTATTTCTGCCAAATAATCTGCAGATGCAATGTAATTTCCAATGGATGTCCCTGTGTCCCTGCCTCTTCCTGCCCCCTTCCTATACCTTTAGACCTTATAACCAGAGAAGAGCTGTGCAGTATTTTTCTAGAGCTTTCTAATATATTGCATTAAGGATATATAACTTGTACCAGACAAAATAACATTCCTGTTCACAAATGTGCATTGAAAATAACTACCCACTGTTGTTTTTTCTTTGGTATTCGGATACATGATCTGGGTTCAGCAGTGGGTCAGAAAAACATCAGATTGGAACCTGATGTCAGGATGTAAGATATTTATTTAGACAGGCTCTGTCGCATTTAATATATTACTGTCTCTATCTCTAGACACTGCTAGAAATGAAAGAAACCCGAAGAACAAAGAAACTAAGTAGATTTGAATCCCTTCGCCTTGAGGTGGTGGACTTTCTCGATGGTCTTGTCAGGTGTGTGTCGTGCAGTGTGGCTTCTTAGCCACCTTCTTCTATAGTAATGCGCTGCATTCAGAAAGTTGTTTTGTTTTTGTTTAGTTTTTTTCATATGTTGCCATCGTGGCCTAAAATGTATTGATATATTGGTGATTAATTGTAAAAGAAAAAAGTAAACTGTTGCTCTGACAAGTATTCAGACCCTTTATTCAACCTTTAGTTGAAGCACCTTGGGCAAACATCTGTTCAGAGATGGGTTGAAGTCTTGGCTCTGGCATGGCCACTCATTGACATTTATAGAGTTGTCCTGGCTGTATTTTTAGGGTCATTGTTTTGTTGAAGGTGAATGTTCGGCCCAGTCTTAAGTACAGAGCATTAAGACTCTCTGTACTTTGCTATATTGAGCTTTCCCTCAACCCTAACCAATTTTCCGTCCCACCTGCTAAATTCGGCCCAGTCATTAAGGTAAAAATCAGGCTGCGTCCTTAACCGGTTGACGTCCAGTGACGAGCCAGCTTGTCCTGAGATGGCAAGTGGTGTATGGCACAGGCTCCCGACTCGAGCCTGCGTCATACCGGCCGGCCCCCAGCTGGTTCCTGTAGCTGTGGGCCAGCGTTAATAGCCGACATGCAGCGATTGCCCTGGGCGGCTATTAACCCTTTAGATCGCTGCTGTCGAAGCTGACAGTGGCATCTAAAGGGACCTTTAAAGGGGTTATCCAGGAAAAAACTTTTTTTAAATATATATATATCAACTGGCCCCAGAAAGTTAAACAGATTTGTAAATTACTTCTATTAAAAAATCTTAATCCTTTCAGTACTTATGAGCTTCTGAAGTTGAGTTGTTCTTTTCTGTCTAAGTGCTCTCTGATGACACGTGTCTCGGGAACCGCCCAGTTTAGAAGCAAATCCCCACAGCAAACCTCTTCTACTCTATGCAGTTCCCGAGACAGACAGAGATGTCAGCAGAGAGCACTGTTGCCAGACAAATAAGAACAACTCAACTTCAGCAGCTGATAATTATTGAAAGGATTAAGATTTTTTAATAGAAGTAATTTACAAATCTGTTTAACTTTCTCGAGCCAGTTGATATAAAAAAATAAAGTTTTTTTCCTGGAATACCCCTTTAACTGCTCTGTGGTGATGTAGTGGGGTGGATCGCCCCCCCGCAGAGCGATCGCGGGAGAGGGGGGGGGGGTGAGGGTGGGGGTGCAATCCACTTCTGAGGTAGCCGGAGGGCTTACCTCACGTCCTCTGGCTGCTGCTGCGCTGAGAATGCTAAAGCCTGGCAGGACCAGGCTTTATCAATCGAGCGCAGAGCACACAGATCAATGTGATTCTATGGAACCTCATTGATCTGTATAAGAAATCTACTGATTCCACCTAAAAGTCCCCTAAGGGGACTAAAAGTGTAAAAAAATAAAATAAAAGTTAAATAAAAAGTTTTAAAAAAACACCCATTAACCACTTCCATATTAAATGTTTTTGAATCACCCCCCTTTTCCCAAATTCCATATAAAAAATATGTAACCATAATAAAAATAAACCTATGTGATATCGCCGCGTGTGTAAATGTCCAAACTTTAAAAATATAATGTTAATTAAACCGCACAGTCAGTGGCGTACATATAAAAATATTCCAAAGTCTAAAATTGCGTATTTTTGGTCACTTTCGATACCCTAAAAATATGTATTTTTTTTTTCCAATTTTGTCCCACAAATATTTATTTTCTGGTTTTGCTGTAAATTGTGTGGTGAAATGATTGATGTAATTATAAAGTCCAATTGGTGGTGCAAAAAAAAAAAACCCTCATATGGGTCTGTATGTGCAAAATTGAAAGCGTTATGATTTTTAGAAGGTGATGAGGAAAAAACGAAAGTGCAAAAATGGAAAAACCCTGCGTCCTTAAAGGGGTACTCCGCCCCTAGACATCTTATCCCCTATCCAAAGGATAGGGGATAAGATGTCAGATCGCCGCGGTCCCGCTGCTGGGGATCCCCGCTGCCGCACCACGCTATCATTACAGCACAGAGCTAGTTCGCTCTGTGCGTAATGACGGGCGATACGGGGGACGGAGCAGCGTGACGTCATGGCGCCGCCCCTCGTGACACGACCGCCACGCCCCCTCCCATAGACTTGTATTGAAAGGGGTAGGCCATGACGTCACGAGGGGCGGAGCCGTGACGTAACGATGCTCCGGCCCCTGTACTGCCCATCATTACGTGCAGAGCGAACTCGCTCTGCGCAGTAATGATAGCGGGGTGCTGCAGCGGGGATCCCGGGGGTCCCCAGCAGCGGGACCGCAGCGATCTAACATCTTATCCCCTATCCTTTGGATAGGGGATAAGATGTCTAGGGGTGGAATACCACTTTAAGGAGTTAAGGGTGAAAAATAAACATATTTATTTATTTACAAATTTTTCTCATTTTTTTTCCTATGTATACGTAGGCTTTAAAAGCCTCAAGCAAAGAATTCTGTTAGAGTATTGGGATAATGAAAGTATATTGGCCACTAACTATAAAAGCTTTTCTAATAACCAGTGAACAGTGGAGCTTTTAGATGAGGATTACATTCAGCAAGACTGTAACTACCTCATCCTTTTTGAAAAATTTACACAAGGTCTCCGTTTAGTCCTTGCCTAACAAAAATACCATGGTATTGTTTCCCTTGTGCACTTTTCTAAAATCTTCTTGTCATTCTCACGCAAACAGATAAAATAAGCAAAATTACTCTAAATTTTTGCTAATAATTCAGATTTTCTTCCTTTTTCAGAAATTACTTAACCCGTCCAGAAGAGCAGCCTTTGTATGAAGTTGTATACTTCAGTGCTGCCAGCATCCTCCGCAAACATGTGAATGCTGTGCCTCGTATCGCCCTGAACACAGCTCTGAACAACCCTTCAACTTATTTAAAGGTAGTAAAGCTAGGATAGTCCTGTGGCATCTATTGAGAAAAATTATTTTGAATGGGTTCAGAGGTGATCAGGGTTTAGGATTCCACTTATGTACCCTGAAGGAAGAATAGGTAAATAAAAGTGGGGAATTTGTAGAGCGCTCCTGCTATCAAAGGATGGACTCAAGACGCCACGGTTGCACAGGACAATTTATTGAAATGTTTTCGGGCAACGCGTTTCGGCGCTCACGTGCCTTCATCAGGTCCACAAAAAGATAAGATTAGCTGAGTGCTTGAGTGGCTTTCTTTTTTTTTTTTTTTTTTTTTTTTTTTTTTTATTGTTCTTTTTCTGTTTTCTACTTATGTACCCTGAAATGTTGTGTTCAACAAGTTAACATTGCTCTCTTCTTTTCATTTAGTCATTGGAAAATGATGGAACCTTATCTAGTGCTGCTCCTGACATATGCATAGCATACAAACTGCATCTTGAATGTGGACGACTCATTAACCTCTATGACTGGTTAGAGGTACGCGAGTTATATGTCTTTCCTATATCTACCCTAGAAGCCATGTTGTTGTGACTAGAAGCCTGGAGTGTGTCAGAACAATACAGAGATAGTTGTACTAGTGTAGAAGTAATATAATGAGTATCTGTAATGGGCACTTGACAATAGCTTTAAAGAAGCACTCTGGAATTCAGCGTAGTCTATCATTACAGAATAATGTACAGGTTCTTGTGTATGCCTTGGGAACTAGCTTGTCCTGAAAAAGTCACCTGAAACAACAGGTACCCTTTAAGCACTGTGATATTCTGTGGATCAGACTGTTGATCATATGACCCAGTGCATCTGTGCTGGAACAAAACACGTGGCGCTGTAGGACAAGTGATGGTGAGTGTGATGCTCTTCTTTAACAATATAATTGATCTTTTGCAGATAAGCAGGTCTACATTATAACACCATTTATTGCTTTCTATAAAAACCGTTGCATGGTAAAACTAATAGAATAGAACTTGGGATTTGATGAATTGTTCACATTGCCAGCTAGTTGCTTTGTTCTTCACTACAAGGGTCTGTTCACATGTACAGTATTCTGCACAGATTTGATGCGCAGGGTTTCAAGCTGTGTTCAGTTTACACTGAAATCTGCATCAGAAAATCTGCGCAGAATACTGTACGTGTGAATAGACCATGACGTTGCATTTAATGACCGAAGACTGATGGGGTGTTTTTTGCATAATGTTTAATGGCATAAACCAGTGACAGCTTATTTAAATTTTTTACGTACATCTCTGCAGGCATTTGCAACAGTTGTCAATGCTGATGATGACAGTGATTCAGATTCCCCGAAGCAAGTGGATGAAATGACTCAGTATCCTTTTTATTTATTTGTGTAAAGAGAATGTGAGACTGGCAGCTGAACATTTAGAAATGCTGCACATGCAAAGGCTTGTCCTGTGCTCACAACTTGGATACAGTTCTATGGCGGACCCATTAATAACTCTGACATGTTCCGTTCTAAATAATTTTTGTCAGAGATCCAATGTCAATTGTAATAGATCTCAAATAGTTTTGGCTAAACAAGCTTTCTCGCAATTCAACTAGTAATTGGTAGAAGTGAATAAAAGATTCTTTACCCTAAGGCCAGGTTCACACGGCAGAATGTCAGTATGGAAACTTTCTGTGCGAACATTCTGCAGACTGTGAGTGCCAGCTTGACATGCCGGTGCTAGGACCACACGGGAATGCGCCGCTTCATAGATGGCTATACATTCCATGCAGAGTCTGCAGAAAAAATTGACTCTTTCTTAATGCAGACACAGAAATCAGAATTTGCACATCAGAGACGTATGGCACAGAAATTTGGCCATGTGCACAGCAAAGTGGAATCCCACAGAAATTCTGAGGTGTGAACATAGCCTAAGCCAAAATGTCCTGATGGTATCTCACATATTTGGTACACTTTTAGGTCTATAAACAGGAGACATTCTTTTACTGAAGATCAAAAATCTTATCCCACTAAGTTTAGCAGATCAGAAGTCATTTATTTCCAGAAAGTACCCCCTTTTCTGTCTCATAACACTCTGCCATTCAATAATGACCAAGACCCCCAGCAGACAATGGCTTTCGATAGATGAAACTGCAGCCACACAAACTTTTACTTTATTTATATATATATATATAAACCAGAGACAGGGGCAGCACTCCAAAAAACACTGTGATTTAATATCTCATGTCAGCATTACAACGTTTCAACTCCTCCTGGAGCCATTTTCAAGCTTGAAAATGGCTCCAGGAGGAGTTGAAACGTTGTAATGCTGACATGAGATATTAAATCACAGTGTTTTTTGGAGTGCTGCGCCTGTCTCTGGTTTCTATCTATGGATGGACTTTGATCAAGTCTTTTTTGGACGCTGGCACCATCACTGTTTCTGGACTAGATAAGTAGTGCTGCATTGTTTTGGGACTATATATATTATTTATTTTTCGTCCTATAGGACGCACCGGCGTATAAGACTCACCCAATTTATAGGTGCAAAATCTAAAAAAATAAAGTTTTTAAACCCAATAGTGGTCTTCAACCTGCGGACCTCCAGATGCAACATCTGGAGGTCCGCAGATTGAAGACCACTGCATAGGAGGTAATACTCACGTGTCCCTGCTGCTCCGGACCCGTCACCACTGCCCTGGATGTCACTCCATCGCTGTCGCTCCGGAACGTCTCTGCTGCCGGCCGGGTATCCTTGCTCTCCGTCGCCGCCATCACGTCGTTACGCACGTACGCGACGACGTGATGACGAGGAAGGAGAGCGCCGGCCATACAGGGGATCCCTGAACGGAGAAGACACCGAGGAGGCAGATAAGGTCCCTCCCGGTGTCCTGTAAGCACTAACCCGGCTATTCAGTTTGGCTGAACAGCCGGGTTAGTGTCACTTTCCCTTCAGCTTTGATCGCCACGTCTGAAGGGTTAATACAGGGTATCACCGCGATCGGTGATGTCCTGTATTAGCCGCGGGTCCCGGACGTTGATGGCCGCAGGGACCGCCGCGATAGGGGTGTATTCGCTGTATAAGACGCACCGACTTTTCCCCCCCAGTTTTGGGGAAGAAAAAGTGTGTCTTATACGGCGAAAAATACGGTGTATATATATATATATATATATGGGCCTCTATACAGTTTTTAATTGAAAAAATTAAAGGTGGGCAGCACCCAAAATGCACAATGAGTGCCTGTCTACAGAAACAATGTAACACCAAACAAAAATAATAAAAATCAGTTTATTTAATTACTATGCAAATTATTATTAAACAAATAGTACTGTCACATACAAGGTTAAAACATTTAAGAATGCTAAAATAAATATAAATTCAGCCACAGAACCCTAGTAATGCCCTGTGACCTCACTAACAATCTTTCAGAATTGTTTGAACAAAGACAAGTATATACGAGTACAAAAGTATGTAAGAGACTGAATAAATTCAATATCCTTACACCAATAATGCAATATTACAGAACATACAGTACAGAATACATAGAGTGCCAGACATAGCCTGGTGCTTAGCGTTGCCACTTTGGAATGTAAAGGTCAGATTTTCTGATAAGTCCTTCCTTTTATTTTCCCTATGTTGGGCATCTTTAGAAAACATATACAACTACAAAGTTTACAAACCATCCCCTTAAGTTGAGTTAATATTCAATATGAAGATGATGAAATTAAAGTATCTATTTCTCGGTCAGCTCCATTGGAGACACAGGAACCGTGGGTATATGCTGCTGCCACTGCAAGGCTGACACTAGGCAATATAAAAAAAATAGAAGTCGGCCCCTCCCGGCAGGATATACCCAGTCTACTGACTCTGACCTAATCAATTTTAGCGTAGAGTTAGTAGGAGGCAGACACAGGTCTGGAGTTCTCCAGACTTGGTCTTTTCCGTTTGTTTTTTTTTCTAGATAGGGCTGTATAGTAAGGCTAGGTTCAGACTACGGAATTTCCGCCTGCAATTCTGCTTTGAAATTGAAGGCGGAAAATCTGCTCGCTAAAATGCATAGTGTAGTGAATGGGTTTCCGTTCACAAATTCACGCTTCGGAATTTGTGAAGCAGAATTTGTGAACGGAAAATCCGCTTGGAAATTTCCGCCTGAAGAATGGCGTTGCTCTTTCTTCAGGCGGAAATCCGCGCGGAACACATTGCAGTCTATTGGAGACTGCAGTGTCCGCGCGATCCTAGCGCCGACTGAATCAGTCAGCGCTGGCCGCACTCGAAATCTCCGGGCAGAAATTCTGCCCGGAGATTCTGTAGTCTGAACCTAGCCTTAGGGTTTTTTCCTTCCCTTTGTTTTCTTGTTTTCAGGAGCATGATGCTACCTGTTACCACTTATGCGATGAAGGGGCACAGTACATAGACTATGTGCTGTTAACCCCTTCTCACCAATGGCCAGCGTCAGGGGTTGTACCTTGGGCTCGGGTCCCCCTATGGTCCCCAGCTTGTCTTGCTGTAGCAACCTGGCATGATGCAGGGACACCTAGCTGGTTGAAGACATTGCCTGGTGAGTATTGGCGGGCAAGGTGAATATCTCCTCCCCCCCCCCCCCCCCCGCTCCCTTCCTCTATCCCCCCTAGTAATTGAGTTGACGGCTCTTTCCTGTTGCCCGCCCTTTTCTGGTTCTCCACCAGGACAAGGTCGTTCTACGTCCAGTCCCTTCCTTCTTGCCCAAGGTGGTCTCTGCTTTCCACTTGAACGAGGATATCGTTCTGCCCTCATTTTGTCCAGCTCCTTCTCACCCTAGGGAGCGTTCCCTCCATCGCTTGGATGTAGTCAGGGCTGTGAAGATCTATCTCTGTCACTTCCTCCGTCCGGCAGTGTGATTCTTTGTTTGTCCTTCTGGAGGGTCGTCGTAAGGGACATCCGGCTTCTAAAACGACCATCTCGAAGTGGATCTGTTCCGCCATTTCAGAAGCTTTCCATTGTAAGGGGAAAGTCCTGCCTTTCCGGATTACGGCGCATTCCACCCGTTCCGTCGGGGGCCTCCTGGGCGGTTCACAACAGAGCTTCAGCCTTGCAGGTTTGTAAGGCGGCCACGTGTTCTTCACTGCACATGTTTGCAAATTCTATCAGGTGCACACCTTTGCGTCTTCTGATGCCAGCACGGGTCGCAAGGTGCTGTAGGTGGCAGTGGATCAGCCTTCCGCCTGATTTTTTGCGGGTTGCTGTCTGTTCCCACCCCATGGACTGCTTTGGTACGTCCCACGGTTCCTATGTCCCCCAATGGAGCTGACCGAGACAGCATCCACCAACTAGTTATGAGTTTCGGTTGTCTGTCGTTGTTTTATTTTTTTTTTTTTTTTTTTTTGTCTGGGGTGTTCCTCGGACAACCATTTATTTTTCTTTGTTCTGTTGGTTCTCTCCCACTGCTTCGGGACTAAACTGATTAGCTCAGAGTCAGTAGGCAGGGTATATCCTGCCGGGAGGGACCGACTCCTTTTTTTTATGTTGCTTAGTGTCAGCCTACTAGTGGCAGCAAGATATAACCACGGTTCCTGTGTCCCCTAATGGATTCTCTGAGAAAGAGATTTTACTGTAAGTATAAAAAATCTACTTATAACAGTACAGCTGAAGCAATCCGATTGGTTGCTATGGGTAATTGGTCAGCTTTTCAACTGCACAGGTTTTGATAAATCTCCCCCATATGTAAATATGATTTTAGATCTATTATCTGTTTTGACTCTACTAAGAGTTTCTGGTTAATCTTGTAAAACTTTTCTTATTCATATTTCCAGCCAAAAACTCTCAATAACGTTGTTATAACGTTCCTATATGCAGGTTTTACTGTGATTAACACTCTCAGCTTCCCCTTGGACCGTGTTGTGCCATCCGTATTCATCACTTCCTTATGCTTTTGCATAACCACATATTGAAAATGTTTACTTTCTTATTTTTAGTCAGTATAGCAGTATAAAAGCTTGCTATTGTAGGATAGGATAGGACATATATTTTATTAAAGATTTGATATTTTTAAAGAGTAAAAGGATTTTGACGGTAAAAGGATGTGTATTTCTGTTTTGGAGTTGTTTTTAATAACTTTTGGTTATGTAACCCTTTTATAACATATGGATATAAAACTTTATTGCAGTATACCCTGCATAGACATTAGCCCTGATTTACTAAGAATGGAGTGTTTATCTTGGAGAGATTTCAGGTTTACTCAGAGTATTTTTCTCCCTGATTTACTAATCTGTCGCCCATCTCTATTTTTTTTTCTGTCACAGGGAACTTATGTCGCCCTTATCTGTTTTTTTTTTTTGTATCGCACAGAGTTATTAAGCAGGGTAGCGGGCGGCATGCTCCTCCCCAGCCATATACAGTGTACTTTTACTTTTATTTTTTTTTCAAATAGAAGAGCTGCGGTGGGGAAAGATATATATAGAATCGCTGGGGGTTTTGTATATGTCTGGCTCCCCACAGCTTCTATATATCTTTTCCCCTGCTGCGCTATATGTCTTGTCCCCCACCGCAGCGCGTGTGTGTGTGTGTGTGTGTGTGTGTGTATATATATATATATATATCTTATGCCCCCCGCAGCGCATGTATATATCCCCCCCCCCCCCACACTATCATATGCCCCCAGCAGCACGTGTGTGTGTGTGTATGTATATATATATGTATATATATATATATATATATATGCCCCCCGCAGCGCAATCATTAGCTCCAGGCAGCGCTATGATTGACAAGCATTCTATTAGCAGCGCATCTGGCCGAGAAGCTGGCTGCCCGATGCGCTGCTAAAAGAATACTTGTCATTCATAGCGCTTCAGAGGCATATGTGTATAGATGCGCTGTGGGTGCCAGACATATATCGTTATCTGGCCCCCACAGCTCATCTATACACATATGCCTCTGAAGCGCTATGAATGACAAGTATTCTTTTAGCAGCGCATCGGGCAGCCGGCTTCCCGACCAGATACGCTGCTAATAGAATGCTTGTCAATCATAGCGCTGCCGGGAGCTTATGATTGCGCTGCTGGGGGCATATATATGTGTATATATATATATATATATATATATATACACACACAAACACACACATGCGCTGCTGGGGGCATATGATAACATGGGGGGGAATATATATATATATATATGCACTGCGGGGGGCATAAGATAGCGCCGGGGGAATATATATATATATATATATATATATATATATATATATATATATATATATATATATATATATATATATATATATATATATATATATGCGCTGTGGTGGGTATATGACAAGACATATAGCGCAGCAGGGGGCAAGATATATAGAAGCTGTGGGGAGCCAGACATATAAAAAAAAAAAAAACAGCGATTCTATATATTTTTCCCCACCGCAGCTCTTCTATTTGAGAACCCCGCTGGGATCCCTGAATGGCTCTTCAGTACTGGCCATTCAGGGATCCTGGCGGGGAATTTGAAAATGAAAGTAAAATACATCACATCGCTGGGGAGCGGAGCATGCCGCCCGCTCCGATGCTTAATAACTTTTGATCGGATCGGGTCTCAGAAGTGAGATCCGATGCCATCAATCCCTCAGCCCCTGTACTACTACCCCCAACATGGAACAGACCCTGTTCCATGATGGGGGTAGGGTTTACTCAGTTTTGAGTAATTTCTCGACAGCTGTCGGGTTTTGGTGAAGAAAAATTCACAGGTTTTCCTGTGAGTTTTTCATCATACTCCGAGTGTTTTTTTTGTTGTTGTCAGGAACACACTCATTTTTTGGGATAACCACGCCTATTTTGACGGGTTTAAAAAAACACTCTGAGTGATGATATCTTTTGTCGGGAAATTGTGTTGCACACAGTGTCGCATGGGCTATACTACACAAATTTGGTCGCACAACCCGACAAAAAGAGTCAGGTTGACATTAGTAAATCAGGGCTATTGTGTACGTCTGGGTTTACATTTGTGTTTTTTTTTGCGTTAAACTGATTGAACAATTGATGTAGTCCAGTTGGTTAGCAGCTAAAAATGTTACCGGGCAGTAGTAGGAGGAAACATGGTCTATTAATGGTGAAATCTATTCCTGGGTGATATTTTTATGTAAACTGTTAAGTTTAACTCTCTTTATATTTTTTTAAACTTTCTATAAGACCTCCTTCTCCAGACTATATTTAGTTTGAAGGACTTTCAGCCTACCATATGTTTCCAAAGTGCCCATTTTCTTAGAAAAGATCAACCTCATAAAATCGCACTGAAAAGTGGTCTTTCAAGTGATCTTTTCAAAAAGGTATCCCTGTATAACCTAAAACTACAGCTATTTCACATCTGCTTGTATTTCTATAAATGTTGAGTATTGGACAGAAGATAGTATCCTTAACTGGCTTCTCAGCGCACGTTTCATCAGAGCAGTTTCGGAGCTAGAGCTCCTTGGATTTGTAAAGCCTACAAAGCAGAAGACTGACCATGTGGCAAGGCTCACCTGGGGTGGATGTTAATGAGTTAATTATCTTTGGAAACTGTTAATAAACGTGAACTAATCTTTTTGTACTTGATGCTGATTATATTGTGATACTTTATTTTGTAATTTTCTACAAATTGTATCCCTGGATGTTCCTTTGTTACATGTAAAATCTGGCTTAGTATTGAAATGACATTTGTTTCTATCACAGAACTGCAATCTATTATGAAAGATCTGACGCCTAAAAGTGAGCTGAGAGATATAGAAAAAGAAACTCTCTAATAAGTAAAAAATAATGTTTTAGTAGCAGATTTGCACAAAAATGCTTAAAAAAAAAAAATCTGAAAAACCCTTCCAGGAGCAGAGTATCCCATAACTTTTTATTCAGCTCTCCCCTGCCATGCTGCTAATCCAGATGATATCTCAACCATCCTATGACTCCAGCTTTCATGACCACAAAGGGGGAAGCAAAATTGAAAGAATTTTCACAATCAGCAGACGGGCATCTCTATATTGTGTTTTCTTCTGATCTTGTCTATTGTGATACAGGCATTGCTTTATTAGAGTTACACCACACTGCCTGGCATGACCATCCTTCTGCGATCACCACTGGAGCTGCAACTGCAACATACCGGTAACTGCTGCAGGGGAAGGGAGTACAGGGAGGTTTGCTGCTGACATTTCTGGTAGTGGCTTATGACCCTGAAAACAAGTCAGAAAGTTTTAATCCGACATGCCTGATCTATTTTACCCCTGACATCATCTGTTGGGAGGCGTCTAAACATAGTAGACAGTTGGTCAGTCCTGCCAAAATTGGCAGGGTTGGCATACTTTTTCTAAAGTGTATGGGACAATTACTGAAAGACTGGGATAGAATCTTACGGATAAAACATAACTTTAATTTGTTATGCTAATAAAATCACAATAACCAAAGCTAAATAAATAAACTGCAATAGCAGCAAAAATACCAACACATATGAACCACATAGGTGCCTAGTGAAAGGCAGACATACTTGCTTCTGCCTATAAAAACAAAAAATATATTGCACTTGGCACCAATTCTCAAAGTGTTACTGATAATATTGTTCAAAACAAATAAATAGCCACTAATGATAGGATATAAACCTAGTGAGCTAACAATACGGTCTCGGAGCTCAGCAGGGTATTATGCACACATAAAATGTGGGAACTGGAGGTAATTCACAAGAATCACACATTGAGCAGTGGCTCCAAGGGGGTGAATTATGGGGGCAGCTGTAAAGTACACTAGCTTTCCCTACATTCCCTAAAGTGTAGTGTAAATATATACCCTATTATTACCTTACCCTAGCTGTGTGGCACGTAGCTAGGGCACTCACCCTAGAAAGGGACGACCCCCACGCCTCCGGAACTTGAAGTGGCAGTGGCAACTAAGACCCTTTTATGCCGTCATATTCTTCCCTTTGTTGCATACATTTTGCATCACTGATCCCTCAGCCCATCTCTCAAGAGACTGTGCTGCTTGGGTCCAGGAGTGAAATGCTGCCCCCCCCCCCCCCCCCCCCCCAAAAAAAAAAAAAAGTACTATGCCATTGCATATTAGGAAGAAATAATAAAAGAAAACACAATTCTGGGGTTTTATTTTTTTACTTTTACGTCATTTACTGTACGGGATTAATAATGTTATATTTCATTGTTTGGACAATTATACATGCATTGATGCCTAATATGTTTATTTTTATTATGTTTACATGTTTTTTATATGGAAAATGGGAACAGGGGGGGGGGGTGATTTTATAACTTTTAATATGGAAGGGATAACTTTTAATATGGAAGGGATGTTTTTTTTTTAAACTGGTACCCAAGTCAGGAGCCCGCTCCAAACACCCGGAGCGGCACCATGATGGACTAGGTCAGTCAGGGGTCGCACAGGGGTCAAAAATCTCCTCATGACAGCAATGTGCCACCCCTGTAAAGGTGCCACTTAGGTCCAATGGACCCAGCGAAACCCATTGTAGGGTTGGCCCTACCCCTGTGCTATTTCATTGTCACCACCCCACGCCTCCCCCTCCACACCATTTCCTTGTCACCACCACCCCCTGTGCCATTTTAATTACCCCCCCATGTGCCATTTCAGTGTCACCCCCTCCCTGTGCAAATTTAATTGCCCCCCCCCCCGTACCATTTCCTTGTCACCTCCCCATTGTGCCATTTTAATTACTGCCCCGTACCATACCCTTACCCCAACTTCTGATTCCCCCCCTGTGCTGTGCCATTTTTATTAATAAATCTCACCTGTGACCTCTCCTGTGTCTTCAGCATGCACTGGTGCTGCCAGCTGAGATTCAATAGATTCCACACAAAGTTAGTTGTTATTATTGTTAAAACACACAGATATTATTGTGGTTATTGAACACAGATATTAGAAATATTTTTATATATTACGCCTTTCATAACCTTATTGTATACAACAATACCTTCAAGGTCATATAAGTAATTACACGTATATGCGACACAAGTAGGTACCTAAGGGTACCCTCTAGTATGTTGTCACGTGTTAACCCCACAGCTGCGTGCAGATCATTTTATATGCAACACCCTGATCAATCAATGAAAAAGATACCAAACCTATAAGTTAGATACAAATACTTAGTTCACCAGGAAGACTCAAACTATGTAATCCCTGTCACACATGTGTTACCCATTAGCGCAGAAATCCATACTCTCATGCTGAAATACAAACAAAACTGACATCATAAGTCACAGGCTAGATTAGAGGCATACATTGTAGGTACAGTAGTGTTATTATGTTAACAGGAGGCTATTGTGTGAATTGTACAGATCAGATCATCAGACACCCTTTAGATAAAGCAAGTAAAACTTAACGACTCATTTAAGCCCACTGGTGCCATTGAATTTAATTTATAAATCCATCTGTGCTCGGTTTGCAACAACCTTTTGTCCCTGGCGCCTCCTCGTGTTCTCTTTGGAACAGTTTGTATCCTCACGAACTTCACGTTATTTGGACCCCCGTCATGCATTTGCTGTATGTGTGTGGCCAAAGACGTGTTCCTATGGTTCAGTATTCCCTATAACGTGTCCCTATAATTTGCGACAGGTTTTGCCCATATAATCCAAGGGGCAGGAACATTGCGCCAGATAAACTATACCCATAGATCTGCTAATTATAAAGGCTCTAATCTCAAAACATCTGCCCTCAGCAGAGGAAGAAAAGGCTTTGCATGTCAAAATTGTTGTACATGCAACACCTGAAACACATTTTAAAGTGCCTTTTGGTTTACGGTTCAACCACGTGCCTGGGCCTCTTTTAGGTGTCAGGTGGCTATGAACCATCATATCCTTTATATTCTGACCTTTTCTAAACATGATTAGTGATCTCTCACCCAAATCTGGTCTGATGTCTTCATCAACCAGCAAGATGGCCCTCACCTCTGTATGCATATTATCAAAAGTTCTGATCACCTGGATTACATCCTGTTCATCCCTCTCAGCTGCTTCCTTTTTTGGAATAAGGAGATTCATCTGGTTCCTGGAGATAGACCCTTTAAATGCCACTCTCACTACATCGTCTGGGTACCCCCTACTGTGGAAGCGGTGTCTTGAATCCTGCACCTGTCTCAGGAACTCTCTTGTTCCCAAGCAGTTTCTTCTTAGGCCAGGTACTGGCCCCTTGGGATGCCCTTTTTCAAGGCCACAGAATGTGAACTTTCCCATCTCAAAAGACCATTAGTGGAGTTGGGTTTCCTATACACAGATGTTTCGATATTACCATTTCTCCCTTTTGTGACCAATACATCCAAGAATGGGAGCCTGTTGGGGTTCCACTCACAAGTAAAACGCAAGTTGCGGTTGTTCTGGTTCAAAACACTCACAAATTCAGGAAACTCCTCCCCTGTTCCAGACGATAAGATGAAAACATCATCTATATACCTCAGCCACATAGACAGATGTTTTTTCCATTGGCTGAGTTCCTCTCCAATTACCACTCTTTCCTCCCACCAGCACAGGAGCAATTTGGCATACATGAGGGCACAGGGGCTCCCCATCGCGGTGCCCCTGAGCTGGTGGAGGATGCAGCCATTGAAGAGGAAGTAGTTATGCATTAAACAGAATTCAAGGAGTTCCAGAGTAAATTCGTTGTAAGGTCCAAGATTTACATCCCTAGTTGACAAGTAAAAACTGGCTGCCCGGAGGCCTAAGTCATGTCTGATCAAGCTATATAAAGCTTCCACATCGATGGACGCAATTATGGTGTTGTCGTCCATCGATATGCCATCTAGTTTTAATAACAAATCAGCTGTATCTCGTGTATAAGACGGCAATGCCAGTACAAAGGAAAGTAAAATTTTATCCAAATAAATTCCTATGTTTTGTGTTAAACTTCCCACTCCTGATACAATAGGTCTCCCCTTTATGTATTTTGGGGAGTGAATAAAACGTAGGAATTGTAGGGTGCTCCGGGTATAAAAAAAAAGATGCCTCATTATCCTTAATTAACTAATTCTCAAGGGGCCCTTGAGAGGATAGTACGGAGTTCAAGGAAAAAAACCTCCTGTGGAGTCATTATCCAATCTGCGATTATGTTGTTGTGTCATCCAGTATATCGAGACACATCTTAACATATTGATCCAAATCCATCACCACCACCACGTTACTCCCCTTATCCGAGGGTTTCACTATGATGTTAGGATTAAAGGGCAATTCCTTTTAAGGCCCTATGTTCCCCTGGGGATAAGTTGTCCCAAACCTTCTGTCCGAGTCTGGACCTGTTCCAGTTCCCTTAGCTCCTTCACTACAAGGGATTCAAAAATCTCAATGATGAAACATTCTGAAATTGGGGACATCATAGTATTCTTATTTTTGTGGGTGGTAAATGGACCCTTATACACTGCTAAAAAAATAAATAAAAGGAACACTTAAACAACACAATGTAACTCGAAGTCAATCACACGTCTGTGAAATCACACTGTCAACTCAGGAAACAACACTGATTGACAATTTCACATGCTGTTGTGCAAATGAAACAGACAACAGGTGGAAATTATAGGCAATTAGCAAGACACCCTCAATAAAGGAGTGGTTCTGGAGGTGGTGACCACAGACCACTTCTCAGTTCCCATGGTTCCTGGCTGATGTTTTGGTCACTTGTGAATGCTGGCGGTGCTTTCACTCTAGTGGTAGCATGAGATGGAGTCTACAACCCACACTAGTTTCTCAGGTAGTGCAGCTCATCCAGGATGGCACATTAATGTGAACTGTGGCAAGAACCTTTGCTGTGTCTGTCAGCATAGTGTCCAGAGCATGGAGGTGCTACTAGGAGACAGGCCAGTACATCAGGAGACGTGGAGGAGGGCAACATCCCAGCAGCAGGACTGCTACCTCCTTTGTGCAAGGAGGAGCACTGCCAGAGCCCTGCAAAATGACCTCCAGCAGGCCACAAATGTGTGTCCACTCAAACGGTCAGAAACAGACTCCATGAGGGTGGTATGAGGGCCTGACGTCCACAGGTGGGGGTTGTGCTTACAGCCTGACACAGCGTAGGAGGTTTGGCATTTGCAGTAGACCATCAATGTTATGGTCATGGCAGGTGGTGGATCCTCTGGGCCTGTGTGGATGAAGACATGAGCCGTGCCAGGGAGCGGAGTCTAAGGTGACGCTGGTTTTCACCAGAACCCGACACAAAGCGGGATGGTGTTGCTGCGGCAGGTGGCACCCAGGTCGCTACCCCGGCACGACTCGTCCACACAGGTAGCTGGGAGGTGGCGTGTACACAGTAACAGAGACACAGAACTTTCACTATGGCAAAAGACAACCAAAGATCTGGCAGGGAACCAAGGGAGGAGCTGATATTTAAGGGCCAGGGTTAAGGTGTAGACACTTGACTAAATGAGCACTGGCCCTTTAAGAGTGAGAGCTCCAGCGCTCGCGCGCACTCTAGGAGGCAGGGGCACGCGCACCGGGGCTGCGAGGACAGGGAGGTGAGTGACGGGGTGGGGTTCGCATGCGGGCGTGTCCCGAGAAGGGAATCCCAGCCCCGCCGGCAGCTAGGACATGACGGAGCGCTCACGGCTAGCGTGTCTGGCCGGAGCGTGGATTTTACAACCAAGATTGGCAAATTTGCCACTGGTGCCCTGTGCTCTTCACAGATAAAAACAGGTTCACACTGAGTACATGTGACAGACATGACAGAGTCTGGAAATGCCGTGGAGAACGTTCTGCTGCCTGCAATATCCTCCAGCATGACCAGTTTGGCGGTGGGTCAGTAATGGGGTGGGGTGGCATTTCTTTGGGGGGCCGCACAGCCCTCCATGTGCTTGCCAGAGGTACCATGACTGTCATTAGGTACCTAGATGAGATCCTCAGACCCCTTGTGAGACCATATGCTGGTGCAGTTGGCCCTGGGTTCTTCCTAATCCAAGACAATGCTAGACCTCAGCAGTTCCTGCAAGAGGAAGGCATTGATGCTATGGACTGGCCCTCCCATTCCCCTGACCTGAATCTGGGACATCATGTCTCACTCCATCCACCAACACCACGTTGCACCACAGACTGTACAGGAGTTGGCGGATCCTTTAGTCCAGGTCTGGGAGGACATCCCTCAAGAGACCATCTGCCACCTCATCAGGAGCATGCCCAGGCATTGTAGGGAGCTCATACAGGCACATGGATGCCACACACATACACAATACTGAACCTCATTTTGTCTTGTTTTAAGGACATTACATCAATGTTGGATCAGCCTGTAGTGTGGTTTTGGTTTTGCACTTTTATTTTGAGTGTGACTCCATATCCAGACCTCCATGGGTTGATAAATTTGATTTCCATTGATAATTTTTATGTGATTTTGTTGTCAGCACATTCAACTATGTAAAGACGAATGTATTTCATACAATTAGTTCATTCATTCAGATCTCGAATGTGTTATCTTAGTGTTCCCTTTATTTTTTTGAGCAGTGTATTTATCTGTAAGATTTTCAGCCTCCACTGAACACAGGGCCTTCCAGGTACTTAAATCAGAGGGAGGGATATTCTTTTCTTGACACAGTTCTGTGTCCTGTCTAGAATTTTATTTTTACCATTTAATCTGTTATAAACAGGGAAAGGTCTTTGACCCATGTAAATGAGTCAAATCAACTAGTTGGTATGTAGGAGAGGCCTTTCTTAAGGACTTCCATGTGTTCTCTAGAAAGTTTAACCCGATGACAGGTTTAAGACTTACATTGTCCCGTCCCCCCTTCCTTCCTGTTCCTCAGCCAATAATTGCTGAGGGGGGGGGGGGTCAACAGCAAAACGAATTCACCTCATCCTCTAGGTAGTCTTCCTCTACCTGCCTAGACCTTCCCCAGTAGGGGCGATAGTAGCCTCTTTTCTCAAAATTAGGTTCCCTGTCTGTGTCTAAACCCTCCACCTCTGATGACGAAACTTCAGTTTCTTTCTCTCTCGGTTCCCTATTTATAAATGTGTGAGCCCTCCTTTCTTTTAACTCCTGCAAATCTCTCTGGAGCTGTTGATGTTTTCTTTCTTTTAGAGTGTATTGAAATCTCTCAACAGTACCCTGTAACAATGTTTCCTTTTTAGTGAACTGTGGGTCTGCCTGTAATTTGACTGCCTGCTCCGTAGGTCTTCTAGCTTCTTAGATTTCACCTTCCACACTAGTTTCCCTTCCTCTAACAGAGTCATAAATCCCAGAGAACTAGCTTTGGCCTCCTGTTCCCATTTCTCCACTAATCTTGTGCTTCGGAGCCGTTCCGCCATAGCAATGGAGATTCTGAGGCCCTTGGCCAGGCTATGTTTGATATAATTCTCCAGGGATTGAATCTCCCACCAATATCCTATATAGTCTTTGTAAGCCTTAGTGAGTTCCCTGAATAGTGCCTTGATGTTAGTGCTTATTGGTCACTGGGTGTATTCTTGTTCCGAAAAGATCTCTCTCACTTCTGAGGCCCAACTATCAATGTTGAGAGTGCTTGCCAAGAAGTTTGCCATTAAAGCGCTATTTATATATCACAACAAATTACTTAATGCTCAAATGTAGTGGGCCGTCACGGGCCTATCAAGCATGTATAAGACCCCCACCTAATATGAAAAATTACTGAAAGACTGGGATAGAATCTTACTGATAGAACAGAACTTTCATTTGTTATGCTACTAAAATCACAATAACCAAAGATAAATCAATAAACTGTAAGAGCAGCAAAAATACCAAACGCATATGAACCACAAAGGTCCCTAGTTAAAGGCAGACATACTTGCTTCTGCCTATAAAAACAAGAAATATATTGCACTTATAGCACCAATTCTCAAAGTGCTCAAAACATATAAATAGCCACTAATGATATGATATAAACCTAGTGAGCTAACGCGTAGGAGACAGGTTTACAGGTTTTGCACATATTCATGTATTGCACTTTATTTTGCATCATGCACTTTATTGTATATTATTATTACCTAAAGCTGTGTACACATATCAGGTGTAGAGCAGTATACAGGTTCCGGTGGCACAGGGTGGTTCATATGCGTTTGGTATTTTTGCTTCTATTACAGTTTATTGATTTAGCTTTGGTTATTGTGATTTTAGTAGCATAACACATAAAAGTTATGTTTTATCAGTAAGATTCTACCCCAGTCTTTCAGTAATTTTTTCATATTAGGTGAGGGTCTTATACATGTTTGATAGGCCCGTAAAGGCCCACTACATTTAAGCATTAAGTAAAGTGTATGGGAGCCTCAACCCAGCACAAGCAATGACAGTTTTAGTTAGCTGCACCCTAAGTAATGTTGGTGTCCTCTTGATGTCTACCCTCTGAGATTGAACAATAGAAACCCTTATGGGCTGTATATTTGTAATCCATCTTGCTAGATGATGAAGATGCTCCCTGATGTGCCTTTGATTAGGTAGTACTGCAGTGGGGCAGGTAGAGCATAATTCCCACTAGAGTCTACATGCATACATTAAAGGGGTACTCTGGTGGAAAACATTTTTTTAAATCAATTGGTGGCAGAAAGTTAAACAGATTTGTAAATTACTTCTATTAAAAAATCTTAATCCTTCCAGTATTTATCAGCTACTGTATGCTCCACAGAACATTATTTTCTTTCTGACCACAGTGCTCTCTGCTGACACCTCTATCCATGTCAGGAACTGTCCAGAGCAGGAGAAAATCCCCATAGCAAACCTCTCCTGCTCTAGACAGTTCCTAACATGGACAGAAGTGTCAGCAGAGAGCACTGTGGATAGCCAAAAAATTAATTAAAAAAGAAAATAACTTCCTCTGTATTATACAGCAGCTGATAAGTACTGGAAGGATTAAGATTTTTTAATAGAAGTAATTTACAAATCTGTTTAACTTTCTGGCATGCATGTAGACTCTAGTGGGAATTATGCTGCAGTCAGCACCCTAAGAAATATTATTAGCAGATCTATTGCTATGGGACACCATGTGGGTACCACTGGAAAGGATAGCTTCAAAAATCACCCCTGAAACCCCCTCCTTACAAAGAGGATCTAGAGCTTTGCCATTATCTGAATTTCTCCTTTGATGTATCCCAGTGTTTTCCAAGCACAGTCCTTAAGGACCCCCATCAGGTCATGTTTTCAGGATCCCCTTAGTTTTTCACAAGTGATAGAATTGTGCTAATACAATGGCCATAATTATATCTACTTTAAAAGAATAAGAAGATCTTAAAATTATGACTTTTTAGACTAAAAAATAACTAGAGCGAAGTCAAAAATATTTGTTGGATCCAAGTCCCTTGGCGAAGGCTTATGAAATCTGAAGAGGTACATGAATCATCTACCGTATTTTTCGCCCTATAGGACGCACTGGCATATAAGACGCACCCAATTTTAAAGGTGCAAAATCTAGAAAAAAAAGATTCTGAACCCAACATTGATCTTCAACCTGCGGACCTCCAGATGTTGCGAAACTACAACTCACAGCATGCTGGGAGTTGTAGTTTTGCAACATCTGGAGGTCCGCAGGTTGAAGACCACTGGTATAGGAGGTAATACTCACATGTCCCCGCCGCTCTGGACCCGTCACCACTGCCCTGGATGTCTCTTCATCGCTGTCGCCGCATCCCCGTGGTGTCCCCGACACTCCGGATGTCTTCTTCCCCGGGAGCCGCTCATATTGGATGACGGGACGGCGTGCGGGACGACGTGATGACGTCGAAGGAGAGTGCCGGCCATTCAGGGGATCCCGGCACGGAGCAAACTTCGAGGAGGCAGGTAAGGTCCCTCCCGGTGTCCTGTAAGCTGTTCGGGATGCCACGATTTCACCGGGGCGGTCCTGAACAGCCCAACTGAGCAGCCAGGTTAGTGTCACTTTCCCTTCAGACTCGGTGGTCGACTTTGATCGCCGCGTCTAAAGGGTTAATACGGGGCATCACCGCGATCGTTGATGTCCTGTATTAGCCGCGGGTCCCGGCCGTTGATGGCCGCAGGGACCGACCCGATAGGTGTGTATTCGCCGTATAAGACGCACCAACTTTCCCCCCCCCCCCCCCCCCCGGTTTTGGGGAAGAAAAAGTGCGTCTTATACGGCGAAAAATACGATAGTCAGCTCACCGAACCATGAATTGCTAATATAAATGTGTAATCCCTCTCAGCTGGGCTCATAAATCTCCATGTCTTCAGTAGCTCCTCTGTTTTATAACTCTTATTTATCTAGTTTCAATTACTAAATATAAGTGTGCCCCCCCACTTCACTATTTTACCAGCTAATCCTTTACAATCCATTCAGTAATTTCCGTAAAGTATGCTATATTTGTGGCATATATGTTATATTCACTAATAGTTTGGGTATACAACTTTATAACAGCATTTCTTCTAACTTCTTTTTTTAAATCAATAGTGCATTTACCCTTTTATTTTCTTCACAAATTGTTTTTATGTCGCAGCCTTCTGCTAAAATAAAAAAGTTAATATTTTCTTAATAATCGGCAGACAATACCCCATAATGACAAAGTGAAAACAGAATGTTACAAATATATGCTTGTTGGAAATCAAAAATTCAGTCTGGATCAGGTTTTTATAAAGAAAATCTCTGTACTTTGGTCAGGATTAAGGGAAAGCTAAACGGAGCAGTCTCCTTGTGCATAAAAAACACCCCTACAACGTGATGCTGCCACCACCATGCTTCACTGTAGGGATGGTATTGAGCAGGTGATGAGCAGTGCCTGGTTTTCTTCAGACATTACACCTAGAATTGAGGCAATGATGGTTGACCTTCTGGAAATGTCTACTATGTGCACAGAGGATCTTTGGAGCTCACTTACCAAGGCCCTTCTTTCCCAATTACTTAGTTTGGTGGGGCGGCTAGCTCTTGTTGTTCCAAACTTGGGGACATTAAATAGATCAGAATTTTGAGGGGATGGAGAAAAACTACGGGTGAGATGTGCCCAGCGATCCTCACATCTTTACCCCAATCTCTCCACTCTCATAGCAGGGAAAGTTTGCTAAATCCCATTGAGCGCGCTGAGATCCGGATATATTGATCCTCATTTACTAAGAGTGGAGTGTAGGTTTCTTTGTGGGTTTTAATTCCCTACAATTTAATTTCCACGGTATTGACTAAGGTTTCCCTACATTTTCCACTTTTCCTACACTTTGCTTTTTTTTTTACACATGCTCTGATCTGTAGGGTTTTCCTCAGCTCAAACCCACCACATCTTATGTGGAGACCTTAGTAAATATGTTGGGTTTTTGTGAAAATGTCAGGAACACGCCCCCTTTCCCTGGTGGCCACGCCCCCTTTCCAGAATTTCTGGCACAATGCAACAAAATCTGGCACACAACCTGACAAAACATGTCGGGTTTGCAATGGTAAATGAGGGCCATTGTGCCCCGGAAGCTGCTGCAAAATAATGAGCAGAGCAAAGCTGCACCTTCCCCCCCCCCCCCAACAACCAATAGTATGGGGCGGGTGTGCGCATATCAGCCAATCACAGTGGCTCTGATGACTCAGCACTTTTGATCAGCGGTGCGGTCATGTTCGGTTGCAGGGAACCATTTTCTTCACTACACCACAACAAAAATATGTGAAAAATGTGAAAGGCTCTGAAAACTTAGTGAATGTGTTGTACATCCTACTGTCTGACAAATACACTCCTGAAGAAGATCAGTGTCCACTTCTAGTCTCCAGGGGTTTTATAGCAGCTTATGTCTTTTTATAGGGAACTGTAGGATCCTTACATTCCATGATGTTACTTTCATTTTAGAGAATATAGGCAGGAAAGTATACTTTGATTGAATCATTGAACCCATGCCCCATTCCCTTAATTCACCAAAATATTCTTTCCATATGACCTACAAATATGTCCTGACACATTTCCATCCAAATAACTGATTTTGCCTAAAAAGTCCAACCTCTGGCAATTACAGGGTTAGTTCTAGAGAATATAGGCAGGAAAGTATACTTTGATTGAATCATTGAACCCCTGCCCCATTCCCTTAATTCACCAAAATATTCTTTCCATATGACCTACAAATATGTCCTGACACATTTCCATCCAAATAACTGATTTTGCCTAAAAAGTCCAACCTCTGGCAATTACAGGGTTAGTTCTAGCATGCTTTTAGAACTGTCCTTAGTCATGTGTATTGTAAAATATAATTAAATGTTACACTGAGGACTTCCATAAGAATGTCTAACTACAGAATGAGTGACACCTAGAATTATGTTCCGGACAGAGATTCCGCTGCAGCAGAGTCCCATTGATTTCACTGGGATTCTGCAGCACTGTTCACAGATGTTGTTACCCTAGGGGCAGATGGCATTAACCCCTTGTATTCATGACGCCAGGGCGGGGTTTAGCCTATAACCACCCAAAGGTATACCGCTGGATCCTGGGCTAAGCACAGGGGCAATAAAGACTCCGACGCCAAGTTACAGACAACGGTAGCTTTACTGAGGGTAGACAGTTGTTACAGTCTATGCAGTTCAGCCAGGGCCCAAGGAGGTGACCAGTGGCTGAGAAACCTTAAGGGCTTGCTGGGACTTGTTATAGGACTAGGCAATTTAGTGCAGGCCACGTTGCTTGATAATTTTACAAAGACTGACTTGACTGATGACAGACGAAGGCAGGTTTATCTTACTTGCACTTGACTGTGGCTGCAGGATTTGACTTGAGGCCTCCAATACTGGACACACACTGGGCACGACTTGGTGTAAAAGAGAGGCTAGCTCCTCCCAGGCTTTTATGGGGGAGACTAGCAGAGAGCCCATAGGTCACTTTTGGGGTCAGCTGGTCACTGGTATCTCCTGGGTAACAATCACATGGTATAACTTGTTAAAGGTACAATACACAGCATATTGCATAACATATTTACAATGAAGGAAACACTGCAGGGGGCTCTTGGGACACGGAGGGACAATGCCTGACAGGGCAAAGAAGGTACTGGGTAACAAACCACAAATTTCCCCTCTCTTAAGTGAAGTCGCTCTCGAGGCCCAGTCCTGGAGGGTGGAAGACCGAGGTGGCCAATGGGGCCAATGACAGTTCCTGGGGCATTAATACTCAACGACCATTCCAGGTCTGATAATAGGAAGCAAAAGGAGTCCATGTGGCATGGGGAATGTCCATACATGCTCTTAAACCTATGCAGGGAATTCTGACCTTGTAATCGCTCTCTTGACATACTTCAACAACAATATGCATAACCATTACATAAGACTTTTTGGATTGGGCTGCCTGAGGCTATCTACCCAATGCCTTGGCTACTGGGATCCCTTGGATTTTCACACTTCCCCCCAGAACTCTACACATATTATTCTAGACATTAATGTTACTTTGACATTTGGTTATCTCTGTCACGGTGCGTGTTTTGTATAGCTACCAGGAATATCTTCTGGCCAGTAAAGTATCCTGGACACTTGGAGATGAGAAAAACAGTAGACATATTTACTTTAGACATTTGGATCTGTGGACTGGGACTACAGTTGATGCTACAGCCCTAATTTAATTATGTTCATGTATATAGAATATTTAATTTTGCATCAGTTGACTATGTGTGGTAAATAACTTTATGTGAGAAATTCCTCTTGGTACCTTGCTGGAATTTGTCATGGCAGTGAGGCAATGGCTACACTTTTCCTGACTGGGTCAGGATACCTCCCATATATATTGCCATGAATAAATACACTGTACACTTTTGCCATTTCTGTACAAACGCATTATACACATTTTATTACAGGACAGCAACTTCAGTATTTACCCGTGCGAAAATTTTGGAAAAAATATATTACTCTGTTAATATATACAGATTTTCATTGTACCGCTCTATAGTTCAGGTAGATTTTGGAGTTTTCAGTAAAGGGGCATGGCTAAAAGCCGGGCAGGAACACTTACGCATGTGGTTACAAGTAAACTTCTTGACAAGTTCGTTAGGCACTTCTTCTTGAATGTTGCAAAACCTAAAACAACAATAATGCTTTCGTATGAAACAGTTAGTCTCACGACCTAGTAAGAGTAAACTTCCATCCCAACTTTCCATCCCAACCTTGACAGTCACCTTGCTTTCTGGGCTGGGACATGTACCTAGGACCAAGAGGCTATGCCCCTTCCATGGGGCTGACATAAGTACCCCACGACACATGGGACAAACTGGATTCAGTGATGGTCGGGCTCACTGTGACCACTACTTGTACAGCAGCAGCTTGCACCACTGGGGGATCATGTTTTAGTGTCTGTTGGGCCGGCCAAACCTCCTCCTCAGCAGGAGTAGGCCAAGGCACTTTGGTTGGTGCCCGCTGGTTAGGCCAAACCTCCTCGACCACAGGAGTAGGCCTGGGCACATCTGTAGAAGACCCTCGACGCTGATATCTGGGGTCCATAACAGGTGGCTTAGGATACCATTCTTCTTGGATGACTTGACGCTTGGTGGCAGGAGACCAAATGGATCTGAGTTCAAATCTTCAGAGGGGAAATATGCGAAGGGGTGGCTCTACCTCTCAGGGTTGTTTTAGCCTTCTGATGTACAAAGCTTCAAGGCTCTAAGTGTCCTGCTGCAGGACCTGACTGACTTCATAAGGCATGACTTGGGGACCATACCCTCTTCTACTCTGCGCCCTTAATTCTTCCATGATGGCAGCCACTTCGGCCTCCCGTTTAGCCTTCTTGGCCTGGGCAGTAGGGACAGAAGGATGTGACTTCCCTGGCAGGGGTAGGAGATGATCTCTCATGAACTGGATAAGTGCCGGCTCATCGCCAAATAACCACTTGGGTAGCAGTGGTGACTGAGGATGTGTTGGGGGCTGCTGAACCTGAGGCACTGGCTTTGGACTGGGGGGGTAGATGGAGGGATAGAAAACGTGGCCTCGGCCAAGGAAACTCACTTCCAACTCCTCCGTGTAGACCTACACCTAGGATCCCAGGTCCGGTGATGGGGTGACAGCCTCACTGGCGACAGTTCTTGTGAAGACTTCGGCGTACCTTCCGCCGGGGTTACAGGCTGATCCCCATTGTCCTCGGGCAAAGGAATCTTCAGGTGGGCATCTTCGGCCCCGATGGAGAATCTTTGCAGATGATCCACCAGCCCCTGGAACATCTGTGTCGTGACTGCAGCAACTTGCCGGGCTTCTGGTGCCATCTTGAGACTCTCTGCCCGCGTAGTCTGCTGCGCATCTGCCATCTTCTTGCTCTTACCAGTAACTTCCACAAGACTGAAGAGGAATGGCTCCGTTCTCCAGCAAAATGGCCGCCGGACGGAAGTTTGTCATCAGCAGGGCCTGGGACTGGAAGTGACTCAGCGGTGCGTCCTCTTCTTCCGCTGCCCTAGCAACAAGGGGCAGACTAGGAACTACGACTTGACTTCCACGCCCACAAGGGTGGGACGCTGGCCATGGCGGGATCCTTATGCACACTTTTCTTCCAACAGATTAACCTTTTCAGGTATGGTGGCAGACATCTTGGCACGTAACATTGCTTCAGTACAAATTTTGCACATAATGTTCACAACTTCAGTATTATGCTCAATAGCACATGACAGCCTTTTCTTCACCTCCCCCATTTCACAAGTGCCTCAGGTAAAACAAATTCCACTGACAAAGTCCCGTACACTTTCTGGCGCGAACTTTATTCACATCGGCATGCGATTCATGCAGACAATACTGGACACAGTTCAGACTGGGGGGGGAAGGCCTTGTGGCATAAGGCACACACCTGTATCCTGTTCATGATGCCAAAAGTTGTAGTGTGGTGTGGCGGGGTGTGAGGTGCAAGGCAGATGTTGTTACCCTAGGGGCAGAAGGCATTAACCCCTTGTATTCGTGATGCCAGGGCGTGGTTTAGCCTATAACCATCCGAAGGTTTACCGCTGGATCCAGTGCTAGGCACAAGGGCAATAAAGGCACCGACGCCAAGTTACGGTCAACAGTAGCTTTACTGAGGGTAGACAGTTGGTACAGTCTATACAACAGTAGCTTTACTGAGGGTAGACAGTTGGTACAGTCTATACAACAGTAGCTTTACTGAGGGTAGACAGTTGGTACAGTCTATACAGTTCAGCCAGGGCCCAAGGAGGTGACCAGTGACTCAGAGACCTTAAGGGCTTCCTGGGAATTGTAATAGGACTAGGCAATTTAGTGCAGGCCACGTTGCTTGACAGTTTGACAAAGACTGCCGACTTGACTGATGACAGACAAAGTTGCAGGTTTAGCTTACTTGCACTTGACTGTGGCAGCAGGACTTGTAGCCTCCAATACTCTGGACACACACACTAGGCACGACTGACCTCAGCAAAGACTTGGTGTAAAGGAGAGGCTAGCTCCTCCCAGGATTTTATGGGGAAGACTAGCAGGGAGTCCATAGGTCACTCTTGGGGTCAACTGGTCACATGGTATAACATATTTACAATGGGAGAAACACTGCAGGGAGCCCTTGGGACATGGAGGGACACTGCCCGACAGGGCAGAGACAGCACGGGGAAACACCATCCTGTAATGGGCCACCTCACATGCATTATAGGCGGTGAGTGACAGCTGCTATGAGCAGCCAGCATCAACAATTACGCTGTTTGTCATTTAACACCTTAAGTACCACGGTCATGGTGATCTCAGCATTTGAGAACTTGAATGACAAGTGCTATGCCTGTTAGGTGCTTGATCAGAACCTGTCTGTTGGTTTCTATGGCAGCCAGAAGTTTTCACTAGGCCTACATGGCTGCTACAAAGTGATCTGCTGAGTCTAATACATCAACAGAATAAGAGAGAAGATCCAGCATGCTTCAAAAAGTAAAATTCTTCTTTATGATGAGCCAATTAAAAGCAATGCATCGCACAGTGCAGTAAAATGGAGATCTCTAGACATGTTTCAGCCACAAAAGCCCACAGAATCTGGGCTCCGGAGCCAATTACCGGTTTTCAATAGTTATTCACTCAACATGCAATGGTCCTCCCTGAACCGATTAATATTGCATGTTAAGGGGCCACTGTCTAGGACTCTGTCACTTCAAGCAGTATGGTGACTCAGTGCTGGTTTGGAGCAGAGTTGAAACCATTGATGTCTGTCATTTCACCTTCAAAATGGTTACTATGGCAGCCAGAGGCCTTTCCTAGACCCCTGTGCTTGCTATACTGCACTGCAAAAAAAAAAAAAAAAAGAAACACTTAAACAACACAATGTAACTCCAAGTCAATCACACTTCTGTGAAATCCCACTGTCCACTCAGGAAGCAACATTGATTGACAATCAATTTCACATGCTGTTGTGCAAATGGAGGAGACAACAGGTGGAAATTATAGGCAAGACACCCCCAATAAAGGAGTGATTCGGCAGGTGGTGACCACAGACCACTTCTCAGTTCCTATGCTTCCTGGCTGATGTTTTGGTCACTTTTGAATGCTGGCGGTGCTTTCACTCTAGTGGTAGCATGAGACGGAGTCTACAACCCACACAAGTGGCTCAGGTAATGCAACTCATCCAGGATGGCACATCAATGCGAGCTGTGGCAAGAAGGTTTGCTGTGTCTGTCAGCGTAGTATTGAGAGCATGGAGGCGCTACCTGGAGACAGGCGAGTACATCAGGAGTAGAGATGAGCGAACTTTTCAAAAATTCGATTCAGCCGATTCGCGAATTTTCCCGAAAAGTTAGTTTCGATCCGAATTTATTCGCGGCGTTAAAAAGGCTATTTCTAGCCTACATACAGCCTCTATAGGGGTATAGAACACTTTGCTGTGTCGTAAAACACATATGGAGTGTGCTGGGGTAGTGAAATAATACTGTTATTCAGAATAGCATGCAGATTACCGGCATCGCTCTTAGAATCACTGCCGCACAGCAGCACAATGACAGAGCCTGGTGGTGGCATCAGTGTCAGGAGACCATATAATGACTGAATGACATAGCGTGGACATAGCGTGGCAAGAGGAGACCATTTAGTGGCTGAATGGCACAGCGTGGAGTTGGCTGATGCACTAGTACACTACACACCAGGGCTTCACAATCCCCCCCCAAAAAACAACACAATATATGAAATTTTTGTCAAAGATTTCTCATTGGTAGCACACGCTATCCAAAAATTAGAAATTTCCACAACCAGGCCCCACCCCTGTGGCATCAGTAACCCATATATTGCCTGCATGACACAACCTGGAGTTGGCTGATGCAAGAGTACACACCAGGGCTTCACAATTCCCCCCCCCCCCCCCCAAAAAAAAAAAAAAACAACACAATATATGAAATTTTTGTCAAAGATTTCTCATTGGTAGCACCCGCTATCCAAAAATTTAGAAATTTCCAGAACCAGGCCCCACCCCTGCGGCATCAGTAACCCATATATTGCCTGCATGACACAGCCTGGAGTTGGCTGATGCAAGAGTACACACCAGGGCTTCACAATCCCCCCCAAAAAATTAACACAATATATTAAATTTTTGTCAACGATTTCTCATTGGTAGCACCCGCTATCCAAAAATTTTAAATTTCAAGACCCAGGCCCCACCTCTGCGGCATCAGGAACCCATATATTGCCTGTAGGACACAGCGTGGAGTTGGCTGATGCACCAGTACACACCCGGGCTTCACAATCCCCCCTCCAAAATCAACACAATGAGAAATGTTTGTCAAAAATTTCTCATTGGTAGCACCCGCTATCCAAAAATTTTCAATTTCCAGACCCAGGCCCAACCCCTGTGGCATCAGTAACCCATATATTGCCTGCATGACGCAGCCTGGAGTTGGCTGATGCAAGAGTACACACCAGGGCTTCACAATCCCCCCCAAAAAACCAACACAATATATGACATTTTTGTCAAAGATTTCTCATTGGTAGCACCCGCTATCCAAAAATTAGAAATTTCAAGACCCAGGCCCCACCTCTGCGGCATCAGGAACCCATATATTGCCTGAAGGACACAGCCTGTAGTTGTCTGATGCACCAGTACACACCCGGGCTTCACAATCCCCTCCATTTTAGAGACATTTTAGAGATTTTTTAAAGAAATACCTTTGTGTAAGAACAAGCGCATATCCAACAGTTCACAAGACTCTATAATGCAGGACTGTGGACCACCCAAAGACATTCTTCTCAAAAATAATAAACCACACAATGTTTGAATTTTTTTTTTACAAAAAGTAATTCAATATGTGTGTAAGCGCATCTGTCTCCAAAAGATCAGATCACCAAAGGACTTTTTTTGCCCAAAATGATGAAGCAGAGTTAATCCCTGTCCGTATTTTTATTATTTTTTTCATAAAAAAATCACATGTAACAAGCGTTCCGTTGTGTAACGATTAGCATTCTGGAAAATTTAATTTTATTACTGATAAAATGATCAGTAAATTAAAAAAAAAAAAAACACTACCCAAGAGTACTACCCCCTACATTGCACCAGGAGCAGTCAAGAGTAGGCCTCAGCAGGACCCAAGAGGCTTTAATAACCCCCTACCTTTGCACGATCAATTGCGAGATCAAGCAATACCAGGTGTGTTATGCCCTCTGATTTCCGGGGCCGCAGGCGCGCTCCACTGAACGGATTAGCGTGTCTCTATCTTTCATCGACCGGTACTGGTAACCCGCTAACTCCCGGAAAGGTAAACTGCCGTGAAGCAGGTGGTCTCCCCCGGGCACGTTTGGCTCCAGAATTTCCACTACTGCCACACCACGCTGACTGCCAACCGTGCTACTGCCTTGCTGACTCAAGGGCAACCTGCAACTCTCTTCTCCCGATGATGAACCCCCTTCTCCTGAGATCGAGCAATAACAGGTGTGCTATGCCCTCAGATGTCCGGGGCCGCAGGCGCGCTCCACTGAACGGATTAGGGTGTGTCCATCTTTTTTTGTAGCACCCGCAATCCAAAAATTTTTAATTCCTAGACCCAGGCCCCTCCTCTGCGGCATCAGGAACCCATTTATTGCCTGAAGGACAAAGCCTGGAGTTGGCTGATGCACCAGTACACACAGGGCTTCACAATCTGCCCCAAAATCAACAAAATTGTATACATTTCAGAAGACTCTATAAAGACTTTCTTCTCAAAAATAATGAACCACATAATTGTTGAATTTTTTTTTTAAATTGAAATTCCTAGACCCAGGCCCAACCTCAGCTGCATCAGTAATCCATAGATTGCCTGAAAGACACAGCCTGGAGTTGGCTAAAGCACGAGTACACACCCAGGCTTCACAATCCACCCCAAAAAAAAACGCAATTTTTTTTTAAATTGTCTGACAAAATACCTTTTTGTTAAAAAAAGCGCATATACAGCAGTTCAGAAGACTCTATAATGGAGGACGTTGGACCACCCAAAGACATTCTTCTATAATATAATAAACCACACAATATGTTAATTTTTTTTAAATAATTGAAATTCCAAGACCAAGGCCCCACCTCTGCTGCATCAGTAACCCATATATTGCCTGAAAGACACAGCCTGGAGTTGGCTGATGCACGAGTACACACCCGGGCTTCACAATCCACCCCAAAAAAACGCAAATTTTTTCGAAATTGTCTGACAAAATACCTTTTTGTTAAAACAAGCGCATATACAGCAGTTCAGAAGACTCTATAATGCAGGACGGTGGACCACCCAAAGACATTCTTCTATAATATAATAAACCACACAATATGTTAAATTTTTTTAAATAATTGAAATTCCAAGACCAAGGCCCCACTTCTGCTGCATCAGTAACCCATATATTGCCTAACGGACACAGACTGGAGTTTACTGATGCACGAGTACACACTACACACCCGTCACCCGGGCTTCACAATCCACCCCAAAAAACCGCAAAATTTTTTCGAAATTGTCTGACAAAATACCTTTTTGTTAAAACAAGCGCATATACAGCAGTTCAGAAGACTCTATAATGCAGGATGGTGGACCACCCAAAGACATTCTTCTATAATATAATAAACCACACAATATGTTCAATTTTTTTAAATAATTGAAATTCCAAGACCAAGGCCCCACCTCTGATGCATCAGTAACCCATATATTGCATAACGGACACAGACTGGAGTTTACTGATGCCCGAGTACACACTACATACCCGTCACCCGGGCTTCACAATCCACCCCAAAAAAACGCAAAATTTTATCGAAATTGTCTGACAAAATACCTTTTTTTTTTTAAAAAAACAAGCGCATATACAGCAGTTCAGAAGACTCTTTAATGCAGGATGGTGGACCACCCAAAGACATTCTTCTCAAAAGTAATAAACCACACAATGTTTGAAATTTGGTTAAAAAAATTATTACATGTGTGTAAGTGCATCTGTCTCCAAAAAATCAGATGGCAAAAGGATTCTATTCGCCAAAAATGATTAAGCAGAGTTAATCCCTCTCCATCTATTTTTTTTTTCATTAAAAAATCACACGCAACCAGCGTTCCGTTGTGTAACGGTTAGCATTCTGCAAAATTCAATTTTATTAATGATAAAATTACCAGTAAATTTAACAATAACACTACCCAAGAGTGTTTAATTACCCCATACATTGCACCAGGAGCAGTCCTCAGCAGTACCCAAGAGGCTTCAATAACCCCTTACCTTGCCCGATCAATTGCGAGATCGAGCAATAACAGGTGTGTTATGGCCTCAGATGTCCTGGGCTGCACTAGCACTCCACTGAACGGATTAGCATCTCTCTATCTTTCAAGGACAGGTGCGTGTTGCATGCTGAAACCAGTTCGTGATAGGGATCTGTGATTGCAATTATTTAATCTTAAAACGAGAAATTACCAGTAAGTGAGGGTCATAAGCTGGCGTTTATTAAGTCCCTGCCCATTGTACACACCGCCCGTCGCTATAAGCGATTGGATTAGTTAGTGAGTTGGTTAGTGAGGTCCTCAGATCGGCCCAGGCGGGGTAGGAGAAGGCCCTGGCAGAGCACCGAGAATTTAATGATCATTGTTGAAATTTGCATTAAGCATGTATTTAGCTACTGCTAAACATCCAAAAATTTAAGGCCCAAGGCCAGAGGCACCAGGGAGGCAAGTAGTTCCTGAAAGACACAGAATGAGTCTGGAGCATGCATTTGCAGTACCCAAGAGGTTTTCATAACCCCTTACATTTAAAGATCAATGTTGACATTTGCATTAAGCATGTATTTAGCTACTGCTAAACTTCAAAAAATTATAGGCCCAAAGCCAGAAGCTTCAGTTTTCCCCATATTAGGAGCATAGTTGTCCCCCAGATTAGGCAGCATAGATGTCCCCCAGATTAGGACCATAGTTGTCCCCCACATTAGGCAGCATAGATGTCACCCAGATTAGGAGCATACTTGTCCCTCAGATTAGGCAGCATAGATGTCCCCCACATTAGGCAGCATAGTTGTCCACCAATCAGCACGGGCCGGTCAGAGCCAATCAAAGGGCTGTATGTGTCAAGCGGGCCGTACAATCCCCAGGTCTGCCCCAGAGGGTTTCATAACCAACCACAATAGAGAAAATTTTGTTGTAGGAGGATGGTCCATCTACTCAGACCCATCTGTCATTGGTGGCTGGAAATCCTGGCTGATCCATCCCTGATTCATCTTGACAAACGTCAGTCTCTCCACATTTTTAGTGGACAGACGAGTTCGCCTTGGGGTGACTATGGCCCCGGCCGCACTAAACACCCGCTCTGATGGCACACTACTGGCCGGGCAGGACAGCTTTTCCAGGGCAAACTCCGCTAGTTGCGGCCATAAATCGAGTTTGGCTGCCCAGAAGTCCAGCGGATCTTCAACGGTTGTTGGCAGGGTCATGTCGAGGTAAGCCATCACCTGCTGGTTCAGGTCCTGCTCCATGTCCACCTGCTGCTGATGAGTAGCTTCACAATGCGGCTGAAGGAAACTACTCATCAGCGACTGTAGACTCAGGCTGCTGCTGATTGAGCAGGTACTGCTCCTGCCACCCCTCCCCTCCCCAGCAGCCGTGGCAGTGGAAGGTGAGCGCAGAGGGCCCCCCCCCCGAGTCAGACCTGCGAGTGGATGGACCATGTGGCCGATAGGCATCGGCCAACCGACTACGTAGAAGCTCCCTGAAGTAGGTCAGTTTGTCCTCCCTCTCAGTGGGTGTAAAAAAGACCGCATTCTGGGCCGGTAGCGAGGGTCTAATAAGGTGGAGATCCAGAAGTCATCGCGCTGACGAATTTTGACAATTCGGGGGTCACTACGCAAGCAACTCATCATGCATCGTGCCATTTGTGACAGTGACTCACTGGGACTACCTGCCTCCATCTCCACTGCATACTGCCACGGTGTGTCTGGGTCCTCTTTCTCGCCTCCCTCGTAATAACCCTCCATCTCCTCTGGCTGCTTCTGCTCCTCCCCTCCTGTCCAATGACCAGAAACACCGGCCATCTCATCCACCGTAAACTGTGCTCCGCTCTGCCCCTCATCATCCTCCTCCAGTTCATCCCCCACAGGACTCATGTAGCCTTCTGATGTAGGCGCAACATCTCCATTGCCGTGACCAGCCATGTTTTCAATCATTTTTTGGAGTAAATGTAGGAGTGGAATTACGTCGTTCATAGCGTAATTCGAGCGACTAACAAAAAATGTGGCTTCCTCAAAGGGCCTCAGCAAACGGCAGGTGTCATGTATGAGCAGCCACTCGTTCACATTGAAGTTACACAGGGGAGTACTCCTATCTGCTTGTATCATCAAAAAATCCGTGATGGCTTTTCTTTGTTCGTATAGTCTGTCCAACATATGGACTATGTCACAAATGAGACTATGTTGTGGGATACCGTTCTGACGCTGCAGCTCAAGCAAAGTGTGCTTGGCGGTGTACGAGTGGCTGAAGTGCATGCACAGTTTCCTTGCCATTGTCAGGACGTCTTGCAAATGGGGTGAAGACTTGATGAACTTCTTGACAACCAGATTCCACACGTGTGCCATGCAGGGCGAATGGCTCACACTTCCTTGTCGCAGCGCGGCCACAATGTTCTTCCCATTGTCGGTCACCATGGTTCCCATTTCCAGATTTCGTGGAGTAAGCCATACTCGGATTTCTTCTCTAATGAACTTCAGCAGTTCCTCCCCTGTGTGACTCCGTTCACCAAGGCAAACCATGTGAAGGACGGCTTGACACCGCTGTGCCCTACACACGTGGTACGATGAAGGACCACCGAGATTTGGATGTGCAGTGGAGGCTGAGGACACGGGGGAGGAGGAGGCGCACACTGTAAAAGGACCAACTGCCTGGGAGCGAGAGCGTGGAGGAGGAAAAGGTGAGACCTGTCCAAGTTGCTGCTGTGGCTGTGCAGGAACAACATTTACCCAGTGGGCCGTAAAAGACATGTATTGTCCCTGCCCGTAGTTACAGCTCCACACATCGGCGCTGCCGTGCACTTTTTAACACACCGACAGGCTCAAGGACTGGCTCACCTTCTCTTGTACAAACTTATGCAGGGCTGGTACTGCCTTCTTCGCAAAGAAATGACGGCTTGGGAATCTCCACCTCGGCTCGGCACAAGTCATCAATTCCCTGAAAGCTGCAGAGTCCACCAGTTGGAAAGGGAGGGACTGCAACACCAGCAACTTGGACAGGAGCACATTCATCTTCTGCGCCGTTGGATGAGTGGGCGCATACTGTTGTCTCTTGGACATGGCTTCGCCGATCGATTGTTGGCAGAATGGCTGACTACGAGCGGAGAAAGCAGGAGCGCAAGAAGGATGGTTTGACACAATGCTCCCTCCGGCTGAGGTGGTGGAGCCTTGGCTGGATGACGGAGGGAACGGATGGCCACTGGGTGATGCGGCAGGCTGGACCACTACCTCGGAGCCAGGGTTATCCCAGGCCGCTTTATGGTGGCGAATCATGTGTTGACGCAGGGCCGTGGTGCCGAGATTGGGACCCTGGCCATGCTTCACTTTCTGCCCACAGATTTTGCATGTGACTACGCTAAGGTCCTCCGGATTCTGTATGAAGAACAACCACACCGCAGAGTAGCTGATTTTCCCACCCGTAGTTCGCACTATTTCACTGTTATTGGCGCCATCTCCAGGAACCCCTGTTCCACTACCTCCCTGAATGGTAGCTTGCCGCAAAGCAGGTGGTCTCCCCCTGGCACGTTTGGCTCCTGAATTTCCACTACTGCCACCACCACGCTGATTGCCAACTGTGCTACCGCCTTGCTGCCTCATAGACAAAGAGCAAATCTCTTCTCCTGATGATGATGAAGCCCCGGCTTCTGCACCCGGCTCCCGATTGCGATCGGCTTCATCATCATCAAAAGATGTGTGCACGTCACTGATGTCCTCCTCGTGTTCCACAACAGTGTCTGCCTCAGGACCCTGAACAATTGAAACACCGCCTCCCACGTCACTATCCGCATCACTACTTGCCCGCCTTGCGGAGCAAGCGACGCATGTCTCCTCACATTCTTGGCTGCCCGTTAGCTGCTGACTCTCCTCCATTACATCGTCCTCACTAAACAGTGGAGCTGAACCCAAAGCATGAGATACTTCTTTGGGAGAGGGAATAGCATAGGACAAAGGCAATGAGATTACAGGGACTGCTCCTGGGCCATGCCAACTGAGGGTTGTGTCTGAGGAACCAACCGACTCTTGACTGGGGTTGTCAGATGTCGCTTGTGATGATGGGGATGAGTGTGCAAACCAATTGACGAGGAGAGATGGGTCGACTACACGACCGCTGGGTGTTAACGGGAGCTCAGGCCTATTGCTGCGACTCCTGCTGCCACTCGCCCCAAGTCTGCTGCCAACTCTGCCTGACGTATGTAGGCCTCTGCCCCTTCTCTGTGCACGTCCTGGCACTTCCCTGCCTGACATACTTAGTGCGTTTATGAGGGTTTAGAACAGCAGCAGGCGATTACTTACGGCTGTCCTTTCAAAGTATATAGGCCCTAGACAGAATAACAGTTACTAAATAGTGCATTCCTTTGTTGTATGTATGCCCTTTGCAATGATGAGCACACTGTTAAGCGTATTTTTACGCAGAAAAAACTCTTTTTTTGTTGTATACACCAGCCAGTGTATACTAATGTGTGGAATAGCACTGAATTTAGCACCGAGACAGAAATACAGGTACTAAATAGTACACTACTTGGTTGTATGTATGCCCTTTGCAATGATGAGCGCACTGTTAAGCGTATTTGTATGCAGGAAAAACTTTTTTTTTCTTTAATACACCGGCAGGTGTATAACGTGTGGTATAACACTTAATTTGGCACAGAGACAGAAAAAAAGGTGGTATATGGTACACTATTTGCTTGAATTTAGGCCCTTTGCAATGATAAGGCCACTGAAAAGGCGTATTTTTACACAGGAAAACCTTTTTTTTCTTTAATACACCGGCAGGTGTATAACGTGTGGTATAAAACAGAAATACAGGTACTAAATAGTACGCTATTTGCTTGTATGTAGGCCCTTTGCAATGATAAGGCCACTGTTAAGCGTATTTTTACGCAGGAAAACCTTTTTCTTCAATACACCGGCAGGTATATAACGTGTGGTATAACACTGAATTTAGCACAGAGACAGAAAAAAAGGTAGTATATGGTACGCTATTTGCTTGTATGTAGGCCCTTTGCAATGATAATGCCACTGAAAAAGCGTATTTGTACTCAGGAAAAACTTTTTTTCTTTAATACACCGGCAGGTGTATAACGTGTGGTATAACACTGAATTTAGCACAGAGACAGAAAAAAAGGTGGTATATGGTACGCTATTTGCTTGTCTGTAGGCCCTTTGCAATGACAAGGCCACTGTTAAGCGTATTTTTAGTCAGGAAAAACTTTTTTTTCTTTAATACACCGGCAGGTGTATAACGTGTGGTATAACACTGAATTTAGCACAGAGACAGAGTAACAGGTGAAAAATTGTAAAAAGAAAATCCAGGGATTAAACCCTAAATTGCACTCTGTCACACAATTCTGAGCAGCAGAAGATTTGTGGAGAAAAAAAAACTCAATAGAGCTGAAAAATGAGGAGATGAGATGCTTCAAAAAGTTCAGGCAGCTTGGAGATCTGTATGAGGCAGCTGACAGCTATCTGCCCCTCTCTGCTGCAGTGCTCAATAACGTGAATAGGAGGTTTAGCTATCAATGATCCTTCTCAGAGTAACAGCAAAGCACTCTGCACTCCTGCCTTTCCCTAATGCTGATGTGACTAGCAGTTGCAGTGTAACGCTGTGGTATGAGCTATTCACACACACGCAGTCCCGTCCTCTCCATCTGAGTGCATAGATGAAATGAAGAGAGGCAAGATGGCCACGATTATATAGGGGCTGTGACATCACAGGGGTCAGTGAACACTGATAGGCTGCATCTCACATGTGATTCAGGGTCAGCCCACCTACCTTCATTCCCACCGCTGTTTCCCGCCCTCCCATAATCCCCTGCCCCATGCACTCACATGTGGATCCGCCATGTTAGCTCTACAATAGCCTGGAACGCTGTAAAATGGAGTTTAATGAAGCAATTCGTGGCGATATTCGTATTCATTGCGAATCGAATTTTTCATGAAATTCGTAACGAATTCGGGTTCGTCAAGTTCGATTCGCTCATCTCTAATCAGGAGACCTGGAGGAGGCCAACAACCCAGCTGCAGGACCGCTACCTCCGCCTTTGTGCAAGAAGGAGCAGGAGGAGCACTGCCAGAGCCATGTAAAATGACCTCCAGCAGGCCACAAATGTGCACGTGTCCGCTCAAACAGTCAGAAACAGACTCCATGAGTGTAGTATGAGGGCCCGACGCCCATAGGTGTGGGTTGTGCTTACAGCCCAACACCGTGCAGGATGATTGGCATTTGCCAGAGAACACCAAGATTGGCAAATTCCCACTGGCGCCCTGTGCTCTTCACAGATGAAAGCAGGTTCACACTGAGCATGAGACAGAGTCTGGAGACGCTGTGGAGAACGTTCTGCTGCCTGCAACATCCTTCAGCATGACCAGTTTGGCGGTGGGTCAGTAATGGTGTTGGGTTGCATTTCTTTGGGGGCCAAACAGCCCTCCATGTGCTTGCCAGAGGTAGCCTAAATGCCATTAGGTACAGAGATGAGATCCACAGACCCCATGCTGGTGCAGTTGGCCATGGGTTCCTCCTAATGCAAGACAATGCTAGACCTCGCATGGCTGGAGTGTGTCAGCAGTTCCTGCAAGAGGAAGGCATTGATGCTATGGACTAGCCCACCCGTTCCCCAGACCTGAATCCAATTGAGCACATCTGGGACATCATATCTCACTCCATCCACCAACAGACTGTTCAGGAGTTGGCAGATGCTTTAGTCCAGGTCTGGAAGGACATCCCTCAAAAGACCATCTGCCACCTCATCAGGTTATAAGGGCAGGTGGAGGCCACACACACTACTGAGCCTCATTTTGACTTGTTTTAAGGACATTACATCAAAGTTGGATCACCCTGTAGTGTGGTTTTCCACTTTGATTTTGAGTGTGACTCCATATCCAGACCTCCATGGGTTGATAAATTTGATTTCCATTGATAATTTTTGTGTGTTTTTTCATTCAGCTCTAGGATGTGTTCCCTTTATTTTTTTTGAGGAGTGTGTGAGTCAGTCTGTCTGTCTGTCTCTCTCTCTCTCTCTCATCGGGGACATTTATCATTGTTTTCTTTGGTACAAAGTTCTGTAACTTTTCATTTTATTTATTTTTTTTGGCTTATGTGTGACATATATCATACTATCACTTTAGAATGCAGTTTTTTTTTTTATAGCACACAAGCAAAATCAAATTACTTCAGACCACCACAGTTTATTAAAAATGTTTACTAGTTTTTTTTTCTGTGTCTTTCTTCTCACTTCAGATCAGTGTATGCAGAGGACTTCAGTGGATTACGAAGACCAGTGTTTTTATTTTTTTCGAATTCAAAAAAAAGTTTAAGGACGAAAATGAAAACAAAAAAAAAAGTCATCCGCCAAAAATAAACAACATCTGACAGGCAAGGCATGTAGAAACAAAACTGCAAGGGAAGGCAGTTATACATTGACATTTAGGTAATGCAAATAAAGGCATCTAACAAGCAAAGGCAAGAGCATAAGAGGTGCCCAGGAAGCTACACCCCCCCCCCCCCCCCAGTCATCACGTTCTTAACAAAGGGACGAATAGTAGCCAATGCATAAAAGTATAATAATGTACAGAAGAAGCAAGTAAGCCAGCATATCCAAGCTGGTTAAACAGTGTTTTTATTTGTTTTGTTATTAATAAAATGCTTAAAAGAGGGCTTGCAGGGGGTGTTTTTTTTTTTTAGAATAATTTTTTTTTTAAATTAAATTTACTTTATTTTCTTAGTAGTGGAAGCTATCTTATAGACAGAATCCATTACTAATCCGGGGCTTAGTGTTAGCCTCAAAAACAGCTAGCGCTAACCCCCAATACCCACCACCACAGGCATGCTGGGAAGAGCTGGTATCAACAGGCCTGGAGCGTCAAAAATGGCGCTCCTGGCCGGTAACAGGCTGGCATAATTTAGGTTGAGGTTGGCCAGTAACAATGGTCCTCGCCCACCCTGGTAACAGACTATTGCTGCTTGGTTGGTATCTGACTGAGAATGAAAATATAGGGAACCACACACATTTTTGGAAATAATTAAAACGTGTTGGGTTCCCCTGATTTTCAGCCAGATACCAACCAAGCAGCAACAGCCTGCCGTTCCCAGGGTTGTAGTCTTGCAACAGCTAGTGGGCTGGTGGTAGATGCGGATGGCATTTTAACACCAGGGTACCTCCAGCTTTTTCTAAACTACAACTCCCGCAATGGAGGCTGTAGTTTAGAAATGAGGTGCCTCCAGCTGTTGCTAAACTACAACTCTCATCAAGGTAGTTGTAGTTTAGAAAAGGGGAGCGTCCAGCTGTTGCTAACCTACAATGCCCATTATATCCAGACAGCCTTCGGCTGTCTGGGAATGATGAGTGTTTAAATTTGGCAACGGTGAGCCTCCAAGTTTAGCAACATCTGGAGTCTTGCTGTTCCTTAACTACAACTCCTATGAAAGGGAGTTGTAGTTTAGGAACAGCGAGACTCCAGCTGTTGCTAAACTACAACTCCCATGATGGAAGTGGTAGTTTAGCAATAGCTGGAGGCACCCATTTTCTAAACTACAACTACCTTGATGGGAGTTGTAATTTAGCAACAGCTGGAGGCACCCTGTTTCTAAACTACAACCTCCATGACGGGAGTTGTAGTTTAGAAAAAGCTGGAGGTACCCTGGTGTGTTAAAAGCCATCCGCATCTACCACCAGTCCGCTAGCTGTTGCAAGACTACAACTCCCAGCATGCCCTTACAGTGAGGACATGCTGGGAGTTGTAGTTGCAACACTTGCGCGGGTGGTTGATGCAGGTTGGTGGCCGATGCAGCGGAGCCTGCCAGCTACCTGAAATATGAAACTACACTGTTTGTCTCGGCCAATCACAGCACCACCCAGAAAACATGAAACTACAGTGTAGTTTCATATTTCTAGGAGCCCTTTGCTGCCCCTCATCTCCCCCGTAATCTTAACCCTTTGCCGTACATCTCTCCCCCCCCCCCCCCCGACTCTTCTCGCACCACCTCTTGCAAGACAACTCCCAGCATGCCCTTACAGTGAGGACATGCTGGGAGTTGTAGCGGGTGGTTGATTCAGGCCGGTGGCCAAGGCAGCGGAGGGCTCCCAGAAATGTGAAACTACACTGTAATTTCATGTTTTTCTGAGACAAAAACAGACAATTGCGGCACCGCCCGGGAAACATGAAAGTGTATTTTTATATTTCTGGGTGCCGTCCACACCCACAACTACAACTCCCAGTATGTCATCACTGTAAGGGCATACTGGGAGTTGAAGTTTTGCAACAAGGGATGCGGGCGCCTAATGCGCTGGGGCAAGAAGAGCGGCGGGGGGTGGCCGAGATACGAGTGGCGGCAGGGGCCCGGGCTCCTTTATGCAGCTGTGATTTCATATTTCCCACTGGAGCTGTGATCTCGGCTCCCGGCGGGAAATCTGAAATCCCGCTCTCCAAAGCAAGTTTTGTAAGCCAGGTCCAGACTGGCTTAGATTTACGCTGCTTTGGAGGCAGTTGCGACTTTTTATGCGACTTTTGCACTTGATAAATACCTGACCACTGCAAAGTGAAAACTAAAATTTGCTTTGGTAAGCTCTTTTGTAATTTTTTGCTTACAGCCAAAAGTTGCACAAAAAAAATTGCTTGGGGGCACATGCGACTTTTGTAAGCAAAATAAAAACACAACCTCTAAATCCCTTGATAAATCTCCCCCCATGTTTTCCAGCTGATGGAAGCTCAGCAGTGGCTCTGCGGGCTGACTAATTATCCATACAGAGCTGATGCAGTAAGGACAAGATAATGGGGTATTTTTTATGTTTTAATACAAAATTGGATTTGATCCCAGAAATGTAAAGGAAACCGTGTCAATGAACCTTTAAAAATACAGCATACAACAGATTTATTTGTACAATCTTTACTAAAGATCTAGACAAAAACAGACGTCAACATATTCTCTAGCCTTTATTAAGTGTGAAATGAAGCAATAATTCTAACCTCTGACGCCACTGTACCCAGGGTAAGACAACCCCCTCATGCATTCAATTTACCATTATTGTCTCCAAGGTGCAGACAAAAACTGGAATAATAATATTTTACCCGGAATAATGGACAATGTTGACGATACGGATAGGACAAATATTCAACATTTCTGTCTAACAGAATGGCCCAATGAGGTATATTGGGTCAAATGTTTATGTGCAGAGCATATGCCAGACAATTTTTTAGGAAATAAGGAGATTTTTTAACACTTACCGTAAAATCTCTCTCTCGAAGGATCCATTGGGGGACACAGACCGTGGGTGTATCTTGCCGTCTCTAGGAAGTGTGACACTATGGTAATAAAAAAAAGCCAGCTCCTCCCAGCAGGATATACCCACCTCCAGGCTCTGAGCTAGTCAGTTTAAGTTCCAGAGCAATAGGAGGAGACCAATAGGTCAAGGAAAACAAAAAAACTGTCCGAGAACCAGAAGGAAAAACATAACTGAACACACTCTCGGACAGAGAACCAACGGGAAAAACCCAAACAAAGGGCGGGAGTGTCCCCGCTAATGGATCCTTCGAGAAAGAGATTTTACGGTAAGTGTTAAAAAAAAATCTCCTTTTCTCTATCGGCTCCATTGGGAGACACAGACCGTGGGACGTACCCCAAAGCAGTCCCTTGGGTGGGCAGATAAGTAATCAGGCAGACGGCCGATCCACTGCCACCTGCAACACTTTACGCCCCAGACTAGCATCAGCCGATGCTAAAGTATGAACTCGGTAAAACCTCGAGAAAGTTTGCAAAGATGACCAGGTAGCCGCCGTGCAAATCTGCGAGGCCGAGGCTCTATTCTGGAGAGACAAAACACCAAGAGAACGGAGTCATTTAAATAGAATTAAAACATGATTGCTTTTATTAGTTACATAAAAACATAGAAATGGGGAAGGACAAACTAACTGCGGGAGGTTAGACAAAAAGGGGCGACACTACCTGCTCATGTGCATAAACACTATAGTTCAATAAAGGTGCATGGTGCATTAGTTAAAGTGCATATATCAAAGGGTCGGGAAAGGACCTCTATAAAGTGCACATAGCTAAAAATACAGACATGCATACCACTCGTAAGAGATGATTGATAATACCAGCAGCAGAGCAGGAGCGACGCCACCCCTACGATCATTTGGGCGAACCTTCGTCCTGGGGGTGGTGTCCTCTAATAACAGTGCATTATTTATACATAGACCGAGCCAATAGGAAACTTTTGTATTACCCTTTGCACCTGTGGAATAAGTGAACTGCCTCTCCTATGTCGGTGCGTAGCGCCAGAGCCCCGGACCGCCGCGACACTTCCGGATTCTATTCTGGAGAGCCCAGGATGCCCCAACAGAACGAGTGGAATGAGCCACAACCCTGAAAAGGTGGAATCTTCCCCTCGCAGCGATAGGATTCCGAAATGGCGGCCCGAATCCAACTAGAAATAGTGGCCTTAGAAGTAGGTTGTCTCTTGTGACGACCTTCCGTAAGAACAAAAAAAGGAATCACACTGACGAAACGAGGACATGATGGAGAGATAAGCCCGGACTACATCCAGCTTGTGTAGTAAGCGCTCCTTAGGATGAGAGGGAGCAGGACAAAAGGACAGGAGGACAATGTCCTCATTGAGATGAAAGGCAGAGACCACCTTAGGCAAAAAGGAAGGATCTGGCCGGAAAACGACCTTGTCCTGATGGATCACCAGAAACTGAGAACGGCAGAAGAGCTGCCAATTCAGACACTCTCCGGATGGAGATGATAGCCACAAGAAACGCCACTTTCCAAGAAAGGAGGCGGAGAGACAACTCTCTAAGGGGCTCAAAGGGTGCACCCTGGAGGGCACTCAGAACCAAATTTAAGTCCCAAGGGGGAGAAGGAGACCGATAAGGAGGAACAGCGTGAGCCACTCCTTGCAGGAAAGTCCAGACATGAGAATTAGAAGCCAGGGGCCGCTGGAAAAGAACAGCAAAGGCCGAAACCTGACCTTTAAGGGAACAGAGACAATCCCAGTTCTAGCCCCGACTGTAAAAAGGAGAGAAGACTGGGAACTAAGAAGGTCACCGGGGAGAAGTCCTGAGCTTCACACCAACGAAAATAAGACTGCCAAGTACGGTGGTAAATTATTGCGGAGGAGGGCTTACGAGCCTTGAGCATGGTGTGAATGACTTGTGAGGAGAACCTGCGGGCCCTCAAAACCACGGTCTCAACTGCCACTCCGTCAAATGCAGCGACTGTAAATTGGGGTGGCAAAGAGGACCCCGAGAGAGCAGATTAGGGCATCGTGGAAGGCGCAGAGGAGTGTCGTCCTGAAGCCTGACTATGTTGGCGTACCACGACCTTCGGGGGCCAATCTGGAGCTACCAGAATGGCAGGAAAGACCTCTGCCTTGAGCTTCCTCAGCACCCTGGGAAGGAGCGGAAGAGGAGGGAACAGAAAAGGCAGGGCGAACCCCGCCAAGGAATCACTAGGGCGTCCACGGCCAAGGCCTCAGGGTCCCGGGACTTGGACACAAACGGAAGAATTTTCCGATTGTGCCGAGACGCGAAGAGGTCCATGTCCGGAATGCCCCAGAGGTCGCAAAGCTGCATGAAGACTTCCGGATGAAGAGACCACTCGCCGGGGTCGGGAGAGGACCGACTGAGGAAGCCCGCTTCCCAGTTGAGCACTCCTGGAATGTGGTCTCCTGAATGAGACCCTGAACCGCCCAATCCCTGAACACGCCGCCCCAGCCTGACAGGCTGGCATCCTTAGTAACCACCTGCCAATGAAGAGGAAGGAAGGACCGCCCCTGGATAAGGGGCGAGCGGAGCCACCAGAGCAGAGACTGACGGACCCTGGGAGGGAGAATAATCTGACGATCGAGGGACAGAGGCGACCTGTTCCATCGAGAGAAATCGCCAGTTGGAGAGGGCGGTAATGGAACTGAGCAAAGGGCACTGCCTCCATAGCTGCCACCATCCGACCCAGTCCTTCCATACAAGTGCGGATGGAGACTGATACCCGAGTCCGCAGGGAGCGGCCCCCCTCCCGGAGCGCCAGACGTTTGTCCGGCGGCAGATAAATTCGGGCAGAGGCCGTGTCGAATCAAAATCCCAGGTAGGCCGGAGGACTGACTTGTCCAGATTGACCAGCCAACCGAAACGAGTCAGTGTGGAGAGTGACGTCCAGATTCTACTGAGTCTGGGCTCTGGTTGGAGCCTTGATGAGAAGGTCTTCCAGATAGGGTATCACCGGGATGCCTCTCGACCGTAACAGGCCCATCACTGGCGCAAGGACCTTCGTAAAGACCCGAGGAGCTGTGGCTAGACCGAAGGGGAGAGCTACAAATTGAAAGTGCCCCTCTGGAACCGCAAAGCGGAGGTACCGATTATGGCCCGGAAATATTGGCACATGGAGGTAGGCATCTTTGATGTCCACTGAGGAGAGGAACTCCACCTGTTCCAGGGACGCCACCACCGAGCGGAGAGATTCCATCCGGAAGTGGGGGATGAGAAGATGATGGTTGAGACGCTTGAGGTCTAGGATTGGTCGTATAGAACCGTCCTTCTTGGGGACCACAAAGATTTGAATAGAAACCCCGAAAACGTTCCTCTAGGGGGACAGGAACAATCACTCCCTGGAGAAGCAGGGGCTGGAGAGCCGCACGAAATTGCTTTGCCAGGGGAGGAGACCGGGAGGGAGGCAAATGCGATCTCTCGGGAGGGAGGCAAATTCTATTCGGTAACCTTTGGACACCACGTCCCTGACCCAAGAGTCCTGAATGTGTGAGGTCCAGATGTCTCGGAAAAACAAAAGATGACCTCCCACCCGCAAAGAAACCGCGGGCGGAGGCCTAACTTCATGCAGAAGTGGGTTTGCGGTTGCCCGATTTGGAGGCAAAACTGCCAGAGCGGTTGGAGTCTGACTTCCAAGACGGGCGTGCCCGGAAGGAGGGAGCCTTCTTGTCCCTCGAGGGCGCCTGCCAGGACCCTTTGCTGGAGCCAGAGGTCCGAAAGGAAAAAGACTTCCTTTGGGAAGTAGGGCAAGCCTTATTTTGAGGTAACAAGGAACTCTTACCTCCCGTTGCCTCGGAGATAATCTCATCAAGGAGTTGGCCAAAAAGACGGCCACTCTTAAAAGGGAAGCTCAGTGAGAGACCTTTTGGAAGCGGCATCCACATTCCAGGATTTAAGCCACAGAGCGGCGGAGGGCTGCTAGGTGACCCACAGCAAAGGCGGAACAACGGGCTGCCTTCACGGAAGCTGCGCACAAAGGGGGAGATTTATCAAAATCTGTCCAGAGGGAAAGATGCCCAGTTGCCCATAGCAACCAATCAGATCGCTTCTTTCATTTTCAACAAGGCCTCTGCAAAGTGAAAGAGGCGATCTGATTGGTTGTTATGGGCAACTTTTCCTCTGCACAGGTTTTGATAAATCTCCCCCAAAGTCCCCAGCCTTAGCGCAACGGAGAGCCAGAGCAAATAGATCCTCTGGGGGGGGGGGGATCCCGCAAAAATATCCTGATGGTGCTGTTGACACCACTCCGACAGGGCCTTGGACACCCATGTCGAGGCGAAGAAGAGAAGAGCCAGCTGCTTCAGTAGCGAACTTCGCTAAAGATTCTACCTTTTTGTCCAGGGGATCCTTTAAGTCAGCGGCATCTACTAGAGGCAGAGTAGTCGCCTTTGAGATCCGGGAGATTGGTGGGTCCACTGAGGGAGGGGAAGCCACATTAGTAACAAAGTCCTTGTCAAATGGATAACGTTCTTGAATTGTCTTGACTCCCGTGAATCTCTTGTCTGGATGTTTCCATGCGGATTCCAGAATGTCATCAAAGTCAGCGTGAGAACTGAACCTTTGAGGTACTGGCTTAGTACGATGGAAGGATACTCCCGCATTGACATCCGAAGATCCTGGGTACTCCAAATGAAAGGTGTCTCTTATGGCTGTCACCAATGAGTTAACCATAGCAATTGAGTCCGAGCGGTCCTCTGTGTCAGATGCCGGTTCGGAAGCCTCGTCCACTAGGGGAATGTGAATGAGTAGAGGCAGTCCTGGAGGGGGGCGATCCAGACCGGATACGCGGCTCTGACGTGGAAGAGCCGCGACGCCGAGAATGCCCTCTGGAGGAGCGATGTTTGTGCCCAGATGATAGGGGGGGCGGCGAGACCCGCTAGGGGAACGCCCACTTCTATCCGAAGACTCAATGGAAGAGTCAGACGAGGCACCCCTAGCACGCTTGTGAGAGTTTGAAGTATGAGGAGACGACGAGCGGGCCCTCTCAGAGGTCCTGCGCAGGGATGACCCCTTCAAAGCGGACACCATTTCGCGGGAGGCCTCAGCCACTGAACGGGAGACCTGGGTCAAGTCAGCCATATACTGGGTCAGGGAAGAAACCCAGGCTGGAGGAACGGCTGAACCCACCGGGACCGAAGGGGCATCAGGGGGTCTGGGGAAGCAGAGGACCAAGCGGGCACAGCGGAGCCAGGCATCTTGGTATTACAGTGCTTACAGGTATAGTAAGTCACTAAATTCCCAGGTTTCTGTTTAGAGGGATGAACAGCCCTGGGTACGGACATAATGGGGTAAAAAAAAAAAAAAAAAAAAAAAAAAAAAGAGAAGACAGGCACTTTCTCACCCAGATCTGTGTCCCCTGTCAGCTGCAGTGCGGAGAACTTGCTCCGTGCAGCCAGCTAGACTGAAAAGGCCAGCCAATAGGGAGGGAGAGACATGCATGAAGCAAGGCACGTAGTAACTGACCCCTACACACAGAAAATCGCACCCACAGCGCTGATTGGGCGCTGCTTCGTGCCTCAGAGCTCCCCCACCCAGTGGGCAGAGCTACAGCCGCCGAGGAAGAACTGTCATGGCCTCCGCTCCTTGTCCCGAGCACACCTGCCTATTGCTGCATATGCGCTCGGGGGAACGGAGCGGGCGCCGCGTATAAGGCGCTGTAAGAAAATACATAAGCCGGCGCTGATAGAGCTCAAGCCGAAGAAGAGCCGCGGCTGACAGCCGCATAAAAGGCGCTGAGTAATGGCCAAAACACACACACTCTAAAGGGTTTCCATAACATGCCCGAAAAACAATTGTGCCTTATAAAAACATGCCCCCTTAGGTGTAATTGCTCCCCCAGCATAGTGCAGTCCCTGTTAAACAAGCCCCAAAAACTGAGGGTGGGCCAAAACAGGGGGTCTCCAGAGGTTGTGAGGCTGTACCTGTGGAAAAAAGTGAAGTCTTCAGTCAGCTTATGGTCCCTGCATCACGCCCGGCTGCTATGCGCGAGCGAGGTGAGCAGAGACATAGGGGGACCCGGACCCATGAGGTACCACCCAGGCGCTGACCGTTGGCGAGGGGGTGAACAGCGCATATACGCAATGTCTGTGCCCCCTTACTCACAATGGGGAAACAGTGAACCGCAGTTCCTGAGTCCCCACCTGAAAACAGAAAGAAAAAGGAATAAAAAATTAACACGTCCCTATACTAGGAAAACAGAAGACCTGGTCTGGGCAACCCAGACCAGTCCACCTCCTTCAGACACTAAGCTTAAACTGACTAGCTCAGAGTCTGAAGGCGGGTATATCCTGCTGGGAGGAGCCGACCTTTTTATTACCATAGTGTCACACCTCCTAGAGACAGCAAGATACACCCACGGTCTGTGTCCCCCAATGGAGCCGATAGAGAAATTACCCTTTTATGCAATGGGACAAATCTTACGATTGAATAGCAACGGTGGAACCATGTAGGATGCTGAGTTTTTAATGTTTGAACACTTTTGGATTCCAGTGAATATTTTCATAATTTTTTTCCTCCTTTTAAAATATCAATACGTTAAATGGTAAACCAATCCAGCAAAAAGTTTGCCCCTGACTTGTGATTTTTTTCCCCCACTGGTACTGGTGTAAAAATATCATGCCACTGACAACTCAAGTAAAACTTTCCCCTACAGGCAAAGTTATGACCCTAAACAGAGAGAAATCCTATTTCTCCATATTCACTGTAACACATTATTACCTATAGAAAATATTTGAAAAAAATAAAAATAATACACTTTTGTACATTTTTTTTTATTTACCAACTAAATTCCAGTACTACAAGGCAGTTAAACAATTAAAGACAGAAAAAAAAAATGCATTAAACATTTGTTAAAGACTGAGAGAATAAATAAAATCTACAAAACAAGTAATCAAATCCGGTTTACCTCCCCCACAAAAGTCCTTTAAAATGCACATGCCCTAGGTTTTATTTTTTCCAGAGTCATATCTGATAAATGTCTTTACAAAAGAAAAAGAAAAAATGTCCCATTGTTTATGCCACTGTTCAGACAGTGGACACTGTGTTTGTAGTGAACTGGTAAAAACCTCACTGAAAGAGGACTGATTTATACAACAGGTACAGGGCATGTTCCTGAACACCAGCTTGAATCCATTTTAAAACATTAACAAAAAAGCCAGATTTCAAATGGTACAGCAATGAGGCCACTGGTATATAATACAGGTAGCATAGATCCACATTCAGGTGGCACTGACATCAGGGAGCACTCGGAAACCAGTTGCTGCATAAGAGTGGTTGCCACTGACAGAAGCTTGAAATAAGCTGTGTTCACAAGGTAGGGAAATATGGCCTTGCTGCAATTTATAACCAATACGGGGAGAACAGCCAGGAAAGGAGAGGAAAGATTCATGACACGTCTGCAGGACAAAAAATAAAAATGATTTTGGTTAAAACCAATATTAAGTAGAAAAACTTAGCACATTAATAAACAATTTAGATATCCAAAGCAGCTCAAGTGTACAGACATATTACAATTAATGTGAATGGTCTTTAGACGAGTAAGTAAAACCATTGTTTCCAAAGGATCTTTGCATCTAACAGGTAATGTATACTTAAAGCGTACCCGTCAGATCAAACAAAAAACACTAATTTATCACTCATTACCTAATCCTGATCATGTACATCTAATTTTATGTGTCTAGCACCTTTATTATTTTATTACACATAATTTAGCTCACTAGTCTGAATTCCTCTCAAAGGGAGGGGGTGTGGTCTCACTGTGCAGGTCTCCGCCCCTTCCTCAGTATACTGTCTGCTTACATCTCCCCTAGCATTAGCAAAACTACAACTCCCAGCTTGTCCTCACTGACAGTAGCGGGACACAAGCTGACAGTGGGAGGATTTTTCCTCCAGTTGTGAGCCCTGCCCTCACAGCTGTCAATCGACGAAGTGTGTCCATGACATAGGTGATGATGCATGGACACAGCAGGACTAGTATGTGTCCAAGCAGGCAGGGGGGGCAGTTTGACTGGCTTTTTTAGTATGAAATACTAAAAAAAATTTCATGAAACCTATTAGTTTTGCATGCTTTACAACATATCAAAAGTCTTTGTATCTGACAGAGCCCATTTAAAGCAAACCATGATACTGGATGGCCATTAGCCATACCCTACCTTAGTAAGTCACAATGAACAAACAGATGGTAGCATTAGAAAAGTTTTTTTCTGGGACTTAGGACAGGACATCAATATCACATCAGTGGGTTTCAGTCTCCTCCTGGCACCCCAAATTACTAGGGGGGACTTCATTGATCATTCAGCATAGCGCAATACGTTATGTAGCAGCTGTGCCTGGTACTGCACCTCAGCCCCATATTTTCATATATTCACACCGGAGATCAGCAATGTGGAGACCCACTATATAGCTATTGATATAAACAGGACTGCGCTACGTGTAGTACCAGGCATAGCCATTACAAAATGTATGGAGCAGTGCCTGAAAGTAAAGGCCACAGCACTTGCCCCTTCAACCAAGTGATCTACGGGTGCTGAGAGACTGACCCTTGTGTCACTGATCTCCTCTCCTAAGGCTATACCGTTAAGATTAAATCCTGAAATAAAAAAAAACTATCTACTTTACCTCCTCATAAAGGGAATATCACATGAAACGGCAGCATTACTACTAGACTTAATTTATTTTCTTAAAATACTTACAACTAGCAGGCTGCTCCCCATATCGTCGCATAATCTGGTCATGCGTGAACTTCACAAAAGCATCATATTGTTCTAAAGGAAAAACAGAAAGTCAGTAATTCACTGATTAAAAGCCAACTTTACTACACTAGTTACTAGACTGGTCTTGTGGCTCAATGTCTTCAGCTGCATTCATATCTCGATTTTACACTACGGGTGCCGGATCCAGCTGGGTGAGGGGCAAACCGGGCTCTCCCGTACCCCAGCCAGACCAGTGCTGAACTCCATTCACTTTAATGAGCCGACCAGAGTCAAACGGTGACTCCGGTTGGCTCATTTTTGACCAGTATGCAGTTTCCTGACCGGATCTAAAACCGTAGTATACTACGGTTTTAGGTCCTGTCACAAAACTGGATACAGGTCACAAATTAGCCAACCGGAGTCACCGTTTGACTCTGGTCGGCTCATTAAAGTCGGATCCAGCACCCGTAGTGTAAAATTGAGATGTGAATGCAGTCTTAGTCCCGTGTTTCCCAAACATGAAGCCTCCAGCCCTTTTAAAAACTACAACTCCCAGCATGCCTGGATAGTTCAAGGATGTCCAGGCATGCTGGGAGCTGTAGTTTTGCCACAGCTGGAGGCTTCCTGTTTGGGAAGCACTATCCTAGTTCACTTGGACTATACGAGGAACGTCTCCTTATACAAAAATAAGCACAAGAATACTGAAAGGACTTTTCGTCAATGTTTAAAGGATTGTCTCACAGAAGGACGCTCCTAAGGAGATTAGCTGATCTCCCAACACACCAGATTTTGCCATGGGAACACAGCAGCCAGACATTTACCCTGCAGGGGAATTCAGTACTGCACTGTAGCAATATAAAATGATTTGAGTCCGCTAAAGATGTGCCATGTGTACAGAGCACCTCTCAGCAATGGCTAATAGAGAAGGGTCCTATTAGGTCAAATGGAATGGGGGTTGTTTTCATAAGGCAACCCCTTTTAGGCAGACATCTATACAAAGTAACGCTTAAAGAATTATTTAGCTTACAAACTGCTAAGGAACTCTGGGGGGGGGATCCCACATGGCTTATACAAGAATGGATCTTAACCCCTTAAGTACTAGACGTGTGTACATGTCCAGGTGGGATGCACGTTCCCACAACAGGACACGTCCATGGATCTCATTGGCATTGCCCAGTGTACCTATGATATCGCGGCAGGGTCTCTGCTGTATCACACAGCCAGGGCCCTGCCACACTCCAAAGTGACCGCGGGCTGTTAAGTGTTTTGACAGAGGGAGGGAGCTCCCTGTCCCACTGCAGCACCCCGCGACAGGATCGCAGGGTGCTCCGTGTGATCCATGCTGCGGATGCCCCGCTTGCACAATAGTGAGCTCCCTGTTGCAGTTGGGTAGCTCTGTGTCCACTCAGTGGCGAATTTCCCACCGGCAGTAACGACCAGACACATTGAGCTACCCAGCCGTGAGCTCACATACGCAGTGTGAAATATGCTGCGGATGCATCCTGTGTAACCCTACTCCCCCCCCCCCCCTCTCAAAGGTCCTATTCATACTGCATTTCTGAGTATGTTAGAGGTATCAGTCAGCATTACGTCAAAAAAGGGAAGCTGACATACTAGAGCAGCCGCATTCATTTCCGAATGAGACTGCTATAGTATACATTGGCATGCTTTTTTGACATTACTCCAATGGACACCTATACTGCAGAAATGCAGTATGAATGGGGACTATCAACCCCCCCCCCCCCCACCCGAAATAAACAAATCAGCTTGTGATTTATTTATTAATATTAACACCCAATGATTGATATTTTCGCTTTCTGCCACAATGTGACGAATAGAACCATCAGGAACTTCAACTGTGACAGACAGCTGCACATCACTGCTAGTCGACCAAGGACCAATCAGTGCAGTTGCTGGTCCAGTTAATACATATTTCTGAGACAAAAACATTGCAGTCCACATGGGGTCACTTGTAGGTGTGTGGTATTGTTCTGACAGCTCCGATCCTTTGCAAGCATGGAATAGGGTCCATAATTCATATGATGTCCTGAAAGCCAAAGGGAGCTCCTCTCCTGGGTCCTACCAGGCGGTCAGGCAATCAGATATAGCCTAAGTAGGGGTAATGCCCAGCCCGGGACGAACAGTGTGATAATATATGGGTGCATTTCCTTCATTTCAGAGGTGATGTACCAAAATTATGTCCCACAAATAAAGCATTTGTGAAAAAAAAAAAAAGCAAATTTCAATTTTTTTCCACTGACTTTAAATTAATTCCAGCCACACAATTAAGGCTCAACGTACTTACTACTGCCCTAGGTGAATACTATAGAGGGTGTAGTTTCCAAAATGGGGTCACTTCTGTATGGTTCTGGCAGGTAAAACCCTTTGCAGCCATGAAGTGCGGCCTATAATCCATTCGGCCTAAAATTATGCCCTGAAAGCCAAATGGCGCTGCTCTTCCTCTGGGTTCTGCCTTGCGGCCAAGGAACCAAATATGGCCTAAATAGGGTATTTTCAAACACGGGCCGAGCAGCTCAAAGAAAATATAGGGTGCATTTCCTCCTTTTTAGATGCAATGTACACAAAATATGTCCCACAAATGCATTTGTGGGGGGGAAAAAGCTAATTTTAATTTTTTCTACTGACTTTGTATCCATTCCAGCCACACAAAGAGGACTCAAAGTACTCACTTTTGGTCTAGATGAATACGTTCGGGGGTGTAGTTTCCAAAATGGGGTCACTTGTAGGGGTTCTGTATGGTCCTGGCAGCTAAAACCCTTTGCAGGCATGAAGTGCGGCCTATAATCCATTCAGCCTAAAATGATGCCCTGAAAGCCAAATGGCGCTGCTCTCCTTCTGGGTCCCGCCACACGGCCAAGGAACCAAATATGGCCTAAGCGGGGGTATTTCCAAACACGGAACAAGCAGCTCAATAAAATATAGGGTGCATTTCTTTCAATATCAGAATCGATGTACAAAAAAAATATATGTCCCCCCCCAAAAAAAATTATGCAAATTTCAAATTTTTAACACTGACTTCCAAAAAACTATGGTGTTAAAATACTCACTGTACCCACTAGTGAATACCTTAAAGGGGTACTCCACCCCTAGACATCTTATCCCCTAGCCAAAGGATAAAGGATGAGATGTCCGATTGCAGGGGTCTTACCGCTGGACACCCCCCCGTGATCTCTCCTGCAGCTGCACAAAGAGAGGATTGCTCCGTGGTGGATGACAGCCGCCCCCTCGTGACATCACATCCCGCCCCCTCAATCCAAATCTATAGGAGGGGGGTGTGGCGGCTGTCATACCTCTCCCATAGGCTTGTATTGAGGGGCGGAGCCATGACTTAACGATACTCTGTCCCCTGTATCGGCCGTCAGCCACAGATCGATCTTCGCAGCTGAAGAACGAATGTGGGTGCCCTGCGGCGGGACCTCCCATGATCAAACATCTTCTCCACTATGCTTTGGATAGGGGATAAGACGTCTAGGGGAAGAGTACCCCTTTAAGAAGTCTAGTTTTTAATATGGGGTCATGGGGAGGGGGGGTTCCTATGTTCTACCACTTCTAAGTTACTGCAAACCTTGCATAGCAAATATAAAATAGATGTACTTTTCAAATTTCCAAAATTTCTAGTAAAATTCTGATTCATTTAAAATGTGTGTATATATATATATATATATATATATATATATATATATATATATATATATATATATATATATATATATATATATATATATATATATGGTGTTTAAATAAAATAGACATCTGAAAGTATATGTTTCATAAAATTTGCTCAGTAAGTATAAATATATGCAACCTATTAGTGTTAATAGCAAAAAATCTATTTTATGATTTTTTTGCATTATAAAAAACAAGATACAAATTATATCGGCTTATTTTGCTAAGTATATGAAGTACAATGTGTGACCTAAAAAAAATTTAAATTATTGTGAATGGCAAAACGTTACCAGAGTTATTCTCTAATAGAGTAAGACATCCCCAACTTGAAAAAAACAGGCCTGGTCTTTAAAGGGTGAACAGGCCTAGTTGTCTTGGTCCTTAAGGGGTTCAGGTAACTCATACCTGCCAGTTTTGTGGTCAAAATTTCTTCATACTCTTCACGGACTTTATCTTCTCGTTCTTTTAAAAGACGTTCACATATCATTCCAACCTGTCTCAGAGTAAACAGTGGCTGTTCCTTCCTCAGTGGTGATGCTAAAGACGTTCCTTTATAAAAAAAAAAAAATTATGTACTGGTGTTAAGAAGCAATTCTTGTAAGTCATTTTAAAAATGACAGATACAAGCACTGGTCTTATGAGCTGTGTCTATACCACGAAGCTAGAAGCACTGATATATCCGAATTACGTGAAGTGAAGAAATGAAATAGCAGGAGGAAGGATGGATAGATGAGGCCACCATGGCCAACTTTATGGAACAAACACAGACCATGACGTATTATAGACAGACCATGACATATTACAATAGCACAAGTTGCTGTCAAAATTCTAACTCCATTTTTTGCAGATCACTGCTGTGGCATGATTTGCCAAGACAAGATCTTTTGACAGGAATGTTAAGCTAACCTAATTTAACCAGTACCCATAAAATTCTATATGTTGGCATATGGCAGCTGGCACAGAATGCCACACATCATTGTTAGTAACAATGGTATGGATGAGGAACCTGCAGCATCTACTATAGTAGTGGGCGTGATTGACATCCACATTCCTCCGCCAACAGCCAGATTAGAGAGAACGCCAGTCCTAGCTGACTAACCTCCTTTGGGCCTCTCCCAACCCTACAGACACATGAACAGGAGCTTAAACTAAACATCTTAAAGTCCCATTACTCACCAGGTAAATTTTGCCCAACAGGCAAAAAATGCTGTGGCTGGGCGTCACTGGAGCAGGGTTCTGTCTGCTGGAAGCTGCTTTCTAAATGCCTTCTCTTCTGCATGCGTTTATACTCCTGCTTTATGTTGTAAAGGATTTGTTCTGCAAAAAGAAGAAGAAACATTGAACAAGTGTTTTAAACTCTTCGGGGGAGATTTATCAAAACCTGTGTAGAGGAAGAGTGATGCAGTTGCCCCTAGCATTTAAAGAGGCCTGTGAAAAATGAAAGGAGTGATCTCATTAACTGTCAGGCAGGGTTCACACTAGGGAGCAACCGATTATAGAGGAGAAATAGCCAATAACCGATATTCCGCTATAAGTTATCGGCTATCAGCCTGAAAGGTCGCAGATTAATTGTATCGGCCCTAAAAAATTGATATTGGTCGATCACTAGTTCACCACGTTTTTGCACTACAGTTCCCGTATCAGGTTTTTGATAAAAAAAAAAAAAAAAAAAAAATGGATTCCTCAAAAGCTGACTAAACTGTATCAAAATGTGTCCAAATTTTATCTGTAAACGGTTGAAAACCATATATACGGTTTGAAAAAGTATGCATCTGTGTTTTTAAGGAGAAAAAAAACATGTTTTGAACTTTTCACTCCATTATGAAGTTTCACTTGTTTGACTGAAATTGCAAGAAAGAAAAACGCTGAAAAGTCAAAAACCGTATGGTGAAAACTGGATGGAACCCTCCACACATATGGTTCTGTACAGTTCCCATTGACTCCCATGTTTAAAATAAAAAATAACTATGCGGTTTAATATGGTTTTTAACCAGGACAAAACTGTGATAGGCAAGTTTCTGACCAGAAAAAAAAATAAAAAATTAAGTAAAAAACCGTATGGTTTGAAAAACGGAGGCAAGTCTTATACATTATGGTGCATATGGTTTTGAACGGGAAGTCTATGGGCATGGTTTTCTGTACGGTGCATAATTTATTTATTTTTAAACTGTATAGCAAAATTGTGGTGTGAACCCACACTCCATGTTCATCAGGCACCAGAGACAACTTGGCTTTTAGTCGTGGTTCTGAATAAAAATTAAACGTGTATGAATATTGCAAGAGCCATACAGAGGGAAATACTTGTGTGTTAAGGACCACAAGATTTTAGCAAGGATACCTTTATTGGTTAAACACAATATAGGACCTTTGCAAGCTATCAGAATATAAGAGACAAGAGGGAATAGGTGAGAAGTCACTGACAGTTGTCCCCTGTTCTCTCAGATATAGGTCTGTTTCCGGCCTACTGCAGCACCTTCCGGACCCAGATATGGGACTGTATGTGTATCCACTGAATTGTCTGATAAGATTTAGAAACCTTCCAAACAAATGAAGGCACGTGGTAAGTGTTCACAGGCTGTACCAGTCGTTATGTGGACAGAGCCTTTTATCGTGACAACAAGCACCGACTTCTCACACTGAGCAGGACGTTACTAAAGAAAGTATTGTGCAAGGATCCTATTCTTGACAGATGTGTTACTAAACACAACTTGTGACTAATCCCCTGCTCTAAAGGAAGTTCTCCAAAACACAGCAGCACCCTACACCTGAGTGACATGCGTGTGCACCTTAGGTTACTCCCCCTATAAAACCTCCCCCTGACTAATGTCATACACGCCAATGCAGCCCGGTACAAGCTGCGTCGTGCTCTGGCATCCATATCAGATGTTTTTCAATATTTATAACCATTTATACCAGTGTTTCCCAACCAGCGTGCCTCCAGCTGTGGCAACACTACAACTCCGAGCATGCCCGGACAGCCTTCGCTGTCCGGGCATGCTGGGAGTTGTAGTTTTGCCACAGCACGAGGCACACTGGTTGGGAAACCCTGTTCTAAACCATAGCAAAACATTAAAGGGGGTACTCCGCCCCTAGACATCTTATCCCCTATCCGAAGCATAGGGGATAAGATGTCAGATCACCGTGGTCCCGCTGCTGGGGAGCCCCGGGATCCCCACTGCGGCACCACACTATCATTACAGCACAGAGCGAGTTTGGTCTGCACGTAATGACGGGCAATACAGGGGACGGAGCATCGTTAAGTCACGGCTGCGCCCCTCGTGATGTCACAGCCCGCCCCCGTCAATACAAGTCTATGGGAAGGGGGCGTGGTGGTCGTCACGCCCCCTGCCATAGACTCCTTAAGGGGACAGGCCGTGATGTCACGAGGGGCGGAGCCATGACGTCACGCTGCTCCGTCCCCTGTATCGCCCGTCATTACACACAGAGCGAACTCTCTTTGTGCAGTAATGATAGCGGGGTGCTGCAGCGGGGATCCCGGGGCTTCCCAGCAGCGGGACCGCGGCGATCTGACATCTTATCCCCTATCCTTTGGAAAGGGGATAAGACGTCTAGGGGTGGAGTACCCCTTTAAGGGATATCTGCAGTAAAACAAACTACAGGATATGGGATAAGTGTCTGATCACAGTGGGTCCAAACGCTGGGACCTCCTGCATGGGGCCCTGGCTCTACCACGGCTCTCACGTGCAGGAGGCGTGCCGGCCGCAGCATGATGCCACAGCCAACATGCCTCCTCCATGTAGTTCTACGAGAGAGGCGGGGATGCAGCGTTCATCCATCCCCCACCTCTCCCATAGAGCTGTAAAGCTGTCCTTTAAAGCTGTACACACCGGGTTCCACTGGGCCACCAACTTAAAAATATAAAATAGCAGTATTCACAAGACAACCCCTTTATGTATCACCTAGACCTAAACATCTAAATGTTCCCCTAGCCATACTACACAAAAAAAAAAAAAAAAAAAAAAAAAAAATTAAAATGTGCAGATTTATCAATCTCAGACAAAAATATATTCATGCCCCCTGAGGAAGCTCTTTAACAAAACGGCATTGGGGTGACTGGTACTCCTTGGGTGTGAGTGTTTGCAACTTTTGCCATGTTTTGAGTCAGTTTGGTAGTCATCTTTATGTTTTTTGGACATTTGCACTTTTCATGCCTTGCTGTATTATGTCAAAACTAAATATAAAATAAGATCTATTTTTTGTTAGACCTTTTAGCAGCTATTCCCCAGATTATGCACTGGTTGAACACCAATTTCATTTCTGGTGCACTATTGGCCCTTTTTTTGGAGTTACGAAAAGGTGTTAGAATGTCCTTAGCAGCCAATCACAGCTTAGTTTCAATATTATTAAGTTATAATAAAACCTGTGACAGTTTATGTCTCAGACACTTAATTCTGAGCCATTGTTAGGATTCTCAGTACAAATCTATGGGGAGGGGGGTAAGTTACCCTTCATTTTAAAGCTCTCCGCCTGCACTATAACTCAGTATATCGGGTTTAGTGCAGGGGGGGGGGGTTCAGCTGGCAGATTCTCTTTAACCTCTTAAGGACCATACGTCCAATGGCCCTTAACCGGGTATGACACGGGCTCCCGACTCAAGCCTGTGTCATACCGGCTGGCCCCCAGTTGATTCCTGCAGCTGGGGGCCGGCGTTAATAGCAGACATGCAGCGATTGCCGCGGCCGGCTATTAACCCTTTAGCTCGCCACTGTCAAAGTTGACAGCAGCGTCTAAAGGTGCCTGTATTCAGTCCCTGGTGGTCCAGCTGGGTGGATTGCGCCCCCCCCCCCCGCAGTGCGATCGTGTGGGGGGGGGCGATCCACTGCTGAGGTAGCCTGAGGGCTTACCTCTCCTCCAGTGCTGGCTCCGGCTCTCTGAATGATACAGGCTGGCAGGACCAGGCTTTATCATTCGAGCGCAGAGCATACAGATCACTATGGTTCTATACAACCATAGTGATCTGTATGAGGAATCTAACGATTCCTCCTAAAAGTCCCCTAAGGGGACAAAGTGTAAAAAAAATAAAAAAAAATAAATAAAGTTTAAAAAAAGTTGAACAATCAAACCTATATAAGTAGGGTATCATTTTAATCATATGGACCTAATGAATGAAGATTAGGTGTCATTTTTACCGAAAAATTTACTGTGTAGAAACAGAAGCCCCCCAAAATTTACAAAATGGTGTTTGTTCTTCAATTTTGTTTTACAATGATTTTTTTTCCGTTTTGCCGTAGATTTTTGGGTAAAATGACTGATGTCATTACAAAGTAGAACTGGTGGCGCAAAAGATAAGCCATCATGGATTTTTAGATGCAAAATTGAAAGGGTTATGATTTTCAAAAGGTAAGGAAGAAAAAACGAAAGTGCAAAAACAGAAAACCGCTTGGTCCTTAAGGGGTTAATAAATGATACCCCAGGAGGTAAGCACCAGTAGCATGTTTTTAGGGTAGGGTCACACGTAACAGATCCACAGCGTATTTTAAAGGAGTTCTATAATGCACCTTTTTTTTTTTTTAAGACCATAACGTTCCTCTCTGCTTTACCTTTATTCGAGGTCTTCCTTTCTGAAATTGGTTCAGCCGTTCCTCTGCCACATCGCCGCAAATTTCCCGCACTTCCGGGTTATGGAGCCCTGGAGGATGACGTAAAAATAGTCATCCCCCAAGCTCCCTTGCTTCTGTTTCCTGTCCCACCGTGCCTACCTTCTTATCCCGCCTCCCCTACCCAAGTCTCTCCCCTCCCCATTCATTTCAATAAACACACCCCTCACTGCAGCCCATGCCACTAAAGCCGCCCCTAAATTCCTTTGTGACTCTCCCTGTTAGTTACGGCAACGTAACTAATGGGGAGATGATTGGCTAATATTAACACATCATGAGATCAGTGCGCAGGCGCGGACAGACGCGGTTGATAGGCTGGGGGCATACAGAGGAGTTTGCACAGCCCAGCAAATCGGGGCTGTGCAAACGAAGATCATATGAATATGCAAAGTGTGGGAGTGACCCACAGGAGGCTGGGGCGGCCGGCAAACAGCAGGGAGGATCTTAGAAATGGTGACGTTTCGTTACCAAGATGGCCGCAGCAGAGCAAATGCAGGGGGTACGAAATTCATCAAGGAGAATCAGTGGCTGAACTTCCGATTTCGGAGAAGTCTGGTATTACTGCAGATATCGTAATGGAGGTAAATGACAAACTTATGTAACTTCAGCAGAGGTTTATCATGGTCTAAAAAGATTTTGGAGTACTCCTTTAAGGCTGCCTATCCGCCGATGATGACCCCTAAGTGTGCCTCCTGCTGTGCCTGCTTGTAGCACAGGACACACTGGACCTTCCGCATGTGCGCTTGGTAACTTGCAGGTCCTGTGCATAGTGGTGGAATGAGGCTACAAGCAGGCATAGCAGGAGGCACACTAAAGAGTAGGGATGTAAGAAAAAAAAAAAATCGATTCTCGCGATAATCGCGATTTTTCATTTGCCGATACAGAATCGATTCAAAATATTTTTGAATCGATTCTTTTAGGGATGTGGAATTTTTATCTGCGGACGCCTGGAACAGCATGTCATGTCCCGGGCATCAGGAGATAAAAGTTCCACATTGGTGGAGCCGGGCAGGCCGGATCTGACACGGCTATGGAGCGGGCTCCGACTCGTGCCCACTCCGTACTATGCGACCCCCGGCTTATTTCAGTAGCCGGGGGCCGCCGCTAATAGCCAGCATGCGGCAATCGCCGCGGCTGGCTATTAAAGGAGTATCCGGTGCGCACTTCTCATTTTATCCTATCCAGGCTGCAAAATAAAACGCACTTTATCTTACCTGCCAACGAGCCCCCGGAGCTCCGGTACAGGTGTTCGGTCCCCGGGCTGTATTCTTCTTACTTCCTGTTAGTCCGGCACGTCACATGGAGCTTCAGCCTATCACTGGCCGCAGCGATGTCCCGCCTCCGCTGGTGATAGGCTGAAGCTCCATGTGACGTGCCGGACTAACAGGAAGTAAGAAGAATACAGCCCGGGGACCGAACACCTGTACCGGAGCTCCGGGGGCTCGTTGGCAGGTAAGATAAAGTGCGTTTTATTTTATTTTGCAGCCCGGACGGGATAACATGAGAAAAGTGAGCACCGGAGTACTAGATCGCCTCTGTCAAAGCTGACAGCGGCGTCTATTGGGATCTGTGAATGCTCCCAGGTGGGCGATGTATCGGGATATATCGCGATGTATCGTCACCTAGACGGTATCGCGATATATCGGGATATATCGAATCGCCACACTGGTATCGCGATTCGAATCGAATCGCCAAATTCTTGGCGATTCACACCCCTACTAAAGAGTCATCATTGGTGGATCTGATGCCTAAAATACACTGCAGATCAGTTACGTGTGACCCTACCCTTCAACACTGTGAATTCTAGACTTGCCGGTGATTGCGAGACAAACTCTGTCTGGTTTTGCCCATAACAGCCAATCACAGTTCAGCTTTCATTTTACCAGAGCTTGTTAAGCTATGAAAGCTGAGCTGCGATTGCTTGTCACGGGTTAATGCCGAGTTTTTGCATCAGACTGATAAATCTGGGCCATTGCTTATAGTGCTCTGTACTACAGATGAATAACATTATGCATGTAAACAGTTTCACCCTGTATGCGTCAAGTGCAGTCATAAAATGCCAACAAGGTCATTGTGTTACCAACACAAAAAGAGAAAACCAAACACTGAACCATTGTAGCATGTACCATACACGTGATAACAGAGTAAACGCTTCTGTAAAGCTGAGAATTGAGTTGTCGAGTCATTGAAGCATGTAAGGGGGAACAGCCCAATATGACAATCCAGATCCTGCATTCTCCTAACATTGATTCTTGTGTAACGCAGATCTCTATGTCAGCGTTTACTAGACAGGCCATGAACACTGGTTAATACGGCTCCTCCTAGCATAGAGATCCATATGTAATAGTCATCTATAGGAGACACATAGTACCTTCATCTGACATCACAAGCCACAGAGTAGGGATCGACCGATTATCGGTTTGACCGAAATTATCGGCCGATATTCACGATTTTTGATGTTATCGATATCGGCAATTACCTGGCCGATAATCTGATAATGTCCCGCACCGCTCCCCCACCACACCGCCCCCATTGCCTCCCCTATCCCCCATTTTATAATTACCTGTTCCCGGGGTCTTGGGCCCATGCTACTTCTGGCTCCTGCTGAGTCCTGCGTTACGCTGTGCGCTGCGCATCAACGTCCTCAACGTGACGTCACTGTCAGTGCACACAATGACAGCTGTGGACGGGAGCCAGAAGTAGCACGGACCCCGGGAACAGGTAATTATAATACCAGGGATAGGGGAGGCAATGGGGCAGCGGCGGCGTGCAGTGCAGGGGCAGCAGCTGTGAGGACCCCCGGACAGGCAGGGGGAGAGAAGCGGGCGGCGGCAGTAGTGGTCTCTGATTCAGCCAAAGCCGCTACAGTTCATTGATTTAAAGCGCCCGCTTTAAATCAATGATCTGCAGCGGCTTCTTCGGGGCCGGGGGGGGGGGGAAGGAGAAATAGCCGATAACTTATACAGGAATATCGGTATAAGTTATCGGCCTGAAAGGCCACAGATTATTGGTATCGGCCCTAAAAAAACGATCCCTACCACAGACCAAATTATACTACATAGAGCAGTGGTCTTCAACCTGCGGACCTCCAGATGTTGCAAAACTACAATTCCAAACATGCCCGGACAGCCGTTGGCTGTCCAGGCATGCTGGGAGTTGTTTTGCAACATCTGGAAGTCCGCAGGTTGAAGACCACTGACAGAGTAATTCACAATACGGCTGGGCTCATACAGATACATTTGTGTGTCCATATCACAAGTCATGGCCTGACCAGAAGTCTGATGAATGACAGCTGTCAGTCCAGATCATCAGACCTGCAGTCGGGCCAGGTCTTTTGGCTGCAACATGGACTAAAAGCAGCATTTGTTGTACACCAATGTGAACCTAGCCTTATTGGCAATTCCTATATAAATAACACAATACTGTGCGTGCAGACACGTCACGTTCTACTCACAAAACATTTCTCTTGTAGGTTCAGTGAAAATGCTGGGGAAAACTGGGCTATATCGTGAAGAGATATCATATGCCACGATAGCCCACATTGGCACATTTTATTGTGAATGTATGGATTTGTGCAACTGGAGAATTGTTGCCACCCTGTAGGTTAAAAAACATCATGAGCATAACATTTCCCTACAGTACATCCCCCCAATATTTAGGGCACTCTCGAAGTATGGGCTCAAGTGTCAAAGTGTTAATCAGGTCGTTCTGTGGTAGGTTAATTTTTTTGTGGTAGGTTCGCCAAGTTTTTGCAATACAGTTCCTGTATCAGGTTTTTAACAGATTCCTTAAAACTGGGCTAAGCTGTATCAAAACGTGTGTACAAATTTCAACCCATATACAGTTTGAAAAATTATGTCCGATTGCATCCGTTTAAGAAAAAAGTGTGTACGTTTTTAACTTTTCACTCCATTTTGAATAAAATGTCACTTGTTTGATTGAAATTCCATGAAAAAAACCTGCAAAGTCAAAAAAGTATACAGTTTTTCACCCGGACCAAAAAACGTGGTAGACTACAGATTGGGTACAAGTAAAATAAATAAAAAACATATAAGTAGTAAATCTGACTAAACCGGATGATGCGTTTGACATACGGTTTTCTATACGGTTCCGTACGGTTTTTAACTTGAAACCGTATATGGGAACAGTATAGGAGAAGCGTGGTGTGCCTGCACCCTTATAGAAGTCAATGAGATCCCTCAGGATGTGTTTGTTTTCTGGCACTAAACAGACCTCCAACACAAGTGTAAACCTAGCCTAATGCTGTGACTCCAAGCGGCACTTCACTAACACAAGACCATTCATGCTGTGAAGCCTCTAAACTTAAGCTGCAGTCACACTTCCTTTTTACATTACGGGTGGCGGCTGGGGGAGGGGCAAACCAGGCTCTCCCGTACCCCAGCCAGACCAATGCTGAACTCCATTTACTTTATGAGCTGACTCCGGCCGGCTCATTTTTTGACCCATATGCGGTTTCATGACTGGACCTAAAACCGTAGTATACTATGATTTTAGGTCCGGTCAAAAACGGATACGGGTCAAAAATGAGCCGGTCGGGTCATTAAAATAAATGGAGTTCAGCGATGGTCCGGCTGGGGTACGGGAGAGCCTGGTTTGCCCCTCCCCCAGCTGGTTCCGGCACCCGTAATGTAAAAACAAAGTGTGAATGCAGCCTTACACAAAGCCCCCCACCGACTTTGGCCAGAAAACAAAGTGTCTTCAGGACAGTTGTCGCTCTCCCCCCCTCCCTCCAAATACACAGCTAGAGGGAACTGGGATGTGTGAAGGTAGCACCCTGTCAAAGCAAGTGTCACAGAAAAGACATTTGGTGGACTCCTTCACAAATGCTGGCAGATCCTAGATGGTTTCAGGAGGAACTTTAATGTTTATTTATTCCTTTAAATGGGCACTGACAGATACAAAACTTTTAATATGTTGTAAAGCATGTGTAACCAAAAGGTTTTGCAGTTGCTTTCATTAGAACATTTTCAGTATTTCATACAGAAAAAGCCATTCAAACAACTGCCCCCCCTGCCTGCTTGGACCCATACTAGTCCTGCTGTGTCCATGCATCATCACCTATGTCATGGACACACTTCCTTGATTGACAGCTGGCAGCGCAGGGCTCACAGCTGGAGGAAAAATCCTCCCACTGTCAGCTTGTGTCCCGCTACTGTCAGTGAGGACAAGCTGGGAGTTGTAGTTTGCTAATACTAGGGTAGATGTGAGCAGACAGTATACTGAGGGAGGGGGCGGAGACCTGCACAGTGAGGCCACGCCCCTTCCCTTTGAGAGGAATTCAGACTAGTGAGCTAAATTAAAAGGGTAAAAAAAAAAAAAAAAAGTACTAGACACAAAAATTAGATGTACATGGTCAGGATCAGGTACCGAGTGATATATATATATATATATATAAAAAAAGTTTTTTTTGTTGGATCTGACGGGTACGCTTTAAGGAATTGCAGGAATTCCCAATCCTCCTTTACAGATGGCCTACAACATGGCGCTGTAATACAGGCTTTGGCATGGAGAAATGCCACTTTATGCCAAAACCTTCTCCAGACGGGTACCACCGGATTATATACAAATAAATAACCAAATTACCAATAGAGTTTCCTTCTCAGTCACCAGACAAGCCCCTTTGGTCTGTACAGTGCCCATGGAGATGGCAGAGCTTTTCAGTAGGACCACAACCTGCTGGTTTACATTAGCTAAGGCATAGGTATCCTTGGCACTGCAGAGGTTTGGACTACATCTCCCATGATGCTTTGGCTGTAAGAGCATCATGGGAGATGTAGTCCAAAATATCAGGAGTGCCGAAAGGTCGCCTATGCCTGCATTAGGGTATATCAGTGTTTCCCAACTAGGGTGCCTCCAGCTGTGGCCAAACTACAACTCCCAGCATGCCCAGACAGCCTTTGGCTGTCCGGGCATGCTGGGAGTTGTAGTTTGGCCACAGCTGGAGGCACCCTAGTTGGGAAACACTGGGGTATGTTAGATGTCTGTATAAAGAGGTACCCCATCTGCTTAATGTTAGGAGACATGCCTCCAGAGGACTAACCCTTTAAACCAGCGTGCCTACAGATGTTGCAAAACTACAACTCCCAGCATGCCCTGGAGATCTGGGCATGCTGGGAGTTGTGCTTTGGCAACAGCTGAAGGCACACTGGGGAAACAGTGGCCTTGTCCAAACAAAAGGTGGGCAAGAAGGGACCCCAGACAGTGGAAGGGAATTGATGTGGGAAAATACAGGCTTAGACATGCTGAGAGTTGTAGTCCTGCCTAATATAGAGGGCCACGGATTGGAGAAGTCCTATCTAGGTAGGTCATTGTAGGGGACAGGAATAGAGGGCAAGTGTCTATGTGGACTCATCAGAGGGGACTAGACGAGTCCCCACCCCAGTATGCCCACCCTGCCACCTGTGCCATCATCTGTAATGAGTGGGGAACAAAAGCCATGCCCACCAATGGCTGGCAGCGGCCCCCTCACCTCCACCCGCAGAGATGAGCTGTAGGGCAGGGCACCACCCCTCCTCCCCCATGCCACCAGGGATCCGATTGTTACCCCCCATCCCCCCCCAGAGCCGGGCCCTACCTGCGGTCAGCCGGGAGGACACCTCCCCGAAGGGTGACGGTTCCATGCGGAGGTATTTCTGTGGGGAGGGACCTGAGGGGGACAGGGGGGCGCATCTCCTTCTCTTCGGGGAGGCCGCCGGGCTCAGAAGCGGGTCAAAGTCGATAGTCCTTTTAAGGGTGGCTCCACAGGCCATGGCGGACTCTAGGGGCCGGACAAGGCGGCTTCACACTGGGCTCCCCGGCCTCTCCTCAGCCGCCCGTCCTTCGGCCTTCAGTTTCCGCGGGGTGTCCCGGAGGGGTATCGTCTCGTCCCGGAGCTGTAGGATGCTGGGCCGAGGAGGATGGCGAAGGATGGGGTGCCGCTCACAAAATGACGCCGTGCGTTACCAGGCTCGGGCTCCTTCCCTTTGCACTCAATATGGCGTTAATAACAACGCCACTGATTCATTCCCGCACCGACAAGCACTGGGGCCGCGCAAGGGCTTCTGGGAAGGCGGGTTCACTCAAGGATGCTTGCTGCTTTACGGAGCGGTGAAGGAACTACAATACCCGACATGCAACGCTTCGAGGAAGTCGCTTCCGTATTTGAATTTAAATCCCAGTAGTTGTTTTGAAACTTGTAGTCAGTGGTGGCAGTCATTGGCAGCCGGGGCACGTACAGAGGGCGGGGAGTCACCGCCCAGTCCCAGGCCCGGGGCCCCCCACCCTAGGCTCTTAGGGCCCCCCACCCTAGGCTCTTAGGGCTCACCGGTCCGCCATTATGGGGTTATAGCCTTTTAGGGCATATTGATGTGTAAAATCACTCACTATCTTATTACAGTTTAGATCAGTGGTCACCAAACGGTGGACCCCCCCCCCCCCCCAAGTGTTGCAAAACTACAACTCCCAGCCGTTGGCTGTCCGGGCATGCTGGGAGTTGTAGTTTTGCAACATCTGGGGATCCAGATGGTGTCCTTATCTGCTATGTCACTGTACAATGGAGGAAAAGTTACTGAGTTGCCCATAGCAACCAATCAGATCGCTTCTTTCATTATTCAGAGGCCTTTTCTAAAATGAAAGAAGCAATCTGATTGGTTGCTATGGGCAACTCAGCAACTTTTCCTCTGCACACGTCATTATAATCTGGGTGACTATACCAGAAATAACTACAATTTTAATCCTGTAATGAAGCAGGGTTGTTTTGGTGCTCGCGGCAATTTTTGTATTTGCATTTTGGTTTGCCCTCCTCAGCATAAGGGGGTGCGTTCACACTGCAGAATCTCCACTCGCAGAATTTAGCGAGCGGAGATTCCGTCTGGCGGCCGCCGCTGAATATACTTTGGCACTAGGGCTGCGGGGCACTGAGCCGTCACCATTGAGTGCAATGCTCGCGGAATCCGCGCAAAGAATGAATATGTTCATTCTGAGCACGGAACAATTTCCGCGCCGCTGAAATTCCACAGTGTGAACGGGTCTCGCGGAGACCCATTCACACTAATGTTAAGTTCAATTCTGCCCGTGGATTTCCGCGGGAATACCGTAGTGTAAACGTACCCTAACTCTTTCAATTGTTCACTTGTGGACCAATATGGGGGCTTCCTTTTTGCGGCAACAGTTGTACTTTGCAATGACAACAGTCATTTTACGACAAAGTCGACGGCAAGGCCAAATATTTGTGTGCAACTTTTGAAGGTTTCATTTCTACACAGTGTATTACGGTTAAGATGCTGTGTTATCTTTATCGTGCAGGTCCATAGGATTACAATGTTACCCAATTTTTATATCGTCTTGTTTTATTATAACTTTTTTTTTTAAGGAAAATTAGTATGCTTAAAATTGTCCTCTTCTGACCCCTATAACATTTTAACTTTTTCCATTTATGGGGATGTATGGGGGCTAATTTTTTGCGCCGTGATCTGTAGTTTTTATCGGTACCATTTTTGTTTTAAAGGGACTTTTTGATCGCTTTTTATTAATTTTTTTCTGGTATATAAAGGGACCAAAAATACCCATAGGGGCTATTGCATGCAACCTTTCCAACGTATACACTGAATAATCCTGTGTCATAGCATAGCATTGATCAGTGTTATCGGCGCTCCATTACTACAGGCTTCCTTCACCCGTCCTCTCAGCTGATAGGGATGCTGCAGTTTTGTTGTGGTTGTCCCAATGAGCTCCCTGAGCTAGCCGGCAATGATTTTCCCGTATTTAGATGGTGTGATCAAGTTTGATTGCGGTGTCTAAAGGGCCAGTCAGCAATGTCCAGTATTAGCCATGGATCCTCGCTGCTGATAGCAATCGGAGCCCACTGGGTACGGAGTGTGCTCAGCTTCTGAGCACACTTCATACAATGGGAGTAGGCGAAGGGTGTACATTCACGCACTGCATCCTTAACCCCTTTTCGCCACCAATTCTACTTTGTATTGACATCAGTAATTTACCCAAAAATCATGGCGAAACGGCAAAAACAAATCATTGTGCAACAAAATTGAAGAAAAAATGCCATTTTGTAACTTTTGGGGGCTTCCTTTCTACGCAGTACATTTTTTGGTAAAAATGACACCTTATCGTTATTCTGCAGGTTCATACGATTAAAATGATACCCTACTTATATAGGTTTGATTTTGTCGTATTTCTGGAAAAAATCATAACTACATGCAGGAAAATGCTATAACTATTTTATTTTTCTGCGTACAGAGTGGTATGAGGGCTCATTTTTTGCGCCGTGATCTGAAATTTTTAGCGGTACCATTTTTGCGTTGATCAGCCTTTAAGATCGCGTTTTATGAATTTTTTTCATAAAAAGTGACCAAAATGCGCTATTTTGGACTTTGGAATTTTTTGGCGCATACTTCATTGACCGTGCGGTTTAATTAACAATATATTTTTTATAATTCTGACATTTCCGCACGTGGCGATACCACATATGTTTATTTTTATTACATATGCTCACGTGGTGGAATGTCCTCACGGAAAATTTGGGCACGTGCACTCCACCGACAGCAGAGCCCCGGCAGAACATGCTGGCGCTAGGACCGTTCGGAAATGCGCTGTCTCATAGACGGCAATGCATTTCTGTGCTAACTATGCAGGAAGAACAGACATGGCTATTCGTTCTGCGGACGCCAGAATCTGAATTTCTGCGACAGAAACATCTAACGCAGAAATTCTGCAGTGTGAACAGTGCAGCAGAATCCCATTTAAATCAATGAGACTCTGCTGCTGCGGAATGTCTGTGCGGAATATTCATGCAAAATTTTGCACGGACATTCTGCCTTGTGAACATGGCCTAAAAGTCTGTATTACTGGATTTTACAATGAGGAAGGAACTACATTTTAAAATCAATAGGGGAGATTTATCAAAGCCTGTGTAGAGATTTGCCCATAGCAACCAATGAGATACCGTATATACTCGAGTATAAGCCGAATTTTTCAGCACAATTTTTCGTGCTGAAAATGCCCACCTCGGCTTATACTCGAGTGAAGATAAAATACCATTGGGGGTGGTGGTGGTGAGGGGGGGTTGGCCGGGCCATCCATCTTCGCTGCGGACCATCCGACTAGTGACGCTGCATTGACGCCGCCGCACAAGGATGTCCGTGCGCAGCAGACGTCCGTGACGTCAGGGGTGTCCCTGCACACGGACGTCCCAGCGCGTCGTCAATGCAGTGTCAGTAGTCTGGGGCTGTCCCGAAGCGGAGAAGAGGGCCTCCCGGTGAAGATAGACGGCCCAGACCGGCTCACCCTCCCCCACTGGAATGCAGACAGTGCCTGCAGCTACTAAGCAACAGGACCGAGAGAACCGGGGAGGTGAGTAGACAACGATGGGGGCCTATATGATGACGGAGGGGGCGTTCTGGATGATGGCAGGGGGATATAGACTGGGGGTTTGACAGGGTGTGATGATGACAGGGTAGATCTCGATGATAACAGCGGGGGGATGATGTATTTCCCCCCCTAGGCTTATACTCGAGTCAATACGTTTTCCCAGGTTTTGGGGGTGAAAGTAGGGGCCTCGGCTTATATTCGGGTCAGCTAATACTCGAGTATATACGGTAGCTTCTTTCATTTTTCAGAGGACTTTAAAAGAAAATGAAAGAAACAATCTGATTGGTTGCTATGGGCAACTGCAGTGCTATTCCTCTACACAGATTTTGATAACTCTCCCCCATGTCCATGTTAAAAGTAATGTTTATTAACCCCTTCCCAACATTTCATATACATTAATGTCAATTATTAGGTCAGGGTGAATGAAGCAGTCAGGGTGATATCAGCTCTGTCTCCATTAGCAGTTTGGGTTGGAGTTTTTCCCAGAAAATGTGGTCAATACCAATTGCAGAAACCAATATGTAGTAAGAGGCTGCATGCCAGGCCCTTCCAGGGCACTTGCATTGAGGATTTACTGAAAACTTAAACTTAACTGGATTTGCCTCTGCTTAAATGGGCACCGTCAGATCCCAAAACTTTTTATATGTTGTTACTGATGAAAAGACCTTTATTCTGTAGTACTGATTGAATGACCTCCTGTGAACTTCTTGGCATCTGACAGGCTGACATCCCGTAGTCTATATCAGGGGTACTCAACTATTTTTGGTAGGGGTCCCCATATCCAAGTCAGCCATCGGGTAAAGGTTCAAGCTAAATACTAAGAAATAGGTGCTCCCTGTTGTAGAACATCATTATTATCATAATCATAAGTAACAGGGTAAAACAAGCGACTGAAGTGTGGAGGATGGAAATCCACTGTTCCCTGTATGACCTGCATACTGCCACACACTGTGCCTCTGAATATCATACTGCCACACATTGTGCCTCTGAATATCATACTGCCACACATTGTGCCTCTGAATATCATACTGCCACACACTGTGCCTCTGAATATCATACTGCCACACACTGTGCCTCTGAATATCATACTGCCACACACTGTGCCTCTGAATATCATACTGCCACACACTGTGCCTCTGAATATCATACTGCCACACACTGTGCCTCTGAATATCATACTGCCACACACTGTGCCTCTGAATATCATACTGCCACACACTGTGCCTCTGAATATCATACTGCCACACACTGTGCCTCTGAATATCATACTGCCACACACTGTGCCTCTGAATATCATACTGCCACACACTGTGCCTCTGAATATCACACTGCCACACACTGTGCCTCTGAATATCATACTGCCACTCACTGTGCCTCTGAATATCATACTGCCACACACTGTGCCTCTGAATATCATACTGCCACACACTGTGCCTCTGAATATCATACTGCCACACACTGTGCCTCTGAATATCATACTGCCACACACTGTGCCTCTGAATATCATACTACCACTGTGCCCAAAAATATAATATTACTGATCACTGTGTCCTGAACAGACACCTATGACAAGACAGGTCTCCAGATGGCAACCAAATTATTGCTAATGGTCCATATATTTTACAGTATTTAAGGGGTACTCTGATGGAAAACAAATGTTTTCAAATCAACTGGTCACAGAAAGTTGAACAGATTTGTAAATTAATTCTATCTAAAAATCCTAACCTTTCCAGTACTTATCAGCTACTGTATGCTCAATAGAAAGTTGTATAGTTCTTTCCAGTCTGACCACAGTGCGCTCTGCTATCACCTCTGTCCATTTCATGAACTGTCCAGAGCAGGAGCATATCCCCAAAGCAATCATCTCCTGCTCTGGACAGTTCCTGACCTGGACAGAGGTGTCAGCAGACAGTACTGTGGTCAGACTGGAAAGAACTACACAACTTTCCCTATAGTATACAGCAGCTGATAAGTGCTGGAAGGATTAAGATTTTTAGATAGAAGTCATTTACAAATCTGTTTAAAGTGGTATTCCAGTATTTGTTTTTATTTGACAGTAAAGTTAGTGAAGATCATAATATAGTTTATGTACCTGTGTTTGATGAATGTTTCTGCACTTCTTATGTTATCTTTGCCCCAATGCTTATTTTTAACAGCATACAAAATGAATGTCGTTGCAGGTTTTCCAGGTTGCCGTGCAGCCCGAGATATTACATCACTGGACAGGTCTTGACAGGGAGCCTATCTGCATCAATGGGTGGAGCAACCGTCAGGTGGGAGGAAGATTATTCTCCACAGGGCTGCATGGAGTTGTTAGGTGTGCTACAAAGGGTGGGTTGACCAATGTGTGGGAGGGAATAAAGTGAACTTACACAAGCAAAGGATCTTGGAACTTGTAGTTGCCATTTCACAAAAAGAAAGGAGCAGCGTTATAGTTGACTCACAACACATCCATTTATATCCAAGAAAATCTAATTTGCTTTTATGAAGAGGTGAGTAGAAGCCTTGACAGAGGAATGGCTGTGGATATATATGGACATTTATCAACGGGTTTAGTCAGGTTTTCTTTACTATAATTGTCGCAAAATTGTCGCAACTGCGACTACACGATTTTTCGTGCGACATTTTGACTGGAAAGCGAGAAAAGCAAGTTTTCCTAAAATTTACTATGTAGTAATAATTTTAAAATGGACTACGGGTAGTCAGGTAGTCAGGTGTCGCAACTGCGCAAAAAAAAAGTCGCAACAGCGTTAAAAATTGACTAAATTTACTCCAGCTCAAACATGGAGCAGAAAAAGCTACTACCAAAGTAAAAAAGGAAAAATTGCTTACGTGAAAGAAAATTATCAACAGGCTGAAACCAGTTCATAAATACGTCGCACATAAGCAAAAAAAAAGTAAGGAAAAAATTACTAAAAAAAAGAATACATAAGCAAACATTGATAAATGTCCCTCATAGTGTTTCTGGATTTTGCTAAATAATTTGATACTGTCCCTCATAGACGTCTGACAGGTAAGTTAAGGTCTTTGGGTTTGGAAATTTTAGTTTGTTACTGGATTGAACACTGGCTCATGGATCGTACCCAGAGAGTGGTGGTCAATGATTCGTACTCTGATTGGTCCCCGGTAATTAGTGGTGTACCCCAAGGTTCTGTACTGGGATCGCTGTTGTTTAATTTATTTATCAATGATATAGAGGATGGTATTAACAGCTCTGTTTCTATCTTTGCAGATGACACCAAGCTTTGTAGCACGGTACAGTCTATAGAGGATGTGCATAAGTTACAAGATTACTTGGATAGACTAAGTGTCTGGGCATCCACTTGGCAAATGAGGTTCAATGTGGATAAATGTAAAGTTATGCATCTGGGTACTAATAAGATGCATGCGTCGTATGTCTTAGGGGGGATTAAACCGGCAGAGTCACTGGTAGAGAAGGATCTGGGTGTACTTGTAGATCACAGACTACAGAATAGCATGCAATGTCAGGCTGCTGCTTCCAAAGCCGGCAGGATATTGTCATGTATCAAAAGAGGCATGGACTCAAGGGACAGGGACATAATACTCCCCCTTTATAAATCATTGGTACAGCCTCACCTGGAATATGCTGTTCAGTTTTGGGCACCTGTCCATAAAAGGGACACTGCGGAGTTGGAAAGGGTGCAGAGATGCGCGACTAAACTAATATGGGGCATGGAACATCTTAGCTATGAGGAGCGATTAAAGGAGTTACAATTGTTTAGTCTTGAGAAGAGACGTTTAAGGGGGGATATGATAAACGTATATAAGTATATTAATGGCCCATACAAAAAATATGGAGAAAAACTGTTCCAGGTTAAACCCCCCCCAAAGGACGAGGGGACACTCCCTCCGTCTGGAGAAGAAAAAGTTTAGTCTCAAGGGGCGACACGCCTTCTTTACCATGAGAACTGTGAACTTATGGAACAGTCTACCTCAGGAACTGGTAACAGCAGGAAAAATTAACAGCTTTAAAACAGGATTAGATACATTCCTGGAACAAAATAACATTAATGCTTATGAAGAAATATAAAATCCCATCCCTTCCCCAATATCGCGCCACACCCCTTCCCCTTAATTCCCTGGTTGAACTTGATGGACATATGTCTTTTTTCGAGCGTACTAACTATGTAAGCACGGATCGTTCCTCCAGTTTTGGACCCTTGGCTATTGTGACCCGACCATTCTACTGTCTTTTTACACTAGCTAAGTCACAGCTAAGTCACATTTAGGGTCATGGGGCCATAAATGAGTATTGTACTGAATTTCCTAAATGGTGTGTGGCATCAGCCCAGCCCTGATCACGGCATCTAATGTATTGCAGTCTGTTCAGACACACATCCGACCACCTACAGTGCAATTGTGGGTGGTCCGATGTATTAAGATGGCTAGTAAAGCTCCCCTCACCTGCACCGGGCGGCTTATGCAGTCTTCTTCTCTGGTCTTCCTTCTAGCAGACCAGAAAAGCAGATCGCAGATAACACTGGTCAGTGCTATGCATATGCATAGCACTGTTTAGTATCTGCAATTCAAAAATTAGTGTAATTAAATAGTAAATAGTGTAATTAAAAAAGTGTAAACAAAAGATTTAGGAAAAGTGAATAAGCCCCTCACCCAATAAAAAATGAAATTCCCCTCTTTTCCCTTCTTACCAAACAAAATGTAAAAAATGTATAAATAAAAAAATAAAAAAAACAGATTTGGTATCGCTGCATGCGGAAATGTCCAAACTATTCAAATAAAATAGTAATGGTCCCATAAGGCAAATGGCGTAAACATAAGAAAAAAGTCAAACATTGCTGATTTTAGTTACATCACATCCCCGAAATAATTTAAACAAAAAGTGAACAAAGTAACATATACGCAAACATGATACCTATAAAAAACTGCAGATCACAACACAAAAAGTGAGCCCTCATACAGCCCTCTATACAGAAAATTAAGAAAGTTATAGGTGGTCAGAATAGAGTGATTTTAAACATACTAATTGTATTAAAGTTTTCCTTTTTTAACCCCTTAAGGACCGGGGGTTTTTCCGTTTTTGCATTTTCGTTTTTTGCTCCTTTCCTTTAAAAAATCATAACTCTTTCAATTTTGCACCTAAAAATCCATATGATTGCTTATTTTTTGCGACACCAATTCTACTTTGTAATGACGTCAGTCATTTTGCCCAAAAATCTACGGTGAAACGAAAACAAAAAAATCATTGTGAGACAAAATTGAAAATAAAAACGCAGTTTTGTAAATTTTGGGGTCTTCCGTTTGTACGTAGTACATTTTTCGGTAAAAATGACACCTTATCTTTATTCTGTAGGTTCATACGATTAAAATGATACCCTACTTATATAGGTTTAATTTTGTCGTACTTCTGGAAAAAATCATAACTTCATGCAGGAAAATTTATACGTTTAAAATTGTCATCTTCTGACCCCTATAACTTTTTTATTTATCCGTGTATGGGGCGGTATGAGGGCTCATTTTTTGCGCCGTGATCTGAAGTTTTTAACGGTACCATTTTTGCATTGATAGGACTTATTGATGATATAAAAAGTGACCAAAAATGCACTATTTTGGACTTTGGATTTTTTTTTGCGCGCACGCCATTGACCGAGCGGTTTAATTAATGATATATTTTTATAATTCGGACATTTCCGCACGCGGTGATACCATATATGTTTATTTTTATTTACACTGTGTTTTTTTTTTATGGGAAAAGGGGGGTGATTCAAACTTTTAATAGGGGAGGGGTTAAATGATATTCATTCACTTTTTTTTTCCACTTTTTTTTGCAGTGTTATAGCTCCCATAGGGACCTATAACACTGCACACACTGATCTTCATCATTGATCACTGGTTTCTCATAGTAAACCAGTGATCGATGATTCTGCCGCACTGAGCAGTCATTCGGCGATCGGACAGCGAGGAGGCAGGTAGGGGCCCTCCCGCTGTCCTGTAAGCTGTTCGGGATGCCGCGATTTTGCCGCGGCTATCCCGAACAGCCCACTGAGTTAACCGGCATGGTTTCACTTTCGCTTTTAGCCGCGATCGGCGCTGCTCGCTATTAGCGGCGGGTCCCGGCTTCACTATGACGCCGGGCCCGCCGTAATATGATGCGGGGTTACCGCGTAACCCCGCGTTATATCACGGGAGCAGGACCAAGGACGTACCTGTACGTCCTTGGTCCTTAAGGGGTTAAAGCAATATAATAATAGAACAGCATGTAACCATGGTTATCATTTTAATTGTATTGACCCACAAAGTAAAGAAAACATGTTATTTTTACCATAAAATGCACAGCGTAAAAACTAAACCCTCCAAATGATGAAAAATTGCAGTTTTCTTATCTCCCCACACAAATAATAAATTTTTTGTTCCGCCATACATTTTATGGTAAAATGAAAGGTGTCATTACAAAGTGCAACTGCTCGCGCAAAAAAACAAGTCCTCAAATGGGTCTGTGGATGGAAGAATAAACAAGTTATGGCTCTTAGAAAATGGGTAAATAAACGGAAATGCCAAAATAAAAATGTCCTTAACCGCTTAAACCGTTCTGGACACAGGGTGTACAGGTACGCCCTGGTGTCCTGGGACTTAAGGACCCAGGGTGTACCTGTATGCCCTGGATGTTTCTGTTCACCGCCAGTAAACGGGTGGTGAATGGAATGGGATGCCTCCTGAAATCATTCAGGCATCCCATGCAAACCCCTGGGGCTGTCCTGAGACCAATTCAGACCGTCGATTCCTGAGTCATTCGGGTCTCCGTTGACCCAGAAAAAAAGGGTGATAGGTCCTGTCCGAGACAGCACCTATCAAGCTTTACCAACAGGAGTGAGGAGATCAGGGTGGCGATCACCGGTGATCGGGGCCTTACCTGTCCGGAGGTCGGCGGGGGTACTTTCAGGCGACAGTGGAGACGGCAGAAGCAGCAGCTACGGTGGCAGAGGCGGCGGGATAGAGCAGGAGGGGAGGACTGTTCGCCTCCTGCTGTTGCTTAGCAACAACTCCCAGCATGCACAGCAAAGGGGCATGCCGGGAGTTGTAGTTATGCAACAGCTGTATGCAGAACTACAACTCCCAGCATGCCCTTTGACTGTCTGTGCATGTTGGGAGTTGTAGTTTGCAACAGCTGGAGGCACATTTTTTTCTATTAAAAAGTGTGCCCTCAGCTGTTGCATAACTATAACTCCCAGTATGCACGGACAGCCAAAGGGCATGCTGGGAGTAGTAGTAGTGTGCCTCCAGCTGTTGCATAGCTATAACTCCCAGCATGCCCTTCGACTGTCAGTGCATGCTGAGAGTTGTAGTTTTGCAACAGCTAAAGGCACACTGGTCGCGAAACAGTAAGATTTGGTAACTTAATTCAGTGTTTCGCAACCAGTGTGCCTCCAGCTGTTGCAGACTACAACTCCCAGCATGCACTGACAGCCAAAGGGCATGTTTCCTGGGAGTTGTAGTTTTGCAACGGCTGGAAGTTTAACCCCCCCATGTGAATGTACAGGGTACATTCACAGGTTTACAATGAGTTTTCTGATGCAAGTTTGAGATGCGGCAAATTTTCCGCTGAAGCTTAAACTCCCAGCAGGAAACTCGCTGTGAACCCCCGCCCATGTGAATGTATCCTAAATACACTACACTACACTACACTCCATAAAATAAAAAGTAAAACACTAAATACGCACCCTTACACATTTACACTCCCCCAAACCCCCCCCCCCCAATAAAAATGGAAAACAACTTGTACGGCACTGTTACCAAAATAGAAACATAGAATGTGTCGGCAGTTAAGAACCATTTGGCCCATCTAGTCTGCCCAATAATCTGAATACTATGAATAGTCCCTGGCCCTATCATGAAGGATAGCCTTATGCCTATCCCATGCATGTTTAAACTCCTTCACTGTATTTGCAGCAACCACTTCTGCAGGAAGGCTATTCCATGCATCCACTACTCTCTCAGTAAAATAATACTTCCTGATATTACTTCAGGAAGGAGCCTCCAGCTGTGGCAAAACAACTCCCAGCATTGCTGGACAGCCATTGACTGTCCAGGCATGCTGGGAGTTTTGCCACGGCTGGAGGCACTCTGTATGGGAAACACTGCTGTAGGGTATTTTTCGTATCGGAGGCAAGTGTAATGCTTGCATCCGGGTCTGTCCCTATGCAAATCCCTAATTTAGGCCTCAAATGCACATGGCGCTCTCTCACTTCGGAGCCCTGTCGTATTTCAAGGCAACAGTTTAGAGCCACATATGGGGTATTTCCGTACTCGGGAGAAATTGCACATTTTGGGGGCTTTTTCTCCTTTTACCCGTTATGAAAAGGTAAAGTTAGGGTCTACACCAGCATGTTAGTATAAAAAAAATAATTTTTTACACTAGCATGCTCGTGTTGCCCCATACTCTTCATTTTCACAAGAGATAAAAGGAAAGATAAAAAAAAATTTGTAACACAATTTCTCCTGAGTACGGAAATACCCATTATGTGGACGTAAAATGCTCTGCGGGTGCATAACAGGTGCTTCCTAAATGTGGCATGCCCCCCAAAAACATTTCGGCAAAATTCATTCTCCAAAATCCCATTGTTGCTTCTTCCCTTCTGAGCCCTCTACTGCATCTGCAGAGCGCTTTACATCCACATGTGAGGTATTTCCTTACTCAAGAGAAATTGGGTTACAAATTTCGGGGGTCTTTTTCTTCTTCTACCCCTTGTAAAATAAAAAAAATGGGTCTACAAGAACATGCGAGTGTAAAATATGAAGAATTTGAATTTGCTATTCCTGTGAAAGGGTTAACAAACTTTCTGAATGTCATTTTGAATACTTTGGGGGGGTGCAGTTTTTTATAATGGGGTCATTTATGGGGTATTTCTAATACAAATGCACTTCAAACTGAACTGGTCCCTGAAAAATTCTGATTTGGAAAATTTAGTGAAAAATTGGAAAATTGCTTCTAAATTTTGAAGCCCTTTAATGTCTTACAAAAGTAAAAACATGTCAACTTTATGATGTAAACAGAAAGTAGACATATTGTATATGTGAATCAATATATAATTTATTTGGTTTATCCATTTTTCCTATTTTCCAAGCAGAGAGTTTCAAAGTTAGCAAAATGCAACATTTTCAAATTTTTCATGACATTTTGGAACTTTTCACCAAGAAATTATGCAAGTATTGATGAAAATTTACCACTACCATAAAGTAGAATATGTCACAAAAAACTGTCTCTGAATCAAATTCATAAGGAAAAGCATCCCAGAGTTATTAATGCTTAAAGTGACAGTTCAGATTTGCAAAAATGCTCTGGCACTTAAAGGGGATAAGATGCCTGATTGCGGGCGTCCCGCTGCTGGGGACCCCCGTGATCTTGCACGCAGCACCCCATTACTATCAGTCCCCGGAGCATGCTCGCTCCGGGTCTGATTACTGGCGATCACGGGGTCGGAGCATTGTGACGTCACTCCCCCCCCCCGTGTGACGTCATGCTCCACCCCCTCAATGCAAGCCTATGGGAGGGGGAGTGACATCGGGGGCGTGACAGCGGGGTGCTGCGCGCAAGATCACGGGGGTCCCCAGCGGCGGGACCCCCGCGATCAGGCATCTTATCCCCTATCCTTTGGATAGGGGATAAGATGTCTTAGCGCCGGAGTAACCCTTTAAGGTCAAAATGGCCGTGTCCTACAGTGAAAATTGGCTGGGTCCTTAAGGGGTTAAAGGGGTACTCCGGTGGTCAACGTGTTTTTCCATTTTTGACTTATCCTATTTGTTTTGTTTCATTTCTATTCTTGTTGTTTAGCCTACTCTATTTCCGTTGTTGTCTTTTTATCCTCCCCTTTGTTTTCCTTTCTTTGCTTCTATTTCCTGTTTCTTGCTGTGCTGAAAACTACAAATCTCAGCATGCCACATGCCTTGCTGGTTTGGGGCAGCTCCTTTTTATTTTTCTGATTGTTCCTCCCTTTACCCACCCTACTATTTTCCCGGGTCAGCCCCCTTATACACAGCACACTAATATAATCAGCCCTGGTTGGGATACACTGGCATACACACACAAAAGGGACTACAACTCCCAGCATGTGTCATTCAGGAGTCTTCAGTCTGTGGTATAACACCAGCATGCCACCTCTGTAGTCTCCTGGGGGTTGTTGTTCACCACACCTCTATAGGGCATACACCAGTGTTTCCTAACCAGGGTGCCTCCAAGTGTTGCAAAATTGCTACTACCAGCATGCCCGGACAGCCAAAAGCTTTCTGGGCATGCTGGGAGTTGTAGTTTTGATACAACTGAAGACACCCTGGTTGGGAAACCATGTACTTTGTTTGTAATATACTGAATAGGCAAGGCCAGTGCTTCCTAATCAGTGTGCCTCCAGCTGTTGCAAAACTACAACTCCCAGCATGCCCAAAGACTGTCCTGGCATGCTGGGAGTTGTAGTTTTACAACAGCTGGAGGCACACTGGTTTGGAAACACTGGTGCAACATGATGTGTATGCTGAATAGGCTAGGACAGTGTTTCCCAACCAGTGTGCCTCCAGCTGTTGCAAAACTACAACTCCCAGCATGCCCAAAGTCTGTCCAGGCATGCTGGGAGTTGTTTTGCAACAGCTGGAGGCACACTGGTTTGTAAACACTAGCATACACACACATAACAGGGTCTACAACTCCCAGCATGTGTCATTCAGGAGTCCCCCCCCCCCTTTCACACATAGAAATCATCCCCAGTCTGAGATTTATTCCCCTGCAGTCTATACATCCCCAGCCCATGCACTTTGTTATCCTCCCCTTCAGATAACACTTATCTTCTCTGTCTTCTTTCAGTGCAGACCTGCGTCCTCAGAAATAGAGCAGGGGGAGGGGAGATGAGGAGCTGTGTATGTCCTCTCTCTCCCCCTGCTCTGGCTTCTTTCTCTCATGCAGACCTGCATCCTCCAGGAGGGGGAGGCGAGGGGGCGTGGCCTATTTCTCTCATGCAGTTCTGAAAGAACAGAGGAAAAAAAGCTCTGACATGTTGTCCACAGCCTAATCCTAAGATGGCCGACGTTGTGGACAACGGTAAGAGATCCAACACAGAACTTCAGAACTTCCTAGCCCACAAACAGGTAAGAAAAAAAGCTACATAAACATATAATACATGTCAATTGCAAAAAACATTAACATTAAAAGAAGATACAATATAGCCAAAATTCTTAACCACCGGAATACCCCTTTAACCCCTTAACCCCTTAAGGACCAAGGACGTACCGGTACGTCCTTGGTCCTGCTCTTCTGATATAACGCGGGGTTACACAGTAACCCCGCGTCATATCACGGCGGGCCCGGCGTCATAGTGAAGCCGGGACCCGCCTCTAATAGCGCGCAGCGCCGATCGCGGCGCCGCACGCTATTAACCCTTTAGCCGCGCGCTCAGAGCTGAGCCGCGCGGCTAAAAGTGAAAGTGAAAGTTCCCGGCTAGCTCAGTCGGGCTGTTTGGGATAGCCGCGGCTAATCGCGGCATCCCGAACAGCTGACAGGACAGCGGGAGGGCCCCTTCCTGCCTCCTCGCTGTCCGATCGCCGAATGACTGCTCAGTGCCTGAGATCCAGGCCTGAGCAGTCATGCGGCAGAATCGTTGATCACTGGTTTCTTATGAGAAACCAGTGATTAATGATGAAGATCAGTGTGTGCAGTGTTATAGGCCCCTATGGGACCTATAACACTGCAAAAAAAAAGTGAAAAAAAAAGTGAATAAAGATCATTTAACTCCTCCCCTATTAAAAGTTTGAATCACCCCCCTTTTCCAATAAAAAAAAAACACAGTGTAAATAAAAATAAACATATATGGTATCACCGCGTGCGGAAATGTCCGAATTATAAAAATATATAATTAATTAAACCGCTCGGTCAATGGCGTGCACGCAAAAAAATTCCAAAGTCCAAAATAGTGCATTTTTGGTCACTTTTTATATCATTTAAAAATGAATGATCAATAAGTCCTATCAATGCAAAAATGGTACCGTTAAAAACTTCAGATCATGGCGCAAAAAATGAGCCCTCATACCGCCCCATACACGGAAAAATAAAAAAGTTATAGGGGTCAGAAGATGACAATTTTAAACGTATTAATTTTCCTGCATGTAGTTATGATTGAAAAATGTACTACGTAGAAACGGAAGCCTCCAAAAGTTACAAAACAGCGTTTTTTTTTCAATTTTGTCGCACAATGATTTTTTTCCCGCTTCACCGTAGATTTTTGGGCAAAATGACTGACGTCATTACAAAGTAGAATTGGTGGCGCAAAAAATAAGCCATCATATGGATTTTTAGGTGCAAATTTGAAAGAGTTATGATTTTTTAAAGGCAAGGAGCAAAAAACGAAAATGCAAAAACGGAAAAACCCCCGGTCCTTAAGGGGTTAAGGACCCAGCCAATTTTCACTGTAGGACCCGGCACATCTGACCACTGTCACTTTAAGCATTAATAACTCTGGAATGCTTTTACCTTTCATTCTGATTCCGAGATTGTTTTTTTGTGACATATTCTTCTTTACGTTAGTGGTAAAATTTTGTCGATACTTGCATCGTTTCTTGGTGAAAAATTCAAAAATTTGATGAAAAAATGTAAAATTTTGCATTTTTTTTAACTTTGAAGCTCTCTGCTTATAAGGAAAATGAATATTCCAAATAAATTATACATTGATTCGCATATACAACATGTCTACTTTATGATTGCATCATAACGTTGACATGTTTTTACTTTTGGAAGACATCAGAGGGCTTCAAAGTTCAGCAGCAATTTTCCAATTTTTCACAAAATTTTCAAAATCTAAATTTTTCAGGGACCAGTTCTGTTTTGAAGTGGATTTGAAGGACTTTCATATTAGAAATGCCCCACAAATGACCCCATTATAAAAACTGCACCCCCCAAAGTATTCAAAATGACATTCAAAAGGTTTGTTAACCCTTTAGGTGTTTCACAGGAATAGCAGCAAATTGAAGGAGAAAATTCAAAATCTTAATTTTTAACACTGGCATGTTCTTGTAGACCCAGTTATTGAATTTTTACAAGGGGTAAAAGGAGAGAAATCTTCCTAAAATGTGTAACCCAATTTCTCTCGAGTAAGGAAATACCTCATATGTGTATGTCAAGTGCTCTGTGGGTACACTATAGGGCTCAGAACGGAAGGAGCGACAATGGGATTTTGGAGAGTGAGTTTTTCTGAAACGGTTTTTGTGGGGCATGTCACATTTAGGAAGCCCCTATGGTGCCAGAACAGCAAAGAAACCCACATGGGATACTGTTTTGGAAACTATACCCCTCAAGGCACGTAACAAGGGGTCCAGTGAGCCTTAACACCCCACAGGTGTTTGACGACTTTTTGTTAAAGTTGGATGTGTAAATGATTTATTTATTTTTTTCCACTAAAATGCTAGTTTTCCCCAAAATTTTTAATTTTTGCAAGGGATAATAGGGCAAAATGCCCCCAAAAATTTGTAACCCCATCTCTTCTGAGTATGGAAATACCCAAAGTGTGGACGTCAAGTGCTCTGCTGGCGCACTACAATGCTCAGAAGAGAAGGAGTCACATTTGGCTTTTGAAAAGCGAATTTAGCTGAAATGGTTTTTGGAGGGCATGTCGCATTTAGGAAGCCCCTATGGTGCCAGAACAGCAAAAAAAAACAAACACATGGCATACTATTTTAGAAACTAAACCCCTCAAGGAACACATCAAGGGGTACAGTGAGCCTTAAAACCTCACAGGTGTTTGATGACTTTTTGCTAAAGTCGGATGTGTAAATGAAAAAAAAATTTTTTTTTCACTAAAATGCTGGTTTCCCCCCACATTTTATATTTTTACAAGGGGTAATAGGAGAAAATGACCCCCAAAATTTGTAACCCCATTTCTTCTGAGTATGGAAACACCCAACGTGTGGACATCAAGTGATCTGCTGGCGCACTACAATGCTCAGAAGAGAAGGAGCATCATTGAGCTTTTGAAGACAGAATTTGGTTGGAATAGAAGTCGGGGGCCATGTGAGTTTACAAAGCCCCCCCCCCCCCCCGTGGTGCCAGAACAGTGGACCCCCCCACGTGACCCCATTTTGGAAACTACACCCCCCCACAGAATTTAATAAGGGGTGTAGTGAGTATTTACACCCCACTGGCGTTTGACAGATCTTTGGAACAGTGGGCTGTGCAAATGAAAAATTACATTTTTCATTTTCACGGACCACTGTTCCAAAAATCTGTCAGACACCTGTGGGGCGTAAATGCTCACTGTACCCCTTATTACATTATGTGAGGGGTGTAGTTTCCAAAATTGGGTCATATGTGGGGGGGGTCCATTGTTCTGGCTCTATGGGGGCTTTGTAAACACACGTAGCCTTCAATTCCTGACAAATTTTATCTTCAAAATCCCAATGGTGCTCCTTCTCTTCTGAGCATTGTAGTTCGCCCGCCGAGCACTTTACATCCTCATATGGGGTATTTTCTTACTCAGAAAAAATGGGGTTACAAATTTTGGGGGGCTTTTTTCCTATGTTTCCTTGTGAAAATGAAAAATTTTGGGTAACACCAGCATTTTTGTAAAAATTTTTTTTTTCATTTTTCCATCCAACTTTAATGAAAATTTGTCAAACACCTGTGGGGTGTAAAGGCTCACTATACCCCTTGTTACTTTCCGTGATGGGTGTAGTTTCCAAAATGGGGTCACATGTGGGTATTTATTTTTTGCGTTTATGTCAGAACCGCTGTAAAATCAGCCACCCCTGTGCAAATCACCAATTAAGGCCTCAAATGTACATAGTGTGCTCTCACTCTTGAGCCTTGTTATGTGCCCGCAGAGCATTTTACGCCCACATATGGGGTATTTCCGTACTCAGGAGAAATTGCGTTACAAAGTTTGGGGGTCTTTTTTTCCTTTTAACACTTGTGAAAATAAAAAGTAAAGGACAACACCAGCATGTTAGTGTAAAATGAAAATTTTTTTTACACTGACAGGCTGGTGTAGCCCCCAACTTTTCCTTTTCATAAGGGGTAAAAGGAGAAAAAGCCCCCCAAAATTTGTAACCCAATTTCTCCCGAGTACAGAGATACCCCATATGTGGCCCTAAACTGTTTCCTTGAAATGCGACAGGGCTCCAAAGTGAGAGAGCGCCATAAGCATTTGAGGACTAAATTAGGGATTGCATAGGGGTGGACATAGGGATATTCTACGCCAGTGATTCCCAAACAGGGTGTTTCCAGCTGTTGCTAAACTCCCAGCATGCCTGGACAGTCAGTGGCTGTCCGGAAATTCTGGGAGTTGTTTTTTTGCAACAGCTGGAGGCTCCATTTTGGAAACACTGCCGTACAATACATTTTTCATTTTTATTGGGGGGACAGTGTAAGGGGGTGTTTATGTAGTGTTTTACCCTTTATTATGTGTTAGTATAGTGTAGTGTAGTGTTTTTAGGGTACATTCACATGGGCGCAGGTTTACAGTGAGCTTCCCGCTAGAAATTTGCGCTGCGGCGAAAAATTTGCCGCAGCTCATACTTGCAGCCGGAAACTTACTGTAAACCTGTCCGTGTGAATGTACCCTGTACGTTCACATGTGGGGGGGGGGGGGCAAACCTCCAGCTGTTTCAAAACTACAACTCCCAGCATGTACTGACAGACCGTGCATGCTGGGAGTTGTAGTTTTGCAACAGCTGGAGGCACACTGGTTGGAAAACCTTCAGTTAGGCTCTGTTACCTAAATCAGTATTTTCCAACCAGTGTGCCTATAGCTGTTGCAAAACTACAAGTCCCAGCATGTACTGATCGCCAAAGGGCATGCTGGGAGATCTAGTTATGCAACAGCTGGAGGGATCGCAACTACAACTCCCAGCATGCCGAGACAGCTGTTTCAGCATGTTGGGATTTGCAGTTTTGCAACATCTGGAGGGCTACAGATAGAGACCACTGCACCTCAATGGGGAGGGTGCAGCTTTGCTTGGGGAGAAGATGGCTAGAAGGGTGGAGGAGTGTTTAAACTAGGGACTTGGGGGGAGGGAACCTACAGCAAAGAGGGGGAAGATAGTGTAGATAGAGAAGTGGGAATTATAAATGTACCTGGGGGTGGAGTGGAGGGAGGGGTTAGAATAGTTAATAGGAATAAGCTTCATAGGAAAATAAAACTTACACCCTTGAATCCCATTAACCCCAATAACATAAAGGATGGAAATGTAAAGTGTATGTTCACAAATGCCAGAAGCCTAGCAAATAAAATGGGGGAGCTTGAGGCCTTGATACCGGAGGAACATATTGATATAGTTGGGGTCACTGAGACATGGCTGGACTCCTCGCATGACTGGGCTGTCAATCTGCAGGGGTTTACATTGTTTTGCAAGGATAGAATGAACAGAAAAGGTGGTGGAGTCTGTCTGTATGTAAGAAGTGGTATGAAAGTCAGTGTGAACGATGCCATAGTGTGTGATGATTCTGAGGATGTGGAATCATTGTGGGTAGAATTACAAAAGGAGGGAAATACTGAAAAAATAGTATTTGGTGTAATCTACAGACCCCCTAATATCACTGAAGAGATAGAAGTTCAGCTTCATAAACAAATAAAGAGGGCCGCCCGGGCAGGTACAGTGGTAATAATGGGAGATTTTAACTATCCAGATATAGATTGGGGACGGGGTTGGCTAAAACTACAAAGGGGCGACAATTCCTAAATTTATTGCAGGATAATTTTATGGGCCAGTTTGTGGAGGACCCAACAAGAAGTGATGCCTTGTTGGATCTGATCATTTCCAACAACGCAGAGCTGGTTGGTAATGTAACTGTGCGGGAAAACCTTGGGAATAGCGACCACAATATAGTTACTTTTGACTTAAAATGTAGAAAACAAAGACAGGCGGGGAAGGCAAAAACATATAACTTTAAAAAGGCAAATTTCCCTGGGCTGAGATCTGCACTACAGGACATAGACTGGGGGGAGGTGTTGTCAAATACTGATACAGAAGGTAAATGGGACATCTTTAAATCAACTCTAAATAACTATACAGCTAATGTTACGCCGAGCGCTCCGGGTCCCCGCTCCTCCCCGGAGCGCTCGCAACATCCTCGCTACTGCAGCGCCCCGGTCAGATCTACTGACCGGGTGCGCTGCGATACCGCCCCCAGCCGGGATGCGATTCGCGATGCGGGTGGCGCCCGCTCGCGATGCGCACCCCGGCTCCCGTACCTGACTCGCTCTCCGTCGGTCCTGTCCCGGCGCACGCGGCCCCGCTCCCTAGGGCGCGCGCGCGCCGGGTCTCTGCGATTTAAAGGGCCACTGCGCCACTGATTGGCGCAGTTGGTCTAATTAGTGTGTTCACCTGTGCACTCCCTATGTATACCTCACTTCCCCTGCACTCCCTCGCCGGATCTTGTTGCCATCGTGCCAGTGAAAGCGTTTCCCAGTGTGTTCCTAGCCTGTGTTCCAGACCTCCTGCCGTTGCCCCTGACTACGATCCTTGCTGCCTGCCCCGACCTTCTGCTACGTCCGACCTTGCTCTTGTCTACTCCCTTGTACCACGCCTATCTTCAGCAGTCAGAGAGGTTGAGCCGTTGCTAGTGGATACGACCTGGTTGCTACCGCCGCTGCAAGACCCTCCCGCTTTGCGGCGGGCTCTGGTGAAAACCAGTAGCAGCTTAGAACCGGTCCACTAGCACGGTCCACGCCAATCCCTCTCTGGCACAGAGGATCCACCTCCTGCCAGCCGAGCCGTGACAGTAGATCCGGCCATGGATCCCGCTGAAGTTCCACTGCCAGTTGTCGCCGACCTCACCACTGTGGTCGCCCAGCAGTCGCAACAGATAGCGCAACAAGGCCACCAGCTGTCTCAACTGACCGTGATGCTACAGCAGCTACTACCACAGCTTCAGCAATCATCTCCTCCGCCAGCTCCTGCACCTCCTCCGCAGCGAGTGGCCGCTTCCGGCCCACGACTTTCCTTGCCGGATAAATTTGATGGGGACTCTAACTTTTGCCGTGGCTTTCTTTCACAATGTTCCCTGCACTTGGAGATGATGTCGGACCAGTTTCCTACTGAAAGGTCTAAGGTGGCTTTCGTAGTCAGCCTTCTGTCTGGGAAAGCTCTGTCATGGGCCACACCGCTCTGGGACCGCAATGACCCCGTCACTGCCTCTGTACACTCCTTCTTCTCGGAAATTCGAACTGTCTTTGAGGAACCTGCCCGAGCCTCTTCTGCTGAGACTGCCCTGCTGAACCTGGTCCAGGGTAATTCTTCCGTTGGCGAGTACGCCATCCAATTCCGTACTCTTGCTTCCGAATTATCCTGGAATAATGAGGCCCTCTGCGCGACCTTTAAAAAAGGCCTATCCAGCAACATTAAAGATGTTCTGTCCGCACGAGAAATTCCTGCTAACCTGCCTGAACTCATTCATCTTGCCACTCGCATTGACATGCGTTTTTCCGAAAGGCGTCAGGAGCTCCGCCAGGATATGGACTTTGTTCGCACGAGGCGTTTTTTTCCCCCCGGCTCCTCTCTCCTCTGGTCCTCTGCAATCCGTTCCTGTGCCTCCCGCCGTGGAGGCTATGCAAGTTGACCGGTCTCGCTTGACACCTCAAGAGAGGACACGACGCCGCATGGAGAATCTTTGCCTGTACTGTGCCGGTACCGAACACTTCCTGAAGGATTGTCCTATCCGTCCTCCCCGCCTGGAAAGACGTACGCTGACTCCGCACAAAGGTGAGACAGTTCTTGATGTCAACTCTGCTTCTCCACGCCTTACTGTGCCTGTGCGGATATCTGCCTCTACCTTCTCCTTCTCTACTAAGGCCTTCTTGGATTCCGGATCTGCAGGAAATTTTATTTTGGCCTCTCTCATCAACAGGTTCAACATCCCAGTGACCAGTCTCGCCAGACCCCTCTACATCAATTGTGTTAACAATGAAAGATTGGACTGTGCCGTGCGTTACCGCACGGAACCCCTCCTAATGTGCATCGGAACTCATCACGAAAAAATTGAGTTTTTGGTCCTCTCCAATTGCACTTCCGAAATTCTCCTTGGACTACCGTGGCTTCAACGCCATTCCCCAACCCTTGATTGGTCCACAGGAGAGATCAAGAGCTGGGGTACTTCTTGTTTCAAGGACTGTCTTAAACCGGTTCCCAGTACTCCCTGCCGTGACCCTGTGGTTCCCCCTGTAACCGGTCTCCCTAAGGCTTATATGGACTATGCTGACGTATTTTGCAAAAAGCAAGCTGAGACTTTACCCCCTCACAGGCCTTTTGACTGTCCTATTGACCTCCTCCCGGGCACTACTCCACCCCGGGGCAGAATTTATCCTCTGTCCGCCCCAGAGACTCTTGCTATGTCTGAATACATCCAGGAAAATTTAAAAAAGGGGTTTATCCGCAAATCCTCCTCTCCTGCCGGAGCTGGATTTTTCTTTGTGTCCAAAAAAGATGGCTCCCTACGTCCTTGCATTGATTACCGCGGACTTAATAAAATCACGGTAAAGAACCGCTACCCCCTACCTCTTATCTCTGAACTCTTTGATCGCCTTCAAGGTGCCCACATCTTTACCAAACTGGACTTAAGAGGTGCATATAATCTCATCCGCATCAGGGAGGGGGACGAATGGAAAACTGCATTTAACACCAGAGATGGACACTTTGAGTATCTGGTCATGCCCTTTGGCCTGTGCAACGCCCCTGCCGTCTTCCAAGACTTTGTTAATGAAATTTTTCGTGATCTCTTATATTCCTGTGTTGTTGTGTATCTGGACGATATTCAGATTTTTTTCTGCCAACTTAGAAGAACATCGCCAGCATGTCCGCATGGTTCTTCAGAGACTTCGAGACAATCAACTTTATGCCAAAATGGAGAAATGTCTGTTTGAATGTCAATCTCTTCCTTTCCTAGGATACTTGGTCTCTGGCCAGGGACTACAAATGGACCCAGATAAACTCTCTGCCGTCTTAGATTGGCCACGCCCCTCCGGACTCCGTGCTATCCAACGTTTTTTGGGGTTCGCCAATTATTACAGACAATTCATTCCACATTTTTCCACTATTGTGGCTCCTATCGTGGCTTTAACCAAGAAGAATGCCAATCCTAAGTCCTGGTCTCCCCAAGCGGAAGACGCATTTAAACGGCTCAAGTCTGCCTTTTCTTCTGCTCCCGTGCTCTCCAGACCTGACCCATCTAAACCCTTCCTATTGGAGGTTGATGCCTCCTCAGTGGGAGCTGGAGCGGTCCTTCTACAAAAAAATTCTTCTGGGCATGCTGTTACTTGTGGTTTTTTTTCTAGGACCTTCTCTCCGGCGGAGAGGAACAACTCCATCGGGGATCGAGAACTACTGGCCATTAAATTGGCACTTGAGGAATGGAGGCATCTGCTGGAGGGATCAAAATTTCCAGTTATCATTTACACCGATCACAAGAATCTCTCCTATCTCCAGTCTGCCCAACGGCTGAATCCTCGCCAGGCCAGGTGGTCGTTGTTCTTTGCCCGTTTTAACTTTGAAATTCATTTTCGCCCTGCCGACAAGAACATTAGGGCCGATGCTCTCTCTCGTTCCTCGGATGCCTCGGAAGTAGAGGTCTCTCCGCAACACATCATTCCTCCTGACTGTCTGATCTCCACTTCTCCAGTCTCCATCAGGCAAACTCCTCCAGGGAAGACCTTCGTTTCTCCACGCCAACGTCTCGGGATTCTCAAATGGGGTCACTCTTCCCACCTCGCAGGCCATGCGGGCATCAAAAAGTCCTTGCAACTCATCTCTCGTTTCTATTGGTGGCCGACTCTGGAGACGGATGTTGTTGATTTTGTGCGGGCCTGTACTGTCTGTGCCCGGGATAAGACTCCTCGCCAGAAGCCTGCTGGTCTCCTTCATCCTCTGCCTGTCCCCGAACAGCCTTGGTCTCTGATTGGTATGGACTTTATTACAGACTTACCCCCATCCCGTGGCAACACTGTTGTTTGGGTGGTCGTTGATCGATTTTCCAAGATGGCACATTTTATTCCTCTTCCTGGTCTTCCTTCAGCGCCTCAGTTGGCAAAACAATTTTTTGTACACATTTTTCGTCTTCACGGTTTGCCCACGCAGATCGTCTCGGATAGAGGCGTCCAATTCGTGTCAAAATTCTGGAGGGCTCTCTGTAAACAACTCAAGATTAAATTAAACTTCTCTTCTGCTTATCATCCTCAATCCAATGGGCAAGTAGAAAGAATTAACCAGGTCCTGGGTGACTATTTACGGCATTTTGTTTCCTCCCGCCAGGATGACTGGGCAGATCTTCTACCATGGGCCGAATTCTCGTACAACTTCAGAGTCTCTGAATCTTCTGCTAAATCCCCATTTTTCGTGGTGTACGGCCGTCACCCTCTTCCCCCCCTCCCTACTCCCTTGCCCTCTGGTTTGCCCGCTGTGGATGAAGTGACTCGTGATCTTTCCACCATATGGAAAGAGACCCAAAATTCTCTTTTACAGGCTTCATCTCGCATGAAAAAGTTTGCCGATAAGAAAAGAAGAGCTTCCCCCATTTTTGCTCCCGGAGACAAGGTATGGCTCTCCGCTAAATATGTCCGCTTCCGTGTCCCCAGTTACAAACTGGGACCACGCTATCTGGGTCCTTTCAAAATCTTGTGCCAAATTAATCCTGTCTCTTACAAACTTCTTCTTCCTCCTTCTCTTCGTATTCCCAATGCCTTTCATGTCTCTCTCCTTAAACCACTCATCATCAACCGTTTCTCTCCCAAACTTGTTTCTCCCACTCCTGTTTCCGGTTCTTCTGACATCTTCTCCGTGAAGGAGATACTGGCCTCCAAGACGGTCAGAGGGAAAAATTTTTTTTTGGTTGATTGGGAGGGCTGTGGTCCTGAAGAGAGATCCTGGGAACCTGAGGACAACATCCTAGACAAAAGTCTGGTCCTCAGGTTCTCAGGCTCCAAGAAGAGGGGGAGACCCAAGGGGGGGGTACTGTTACGCCGAGCGCTCCGGGTCCCCGCTCCTCCCCGGAGCGCTCGCAACATCCTCGCTACTGCAGCGCCCCGGTCAGATCTACTGACCGGGTGCGCTGCGATGCCGCCCCCAGCCGGGATGCGATTCGCGATGCGGGTGGCGCCCGCTCGCGATGCGCACCCCGGCTCCCGTACCTGACTCGCTCTCCGTCGGTCCTGTCCCGGCGCGCGCGGCCCCGCTCCCTAGGGCGCGCGCGCGCCGGGTCTCTGCGATTTAAAGGGCCACTGCGCCACTGATTGATGCAGTTGGTCTAATTAGTGTGTTCACCTCTGCACTCCCTATGTATACCTCACTTCCCCTGCACTCCCTCGCCGGATCTTGTTGCCATCGTGCCAGTGAAAGCGTTTCCCAGTGTGTTCCTAGCCTGTGTTCCAGACCTCCTGCCGTTGCCCCTGACTACGATCCTTGCTGCCTGCCCCGACCTTCTGCTACGTCCGACCTTGCTCTTGTCTACTCCCTTGTACCACGCCTATCTTCAGCAGTCAGAGAGGTTGAGCCGTTGCTAGTGGATACGACCTGGTTGCTACTGCCGCTGCAAGACCATCCCGCTTTGCGGCGGGCTCTGGTGAAAACCAGTAGCAGCTTAGAACCGGTCCACTAGCACGGTCCACGCCAATCCCTCTCTGGCACAGAGGATCCACCTCCTGCCAGCCGAATCGTGACAGCTAAATATATACCAAAGGGGAACAAATATAAACGATTAAAACTAAATCCTACATTGCTGACACATGATGTTAAAAGAGCAATAAACAGCAAAAAAATAGCCTTCAAAAATTACAAATCTGATGGGTCAGCTATAACATTTAAACAGTACAAGGAGCTTAATAAAATCTGTAAAAATGTAATAAAAACAGCAAAAATTCAAAATGAGAGACAGGTGGCCAAAGAAAGCAAAACTAATCCTAAATATTTTTTTAGACATATAAATGCAAAAAAAACAAGGACAGAGCATGTAGGACCCCTTAATAATGATAATGGGGAGGTTGTCACAGGCGATCAAGAGAAGGCGGAGCTACTGAATGGGTTCTTTAGTTCTGTATACACTATGGAAGAAGGAGCTGACATTGGCCAGGTCAGTGCTGGTAACACATCATGTAATGTACTGAACTGGCTTAATGTAGAGATGGTACAAGGTAAGTTAAGTGATATAAATGTAAGCAAATCCCCAGGACCGGATGGACTACACCCAAGAGTTCTTAGAGAGGTAAGTTCAGTAATATCTGTACCCCTGTTCATGATATTTAGAGATTCTCTGGTGTCTGGTATTGTGCCAAGGGACTGGCGCAAGGCGAATGTGGTGCCAATCTTCAAAAAGGGCTCTAGGTCTTCCCCAGGAAACTATAGACCGGTAAGTTTAACGTGCATTGTGGGTAAATTGTTTGAAGGACTTATAAGGGATTACATACAGGAATACATAGAGGATAATTGTATTATAAGTGATAGCCAGCATGGGTTTACTAAGGATAGAAGTTGTCAAACCAATCTAATTTGCTTTTATGAAGAGGTGAGTAGAAGCATTGACAGAGGAATGGCTGTGGATATTGGGGGGCATTTACTAATCTTTTACTATGTAGTCTGGTTTTTACCCTGTTTTTTTCTACTTCATTTTTGACTATGTGCGACAAATTTACTAAATTGCTGCACGGCATTAATAAATTTGGCACACATAGGCAAAAGTGGGAAATTTACTTCATGTAGTAGAAAAAATAGTCTGTTCCTTTTTCCTGCTGTCTGAATAGGTTTGGCTGCTGGTTTCCTTCTGGATCTTTTGTTTTTGAGTTTTTTTTTAGCTTTTTCACCACATCTAAATAATTCAATAACTACAGTGGTCCCTCAAGTTACAATATTAATTGGTTCCAGGAAAACCATTGTAAGTTGAAACCATTGTATGTTGAGACCATAACTCTATGGAAACAGGGTAATTGGTTCTAAAGGCACCAAAATGTCATCCAAAAATAGGAAAAAGTGACAAAGAAAAATAAGTAGATAACTGATATAGATAAAGCAAATCCCTACATATAAAAGTAATAAAGATCTGCTGGGAGCTGTAAATCACTGTCTATGTCAGTGTTTCCCAAGCAGGGAGCCTCCAGCTGTTGCAAAACTATAACTCCCAGCAAGCCTGGACAGCCAAAGGCTGTCCGGGCATGCTGGGAGTTGTAGTTTTGCAAAAAATGGGGCCACCCTGCTTGGCAAACACTGGTCTATGTAGAGGACAGGAGCTTCTTCAGGGGTCCTGTACAGTACAGGCAATGTCCAAAACAAGTAATGGAGTCGCCCTCACCTGGTGTCCAAAAGAGCAGCTAACCCTGATACAGGTAAAGTGTACAGAACATGTAATACCAGACACCAGTCAGTGCATACACTTCAGTAATACAGGGGTTTTACCAGTGAATGCCCATTTTGATTGGTTGGTTCTTCCAGCCATTGACACGTTTTACAGATCTGGACTGTCTGTAGCATTGTATGTTGAGTCTGGTTTCAACTTACGATGGTCCAGAAAAGACCATTGTATGTTGAAACTATTGTATGTTGAGGCCATTGTAAGTTGAGGGATCACTGTAAATTGTAGTCATGGCTCATAAGTGGTAAACGGCGTTTAGTGTGTGTGTGTGTGTGTGTGTGTTTATTACATTTTTTTAACACAGTTTTTTTCTCCCTAAATGTACTTACACTTTTTTTTTTTTTTGGTTACTTCTTCTATAGATCTGTGTATCCTGTGGACTCCTTCGGATTCGGTGGACTACTTCGATGACCAGCGTTTTTCTTTGCTTGATGTTAATAAAATGGTTAACGAGGGCTTGTGGGGGAGTGTTTTTTGTAATAAATTTTTTTTAAAACCTGTTGTGTTTTATTTTTATTTTACTTTACTAGACAGGCTTAGTAGTGGAAGCTGTCTTATAGACTGAGTCCATTACTAAGCCGGGCTTAGCGTTAGCCACAAAAACAGCTAGCGCTAACCCCCAATTATTACCCCGGTACCCAACACCACAGGGGTGCCGGGAAGAGCCGGTACCAACAGGCCCGGAGCGTCAAAAATGGCGCTCCTGGGCCTAGGCGGTAACAGGCTGGCGTTATTTAGGTTGGGGAGGGCCAGTAACAATGGTCCTCGCCCACCCTGGTAACGTCAGGCTGTTACTGTTTGGTTGGTATTTGGTTGAGAATAAAAATAGGGGGACCCTATGCGTTTTTTTAATATATTTAATTATTTATTTAAAAAAAAAAAACGCATAGGGTCCCCCCTATTTTCATTCTCAGCCAAATACCAACCAAACAGTAACAGCCTGACGTTCCCAGGGTGGGCGAGGACCATTGTTACTGGCCCTCCCCAGCCTAAATAACGCCAGCCTGTTACCGCCTAGGCCCAGGAGCGCCATTTTTGACGCTCCAGGCCTGTTGGTACCGTCTCTTCCCGGCACCCCTGTGGCGTTGGGTACCGGGGTAATAATAGGGGGTTAGCACTAGCTGTTTTTGTGGCTAGCGCTAAGCCCAGGTTAGTAATGGACTCTGTCTATAAGACAGCTTCCACTACTAAGCCTGTCTAGTAAAGTAAGAAAAAAACACAACAGGTTTTAAAAAATTTTTATTACAAAAAACACTCCCCCACAAGCCCTCGTTAACCATTTTATTAAAATCAAACAAAGAAAAACGCTGGTCATCGAAGTAGTCCACCGAATCCGAAGGAGTCCACAGGATAAACGGATCTGAAATGAGAAGAAAACAAAAAAATGGGTTAGTACATTTATTATCACCTGCTCACACATCTCCCGCCCCGCACGACTACAACTGCCAGCATGCCCTTACAGTAAGGACATGCTGGGAGTTGTAGTTGTGTGGTGCAGGAGATGTGTGAGCAGGTGATAATAAATGTGACAAGCTTGTCCCCTGCCCCCAGCTGCAGGACTACAACTCCCAGCATGCCCTTACAGTAAGGTGGGGCGGAGGCCGGGCACAGTGTTTCCCAACCTGGGACTTGTAGTTTTGCAACATCTGGAGGCACCCTGGTTGGGAAACACTGTTTTAGGCCAGTGTTTCCCAACCAGGGTGCCTCCAGATGTTGCAAAACTACAAGCCCCAGCATGCCTGGACAGTCAAAGGCTGTCTAGGCATGCTGGGAGTTGTAGTTTTGCAACATCTGGAGGCAACCTGGCTGGGAAACACTGGCCTAAAACAGTGTTTCCCAACCAGGGTGCCTCCAGATGTTGCAAAACTACAAGCCCCAGCATGCCTGGACAGTCAAAGGCTGTCCAGGCATGCTGGGAGTTGTAGTCTTGCAACATCTGGAGGCACCCTGGTTGGGAAACACTGGCCTAAAACAGTGTTTCCCAACCAGGGTGACTGTTTTAGGCCAGTGTTTCCCAACATCTGGAGGCACCCTGGTTGGGAAACACTGTTTTAGGCCAGTGTTTCCCAACCAGGGTGCCTCCAGATGTTGCAAAACTACAACTCCCAGCATGCCTGGACAGTCAAAGGCTGTCCAGGCATGCTGGGAGTTGTAGTCTTGCAACAACTGGAGGCACCCTGGTTGGGAAGCCTGCGCAACTTACCGGCTTCCGTAGGATCCAGCGCTGCACGACACTGCCGCGCGACACTGCCGCGCGACAGTGCCGCGCGACGATCTCCGACAGCGATCGTCGCTGGAGCCTCGGAAGGGTAAGTGAACCTCTTCGCCGGTCCCCTTCAGCTGTTTAGTTTTGCAACAGCTGGAGGACTACAGTTTACAGACCACAAACCAGGGGTCTGCAAACTGTGGCCCTCCAGCTGTTGCAAAACTACAACTCCCAGCATGCCTGGACAGCCAATGGCTGTCCAGGCATGCTGGGAGTTGTAGTCTTGCAACATCTGGAGGCACCCTGGTTGGGAAACACTGTTTTAGGCCAGTGTTTCCCAACAAGGGTGCCTCCAGCTGTTGCAAAACTACAACTCCCAGCATGCCCGGACAGCCAATGGCTGTCCAGGCATGCTGGGAGTTGTAGTCTTGCAACATCTGGAGGCACCCTGGTTGGGAAACACTGTTTTAGGCCAGTGTTTCCCAACAAGGGTGCCTCCAGCTGTTGCAAAACTACAACTCCCAGCATGCCCGGACAGCCAATGGCTGTCCAGGCATGCTGGGAGTTGTAGTCTTGCAACATCTGGAGGCACCCTGGTTGGGAAACACTGTTTTAGGGCAGTGTTTCCCAACAAGGGTGCCTCCAGCTGTTGCAAAACTACAACTCCCAGCATGCCCGGACAGCCAAAGGGTGTCCAGGCATGCTGGGAGTTGTAGTCTTGCAACATTTGGAGGCACCCTGGTTGGGAAGCTTGCGCAACTTACCGGCTTCCGTAGGATCCAGCGCTGCACGACACTGCCGCGCGACAGTGCCGCGCGACGATCTCCGTCAGCGATCGTCGCTGGAGCCTCGGAAGGGTAAGTGAACTTCTTCGCCGGTCCCCTTCAGCTGTTTAGTTTTGCAACAGCTGGAGGACTACAGTTTACAGACCACACACCAGTGGTCTGCAAACTGTGGCCCTCCAGCTGTTGCAAAATTACAACACCCAGCATGCCCTGACAGCCAAAGCCTATGGCTCTCAGGGCAGGAGCCCGGGCTGACATTACAGTGCAGCCGCCCGGGCTCCTCATACGGTCTCCCCGCTACCCACCCCCCCCTTGTCTCCCGCCCGGGCTCCTCATACGGCCTCCCCGCTACCCCCCCCCCTTGTCTCCCGCCCGCGCCGCTCAGCTCCCGCTGCTACAAGACTACAACTCCCAGCGTGTCCTCACTGTAAGGCCATGCTGGGACTTGTAGTCTTGCAACAGTTAGCAGACAGATGGGAGTTGTGTGGCGCTGGCAGGTGAGAGGGGTGGGTTGTAAATCACTGCAGTGTCCCGGTAGCGCAGTGAGGGTAGCGGGGAGAAAGTATGTCGGAGCCCGGGCGGCAGCAGCTTTTCCTGCTCCATGTTGGAGCTGGAGTAAATTTAGTCAATTTTTATGGCCGTTGCGACAGTTTATTGCGCAACTGCGACTGTCTCAGTTAATAAATTCCTGACCACTGCAAGTCAAAACTGAAAACTTGCGTAAATTAAGCGGGAATTTTTTTTTTGACTTTCTAGCTCTTGCTAGGGAAAGTCGCACAATTTATAGGGTAGGCGCTATTGCGACAATTTTGCGCCAAAAATAGTCAGAAAAAAATGACTAAACCCCTTAGTAAATGCCCCCCATAGTGTTTCTGGATTTTGCTAAAGCATTTGATACTGTCCCTCATAGACGTCTGACAGGTAAGTTAAGGTCTTTGGGTTTGGAAATTTTAGTTTGTAACTGGATTGAACACTGGCTCATGGATCGTACCCAGAGAGTGGTGGTCAATGATTCGTACTCTGATTGGTCCCCGGTTATTAGTGGTGTACCCCAAGGTTCAGTACTGGGCCCGCTGCTGTTTAATTTATTTATCAATGATATAGAGGATGGTATTAACAGCTCTGTTTCTATCTTTGCAGATGACACCAAGCTTTGTAGCACGGTACAGTCTATAGAGGATGTGCATAGGTTACAAGATGACTTGGATAGACTAAGTGTCTGGGCATCCACTTGGCAAATGAGGTTCAATCAGTGGCGTTGCGACCCGGGTGCGGGGGGTGCGGCCCGCACCGGGTGACACCAACCTAATGGGGTGACACCAAGACGCTCCGTAGCCGCACCCCCCCCCCCCCCCCCCCCAGCTACACAGACACCACCTCCCCCATCTGTGCCCGACCGGCCTCCGTCAGCACAACCCCCCCCCCCCCGCGCTGTGTGTGCCCGTCCATCAGCAACCCCCCTCTTTCTCCTGCACTGTGCGCCCGTCCATCATCTCATCACACCCCCCTCACCTTCTCCAGCATTGTGCCCGGCCTCCGCTCCCACGTCTGCGCCGGCTTGACGTCACACCGTATGGCCGCGCAGGAGGACGTCAGTTACGTCACTCGCACGGCGCCCGGTGAGAAGGAGCGCTGCGCTGGATGGGTGAGTGTGTGTGTGTCTGTCTCTATCTATGTTTGTGTGTGTGAGACTCTGTGTGTCTGTGAGTGTGTGTCTCTCTGACTGTGTGTGTGTGTGTGTGTTTGTGTGTGTGTCTCTCTGTGTTGTGTGTGTGTGTGTGTGGGGGGGGGGGGGTATAACGAGCGATCTATTGTGGGGAGACTTTGACCCATTGTGGGGAACCTGCGGCCTAATGTGGGGAAACTACTACCAAGTGTGGGGAGTCTATGCTACCTTATGTGGGGAATCTGTGCTACCTAATGTGGGGAAATTGCTACCTAATGTGGGGTAACTGGTACCTACCTAATGTGGGGGAACTGGTACCAAATGTGGGGAATCTATGCTACCTAATGTGGGGAGTAGATGCTACCTAATGTGGGGAAACTGCGACCTACCTAATGTGGGGAATCTATGCTGCCTAATGTGGGGAATAGATGCTACCTAATGTGGGGAAACTGCGACCTACCTAATGTGGGGGAACTGCTGCCTACCTAATGCTCCCCCCCTGGCAGTAGCACCCTCATCATCCACTAGCAACACCCCCCCCCCCCCCCCCCCAGCAGCACCTCCATCAGCAGATCCTGATGGTGGATGATGGCGGTGCTCCTGCCAGGAGGATGATCCTGCCGATGGATGATACTGCCAGGGGGGATGGCTAGTAGCACCCTCATCATCCTCCAGCAACACCCCCCGAGTAGTAGCACCCCCATCATCCACTAGCAACACCACCAATACCCCCCTCCCGTCGTAATAGCATCAGCTAACGGATGTTGAGGGGTGTTACTGCGGTTGTGGTATTATATTCAGAGGGTGCACTGTATGGCAACGTTATATTCAGAGGGCGCAGTTTGTGGTAGTATTATATTCAGAGGATGCAGTTTGTGGTAGTATTATATTCAGAGGGCGCAGTTTGTGGTAGTATTATTAGAGATGAGCGAACTTACAGTAAATTCGATTCGTCACAAACTTCTCGGCTCGGCAGTTGATGACTTATCCTGCGTAAATTAGTTCAGCCTTCAGGTGCTCCGGTGGGCTGGAAAAGGTGGATACAGTCCTGGGAAAGAGTCTCCTAGGACTGTATCCACCTTTTCCAGCCCACGGGAGCACCTGAAAGCTGAACTAATTTATGCAGGAAAAGTTATCAACTGCCGAGCAGAGAAGTTTGTGACGAGTTGAATTTACTGTAGTTTGCTCATCTCTAATTATTATATTCAGAAGGCGCAGTGGGTGGTAGTATTATATTCAGAGGGTACAGTATGTGGCGGTATTATATTCAGGGGTACAGTATGTGGCAAATTTATATTCAGGGGTACAGTATGTGACAGATTTATATTCAGAGGTACAGTATGTGACAGATTTATATTCAGAGGTACAGTATGTGGCAGATTTATATTCAGAGGTACAGTATGTGGCAGATTTATATTCAGAGGGTACAGTATGTGGCAGATTTATATTCCGGGGGTACAGTATGTGGCAGATTTATATTCAGGGGGTACAGTATGTGGCAGATTTATATTCAGGGGTACAGTATGTGGCAGATTTATATTCAGGGGTACAGTATGTGGCAGATTTATATTCAGAGGGTACAGTATGTGGCAGATTTATATTCAGAGGGCGCAGTATGTGGTAGTATTATATTCAGTGGGTACAGTGTGTGGCGGTATTATATTCAGGGGCACAGTATGTGGCAGATTTATATTCAGAGGGTACAGTATGTGTTGGTATTATATTCAGAATGTACAGTGTGTGGTAGTATTATATTCAGAGGGTACAGTGTATGGAAGGTTTATAATCAAAGAGTATAGTGTATAGTAGTATTATATTTAGAAGATACAGTGTCTCTCAGGTTTATAATAATAATTGTTTTCATATAGAGGATGAGAATGCGCTGACATAGTGAGGAGACGTCTGGGCGTCACATTCTACAGACAGAAGTTTTAGCTGGAACAAGTCCTGGCGGTATGTACCATCTGAATTAGATAAGGGAAGACTATAGAGAAGACGTCACCTGTAGTCACTGATATCATTGTACATTCTCCTCACTATAGAGAAGACGTCACCTGTAATCACTGATATCATTGTGTATTCTCCTCATTATAGAGAAGACGTCACCTGTAGTCACTGATATCATTGTGTATTCTCCTCACTATAGAGAAGACGTCACCTGTAGTGACTGATATCATTGTGTATTCTCCTCACTATAGAGAAGACGTCACCTGTAGTCACTGATACCATTGTACATTCTCCTCTCTACATCAGAGCTGTAGTCACTTGTCAGTTCTACAGTTAGGTCAGTGAAACTACAACTCCCAGCATAACCTCACCACTGCTCAAAGGGGTACTCTACTGGAAAACATTTTTTTTAATCAGCTGGTGCTACAAAGTTAAACAGATTTGTAAATTACTTCTATTTAAAAATCTTAATCCTTCCAGTACTTATTAGCTGCTGTATAAGCGATTCACAGTAAGTTATTTTCCTTTTTAATTTATTTTCTGTCTGACCACAGTGCTCTATGCTGACACCTCTGTCCATGTAAAGAAATGTCCATAGTAGGAGCAAATCCCCATAGCAAACCTATCCTGCTCTGGACAGTTCCTGACATGGACAGAGGTGTCAGCAAATAGCACTGTGGTCAGACTGGAAAGAACTACACAGCTTCCTGTGGAGCATACACCAGCTTATAAGTACTGTAAGTATTAAGATTTTAAATAGAAGTAATTTAAAAATCTGTTTAACTTTCTGGCACCAGTTGATATAAAAGTAAATGTTTTCCAGTGGAGTACCCCTTTAAGTAATTCTGGGAGCTGTATATTTCAATGGTGAAAACTTCTTTAACACTTTCCCATTCTGTGGCAACTGGTATATCTGATTATTATACTGGAATTTCTCATAATGCGCTACAACAGTGGTGTCTGTCACAACAGGCTAAAAACTTACTGAAGGGGGGGGGGGGGTAGGTATGGGGGTGACACCATTTTCTACCGCACCGGGTGACACCAACCCTAGCAACGCCACTGGGTTCAATGTGGATAAATGTAAAGTTATGCATCTGGGTACTAATAACCTGCATGCGTCGTATGTCTTAGGGGGGATTAAACTGGCAGAGTCACTGGTAGAGAAGAATCTGGGTGTACTTGTAGATCACAGACTACAGAATCGCATGCAATGTCAGGCTGCTGCTTCCAAGGCCGACAGGATATTGTCATGTATAAAAAGAGGCATGGACTCGAGGGACAGGGACATAATACTCCCCATTTATAAATCATTGGTACGGCCTCACCTGGAATGTGCTGTTCAGTTTTGGGCACCTGTCCATAAAAGGGACACTGCGGAGTTGGAAAGGGTGCAGAGACGCGCGACTAAACTAATATGGGGAATGGAACATCTTAGCTATGAGGAGCGATTAAAGGAGTTACAATTGTTTAGTCTTGAGAAGAGACGTTTAAGGGGGGATATGATAAACGTATATAAGTATATTAATGGCCCATACAAAAAATATGGAGAAAAACTGTTCCAGGTTAAACCCCCCCAAAGGACGAGGGGGCACTCCCTCCGTCTGGAGAAGAAAAAGTTTAGTCTCAAGGGGCGACACGCCTTCTTTACCATGAGAACTGTGAACTTATGGAACAGTCTACCTCAGGAACTGGTCACAGCAGGAACAATTAACAGCTTTAAAATAGGATTAGATACATTCCTGGAACAAAATAAGATTAATGCTTATGAAGAAATATAAAATCTCATCCCTTCCCCAATATCGCGCCACACCCCTACCCCTTAATTCCCTGGTTGAACTTGATGGACATATGTCTTTTTTCGACCGTACTAACTATGTAACTATGTAACTATGTAACTATGTAACTGTGATCTCCAAACTGTGGACCTCCAGATGTTGCAAAACTACAAATCTCAGCATGCACAGACAGCAAATAGCTATGTGGGCATGCTAGGAGTTGTAGTTTTGCAAGATCTAGAGTGCTACAGTATAGAGATCACTGTGCAGTGGTCTCTAAACTGTAGACCTCCAGCTGTTGCAAAAATGCATCTCCCACCATGCCCAGCAGCTGTCTGGGCATGCTGGGAGTTGTAGTTTTGCAACATCTGGAGGGCTACAGTCTCAGTTGTTAGGCAACTTACCGGCTTCCGTCGGATCCAGGGAGTCATCCTCTTCTGCCGCACGACATCGCCGCCCACGCCGATCACCGCCGCCGATCCCCGCCGCCGATCCCGTCCCGCAGCTTCCACCGACGGGTAAGTGGATCTTTGGCGTTCGGTCCCCGTCGTTTCCCCGTTCTGCCCCGCCTATTTTTAGTGGGCAGAACGGGGAAAATGAAAGTAACCCCCCCCCCGCCCCTGATCTGCTATTGGTGGTCGCGTCTAGACCACCAATAGCAGAGATAGGAGGGGTGGCACCTCTGCCACCTCACTCCTATCGCTACAGGGGGATCGTGGGTGTCTTAGACAACCGCGATCCCCCTTATATTCCGGGTCACCGTATGACCCGGAATCGGCGCAAATCGCAAGTGTGAATTCACTTGCGATTTGCACCGATCGCCGACATGGGGGGGTCTGATGACCCCCCTGGGCATTTGCACGGGGTTCCTGCTGATCGATATCAGCAGTCACCCCAGTCCGTTCTCCAGGTACGCCCTGGGTACTTAAGACCCAGGTACAGAAGGCGTATCCATACGCCCTAGGTCCTGTACGGGTTAAGGGGTTAAGGACCACAGGTTTTTCCATTTTTGCACTTTCGTATTTTCTTTCTCACCTTCAAAAATCTGAACGCTTTCAATTTTCAACCTACAGACCCATATGAGGGCTTACTTTTTGTTCCACCAATTGTACTTTGTAAAGACAGCAATCATTTCACTATAGAATTTACTGTGAAACCAGAAAAAAAAAATGTAATTGGAAAAAACAACAACACAGTTTTGTAAATTTTGGGGGCTTCTAATTCTATGCAGTGCACTTTTCAGTAAAAAGGACACCATATCCTTGTTCTGTAGGTCCATATGGTTACAAGGACACCTAATTTACATAGGTTTTATTTAATTTTACTACTTAAAAAAAAAACTACATGCACCAAATTTGTATGTTTAAAATTGTCATCTTCTGACCCCTATAACTTTTTTATTTTTCCAAAAACAGGGATGTTTGAGGGCCAATTTTTTGCGCCGTGATCTGAAGTTTTTATTAGTAAAATTTTTGTTTTGATGGGACTTTTTGATCGCTTTTTATAAAAATTTTTTAAGGTATATGAAGTGAACAAAAATACGCAATTTTGGACTTTGGAATTATTTTACTTGTACGCCATTGACCATGCGGTTTAAATAACGTTACCGTATATACTCGAGTATAAGCCGACCCGAGTATAAGCCGAGACCCCTAATTTCAACCCAAAATCCCAGGAAAAGTTATTGACTCGAGTATAAGCCTAGGGTGGGAAATACATCATCCCCCCCTGTCATCATCCAGACCCGTCATTAACATCCTCATCATCATCACCGCCTGTCATCATCCAGACCCTCATCATCATCCCCTTGTCATCATCCCACACATCCCCCCTTCATCATCCCCTTGTCATCATCCCCACCCCCCTTCATCATCCCCTTGTCATCATCCCCACCCCCCTTCATCATCCCCTTGTAATCATCCCACACCCCCTTCATCATCCCCTTGTCATCATCCCCACCCCCTTCATCATCCCCTTGTAATCATCCCACACCCCCCCCCTTCATCATCCCCTTGTCATCATCCCCACCCCCCTTCATCATCCCACACCCCCCCTTCATCATCATCTTGTCATCATCCCACACCCCCCTTCATCATCCTCTTCTCATCATCCGCCCTCAGTGGTCTTCAACCTGCGGACCTCCAGAGGTTTCAAAACTACAACTCCCAGCAAGCCCGGGCAGCCATCGGCTGTCCGGGCTTGCTGAGAGTTGTAGTTTTGAAACCTCCGGAGGTCCGCAGGTTGAAGACCACTGCGGCCTTCGACATCATCCAGCCCCCTCTCACCCCCTTTAGTTCTGTACAGTACTCACCTCCGCTCGGCGCTGGTCCGGTGCTGCAGGACTGTCCGGAGAGGAGGTGGTCCGGTGGGATAGTGGTTCCGGGCTGCTATCTTCACTGGGGGCGCCTCTTATCCGCGCTGCGGGCCCGGAATAGAGGCGTTGCCTTGACAATGACGCAGAAGTACGTTGGCAATGAACGTACCTCTGCGTCGTTGTCAAGGCAACGTGACTATTCTGGGGTCGGGCCCGAAGCGCTTAGAAGAGGCCTCCCCGGTGAAGTTAGCAGCCTGGAACCACTATCCCACCGGACCACCTCCTCTCCGGACAGTCCTGCAGCACCGGACCAGCGCCGAGCGGAGGTGAGTACTGTACAGAACTAAAGGGGGGTGAGAGGGGGCTGGATGATGTCGAAGGCCGCAGTGGTCTTCAACCTGCGGACCTCCGGAGGTTTCAAAACTACAACTCCCAGCAAGCCCGGACAGCCGATGGCTGCCCGGGCTTGCTGGGAGTTGTAGTTTTGAAACCTCTGGAGGTCCGCAGGTTGAAGACCACTGCGGGTGGAGAGTTCACTCGAGTATAAGCCGAGGGGGGTGTTTTCAGCACGAAAAATCGTGCTGAAAAACTCGGCTTATACTCGAGTATATACGGTCTATTTTTATAGTTTGGACATTTATGCATGCGGCGATACCACAAAGGGAAAGGAATGTGGTATGAGGTCCGCCCCGTGCTGAAGGAAGATTTACATCAGGGACGGCTGCAGGTCTGAGAAGGCTGTGTCAAAGCTGTATGTGACATTCAGACTGTCTAATGACTCATAGCCCTGTATTGATGACAGGGTCTGACTGTCACACACAGCTTTCCCAGGCTTCTGAATGGAACGTGACCTGCTTAGCACTGACACATTTCTAGCCATTCAGGTGCCTGGGAAAGCTGTGTGTGACAGTTAGACCCTGTAATCATTACAGAGCCATGAGTCATAACAGAGTCTGACTGTCACACACAACTTTCCAATAGCTTCTGAATGGCAAGGAATGTGTCAGTGCTAGTCAGATCATGTGCCAGATCATGTTCAGAAGCCTGAAAAATCTGTGTATGACATTCAAACTCTGTCTAATGACTCATGGCCCTGTAATATTTATGGGGTCTGACTGTCACACACAGCTTTTCCAGGCCTCTGAATGGCACATGATCTGTTCTATAACGTCTTATCCTCCAGTAACCTCCAAAGCTGCAGTCAGTATTCTAATGTTGCATCACATATTATCCTTCAGTCACCTACAAACCTATAATTATTATTTTACTGTTATATAACTTCTTATCCTCCATTCACCTCCAAAGCTGCAGTCAGTATTCTACGGTTATATCACTTCTTATCCTCCAGTCACCTCCAGAGCTGTACTCACTATTCTGCTGTTATATAACGTGTTACCCTTCAGTCACCTCCAAAGCTGTACTCTCTATTCTGCTGTTCTATAACGTCTTATCCTCCAGTAACCTCCAAAGCTGCAGTCAGTATTCTACGGTTACATCACGTCTTATCCTCCAGTCACCCCCAAAGCTGTACTCACTATTCTGCTGTTATATAATCTCTTATTCTCCATTCACTTCAAAAGCTGCAGTCAGTATTTTACGGTTACATCACGTCTTATCCTGCAGCCTCCTCCAAAGCTGTACTCACTATTCTGCTTTTATATGTCTTATCCTCCAGTCACCTCTAAAGTTGTAGTCAGTATTTTACGTTTACATCATGTCTTATCCTCCAGTCACCTCCAAAGCTGAACTCACTATTCTTCTGTTATGAACTTCTTATCCTCCAGGCACCTCCAAAGCTGTACTCACTATTCTGCTGTTATATAATGTCTTATCCTCCAGCCACCTCCAAGCTGTACTCACTTGTCTGCTTTTATATAATGTCTTATCCTCCAGTCACCTCCAAAGCTGTACTCACTATTCTGCTGATATGTAACATCTTATCCTCCAGTCACCTCCAAAGCTGTACTTAATAGTGTGCTGTTATGTAACGTTTTATACTCCAGTCACCTCCAAAGCTGAACTCGCTATTCTTCTGTTATATGACTTCTTATCCTCTAGTCACTTCCAAAGCTGCAGTCAGTATTCTACTGTTACATCACGTCTTATCCTCCATTCACCTCCAAAGCTGTACTCACTATTCTGCTGTTATATAACTTCTTATCCTCCAGTCAATTTCAAAGCTGTACTCACTTTTCTGCTGTTATATAACGTCTTATCCTCCATTCACCTCCAAAGCTGAACTCGCTATTCTTCGTGTTATATAACTTCTTATCCTCCAGTCAATTCCAAAGCCGTACTCACTATTCTGCTGTTATATAATGTCTTATGCTCCAGTCACCTCCAACGCTGCAGTCAGTATTCTACTGTTACATCACTTGTTATCCTCCAGTCACCTCCAAAGCTGTACTCCCTATTCTGCTGTTGTATAACGTCTTATCCTCCAGTCATCTCCAAAGCTGAACTCACTATTTTTCTGTTATATAACATCTTATCCTCCAGTCATCTCCAAAGCTGAACTCACTATTTTTCTGTTATATAACTTCTTATCCTCCAGTCACCTCCAAAGCTGTACTCACTATTCTGCTGTTATATAACGTCTTATCCTCCATTCACTTCCAAAGCTGAACTCGCTATTCTTCTGTTATAAACTTCCTATACTCCAGTCACCTCCAAAGCTGTACTCACTATTCTGCTGTTATATAACGTCTTATCCTCCAGTCACCTCCAAAGCTGTACTCACTATTCTGCTGTTATATAACGTCTTATCTTCCAGTTACCTCCAAAGCTGTACTCACTACTATTCTGTTGTTATATAACATCTTATCTTCTAGTCACCTCCAAAGCTGCAGTCAGTATTCTACTGTTACATCACGTCTTATCCTCCAGTCACCGCCAAAGCTGTACTTACTATTCTGCTGTTATATAACGTTTTATCCTCCAGTCACCTCCAAAGCTGAAATCGCTATTCTTCTGTTATATGACTTCTTATTCTCCAGTCACCTCCAAAGCTGTACTCACTATTCTGCTGTTATATAACATCTTATCCCCTAGTCACCTCCGAAGCTGCAGTCAGTATTCTACTGCTACATCACGTCTTATCCTCTAGTCACCTCCAAAGCTGTACTCACTATTCTGCTGTTATTTAACATCTTATCCCCTAGTCACCTTCAAAACTGCAGTCAGTATTCTACTGTTACATCACGTCTTATCCTCCAGTCACCTCCAAAGCTGTACTCACTATTCTGCTGTTATATAACGTCTTATCTTCCAGTCACCTACAAAGCTGCAGTCAGTATTTTACGGTTACATCACGTCTTATCCTACAGTCAATTCCAAAACTGTACTCACTATTCTGCTGTTATATAACGTCTTATGCTCCAGTCACCTCCAAAGCTGCAGTCAGTATTCTACTGTTACATCACTTGTTATCCTCCAGTCACCTCTAAAGCTGTACTCACTATTCTGCTGTTATATAACGTCTTATCCTCCAGTCACCTCCAAAGCTGTACTCACTATTCTGCTGTTATATAACGTCTTATCTTCCAGTCACCTACAAAGCTGCAGTCAGTATTTTACGGTTACATCACGTGTTATCCTACAGTCAATTCCAAAACTGTACTCACTATTCTGCTGTTATATAACGTCTTATGCTCCAGTCACCTCCAAAGCTGCATTCAGTATTCTACTGTTACATCACTTGTTATCCTCCAGTCACCTCTAAAGCTGTACTCACTATTCTGCTGTTATATAACGTCTTATCCTCCAGTCACCTCCAAAGCTGCAGTCAGTATTCTACTGTTACATCACGTCTTATCCTCCAGTCACCTCCAAAGCTGTACTCACTATTCTGAATGAACAGTGTTCTTTCTTTCTGCGTACTCCACACGGAATGCATAATAGTCTATGAGACGGCGTATTCCTGTGCAGTTTGCGGGATGTCCACACAGAGATTCTCTGTGCGGACATTCTGTAGTGTGAACATAGCCTTAGTCTGGAATGACCCCGCTCTGGAGGTGACATCCAGTAGTCTGTTCTTTACCATTCTTACACCAACAAAATGGTGCACACAGTGGAACTGAAAAGACTACAAAACCCCCCTCTCATACACACAGACAAAAGGGAAGGTAGACGAGCGAGACCAGATTTTCGGCAGTGTATTCACAAGTTGCTTGCCTTCCCCAGATTCCTCATGTTAGCTCCCTCTGCTGGTCAACAGTGGGAAATATGACAAGTTATTATTACATTTTTCATATTTTGTGACATTGGAATTTTTTTTTACAAATATTTAAAAAAATATTTAAAAAGTGTGAAAACATTATTTAACCTCTAAAAAAAAAAAAAAACATTTGGTGACACATTCCTGTTAAAGAGTACCTATCATCAACTACACTCTCTCTTATCCCCCTCCCCATCTGTCCCTGACTCTAACTAACGCTATCCCTGTCCTTTCTTAAATTCAAAACCCCCTGTAAATACCTATTTTCTTCTCTCATTGGTAGCTCAGTTTGGAGCAGTGTGCGAGGGGAGGAAGTGGGTGGGGCCCGGCAGGCGCAACGTCATCTGATGCCTGCCAGGGCCGGCTTCCGCCCTTCTTCCTGTATGTTGCGATCCCTCTCGGGAGCGCACATACAGGCTCAGCACACTGCAAGGATGGCAGCTTCTGTGTCTCCTCCTCTCTCCTGTATCCTCTATACTGCTGTACTCTGTACGCTCTCCAATGAGAACATGCGCAGCGGGATGAAGGATAAGGGGGAGATGCAGGGGGTGGGGATATTTAAATTAGGTGTGCGCCACATGTGCACAAGCACTGTGCTCGCCCTCTGCCTGTTTCATATACAGGCACAGAGTGAGCTTCGGACGCTATTTTCGGACCACTGCTGGCCAGCGGTGGTCCGTACATGCCCTATGTAAGGGGGAGGGGGGTTGGGGGAATGCTTATTGGACCATGTAGGTTGACACCTAGTGGCCAGGATTACAAATGTCAAAAAAAGGGTTAAAAGTAAAAAAAATGTAATCAAATATATTACAAAGATTTTTATTATTTCATAATCTAAATTATATAAAAAGTTAACTTTAATGAGAGTGCCCATTTAAGGGGTTAACAGCACCGATAATATTTTACACTATGCTGCATATTTTGTATATTTATCATTTCCTTTGCAAATTAGTCCTGACACATTAAATCTAGCACATTAGACCCTAAAAATGATGTCTACAGAAATTGTGATGACTTGTCCTCAGAACTTGTTTGAGGTCGCGGTTAAAGCATGCGTCAGTTCAGGAAGCACAGACTTCAAATGAGGCCTAACACGTCTCTGCCTGAAAATGCGCACAAAGGTAATCAGCCGTGCCCCCTCTTTGCCCTTTTTTTTCTTAATGGCTTCACGCGCAGAAAATGAAAGTTTCACATTACAGGAAAGGAAGAGTTTATTCCTGTACAGTTGAAAAATATCCTAAAGGAATTTAATACTATTAGATTTGACTTCCTGGACAGCAACACCCTGGAATTTCTCCCTTAAATATTTGATATTCTTGTAAGACCTCATGGCACATGGCCTTATTAGGCCTATATTGGAGCTATAGTATGACACCCAAAGAAGTGGAACTATCTTATTCATATTCAAAAGTTGCCATTGCATATTATAGATTTCACCATATAGGATCACAGCAACACAGGTGGTACAGGGTGTAAACTTCAAAGCAATGATCCATTTGATCAAAGAGGGACTTCTGTGCTGACTCCTTCTTCCAATGGTGTATATTTCACCCAGAGTCGTAGCTAAAGGGCAGCCGCACCGGGGGCCCTGGTGCTTAAGGGTGCCCCAAAGCACAACTGCTCCATAAGAAACCAGTGTTTTAATGGACATATGGAGCCCTATTGCATCGGAGCACAGAAGCTACACGTTATGCCTCTGATTACACCCTAGCAGGGCCGGACTGGGACCAAAAATAGGCCCGGGCATTGTAGACTAAGTAGTCCATTTTCATTGTGGGTGTGGCCATGTGAGGGCGGAGCCACAAAAGGGTTTGACCAAAGGTAGAGGAGCCTACATTTTACATAGGTTAATTTCTCATGATAACAACATGTACCTCTAAATAAACCATATAGTAACCAAATAACACTGGTATATAAGGGGGGATATTATCACCATACATTTTACCATCATACTGTTACAATCCTGTACAATAATACCAGTATACAAGGAGGAATATTATTACTGTGGTGGACCACTGAGTGTGATGAGGTGAAGTATGGGGCAGATGTTGTTATTAACCCCTAAATTAACCCCTAAATGTTTGTGAAGCCAGGGCGTGGTTTTCCCAGTAACTACCCGAACGGTAGTACCACTATCCCAAGGTTAGGCAGGGCAATAATAGTCCAAGACCAGGTTAGGGTTAGTGGTAGCCTTACTGAGGTAGACAGATGGAAATAGTCTTTACAGCTAGGCTAGGATCCCAGAGAGGAGGCCAGTAACACAGAAGGACCTCGCAGCTTGCTGGGACTTGTAGTGACTTTAACAGACTTTAGGGCAGCCACGCTGACTGTAATAGACTTGACTTTTAGACTTGACTTGTCTGTACGTAGTGACAGCAAACATAGATGAGTTGACTTACTGGCATGTGGCTGTAGGTAGGCTTGAGGCCTCCAGATGTGCTGGACACTAGCTCTGAGATCAAGGAAATGAAGAGAGTCCAGCTCACCTCCCGAATCGTGCTGTGCACGGACCGGTGCCCGGCCAGGCGCCCCGGATACTGAAATTGAAGAAGGAGTCCAGCACTGCAGTGAAGGCAGCTTTATTCAGTGAGGAGCAAACAGTAAAAGCACACTAGTCAGACATGTTTCAAGCGCGAACGCTCTTCCTCGGTTCACCGAGGAAGAGCGTTCGCGCTTGAAACATGTCTGACTAGTGTGCTTTTACTGTTTGCTCCTCACTGATTAAAGCTGCCTTCACTGCAGTGCTGGACTCCTTCTTCAATTTCACTAGCTCTGAGATGTCTGGTCTTTACTGTGCCTCAGTGAGACGTGTGGTAGAAGAGAGAGATTGTAATGGCTTCCCCTATTATAAAGGGGGCTGAGCCAGAAGCCCATAGGTCAAGTTGCAGGTCACCTGGTTAGCTTGTGCTCTGTTGGTTACAAACACATCATGTAAACACATTATCATGTGACTAACTCAAAGGTCCTTAAAGGTCCTTAATACATAACACACATAACACTATACATAATATATATTACTATGGAGTAGACACTGCAGGAGGGCCCCAAGGACACAGAGGGACTCAAACTGACAGGGCCCAAGCACTGTAGAGGACTATATCCATACTGGGACATGATATTACCATAAATATTCCACCATAATACTGTTACAGACCAAATCCTGCATACTGAGACTAATATTACGAATATTACCAGTATACAAGGGCCACATAAAACCGGCACACCAGAACCACTACAATTACCGCATAGTGACTAGATAATACCACCACACTGTAGAAAATCGACTAAACAAAGACTTATATCCCCACCCCACTACCATACAGTAACCCATACAGTGGAAAATACTATTACTACACAGATGAAAGGTGACTTCTTCTTTGATTAGAATTGTTCACTTTACTCCGCAAAAACTGCAAGACAAACATTTTAGTTTTTTTGCTCCAGTACCATCCTCACCTCTTTACAAACTACCAATGTGTATTGCCCCACACAGAAATAGTGCCCACTATCTGTCTACATCAACGATATGTCCCTCTGAGCCTCCATAAAGAAGTTAGGTTTTAATGTGCAGCCATATAATAGGTAGGCCTTTCTTTACCACCACAAAGTAGTAAGGCACCCTCTGTGCCACCATATAGTAGCATGTGGGGGCACAGGGGGGCCTTACTATATGGCGGAACAGAGAGGGGCTTGTACTGTATGACAGCACAGAAGGTTTTCTGTACTATATGACATCACAAAGGGTGGAGCCTACACTGTATGGTGACACAGAGTGGGGGGGGGGGGTATCCTGTTCTATATGGGAGCAGAAAGTGGGGGGCAGCTTATATTATATGGGGCAGAGAGTCTGTGTTATGTGGCAACATAGAGGGGGAAATTTTAATAGATGTATTATAGTATCACAGACTTGTTTGACTTTTAAAGGGTTAGCCATCTCCAGAACGGTTCCTGTACTCATCTCGGTAGTGACGTCCTGCTCAGCCAATTGCTGTCCGCAGTGTTGTCTCATCTCAACCAGCGACTGGCTGAGCGGGTCATCACTGCTGAGACGAGGACAAACCGGAAGGAGGGGATCAGAGTGCTCAGCAGGGAGAGCAGGACCCCATTCTGGGGGGTCATCAAGGGTCCCAGTGGTTGGCCGCTCCTATGATCAGACACTAATCTCCTATTCTGTGGATAAGGAATACATTTTTAAAGGTAATCTGTCATCAGCATCACCTGTACTAACCTATTGTTATAGACTTGTAGTGCAGGTGACGCTGATGACAATGCTATTTTTTGCGTTTGCTGATGTCTTGCTTTTTTTCCCTCCATTATTCCTGGTTTTCTTATTATGCAAATGAAGTGGCTTGGTGCATACTGGGCGTTTCAAACCCCTGAGTGCAGCGTGACATCCAGCCTGGATCTCCGGATAAGTAGCTGATTGTGGGGGTCCAACCGTTGGGGCCCCCCATGATCACCAAGATGGGACCCTAGCGCTCTCAGTGAGGACCATGTGTCGTCTAGCGTCTATGTGTCGTAGATGACATGTGCTCCATTCATTCCTATGGGAGTGCTGTGATTCCCAACAGCTGGACTCAGGTCTTTTGGGCGCTCCCATAGTAATGAATGGAGTGTGTGCCGGCTGCAGCATGCGCTCCTTACTGAGCACCGGGATCCCAAAATAGTAAGTGCAGCTTTGAAGGTGACTGGTGGGTAAGAGGTGATGTAACAACAAAATAGAGAATGCAGCTTTATAGGTGACTGGAGGACGCCACAGGAGAATAGTGAGTGCAGCTCTGGAGGTGAGTGGAGGATAAGGCGTCACAGGAGAATAAAGTTGTGGGGCAGCTCTGGAGGTGACTGGGACATAATATATGTAACAGGAGGGTTGTGGGGCAGGTCTGGATGGGAATGGGGCATCATAGATGTAACAGGAGTGTTGTGGAGCAGCTCTGGAGGTGGCTGGAGGAGAAGACATGCTGTAACAGCAGAGAAGTGACTACAGCTCTGGATGTCACTAAAGGATAAGACATTATGTAACAGCAAATTAGTGAGTGCAGCTCTGGTGGTGACTGAAGGACAAGGCGCCACAGGAGAATAAAATTGTTTGGCAGCTCTGGAGGTGACTAGGGATAATGTATGGAATAGGACGGTTGTGTGGCAGCTCTGGAGGTGACTAGAGATAATGCATGTAATAGGAGGCTTGTGTGGCAGCACTGGAGGTGACTAGGGAAAATGCATGTAATAGGACGGTTGTGTGGCAGCTCTAGAGGTGACTAGGGATAATGCATGTAAAAGGAGGGTTGTGTGGCAACTTTGGAGGGTACTAGGGATAACGCATGTAATAGAATGGTTGTGCGGCAGCTCTTGAGGTGACTAGGGATAATGCATGTAATAGAAGGGTTGTGTGGCAGCTCTGGAGGTGACTAGGGATAATGCATGTAATAGAAGGGTTGTGTGGCAGCTCTGGAGGTGACTAGGGATAACGCATGTAATAGGAGGGTTGTGTGGCAGCTCTGGAGGTGACTAGGGATAATGCATGTAATAGAAGGGTTGTGTGGCAGCTCTGGAGGTGACTAGGGATAACGCATGTAATAGGAGGGTTGTGTGGCAGCTCTGCAGGTGACTAGGGATAATGCATGTAATAGGACGGTTGTGTGGCAGTTCTGGAGGTGACTAGGGATAACGCATGTAATAGGAGGGTTGTGTGGCAGTTCTGGAGGTGACTAGGGATAATGATTGTAATAGGAGGGTTGTGTGGCAGCTCTGGAGGTGACTAGGGATAATGCATGTAATAGGACGGTTGTGTGGCAGCTCTGGAGGTGACTAGGGATAACGCATGTAATAGGAGGGTTGTGTGGCAGCTCTGGAGGTGACTAGGGATAATGCATGTAATAGAAGGGTTGTGTGGCAGTTCTGGAGGGGACTAGGGACAACGCATGTAATAGGAGGGTTGTGTGGCAGCTCTGGAGGTGACTAGGGATAATGCATGTAATAGAAGGGTTGTGTGGCAGCTCTGGAGGTGACTAGGGATAACGCATGTAATAGGACGGTTGTGTGGCAGCTCTGGAGGTGACTAGGGATAATGCATGTAATAGAAGGGTTGTGTGGCAGCTCTGGAGGTGACTAGGGATAACGCATGTAATAGGAGGGTTGTGTGGCAGCTCTGCAGGTGACTAGGGATAATGCATGTAATAGAAGGGTTGTGTGGCAGCTCTGGAGGTGACTAGGGATAACGCATGTAATAGGAGGGTTGTGTGGCAGCTCTGCAGGTGACTAGGGATAATGCATGTAATAGGACGGTTGTGTGGCAGTTCTGGAGGTGACTAGGGATAACGCATGTAATAGGAGGGTTGTGTGGCAGTTCTGGAGGTGACTAGGGATAATGCATGTAATAGGAGGGTTGTGTGGCAGCTCTGGAGGTGACTAGGGATAATGCATGTAATAGAAGGGTTGTGTGGCAGTTCTGGAGGGGACTAGGGACAACGCATGTAATAGGAGGGTTGTGTGGCAGCTCTGGAGGTGACTAGGGATAATGCATGTAATAGAAGGGTTGTGTGGCAGTTCTGGAGGGGACTAGGGACAACGCATGTAATAGGAGGGTTGTGTGGCAGCTCTGGAGGTGACTAGGGATAATGCATGTAATAGAAGGGTTGTGTGGCAGCTCTGGAGGTGACAAGGGATAACGCATGTAATAGGACGGTTGTGTGGCAGCTCTGGAGGTGACTAGGGATAATGCATGTAATAGGACGGTTGTGTGGCAGCTCTGGAGGTGACTAGGGATAACGCATGTAATAGAAGGGTTGTGTGGCAGCTCTGGAGGTGACTAGGGATAATGCATGTAATAGAAGAGTTGTGTGGCAGTTCTGGAGGGGACTAGGAATAACGCATGTAATAGGAGGGTTGTGTGGCAGTTCTGGAGGGGACTAGGGACAACGCATGTAATAGGAGGGTTGTGTGGCAGCTCTGGAGGTGACTAGGGATAATGCATGTAATAGAAGGGTTGTGTGGCAGCTCTGGAGGTGACTAGGGATAATGCATGTAATAGGACGGTTGTGTGGCAGCTCTGGAGGTGACTAGGGATAACGCATGTAATAGAAGGGTTGTGTGGCAGCTCTGGAGGTGACTAGGGATAATGCATGTAATAGAAGGGTTGTGTGGCAGCTCTGGAGGTGACTAGGGATAATGCATGTAATAGAAGGGTTGTGTGGCAGCTCTGGAGGTGACTAGGGATAATGCATGTAATAGAAGGGTTGTGTGGCAGTTCTGGAGGGGACTAGGGATAATGCATGTAATAGGACGGTTGTGTGGCAGCTCTGGAGGTGACTAGGGATAACGCATGTAATAGAAGGGTTGTGTGGCAGCTCTGGAGGTGACTAGGGATAATGCATGTAATAGAAGAGTTGTGTGGCAGTTCTGGAGGGGACTAGGAATAACGCATGTAATAGGAGGGTTGTGTGGCAGCTCTGGAGGTGACTAGGGATAACGCATGTAATAGGAGGGTTGTGTGGCAGCTCTGGAGGTGACTAGGGATAACGCATGTAATAGGAGGGTTGTGTGGCAGCTCTGGAGGCGATTAGGGATAACGCATGTAATAGGAGGGTTGTGTGGCAGTTCTGGAGGGGACTAGGGATAACGCATGTAATAGAAGAGTTGTGTGGCAGTTCTGGAGGGGACTAGGGATAACGCATGTAATAGGAGGGTTGTGTTGCAGCTCTGGAGGTGACTAGGGATAATGCATGTAATAGAACGGTTGTGTGGCAGTTCTGGAGGGGACTAGGGATAATGCATGTAATAGAAGGGTTGTGTGGCAGCTCTGGAGGTGACTAGGGATAATGCATGTAATAGAAGGGTTGTGTGGCAGTTCTGGAGGGGACTAGGGATAATGCATGTAATAGAACGGTTGTGTGGCAGCTCTGGAGGTGACTAGGGATAATGCATGTAAAAGGAGGGTTGTGTGGCAGCTCTGGAGGTGACTAGGGATAATGCATGTAATAGAACGGTTGTGTGGCAGTTCTGGAGGGGACTAGAGATAATGCATGTAATAGGACGGTTGTGTGGCAGCTCTGGAGGTGACTAGGGATAATGCATGTAATAGAAGGGTTGTGTGGCAGTTCTGGAGGGGACTAGGGATAACGCATGTAATAGGAGGGTTGTGTGGCAGCTCTGGAGGTGACTAGGGATGATGCATGTAATAGGACGGTTGTGTGGCAGCTCTGGAGGTGACTAGGGATAACGCATGTAATAGGAGGGTTGTGTGGCAGTTCTGGAGGTGACTAGGGATAATGCATGTAATAGAAGGGTTGTGTGGCAGCTCTGGAGGTGACTAGGGATAATGCATGTAATAGAAGGGTTGTGTGGCAGCTCTGGAGGTGACTAGGGATAATGCATGTAATAGAAGGGTTGTGTGGCAGTTCTGGAGGGGACTAGGGATAACGCATGTAATAGGAGGGTTGTGTGGCAGCTCTGGAGGGGACTAGGGATGATGCATGTAATAGGACGGTTGTGTGGCAGCTCTGGAGGTGACTAGGGATAACGCATGTAATAGGAGGGTTGTGTGGCAGTTCTGGAGGTGACTAGGGATAATGCATGTAATAGAACGGTTGTGTGGCAGCTCTGGAGGTGACTAGGGATAACGCATGTAATAGGAGGGTTGTGTGGCAGATCTAGAGGAGACTAGGGATAACGCATGTAATAGGAGGGTTGTGTGGCAGCTCTGGAGGTGACTAGGGATAACACATGTAAAAGGAGTATTGTGTGGCAGCTCTGGAGGCGAGTCTGCTGTAGGTGACAGGACCCCTCTCACTCTCCATGTAATGTACTCTACAGTACCTTGCACAGTGAGGAGGTCTGGCCGTGCATGAAGCTGCACTGCAAGCTGACTGCTGGCAGACTGCAAACTTCACTGCTGGCAGTTCACAGGGCCAGCATCACTATGTCCTACTACACCGGCCCTGGGATTCTGGGAATGTACGGCAGCCACATTGATCATCATCTGGGGGAGGGCTACTACCCAGCAGCCACAGGTATCTCCTGCTCCAGTCCCTAGCTCGAGTGGACATTTAAGAGCCCTGGAGGCAGAGTGGCTTTAGCCTCTGCCCCGGCTCCTAAACAGGCCTAGTCTTCTAGTGACTGCTGTGACGGCCGGCCGATAGGACGAGCAGCCGCAGGGCTCTATAAGCGGCAGCTGCTGCTCCTGAATGCTCAGGGGAAAATGCCCGGTGTGCCCGATGGCCAGTCCGGCCCTGCATTTGCCCTATGTGAAACATTGCAGCACAAAGGAGCCATAAAAGCAACATATAGAAACAGAATGCCAGAACTCCATAATATGAAACTATAGGCACTCTGCTAGGCACTGTACTAGCACTGTGCACTTGGCTCACTTCCCAGTTTATTTTCTAAGTGGAAAATCAGATGAGATTTAATGCAAATGTTGAATAAGGTCAATTGATTATATACTCTGAAGCAGGGGTACTCTACTACTTTTAGTAAAGGCCAACTAACCTGCCTCAGAGCATCAACTTAGGGTAAAATGAAGCACATTGGGTAGGATCCTGACAATTGCAAGTGGGACCTTTACTAGCCACGCTAAACAGGGGTAATTCAAGGTGCAGCCCGTAACCATTTGGGACTTGCAATAATTGTGATTCACCAGTAACTGCAGGCTACACCTGAACTTGCCATTGTTTATGGCAGCAAGTCTATGGGTCTGTTCACAATGTCATTGTGCTCCATCCCCTTCTGAGACTGTTTGGCTTTTTTTTTTTGTGCCCAAGGGCCCCAAAAACGGGTTGGAGCATAACTGACTCCACCTGGCCAACCCCCCCCCCACACACACACACAGGTCCCGACGGATTCCATTGACTTAAACAGGGTCTGTAGAGGATCTGGTAGTTAACCGAAGTTTAGCGGAGAAAAAAAATAGTGCAACAGAATTGCCGATGGAGCTCCTTTTAGCAGAGCCTTACGGCAATGTAAAAGGGGCCTAAGTCTTGTATGCAATTATCAGGATCACAAGCACTAACCAATAGCGTTCCCTGTAAGAGCACTCTTAAGACATAACTGTCATATCACAGAAAAAATAATGCTTATACAGCGGGTGAAAAGTATTAAACATCACTGTTTTTCTCACTAAATATATTTCTCTAAAGGGGCTATCGACATACAATTTTCCCTAGATTTTGGTAACAAACCAAGTAATCCATATATACAAAATTATGTGCAATAATGTGAAATGACACAGTGAAAAAATATTGAACACATGAAAAAAGGGAGGTTCAAAAAGGCATGAGAAGCCAAGCCAACAACTGAAATCTATCAGTAAAAAGTGAAAAGCAGTCCAGCTCCTTGTCAGTGCAAATTAATATCTGCTAGTTCAGTCCCAACTGATGGCCTACAATTCTCATTACCAAGGTGTCACACAAGGCACATCTCATGATGGGTAAAAGCAAAGAGCTGTCTCAAGACCTTCACAACCTAATAGTTGCAAAACATAACTATGGAGTTGGTTATAAGCGCAATTCTAAGCTTCTGAATGTTCCAGTGAACACTGTAGAAATACGGAAGTGGTAAGATAACAATTTCACTATAAATTTGTCTCAACCAGTTGCTTTTTGCAATATTACTGACAGAGGAGTGAAAAAAACATAATCAAAAGAGTTGTCCAAGAGCCAAGTAGCACTTGTGGAGAGCTTCAAAAAGACCTAGAATTAGCAGGTACTGTTGTCTGAAAGAAACAGTATTTATCCAGTCTCTGAAGGGAGGGGATCATACTTTGCTTCAGTATGTCACAGTACATGTTGGCATTCATGGTTTCCTAAAAGAACTGTAGCTTCCCAGTGCCAGCGGCACTCATGCAGCCCCAGACCATGACACTCCCACCACCACGCCTGACTGTAGGCAAGACTTTCTTTGTCTTTGTACTACTTACCTGGTTGCCATGACACACACTTGACACACTCTGAACTAAATAAGTTGATCTTGGTCTTATTGGACTACATGACATGGTTCCAGGAATCCATGCCCTTAGTCTGTTTGTCTTCAGCAGACTGTTTGTGGGCTTCCTTGTGCTTCATCTTTAAAAGAGGCTTCCTTCCGGGACACAGCCATGTAGACAATTTTAATGGAGTGTCTGGCATATGATCTGAGCACTGACAGGCTTACTCCTCCCCCACCCCTTCAATCTCTGCAGCAATGCTGGCAGCACTCATATGTGTTTTTCCCATAGACAACTTCTGGATATGATGCTGAGCATGTGCACTCAACTCCTTTGGTTCACCATGACGAGGCCTGTTCTGAGTGGAATGTGTCATGTGAAACTGCTGGGGTCTTGCCAACTGTGCACCAGCTCAGTTTACTAGTCCCGGAAAGATAAACAGATTTAATAATATAAATTAAAATAACTTCCAGTATTTATCAGCTGCTGTATACTACAGAGGAAGTCGAATTGTTTTTTTCAGTCTGACCACAGTGCTCTCTGCTGACATCTCTGTCCATGTCAGGAACTGTTCATAGCAAACCTTTCCTGCTCTGGACAGTTCCTGATATGGGCAGAGGCGTCAGCAGAGAGCACTGTGATCAGACAGAAAAGAACAACTCAACTTTTTCTGAACCATACAGCAGCTGATAAGTACTGGAAGGATTAAGATTTTTTAATAGAAGTAATTAACAAATATGTTTAACTTTCTGGTACCAGTTGATTTAAAAAAAAAAAAAAAAAAAAACATTTCCGGCTGAGTACCCCTTTAACCCCTTAAGGACGCAGGACGTAAATGTACGTCCTGGTGAGGTGGTACTTAACGCACCAGGACGTACATTTACGTCCTAAGCATAACCGCGGGCATCGGAGCGATGCCCGTGTCATGCGCGGCTGATCCCGGCTGCTAATCGCAGCCAGGGACCCGCCGGCAATGGCCGACGCCCGCGATCTCGCGGGCGTCCGCCATTAACCCCTCAGGTGCCGGGATCAATACAGATCCCGGCATCTGCGGCGGTTCGCGATTTAAATGAACGATCGGATCGCCCGCAGCGCTGCTGCGGGGATCCGATCATTCATAACGCCGCACGGAGGTCCCCTCTCCTTCCTCCGTGCGGCTCCCGGCGTCTCCTGCTCTGGTCTGTGATCGAGCAGACCAGAGCAGAAGATCGCTGATAATACTGATCTGTTCTATGCTCTATACATAGAACAGATCAGTATTAGCAATCATGGTATTGCTATGAATAGTCCCCTATGGGGACTATTCAAGTGTAAAAAAAAATGTAAAAAAATGTAAAAGTAAAAGTAAAAAAAAAGTGAAAAATCCCCTCCCCCAATAAAAAAGTAAAACGTCCGTTTTTTCCTATTTTACCCCCAAAAAGCGTAAAAAACATTTTTTATAGACATATTTGGTATCGCCGCGTGCGTAAATGTCCAAACTATTAAAATAAAATGTTAATGATCCCGTACGGTGAACGGCGTGAACGAAAAAAAATTAAAAAAGTCCAAAATTCCTACTTTTTTAATACATTTTATTAAAAAAAATTATAAAAAATGTATTAAAAGTTTTTTATATCCAAATGTGGTATCAAAAAAAAGTACAGATCATGGCGCAAAAAATGAGCCCCCATACCGCCACTTATACGGAAAAATAAAAAAGTTAGAGGTCATCAAAATAAAGGGATTATAAACGTACTAATTTGGTTAAAAAGTTTGTGATTTTTTTTAAGCGCAACAGTAATATAAAAGTACATAATAATGGGTATCATTTTAATCGTATTGACCCTCAGAATAAAGAACACACGTCACTTTTACCATAAATTGTACGGCGTGAAAACAAAACCTTCCAAAATTAGCAAAATTGCGTTTTTCGTTTTAATTTCCCCACAAAAATAGTGTTTTTTGGTTGCGCCATACATTTTATGATATAATGAGTTATGTCATTACAAAGGACAACTGGTCGCGCAAAAAACAAGCCCTCATACTAGTCTGTGGATGAAAATATAATAGAGTTATGATTTTTAGAAGGCGAGATGGAAAAAATGAAAACGTAAAAATTAAATTGTCTGAGTCCTTAAGGCCAAAATGGGCTGAGTCCTTAAGGGGTTAAAACACCTGCTCCTCATTCTACTTGAGATATTAATGCTAATGAGTCACATAACACTGGGGAGGGAAATGGCTAATTGGGCCCACTTTGGACATTCCTAGGGGTGTACTCACTTTGTTTTGCCAAGGTTTAGACATTCATGGTTGTGTGTTGAGTTATTCTGAAAGGACACAACATTAAACACTGTTATACAGTATGTGCACTGACTACATTGTAGCAGAGCGTCATTTCTTCAGTGTTGTCACATGAAAATATAGAATAAAATATTTACAAAAATGTGAAGGGTGTAGATTGTAAGTGGAGATCAGGGAAGAAAATGGATATGATGTTTAGGCACACAACCTTACAAGTAGTAATTTGTTATATTACAGGCTGTCCTTCATTTGTTTTGTTAAGTCCATGATAGTCAGTACAGGTACCCATCATTTTTTGGACAAATAAGAGTCACGCACCAGCATGAGAGAACAAATTTCATATAAATCATTTTTCCAATTCTCTTGATGTGCAGTGACATGGCCTCAGCTTTAGGCAGATGCAAAGGATACACCCAGCCAGAAGAAGAAAAAGCATAGGGACAATATTTCATATACATCCTTTTTCCAAGTTCTCCTTGAAGTATGCTGAATAGGATTTGGCCTAAGGCATATGCAATGGATACATCTGGCCAGGAGGAGGTTAGGCATGAAATCAATATTTCATATAAATCCTTTTCTATATTGATGTACAGTGACATGTCCTCATACTCACACAGAGACAAGGAGGAGGAGTGGCAAATTTTTACATCTTCTCTTTGTAGCATACAATTACATGGTCAAAATAGTGTTCAGTCATGGATTAGAGCCCAAAGTAGATGGTAAAAGAATCTTGATGCACTGTAAACTGTCACGATGCCGGCTGGCAGGAGGTGGATCCTCTGTGCCAGAGAGGGATAGCGAGGACCGTGCTAGTGGACCGGTTCTAAGACACTACTGGTTTTCACCAGAGCCCGCCGCAAAGCGGGATGGTCTTGCTGCGGCGGTAGTGACCAGGTCGTATCCACTAGCAACGGCTCACCTCTCTGGCTGCTGAAGATAGGCGAGGTACAAGGGAGTAGGCAGAAGCAAAGTCGGACGTAGCAGAAGGTCGGGGGCAGGCGGCAAGGTTCGTAGTCAGGGGAGATAGCAGAAGTTCTGGTACACAGGGTTTTAAACACACAAAACGCTTTCACTAGGCACAAGGGCAACAAGATCCGGCAAGGAAGTGCAAGGGAGGAGGTTAGATATAGTCAGGGACCAGGTGGGAGCCAATTAAGCTAATTGGGCCAGGCACCAATCATTGGTGCACTGGCCCTTTAAGTCTCAGGGAGCTGGCGCGCGCGCGCCCTAGAGAGCGGAGCCGCGCGCGCCAGCACATGACAGCAGGGGACGGGAACGGGTAAGTGACCTGGGATGCGATTCGCGAGCGGGCGCGTCCCGCTGTGCGAATCGCATCCCCAACGGCCATGACAGAGCAGCGCTCCCGGTCAGCGGGACTGACCGGGGAGCTGCAGGGAGAAAGACGCCGTGAGCGCTCCGGGGAGGAGCGGGGACCCGGAGCGCTAGGCGTAACAGTACCCCCCCCCTTAGGTCTCCCCTTCTCTTTATCGGGTAACTGCCTCCCCTGGGATGAGGACACCGGGAAAGGATGGAGGGATTCCTCAACGGCAGGCAGAACCGCAGGAGTAGGAATGGGGAGAGAGGGCAGAGGGCGAGACCTGGCACGGGGCAGTGTGACACCAGGACGAGGGCCATGAGGGGACACAGAAGCTTGCCTGATGGAACTGGGAGGGGGGGAGGGGCATTTCCTGTGGCAGGCAGAGTCCTTAATGACCTTAGGGGGACCGGATACAGGAGGAACCACAGGGTCACGGCAGGGAGTACTGGGAACCGGTTGAAGGCAGTCCTTGGAACAAGAGGGACCCCAACTCTTGATCTCCCCAGTGGACCAATCCAGGGTTGGGGAATGGTGTTGAAGCCAGGGTAGTCCAAGGAGAACTTCAGAAGAGCAATTAGGAAGGACAAAAAATACAATCTCCTCGTGATGAGGTCCGATGCACATTAGGAGGGGCTCCGTGCGGTAACGCACGGTGCAATCCAACCTGGCTCCGTTGACCGCGGAAATGTGGAGTGGCTTGACAAGACGGGTCACCGGAATGCGGAATTTATTCACAAAGGACTCCCGAATAAAATTCCCAGAAGCTCCAGAGTCCAGGCAGGCCACGGCTGAGAGGGGAGAGCTGGCTGAAGTGGAAATCCGAACAGGTACCGTGAGACGTGGAGAAGCCGACTTGGCATCAAGAGACGCCACACCCACGAGAGCTGAGTGCGAGCGTGCGTTTCCCAGACGTGGAGGACGGATTGGGCAATCCACCAAAAAATGTTCAGTACTGGCACAGTACAGACAAAGATTCTCTTCCTTACGGCGATTCCTCTCTTCCAGGGTCAGGCGAGACCGATCCACTTGCATGGCCTCCTCGGCGGGAGGCCTAGGCGCAGATTGCAGTGGAGACTGTGGGAGAGGTGTCCAGAGATCTAAGTCTTTTTCCTGGCGGAGCTCTTGATGCCTCTCAGAAAAACGCATGTCAATGCGAGTGGCTAGATGAATGAGTTCATGCAGGTTAGCAGGAGTCTCTCGTGCGGCCAGAACATCTTTAATGTTGCTGGATAGGCCTTTTTTAAAGGTCGCGCAGAGAGCCTCATTATTCCAGGATAGTTCAGAAGCAAGAGTACGGAATTGTATGGCGTACTCGCCAACGGAGGAATTACCCTGGACCAGGTTCAGCAGGGCAGTCTCAGCAGAAGAGGCTCGGGCAGGTTCCTCAAAGACACTTCGAATTTCCGAGAAGAAGGAGTGTACAGAGGCAGTGACGGGGTCATCGCGGTCCCAGAGCGGTGTGGCCCATGACAGGGCTTTTCCAGACAGAAGGCTGACTACGAAAGCCACCTTAGACCTTTCAGTAGGAAACTGATCCGACATCATCTCTAAGTGCAAGGAACATTGCGAAAGAAAGCCACGGCAAAACTTAGAGTCCCCATTAAATTTGTCCGGCAAGGACAGGCGGAGGCTAGGAGCGGCCACTCGCCGCGGAAGGGGTGCTGGAGCTGGCGGAGGAGATGGTTGTTGCTGCTGTAGCTGCGACTGTACTTGCTGTAGTTGTGACTGGAGTTGCTGTGTCATGGTGGTCAAGTACGACAGCTGGTGATCTTGTTGCGCTATCTGTTGCGACTGCTGGGCGATCTGACGAGCTTGCTGGGCGACCAGCGTAGGGAGGTCAGCGACAACTGGCAGAGGAACTTCAGCGGGATCCATGGCCGGATCTACTGTCACGATGCCGGCTGGCAGGAGGTGGATCCTCTGTGCCAGAGAGGGATAGCGAGGACCGTGCTAGTGGACCGGTTCTAAGACACTACTGGTTTTCACCAGAGCCCGCCGCAAAGCGGGATGGTCTTGCTGCGGCGGTAGTGACCAGGTCGTATCCACTAGCAACGGCTCACCTCTCTGGCTGCTGAAGATAGGCGAGGTACAAGGGAGTAGGCAGAAGCAAAGTCGGACGTAGCAGAAGGTCGGGGGCAGGCGGCAAGGTTCGTAGTCAGGGGAGATAGCAGAAGTTCTGGTACACAGGGTTTTAAACACACAAAACGCTTTCACTAGGCACAAGGGCAACAAGATCCGGCAAGGAAGTGCAAGGGAGGAGGTTAGATATAGTCAGGGACCAGGTGGGAGCCAATTAAGCTAATTGGGCCAGGCACCAATCATTGGTGCACTGGCCCTTTAAGTCTCAGGGAGCTGGCGCGCGCGCGCCCTAGAGAGCGGAGCCGCGCGCGCCAGCACATGACAGCAGGGGACGGGAACGGGTAAGTGACCTGGGATGCGATTCGCGAGCGGGCGCGTCCCGCTGTGCGAATCGCATCCCCAACGGCCATGACAGAGCAGCGCTCCCGGTCAGCGGGACTGACCGGGGAGCTGCAGGGAGAAAGACGCCGTGAGCGCTCCGGATAGGAGCGGGGACCCGGAGCGCTAGGCGTAACATAAACATTTTTGGAAGCAGATAGACAGAGAGACAGACATCTGAGGACAAGTGGTCAATGTTGGGCATCAGGAGACTTAAAGAGGCACTGTCATTGTTAAAAACTTTTCATATATTGCAGGACTCATTATAATATGACATTTCACAATATACACCTGTTAAAAGAAATTACATATCACCTGAAATTCAAGCTCAAAATAGCCACCACTAGGGGTCGCCTGTCTTTTAGCCAGACAGACTAGTCTAGATTTTACAGCATACTGGATACCAGCCGTAAAGCATACCAGTATCCAGTATAGGAGATTTCAATTGTGTATGCAAAACTACAGATAAAGGATGTGTGGACATGCTGGGAGCTGTAGTTTTAAAACAGCTGGAGGCAACACTGCTCTAACACAGTTATTTACAAACATTGCAGCCTCCGTTGTTACTAAACTACAACTCCCAGCATGCTGAAATAGTCAAAGCTTTCTCAGACTCCTGAATGACAAAGAAGTTGATCAGACATTCAGGAGTCTGTGAAAGATGAATGACACACATAGTGACAGCTATGCTGATTAGCATCCAGCTTTACTAGGAGAAGATAAAACAGATAGAACATGTATTCATAAAAATGCTCTACTTTTATCTAAAAAAAATCCTTGCACTAATTTTATAAAGATCTATTCTTATATTTATACATTTTATCCTGTTATGAATTCACCATAATGTCTTCTGATTACTGCAGGCAAGCTCCAAGTATCTTCCTCTGACACATGACACAGCATAAAACCAGAGAGGAAAGGGTTACAGAGTAGAGAGTACTGATTGGCTGACTGCACAGGCTCGCTCCTGTGAGGGAGACAGACTGACACGCCCCCTCCAGCCTGCACAATGAAAAAGTAACTCACCAGCAGATAAATGCTTATATCTCTGGATATATAGGTCCGAGACACATAAAAATTATATGCACATGATCAGGATTGGGTCCTGAGTAACATATCACTTTTTTTCTTTTTTTTTTTGCACTATGACAGGTATGCTTTAACCCCTTAACGACGCAGGACGTATATTTACGTCCTGCGCCGTCTCCCGCGATATGAAGCGGGATCGCGCCGCGATCCCGCATCATATCGCGTGGGTCCCGGCGCTAATCAACGGCCGGGACCCGCGGCTAATACCACACATCGCCGATCGCGGCGATGTGCGGTATTAACCCTTTAGAAGCGGCGGTCAAAGCTGACCGCCGCTTCTAAAGTGAAACTGAAAGTATCCCGGCTGCTCAGTCGGGCTGTTCGGGACCGCCGCGGTGAAATCGCGGCGTCAGTCTGTCTCCCTCACAGGAGCGAGGGCTCTTACCTGCCTCCTCGGTGTCCGATCGACGAATGACTGCTCCGTGCCTGAGATCCAGGCAGGAGCAGTCAAGCGCCGATAATGCTGATCACAGGCGTGTTAATACACGCCTGTGATCAGGATGAGAGATCAGTGTGTGCAGTGTTATAGGTCCCTATGGGACCTATAACACAGCAAAAAAAAAGTTTAAAAAAAGTGTTAATAAAGGTCATTTAACCCCTTCCCTAATAAAAGTTTGAATCACCCCCCTTTTCCCATAAAAAAAATAAAACAGTGTAAAAAAAAATAAAAATAAACATATGTGGTATCGCCGCATGCGTAAATGTCCGAACTATAAAAATATATCATTAATTAAGCCGTACGGTCAATGGCGTACGCGCAAAAAAATTCCAAAGTCCAAAAAAGCGTATTTTGGTAACTTTTTATAACATTAAAAAATGAATAAAAAGTGATCAAAAAGTCAGATCAAAACAAAAATCATACCAATAAAAACTTCAGATCACGGCGCAAAAAATGAGTCCTCATATCGCCCCGTACGTGGAAAAATAAAAAAGTTATAGGGGTCAGAATTTGACATTTTTAAACGTATAAATTTTCCTGCATGTAGTTATGATTTTTTCCAGAAGTGCGACAAAATCAAACCTATATAAGTAGGGTATCATTTTAACCGTATGGACCTACAGAATAATGATAAGGTGTAATTTTTACCGAAATATGCACTGCGTAGAAACGGAAGCCCCAAAAGTTACAAAATGGCGTTTTTTTTCCGATTTTGTCCCACAATGATTTTTTTTCTGTTTCGCCGTGCATTTTTGGGTAAAATGACTAATGTCACTGGAAAGTAGAATTGGTGATGCAAAAAATAAGCCATAATATGGATTTTTAGGTGGAAAATGGAAAGGGTTATGATTTTTAAAAGGTAAGGAGGAAAAAACGAAAGTGCAAAAACGGAAAAACCCTGAGTCCTTAAGGGGTTAAAGGGGTACTCCGGTGGGAAACTTTTTTTTTTTTTTTTAAATCAACTGGTGCCAGAAAGTTAAACAGATTTGTAAATTACTTCTATTAAAAAATCTTAATCCTTCTAGTACTTATTAGCTGCTGAATACTACAGAGGAAATTCTTTTCTTTTTGGAATACAGAGCTGTTGTTACGCCGAGCGCTCCGGGTCCCCGCTCCTCCCCGGAGCGCTCGCTTCTCTCTCGCTACCGCAGCGCTCCGGGCAGCTCCACTGACCCGGTGCGCTGCGATACCGTCTCCAGCCGGGATGCGATTCGCGATGCGGGCAGCGCCCGCTCGCGTTGCGCATCCCGGCTCCCGTACCTGACTCGCTCTCCGTCTGTCCTGTCCCGGCGCGCGCGGCCCCGCTCCCTAGGGCGCGCGCGCGCCGGGTCTCTGCGATTTAAAGGGCCACTGCGCCGCTGATTGGCGCAGTGGTTCCAATTAGTGTGTTCACCTGTGCACTCCCTATTTATACCTCACTTCCCCTTCACTCCCTCGCCGGATCTTGTTGCCATTGTGCCAGTGAAAGCGTTTCCTTGTGTGTTCCTAGCCTGTGTTCCAGACCTCCTGCCGTTGCCCCCGACTACGATCCTTGCTGCCTGCCCCGACCTTCTGCTACGTCCGACCTTGCTTCTGTCTACTCCCTTGTACCGCGCCTATCTTCAGCCGTCAGAGAGGTTGAGCCGTTGCTAGTGGATACGACCTGGTCACTACCGCCGCAGCAAGACCATCCCGCTTTGCGGCGGGCTCTGGCGAAAACCAGTAGTGACTTAGAACCGATCCACTAGCACGGTCCACGCCAATCCCTCTCTGGCACAGAGGATCCACTACCTGCCAGCCGGCATCGTGACAGTAGATCCGGCCATGGATCCCGCTGAAGTTCCTCTGCCAGTTGTCGCCGACCTCACCACGGTGGTCGCCCAGCAGTCACAACAGATAGCGCAACAAGGCCAACAGCTGTCTCAACTGACCGTGATGCTACAGCAGCTACTACCACAGCTTCAGCAATCATCTCCTCCGCCAGCTCCTGCACCTCCTCCGCAGCGAGTGGCCGCTTCTGGTCTACGACTATCCTTGCCGGATAAATTTGATGGGGACTCTAAATTCTGCCGTGGCTTTCTTTCCCAATGTTCCCTGCACTTGGAGATGATGTCGGACCAGTTCCCTACTGAAAGGTCTAAGGTGGCTTTCGTAGTCAGCCTTCTGTCTGGAAAAGCTCTGTCATGGGCCACACCGCTCTGGGACCGCAATGACCCCGTCACTGCCTCTATACACTCCTTCTTCTCAGAAATTCGAAGTGTCTTTGAGGAACCTGCCCGAGCCTCTTCTGCTGAGACTGCCCTGTTGAACCTGGTCCAGGGTAATTCTTCCGTTGGCGAGTACGCCGTACAATTCCGTACTCTTGCTTCAGAATTATCCCGGAATAATGAGGCCCTCTGCGCGACCTTTAAAAAAGGCCTATCCAGCAACATTAAAGATGTTCTGGCCGCACGAGAAATCCCTGCTAACCTACATGAACTCATCCATCTTGCCACTCGCATTGACATGCGTTTTTCCGAAAGGCGTCAGGAGCTCCGCCAGGATATGGACTTTGTTCGCACAAGACGTTTTTTCTCCCCGGCTCCTCTCTCCTCTGGTCCCCTGCAATCCGTTTCTGTGCCTCCCGCCGTGGAGGCTATGCAGGTCGACCGGTCTCGCCTGACACCTCAAGAGAGGACACGACGCCGCATGGAGAATCTCTGTCTGTACTGTGCCAGTACCGAACACTTCCTGAAGGATTGTCCTATCCGTCCTCCCCGCCTGGAAAGACGTACGCTGACTCCGCACAAAGGTGAGACAGTCCTTGATGTCTACTCTGCTTCTCCACGTCTTACTGTGCCTGTGCGGATATCTGCCTCTGCCTTCTCCTTCTCTACTATGGCCTTCTTGGATTCCGGATCTGCAGGAAATTTTATTTTGGCCTCTCTCGTCAACAGGTTCAACATCCCAGTGACCAGTCTCGCCAGACCCCTCTACATCAATTGTGTAAACAATGAAAGATTGGATTGTACCATACGTTTCCGCACGGAGCCCCTTCTAATGTGCATCGGACCTCATCACGAGAAGATTGAATTTTTGGTCCTCCCCAATTGCACTTCCGAAATCCTCCTTGGACTACCCTGGCTTCAACTCCATTCCCCAACCCTGGATTGGTCCACTGGGGAGATCAAGAGTTGGGGGCCCTCTTGTTTCAAGGACTGCCTAAAACCGGTTCCCAGTACCCCTTGCCGTGACTCTGTGGTTCCCCCTGTAACCGGTCTCCCTAAGGCCTATATGGACTTTGCGGATGTTTTTTGCAAAAAACAAGCTGAGACTCTACCTCCTCACAGGCCTTATGATTGTCCTATTGACCTCCTCCCGGGCACTACTCCACCCCGGGGCAGAATCTATCCTCTGTCCGCCCCAGAGACTCTTGCTATGTCGGAGTACATCCAGGAAAATTTAAAAAAAGGCTTTATCCGTAAATCCTCCTCTCCTGCCGGAGCCGGATTTTTCTTTGTGTCCAAAAAAGATGGCTCTCTACGCCCTTGCATTGACTACCGCGGTCTTAATAAAATCACGATAAAGAACCGCTACCCCCTACCCCTCATCTCTGAACTCTTTGATCGCCTCCAAGGTGCCCACATCTTTACCAAACTGGACTTAAGAGGTGCTTATAATCTCATCCGCATCAGAGAGGGGGATGAATGGAAAACGGCATTTAACACTAGAGATGGACACTTTGAGTATCTGGTCATGCCCTTTGGCCTGTGCAACGCCCCTGCCGTCTTCCAAGACTTTGTTAATGAAATTTTTCGTGATCTCTTATACTCCTGTGTTGTTGTATATCTGGACGATATCCTGATTTTTTCTGCCAATCTAGAAGAACACCGCCAGCATGTCCGTATGGTTCTTCAGAGACTTCGTGACAATCAACTTTATGCCAAGATAGAGAAATGTCTGTTTGAATGCCAATCTCTTCCTTTCCTAGGATACTTGGTCTCTGGCCAGGGACTACAAATGGATCCAGACAAACTCTCTGCCGTCTTAGATTGGCCACGCCCCTCCGGACTCCGTGCTATCCAACGTTTTTTGGGGTTCGCCAATTATTACAGGCAATTTATTCCACATTTTTCTACCGTTGTGGCCCCTATCGTGGCTTTAACCAAAAAAAATGCCAATCCCAAGTCTTGGCCTCCTCAAGCGGAAGACGCCTTTAAACGGCTCAAGTCTGCCTTTTCTTCGGCTCCCGTGCTCTCCAGACCTGACCCATCTAAACCCTTCCTATTGGAGGTTGATGCCTCCTCTGTAGGAGCTGGAGCGGTCCTTCTACAAAAAAATTCTTCCGGGCATGCTGTTACTTGTGGTTTTTTTTCTAGGACCTTCTCTCCGGCGGAGAGGAACTACTCCATCGGGGATCGAGAGCTTCTAGCCATTAAATTAGCACTTGAGGAATGGAGGCATCTGCTGGAGGGATCAAGATTTCCTGTTATTATTTACACCGATCACAAGAACCTCTCCTATCTCCAGTCTGCCCAACGGCTGAATCCTCGCCAGGCCAGGTGGTCTCTGTTCTTTGCCCGATTTAATTTTGAAATTCACTTTCGGCCTGCCGATAAGAACATTAGGGCCGATGCTCTCTCTCGTTCCTCGGATGCCTCGGAAGTTGAACTCTCTCCGCAACACATCATTCCTCCTGACTGCCTGATCTCCACTTCTCCAGCCTCCATCAGGCAAACTCCTCCAGGAAAGACCTTCGTCTCTCCACGCCAACGCCTCGGAATCCTCAAATGGGGTCACTCCTCCCATCTCGCAGGTCATACAGGCATCAAGAAATCTGTGCAACTCATCTCTCGCTTCTATTGGTGGCCGACTCTGGAGACGGATGTCGTGGACTTTGTGCGAGCCTGCACTGTCTGTGCTCGGGATAAGACTCCTCGCCAGAAGCCCGCTGGTTTTCTTCATCCTCTGCCTGTCCCCGAACAGCCTTGGTCTCTGATTGGTATGGATTTTATTACAGACCTACCCCCATCCCGTGGCAACACTGTTGTTTGGGTGGTCGTTGATCGATTCTCCAAGATGGCACATTTCATCCCTCTTCCTGGTCTTCCTTCAGCGCCTCAGTTGGCTAAACAATTTTTTGTACACATTTTTCGTCTTCACGGGTTGCCCACACAAATAGTCTCGGATAGAGGCGTCCAATTCGTGTCAAAATTCTGGAGGGCTCTCTGTAAACAACTCAAGATTAAATTAAACTTTTCTTCTGCATATCATCCTCAATCCAATGGACAAGTAGAAAGAATTAACCAGGTCTTGGGTGATTATTTACGACATTTTGTTTCCTCCCGCCAGGATGATTGGGCAGATCTTCTACCATGGGCCGAATTCTCGTATAACTTTAGAGTCTCTGAATCTTCCTCCAAATCCCCATTTTTCGTGGTGTACGGCCGTCACTCTCTTCCCCCCCTCCCTACTCCCTTGCCCTCTGGTTTGCCCGCGGTAGATGAAGTGACTCGTGATCTTTCCACCATATGGAAAGAGACCCAAGTTTCTCTTTTACAGGCTTCATCTCGCATGAAAAAGTTTGCCGATAAGAAAAGAAGAGCTCCCCCCATTTTTGCTCCCGGAGACAAGGTATGGCTCTCCGCTAAATATGTCCGCTTTCGTGTCCCCAGTTACAAACTGGGTCCACGCTATCTTGGTCCCTTCAAAGTCTTGTGCCAAATTAATCCTGTCTCTTACAAACTTCTTCTTCCTCCTTCTCTCCGTATTCCTAATGCCTTTCATGTCTCTCTTCTTAAACCACTCATCATCAACCGTTTCTCTCCCAAATTAGTTTCTCCCACTCCTGTCTCCGGTTCTTCTGACGTCTTCTCAGTGAAAGAGATACTGGCCTCCAAGACGGTCAGAGGAAAAAAGTTCTTTTTGGTGGATTGGGAGGGCTGTGGACCTGAAGAGAGATCCTGGGAACCTGAGGACAACATCCTAGACAAAAGTCTGCTCCTCAGGTTCTCAGGCTCTAAGAAGAGGGGGAGACCCAAGGGGGGGGGTACTGTTACGCCGAGCGCTCCGGGTCCCCGCTCCTCCCCGGAGCGCTCGCTTCTCTCTCGCTACCGCAGCGCTCCGGGCAGCTCCACTGACCCGGTGCGCTGCGATACCGTCTCCAGCCGGGATGCGATTCGCGATGCGGGTAGCGCCCGCTCGCGATGCGCATCCCGGCTCCCGTACCTGACTCGCTCTCCGTCTGTCCTGTCCCGGCGCGCGCGGCCCCGCTCCCTAGGGCGCGCGCGCGCCGGGTCTCTGCGATTTAAAGGGCCACTGCGCCGCTGATTGGCGCAGTGGTTCCAATTAGTGTGTTCACCTGTGCACTCCCTATTTATACCTCACTTCCCCTTCACTCCCTCGCCGGATCTTGTTGCCATTGTGCCAGTGAAAGCGTTTCCTTGTGTGTTCCTAGCCTGTGTTCCAGACCTCCTGCCGTTGCCCCCGACTACGATCCTTGCTGCCTGCCCCGACCTTCTGCTACGTCCGACCTTGCTTCTGTCTACTCCTTTGTACCGCGCCTATCTTCAGCCGTCAGAGAGGTTGAGCCGTTGCTAGTGGATACGACCTGGTCACTACCGCCGCAGCAAGACCATCCCGCTTTGCGGCGGGCTCTGGCGAAAACCAGTAGTGACTTAGAACCGATCCACTAGCACGGTCCACGCCAATCCCTCTCTGGCACAGAGGATCCACTACCTGCCAGCCGGCATCGTGACAGCTGTCTGCTGACATCAGGAGCACACTGCTCTCTGCTGACATCTCTGTCCATTTTAAGGACTGTCCAGAGTAGGAGAAAATCCCCATAACAAACATATGCTGCTCTGTTCAGTTCCTAAAATGGACAGAGATGTCAGCAGAGAGCACTGTGCTTGTGATTCAGCAGAGAGTGTTGTGTTCCAAAAAGAAAAGAATTTCCTCTGTAGTATTCAGCAACTAATAAGTACTAGAAGGATTAAGATTTTTTTAATAGAAGTAATTTACAAATCTGTTTAACTTTCTGGCACCAGTTGATTTAAAAAAAAAAAAAAAAAAAAAAAGTGTCTGTTACGCCTAGCGCTCCGGGTCCCCGCTCCTCCCCGGAGCGCTCACGGCGTCTTTCTCCCTGCAGCTCCCCGGTCAGTCCCCCTGACCGGGAGCGCTGCTCTGTCATGGCCGTTGGGGATGCGATTCGCACAGCGGGACGCGCCCGCTCGCGAATCGCATCCCAGGTCACTTACCCGTTCCCGTCCCCTGCTGTCATGTGCTGGCGCGCGCGGCTCCGCTCTCTAGGGCGCGCGCGCGCCAGCTCCCTGAGACTTAAAGGGCCAGTGCACCAATGATTGGTGCCTGGCCCAATTAGCTTAATTGGCTTCCACCTGGTCCCTGACTATATCTATCCTCCTCCCTTGCACTTCCTTGCCGGATCTTGTTGCACTTGTGCCTAGTGAAAGCGTTTTGTGTGTTTAAAGCCTGTGTACCAGAACTTCTGCTATCTCCCCTGACTACGAACCTTGCCGCCTGCCCCCGACCTTCTGCTACGTCCGACTCTGCTTCTGCCTACTCCCTTGTACCTCGCCTATCTTCAGCAGCCAGAGAGGTGAGCCGTTGCTAGTGGATACGACCTGGTCACTACCGCCGCAGCAAGACCATCCCGCTTTGCGGCGGGCTCTGGTGAAAACCAGTAGTGTCTTAGAACCGGTCCACTAGCACGGTCCTCGCTATCCCTCTCTGGCACAGAGGATCCACCTCCTGCCAGCCGGCATCGTGACAGTAGATCCGGCCATGGATCCCGCTGAAGTTCCTCTGCCAGTTGTCGCTGACCTCCCTACGCTGGTCGCCCAGCAAGCTCGTCAGATCGCCCAACAAGATCACCAGCTGTCGTACTTGACCACCATGACACAGCAACTCCAGTCACAACTACAGCAGATTCAGTCTCAGCTACAGCAGCAACAACCATCTCCTCCGCCAGCTCCTGCACCCCTTCCGCA